>NW_024870843.1:2334235-3053852 GCF_019054845.1 Dipodomys spectabilis
AACATAAAATAAAAACTTTCTAAACAGATGAAGTATAGCAATAAAACTAGAAAGAAAGCTAAATAATTGGGAAAAATATTTACCAACAATATATCAGAAAAGTATCTAATGTCCATTATATATGGTGAACTCAAGAAACTAACCCTTCACAAACCTAACAAACCAATCTTGAAATGGTCAAGGGAGCTAAAGAGAGACTTCTCAGAAGAAGAGATAAAAATGTCAAAGAAACACATGAAGAAATGTTCATCATCCCTGGCTGTAAATGAAATGAAAATAAAAACAACTGTGAGATACCACCTTATCACAGTCAGAATTGCCTACATCCTAAATTCAGCCAATGACAAATTCTGAAAGGCATGCAAAGAAAGAGAAACATTACTTTGCTGGTGGGAATGTATATTAATTCAACCACTTGGAAAGCAGTCTGGAGCTACCTCAGAAAGCTAAATATCAACCTCTCATATGAACTGGCCATACCACTTCTAGGCATCTACTCTGAACAAGAAGAACCACTATACAAAGACACACAGACCTCTATGATCATTGCAGCACTGTTCACAATAACCAAGATTGGAAACAACTCAGATGAGCCACTACTGATAAGTGGATCCAAAAATTGTGGTACCTATATACAATGGAATATTATGCAGCCATTAGAAAGGACACAATTATGGCATTTGCAGGGAAATGGTTGGAACTACCCCAAATTATTTGAGTGAGGTAAGCCAAGAACAAAAAGACAAATGGCACAGGGTCTACCTGATATGTGGATGCTAAAGCCAAAATACAAGAAGATATGACAAAGTAAACAGGACTCGAGAAACAAAGGACAGCCACTCAATTTGTTGTATCACCATTAATGACTCCATGTTCTTGACCATGTAGATGGTAGAGGGAGGGAAGCCAGGAGGAGGAACAGAATAAGTGGGAAATGGAACAACATACAACAAAGGGGTCTTTCAGCTGCCCCGGACACAGAAGAAAAATAACTAAGCAACCTAAACACAGTGATGGGAAGGGAGGAATGAGAGGGAAAGAGGGAAAGCCTACACTAAGCAAAAGGAAAAAATGTAAACAGTACCTGAGGTGGGGAAAATAATTTGGATTGTCAAAGCTCATAAAATTAACAAACTATAGACCATGATAATGATAATTTGCCTTATCAAAGTTAAAATGTGTTTGTGACTTTAACTAAATATCACAATTCCACAATATTGTTAAATATGTGAAATATATGTAATCACCTATCTCAATTTTTACAAAAAAGTGTGAGAAGGGAAGGGTTACAACAGATGGGTGACAATGTTGTCAGACACCTTGTATTCATGTACTGTTTTGTAGAATGGGAAATTCTTTGTACAACTACTTAAAGATAATAATAAAAAGTGTTCAAAAATAAATAAACATTAGGGTGACACTAAAAAGTTAAAATACAAAATAAGAAATTAAATCCACTTGGAAGGAAAATTTCTTTGGGGAAAGTAATGTAGTTATTCTGTAGCAAGTCTCATTTCAGCAATACATTCAAAAGCTAGACCTCAAGTAAGTGAAATAAACTAAAAAATGGAGTTTAAAAAACAAAAAAAGAAACTTCATCCACTCTTTCTTGCCTGGAAAGCTGGTATGGGTAAAAATGCATCATGCTCAGGAATTGGAACCAAAGTGTCAAGGACCTTACTTAGTCGTGCTAACTTCACTGTTGGCTATTAAATTAGCAGGGAAACAGCATTGGATCCATCAACCTCAAGTGAAACAGGCAGTGGACCTATATACAGAGAAGGCTGCAAGATGGACTGTACAGAGACACTCAGAGGATCCCTTAAGGATAAGACTTACTAAGTGTTAATTATTGCTAACTAGTGTGTTTCTATAATTTACTTCTTTTCTATTAAATTTACATTTTAAACCTGTTCTTTAGGTGGAGAGAAGGGAAATTTTAGAATTTGGTAAGAAGAAATCAAGGATTTGATTGGACATGAAAACCAGTGGGGGATGTATAAAGCAGCAGGACCCTAATAATCAGCAGGGCCCTGTCCCGACCCGCAGGACGTCAACCAGGGCAATGAACCTAAGCGAGAAGGAATGAAGGGACAAGAGACACGAAGAATGACAGCAAGACAAGGATTCTGATCAAGCTGCCAATTTTTATTTTTCACACAAGGGTATTTATATGCTTGGACATAGGGCGGAGTGAAAAGGTGGTTGTTACTAGTTGCAGGGTGTTTACTTAGGGCATGGTGAAAAGGTGAGATTCTGTAAACTCAGCCTCAAGAAGTTCCAATGAGATAGTTAAGCCTATTATGTTGAGAGACTTAACTTTTGGCTCCCAACATCTCCCCCTTTCTTATTTAGAAAATTGACCATCAATTGTTGGCTGCTCTTTTTAAGGGGGTGACAGAGGCTCTGTTCCTCTAAGGGCCCAGGGTTTTTCTCCACTCCTGAGCGAGCGTCCTCACTAGGGGAGGGGAGTTTTACAAGCCTTGGCATGTTTTTTGAGGAGACGGCTTGTGGGTACGCATGCCAACCACCATGCACCAGAGCTTGCCACTCAGGGGTCTTGGGTTTTGGGATCTCGCAGATCCATCCCCCTGCAGTCTTACTTGCACCCTTGATTTGAGCATTTTTTCTTCCTCCCATAGGTGCATCCTCCTCCAAGCGGAGGGGCCTATAGGAGGAGGGGCGAACCTATCCCTTATGGCAAGGGCTCAATAGGTCTTGCCCATTGAATGGTCAGGAGTTATGGAAGGGTTTTCTAAATAAGAAAAAGGAAGGGTGGGGTGTTTCCCACATGGCAAAACACTAATTAAAAGCCTGGGGTAAATCCTAGATCTCAATGCCGTGGTCTGCCATATCAAGGCGATGGTGATGAACCTGTATGGGCTTAGAAGCCAAGAGATTAATCTGTTATTTCATAAATTCAAACAGGAAGGTCCACGTCTGGAGTTCTAGCTGCATTTGTAAGAGAAAAGGCATCATCCTCAGGGGAAAGATTTCCCCTGGGTTGTGGTAAGCCATTCACCTGTTTTATCAAGCATTCTGGCAGCCACGTTGGGGCTGCTTGTTCTTGATCTAAAAGACAATGAGTGGCAGGGAGTGGTCTACCTAAAGCTTGGGAGGGCATTGCCCCTTGGCTTTGTTTGCTGAAGGGACATTCACATGCAAAGTGACCCGGTTGTTTACAAGGAAAACAAGTTTGTGAGCCAAGAGCGGAGGACTGAACTTTGAAATGCCTTGGTAAAAGCAGCGCCTATAGGGAGTCCCATGGCGTGGGCGGTTCCTACTCCAGCACAAAGCCTGATGAACTCAGATAGGTCACCCTTGTTTTTATGTGGCCGGAGGACATCTTGACATGCCGGGTTAGCATTTTCAAAGGCAAGATGTTTAACAAAGGCATTTTCACTTTCACTAGGCCCAAGAAGCCTTTCCTCAGCCAAGTTAAGACAGGAGACAAAGTCACTGTAGGGTTCATCTGGCCCCTGTCTAACTTTTGCCAGGGAAGTAGTAGCCGATCCCTTTTGAGGGAGACGCTTCCAAGCATAAAGGCCAGCATTTTGAATTCACACCAAAAATCCAGTAGGAAAGCACGTCTGTTTAACATTGGTATCAAAGGGCGCATTACCCAAAAGTTTAGTATATGTCCAGGTTTTTGAAGATGTTTTAGTCAATTTTTTTTTTTTTTGCGCGGTCTCTCTACATTGTTCCTTAAAGTCCGCATTCCATAAAACAAAATCACCCCCACTAAGGGTGGCGCGGGCCAGGAACTTCCAATCATTAGGGGTGAGCCAGCGTACACTTTGGTTTTTTAACAAGGCTAACTTATAAGGGGCAGTCGGGCCATATTGGGCACATGCATTTTTAAGCTTTTCAACAAACCGGAGGCTAAGCCTCTTTTACTCTTGTTGGCCTTTTCCCTGGGTGGGTTCTTCCTCTTCATCCCCTGTATCCTGTTCCTCATCTTCCTTTTCCTCCTCTTCTGATTCATCCTCCTCACCCTCTGAGGTCCTATCTGTCTGGCTCCGAGTTACTGGAAAGGTGAGAACTGATTGATGGCCTGATCTAACCTTAATTTTATTAGGCGGTTTTGGCGTATCCGCCAAGGCCAGTGTGCGGAGTTCATAATCAAGGGACCGCAGTTCTTTTAAAAATTGAAGGTGTTCTCGCCTATGTTGAATGGTCTCGCGTAAGGGGCCAGGTTAGGTAAAGGTGGGGGAGAAAAAACATCTGGATCTGGAGGGGCAGTGGGCCCTTGAAGGGCCGGGCCATGAAAAGAAGGGATTTTCAGTAAATTGACCAGCAGTCATATCTAATACTGTAAGGTCCGCCCCTGGATGAGTGGCAACCTTGCCTGGTCCCAGCAGGTCTACTGAATAAACCTACCCCTTACCTGAATACCACGTGAGTGCTACTGTTCTTACCCCTCTCTCTGCTCTTTTCTAGCTCTTCCCTCTCTTTCCCAGCTCTCTCTCTCATTCCCAGGCCTTTCCCAGCCACGTGGAGTGCCAACCTTGCCTGTTCCCAGCAGGTCTACTGAATAAACCTCCCCCTTACCTGAATACCACGTGCGTGCAGGTGCAGTTTTTACTCGGCTACCTCTTTTTAAAAACCTAACAAATACAACCGATGGGCAAGCCGTGGGGGGCTGAGAGGCATGTTGGAGAAACTCCTCTCCCGTTTTTACAAGTTTTAAAATTCCACTATCAAATAGAGAACATTTTAAAACTTCATTAATCAAATTCCAATAGGAAAACGTGGTAACAGGAACCTTTTCCGAACCAAAGATTTCATAATAATCTTTTAAACAATCTCCTACTCTTTGCCATCTTTTTGCATCTATGATTCCTTCAAAGAGGACACACATCCTCTATGAATGACAAAAATAATTCTAAATCCTTTTTCTTAACCTGTGTTCCCCATGTCTTGAAGGCCTCCTTGAGGTCTGACAGAAATAGATCATGTGACGATATTGCTTGTCCCATAGTGGGTCACTCACCATGCACCGTCCCCACTCTCCTCCTGGATCTGTCTCTCCGCGGGGTCTGTCGAGGTGATCTTGAGATCTCAGACTGTACTTGGCCAAGTTTTCCCGGAGGATGGCATTCCTTCCTTAGTCAGAGGCTCCTGCCCCACGTTGGGAGCCAGTTGTCCCGACCCGCAGGATTTCAACCAGGGAAATGAACCTAAGCGAGAAGGAATGAAGGGACAAGAGACACGAAGAATGACAGCAAGACAAGGATTCCGATCAAGCTGCCAATTTTTATTTCTCACACAAGGGTATTTATATGCTTGGACTCAGGGCGTGGTGAAAAGGTGGTCATTAGTAGCTGCAGGGTGTTTACTTAGGGCGTGATGACAAGGTGAGATTCTGTAAACTCAGCCTGAAGACGTTCCAGTGAGATAGTTAAGGCTATTATGTTGAGAGACTTAACTTTTGGCTCCCAACAGGACCCACTAATTAATGTGGCCCTATGTTCTGGCCCACTGGAGTGCATGAAATATGCAACAAAAAGGGGGCAGGGCATGTGGCTGGAGGGGGAAGGATGTCATCCTCATATGATGAGCTGTGAAGAAGTGATTGGGCAATGGGCAGTGAAGTGATGGTTCAAAACTGCTAGACAGGAGATCCACTGGAGTGATGGAGGGGTTCAACCTATATATAGGCTGCATGGTCAGAGCAATGGAATTGGAGAAAATCATGGGAAGACCTGGAAGGAAGCAAGTGGTGAGACAGCAGGAGCAGAAAGTCCTGGGAGAAGAGAAATTTGAGGGAGAGGAGGGGAAGGATGCCAATTGGCCACCAGGCCAGAGAATTGTAGGCCTGTGGATAGTGGAGAGGCCTAAAAATAAGAAGGAAGTGATGGAAGGGAAAAAGGGAAATGAAGGAAAGGTCTATTAAGAAGGAGGGAGTAAGGAAAAAGGAAAAAGCCTTAACTATTGAAGTTTGAACTTTGGAGATGATAATTTGGGGGGTTGGTGGTTTGCCGACCAATTAAATATGTTCTGGACTGCCCATTGGAAGTCTGAGATTTGGTGGTTGCTGCTGGCTTGTCACTTAGTGTACAGCCCAGAACAAGGTAAATGTAGGCTCATTTCTAGTGTAAATAAGTTATCTTCCATGTGCCTCATTGCATTGTCTTGTGTTTTATGCATCATAAGTATACAAGTTCACAAGTTAATAGTCTCAAAGGCCACGAATTTTGTAAAATGTTATGAGGTGATAAAAATCTAATGCAAAACCTAATGGGACAGTGATATCACAATGGCAATATGATGTCACAATCTCAAGTCATAATAATATTTTGATGTCATAATTAGGTGGTGATGCCATAATTAGGTGGTGATGAGGTCGCAATAGGTTTATGATGTCACAATGCGTTGATGATGTCACAATGGCATGCTGGACTTGAATTTTCATTAACTCCCAATGAGAATATTAATTCTGAATGGGATTGTGAGATCTACAAAGTCATGCATTGGCCCAAACGTGATGAACTCCCAACAGGTATGTGATATCACAATGTGACACAATGCTCATATCTGACAGAGTGATGACACAATTTTCATGATATCAGAGTGCATTTCTAATATCACATGTCATACCTGAAATATGAAGGCAAAAACAGATTATGAGATCACAAAAGACCTATGTATCACAAGGGCATCATGTCAAATTATGGGGAAAGGACCAGTTAATGATGTCACACTAGTGATCCTGTTTCCAAGGGTTTGTAATATTACAATGGTATTACTGATCACAATTGTTAGACCACAATGTGTAAACAGCTTAACTTTGATGTAACAAAGGCCATAAACTTTTTCAAAGGTGCTAAGAGACCATAAGGGATTGAAATGTAACAATGAATGTGATGATACAATAGGTTTGTGATATCACGGTGGTAATGAGGTCACCCATGGAATTGTGATGTCACTATGAGTTTGTAATATTACAACCACATGTCTGATTTAAATTGCTACTAGTTTACAATAAGGATAAGAATTCAAGAAGGAGCTAGAAGTCCTAAAACCCATGAATTTTCTAACATGTGATGTCATAATAGGTTTGTAAAAACAAAACGGCACAGTGATATCACAATGTCAATATGATGTCACAGTATCATGTCATAATAATGTTTTAAGGGAGTTCGGAGGAAGATGGCAGGGAAAAACTGAAGGCTAAACAAGCTTTCACATAGAAAGAAGTTTTAGTGTTCCAGTGAACAGTCCTAGGCTACAGAATCACACCAAGAGTGCCATTGCAGTACAGAGAGTTTGGCCAGAGAGGGAAAATCCAGGCAAGGAGACAGATCTGAGCACTTGCCAGTTGCCGTGGCTGCAGTGGCTGTGGCAGCAGTGGCAGCAGCTGTAGCCACCATACGTACAACAGAGTCCAGGACAAAGGTGCCAGACACAGCAGATGAGTGGATTCTATTCAACACCAGCAAGAACTGAGAAGGAGCAGATATCTTCATCCTGCAGATCACAGACCAGAGAGGGCCCAGGAAACAAGACTCTGGTGTGAGTAGAACCCTGATATCCTCACTCCTTCTCAGGAAGCAGGCTGTCCCTCCCTCCCACCACCATCAGAGATCTCCATCTTTGATATTGACAAAGGTCTGGTTGAGCAGCTAGCTCCAACTCAGGCCTTGGAAGAAAACAAAAGAGATATTTTGAAGGTCACAGGAAGTAGAAGTGACCTGCTAGGATAAGTTCCACCCAGGGGAAAGTCACCCCACCCAGGCAGAGGTGGCTCAGCCCTTGGAGGACTGACTTTATTCACCAGTTAAACACAGCCAGAGTGTGCCCATCCCTACAGCAGCCTAGACAAACTATTGAAATTCAGTAAACATAAACCCTGAGAATGGCTCCAAGCTGGGCACTGTGAGTTTCTTAGGAGCTAGCCCCACAGAGAAAAGCTACTGTTTGCTGAAAGGCCTCAACCCTACCGAGAACATCGCCTCATCACAGCATCTCCAAACAGCCACCTTTCTGTTTCGTGATACTCAAAGCAGATCTACCTCCCACTGAACTAGCATGGGGGGAGTATCATAAAATCCTGCCTAACACAGAGCATTTTCCTGCCTGCCCAAACAAACTGATTTAAGAAACCAATCAACCCATAGGAAAACGAAACACCACAAGAAGACCAGAGACTCCACCAAGAGAATGGTTATGGACACAGGAGAGATACAGGGTCTTCCCATTACCCCCCCCCCCCCAAAAAAAAAACCCAAAAATAAAAACCTCTTTTGAAATTTTTTTTTAGATTTTTATTTTTAAGTTTTTTCTGTTCATCTTTATTTCCTCATAGTTTATTTTGGTTGTATGAGTGTGTGAGTGTGTGTGTGTGTGTGTGTGTGTGTGTGTGTGTGTGTGTGTGTGTGTGTGTTTAATCTCTTCTGATCCTTTGGTCCTTTTTATTGTTTTCATTTTTTCTCTCTTTCATTTCTTTTTGTATGACTTAATTGCTGTTCTGCACATCCCCAGATATATACCTGTCATCAATTATTAGACCTTATCCCTCATTATGTACGTACTTAATCCAGAAACTTATTACTCAATTCACAACCTCTTAAGCTTAACTTCTATAATAGTAGTATTATTTCTCGATACCTACATAATTTTCAATTAACTAATTTTAAAATTTTAATTTTTTAGTTTTCATATTTGCTTTCTATTCTTCGGCTCCTCTCATCTTATCCTTTTCTTTTTTCAATATCATTTTTTTAAACTTACATAATTTTTAAATATTTCACTTCTTAAATTTAAATTTTTGTTTTGCCATTTTTTTGTTTTTTTTCTGATCTCTCTCCTATCATTCTGTCCAATCCATTTCTCTCTCAGAGATTAGGACTTGGTTAAGTTTACTCTCCATTTGGCTCTCCACATCCCTCTAGTCCTAGTTTTCCCCACATTTCTTCTTAAAGCTAATAATTTCTGCTTTGCAAAATCCTTCTTTGCTGTTCTTAACCCATTAATCCATGGTTGTTTGATGTTAAATAGATTGTATCTGTTGAAATAGATTGTATCTGCAGCCATTATGATTGTGCAACTACGGACTCTGGTTGATGCTTGCCTTAATATAGTGTTCTAGAATAAAATTGGTGTTACTTTCATACTAAATGGGCAAAACAAGACGGAAAAGCACAAAAAATTGGCAAGTCCAGGTATCTGAACTCCCACTCATGATAATCAGGTGACAGAATAGTTAATGAATAATCCAGAGGAGATTTCCCATAAAGCTCTACAAACACTACTGGTTAACATGGTGAATGAAATTATTGAGACTTGCAAAGGAATTAGTGTGAGCGTGATAGGGAGTGAGAGGAGGCAAACCAAAAATTAATACAGGAATCCTGTGAGCATTAGGAAGCTACTTAAATATTAATACAGGAATTGCGTGAGCAGGTTTAGAACAGTCAAAGAGAAATACAGATATTGTGTGAGCAGGCTGAGAACAGTCATAGACAAGTACAGGAATTGCATGAACGTGACTAAGCCAATCAAAGAGTAATACAGGAATTTCGAGAACGGGATGAGAATAGACAAAGATCAATAGAGGCATTCATGGAATCCATAAACAGAGAGCTGAAAGAAGTCAGGGAGTCCACAAAGAGAATGTTTACTGGAACCCAGCAAAAGGAATTGGAGTCCAAGGAAACAATAACCAATTAACTAAGTGATTTGCGAATAAGCACTGAACAAAAAATGAAGGAAGTAAATAAGTTCACACAAGATCTAAAACAATGATCCAACAAAGAATTTGAAGCCATCAAAGCCAACCAACTAGAAGGAAAAGAAATAAAAAAACAAAGTAGAAAGTCTTGATAGTAGGTTAGACCATGCAGAAAATTGAATATCGGGGATTGAAGACAACATAGATACTATAGAGAAAGAATATACAACCATCCAGGACAAATCCAAGAAATATGATAGATCTATTCAACACTTGGAAGACACCATCAGATGGCCTAATCTGAGGATAATGGGTGTAGAGGAGCACCTAGAAACAGAAGTTGATGGCCTAGGAAATTTGTTTAACAGGATCCTAGCAGAGAACTTCCCAAACATGCAAAAGATAGGCCTATTCAGATACAAGAAGCTTTTAGAACTCCAAATAGACCAGACCAGCACAGGATATCCCACCATCACATTATAATCCACACAGGATCAATTCAGACCAAGGAAAAGATCCTTAAGTCAAGGAGAAAACATCAGTCACCTATAAAGGGAAACCAATTAGAATCACCTCAGATTTCTCAGCAGAGACGAATAAAGCAAGAAGAGCCTGGAATGATGTATGCCATGCCCTAAAGACAAAAAACATCAACCAAGAATACTATACCCAGCTAAACTTTACTTCATAACCGAAGGTCAAATAAAAACCTTCCATAGCAAAGAAAAATTGAAACAAGATATCTCCACCAAACCAGCCCTACAAAATATACTTGAAGATGTCCTAAACATAGAAAACCAACAAGACCACAGTAAAGGCCAAGAAAAAGCATCCAAGGGAATAAAATTAGAACTAACCACCAAAAGCCAATAAAGAAAGTCCTGTAACACATTGAGACTGAACAACACACTGTATGAGCACCAGTGGGTCATGGAAGAGATTAGGAAGGAAATGCAAATGGTCATGATATTCAACAAAAATGAACCCACAAATTACCAGCTCATCTGGGACATAGCAAAGGCAGTACTCAGAGGCAACTTTATAGCTCTGAGTTCCTACATCAACAAATGAGATAGATCTTAAACCAACAATTTAATAAGACATCTGAACCTCTTTGAAAAAGAACAGCAAGATGAACCCCAATCCATAGATGGAAAGAAATCATTAAAATTAAATCGGAAGTAAATTAGAATTAGAATCAAAAAATAGCACTAAAAGAATCAACAAAACAAAGAGTTGATTCTTCAAAAAAATTAAAATTGACAAATGCTAAGCAAATCTTATCAGAAAAAGAAGAGAACACACCCATATAAACTCAGAGATGAGCATGGAAACATCATCATAGAAACAACCAAGATTCAAAATATTAAAGGGAATACTTCTCAAATCTTTATGCTAATAAGTTTGAGAACTTTGCAGAAATGGACCTTTTCCTAGCAAATATTGACATGCCGAAACTCAACCAAGATGAGTTAAATCAACTGAACATGACCATATCAAGCATAGAAATAGAAACAGCAATAAGAGACCTCCCATCTAAGAAAAGCCCAGGACCAGATGGTGTTACAGCGGAATTATACAAGGCCTTTAAAGCAGAGCTCACACTAATACTCCTCCAAGTCTTCAATGAAATTGAAAAAGAAAGTTCACTACTGAGTTCATTCCATGAAGCCACCTAACACTCATCCCCAAACCAGGCAGGGACTCAAAGAAAGAGAACTATAGATCCTTTTCTTTGATAAACATTGATGCAAAACTTCTCAACAAAATTTTGCCCAATTGACTTCAAAAATTTCTTCAAAAAAGTCATACACAATGATCAAACAGGAATTATTTCAGGGATGCAAAGCTGGTTAAATATTTGCAAATTAATATAATTCATCACATTAACAAGAGAAAGGATAAGAACCACCTGGTTATTTCAATAGATGCAGAAAAAGCATTTCATAAGATCCAACACCCCTTTATGATGAAAATTTTAAAAAAAAAGTATGAACCCAGAGAACATACCTCAATACAATAAAGGCTGTATATGACAAACCTACGTGCAGCATTATAATTAATGGTGAAAAACGAAAGCCATTTCCTCTTAACACAGTAACGAGACAAGGATGTCCACTTCTCCACTGCTCTTCAATTTAGTCTTAGAATGCCTACCTACAGCAATAAGTTAAGATGCAAACAAAAGGGATCCAAATAGGGAAAGATGATGTAAAACTGTCCATCTTTGCAGATGACATGATCTTGTATTTAAAGAATCCCACGGACTCCCTTCCCAAATCATTCAAGCTGATTCAAAACATAGGCAAAATAACAGAGTGTAAAATTAACCCTCAAAAATCAATGGCTTTTCTGTATGCCAACAATGAGAAAAGTGCAGCTGAAATCAGGAAAGTTCCTCTATTCATAATAGCCCCATAAAACATAAAATGCCTTGGAATGAACTTAATCAAAGAAGGATTTTTATGATGAAAACTTTTAAAATCTGAAAAAGGAAATCAAAATGGCACTTAGAAATTGGCAAAACCTCCATGCTTCTGGATTGGAAGGATCAACATCGTGAAGATGGCAATACTTCCTAAAAACTCAATGCGATGCTTATCAATATTCCAAAATCATTCTTCAAGGAAATAGAAGAGGCAATCCAAAAATTCATATGGAACAATAAAAGACATCGAATGGCAAAAATAATCCTTAACAGAAAGAACAGTGCTGGAAGAATATCAATACCAACTTTCAAACTCTACTACAAAACCATGTTAATCAAAACAGCTTGGTACTGGCACAAGAACAGACCTCAGGACCAATGTACTAGAATGAAAACCCAGAAATGAACCCACAGACCTATAGCCACCTAATCTTTGATAAAGGAGCTAAATAAATAGAATTGAAGAAAGACAGCCTCTTCAGGAAATGTTGCTGGCAAATTGGTTAATCACTTGTACAAAACTGAAGCTAGATCCTTACATATCACCCTGCACAAGAATAAACTCCAAATGGATAAAAGACCTCGAAGTCAAAGCATACACTCTGAAAACATTACAGGAAAAAATAGGAGAAATCCTAGGTTTCCTTGTCACAGGCCGAAATTTTCTTAGAAGGGACCCAGAAACACAACAAATCAAAGCAAGTCGGGACAAATGGGATTGCATGAAATTGCAGAGCTTCTGCATGGCAAAGGACATAGCTTTCAAGATCAATAGAAAGCCCACGGATTGGGAGATCTTCACTAGCGATAAAACGGCCAAGGGTCTCATATCTAAAATATACCTGGAACTCAAAAAATTAAATCCCCCAACAGCAAATCTTCAAAGAAACAACTTCCCAATAAATAAGTGGGCTAAAGACTTACAGAGAAACTTCTCTGAAGAGGAAAGAAAGATAGCCAATAGTCACATGAAGAAATGCTCGACCTCCCTAGCCATAAAAGAAATGCAAATCTAAACAAAACTGAGATACCACCTCACCCAGTAAGAATGGCTATAATCAAGAACTCTAATAACAACAGAAGCTGGATGGGATATTGGTGGGAGTGTAAACTTGCTCAACCACTTTGGAAAGCAGTATGGATGTTCCTCAAAAGACTACATAGAGCTCCCTGATGACCCAGCAAACTCACTTTGCAGCATTTAACCAAATGATCACATACAAGGCCAAACTAAAGCTACCAGCACAACTATGTTTATTGCAGCATTTACTATAGCTAATATATGGAACCGACACAGATGCCCCTCAATAGATGAATGGATCAAGAAAATGTGGTATATATACACAATGGAATTCTATGCCTCCATCAGAAAGACATTGCCCCATTTGTTAGGAAATGGAAAGCCTTGGAAAAAATTATATTAAGTGAAGTAAGCCAGGCCCAAAGAAACATAGGTCCCATGATTTCCTTAACTGCAATAACTAATATATGTCTGAGATTTAACAGAAACCGTCAGACAAGTTGATGTTAGGTGAAATGAACCACAAGACAAGGACTCAAATGGTTTTTCTTTCTTGCTATTGTTTCTAGCATATTCATAAGATGATTTCTTTATTGCTTTGTATGTCACTCCCCCATGGTATAACCCCTGTTTTCACTGTATTTGATGTTGGTTTAATTTGGGGAGGGGAAGGGAAAAACAAATTGGGATACAGGTGGACCCATTGAAAAAATGACATGTACAAGACATTATGTAAAAAATGAACTTTACAACTTTGGCGTGGGTTGGCAAGGGGCATGCAGAATGGAGGATGGGAAGGGATAGGAAGGGGAAACAAAAGAGGAGTCAACAATGCTTGATAATAAATGTCCTCATTTTTTTCTTCATGGAATTGTAAACCCTCAGTATGTATTTTCACATTTAAAAATCATGAAATAATAAAGTAAAAATCCATGCCAATTTTTTTTTTGTCGGTCGTAGGACTTGAACTCTGGGCCTGGGCATTGTTCTTAACCTCTTCAGCCCAAGGATACCACTGTACCACTTGAGCCACAGTGCTGTTTCTAGTTTTCAAGAGTTATTTTGGATATAGAGTCTCACAGACATTTCTGCCCAGGTTGGCTTTGAACCACTATCCTTAGATCTCAGACTTTTGGGTATCTAGGATTACAGGCATGTGCCACTAAAGCCCAGATCCAAAACAATTTTAAAAAAGCAAGTTTCTTGAAATTTGTGGCTTTTTCCAATAAACAATCTTACTTTTTCAGCATTAGTTTATAACTATGAGTTATTTTTAGATATATCTGTGAATTTTTTAATAGAATCAACACCTATACAGAGGTTGGTTTTGGCAGAAAGCAATTTACAATCTGCCTGGCCCAAGTGAAGCAGGTGGCCAATGACAGAGAAATGGAGCAAGAAACTCTCACCAGCCACCTAGAGGTCACAGAGTGCCACATGGTGGAGCTGGAGATAGCGACTTCTGTGGTCATTGCTGCACAGAAGGAGATCAAAATGTTCTTCGAACAGCTGAATGACGTGACACTTCAGCTCGAGGAAAAGACCAGAACTTCAATGATCTGGAGCAAGTGAACACAGAGTTTCAGGAGAAGCTGGAAGCACTCTGGACACAGAAAAGCAACAGGAAGAATAAAATCTGCAAGTTCCAATAAGTGTTGGCAGGGCATGACGTACTGAAGAGACTACCTGACAACCAGAGCTGGATGGTGAACTCAGCAAATCTGGAGAGAGACACCTTCACGGAGGACCAGAGCATTGAGACTTCTGCATGGAAGGAGGCTGACCGAGCAGATGAACAAACTGATAGACGAGAAGGAACAAAGGGTGAGGCAGGTGCTGGATTTTGAGAACAATCTGAGGGAACTGAGCCAACCCCCTCCCCCCCGTGAGACCATCTCAGGCCGAGTGACAGTTGCAGGCCCAGGCTTACTGCATGCAGATGGAGTTGAAAAACCTGGAGGAACAACTTAACATCCAGGTCCAGGAAAACCAGAGGCTTCTTCTCCAGAATGTGGAGCAGCGGGAGCAACTATGGAGACTGGAGGAGAAGGCCAAGGATCTGCAGGTCATTCCCAAGACCCCACGATGTGCATGTGTGTGCGACCCATAGCCAGAGGAACAGCTGGCCCTGCTGTGGAGCACTCTCCACAAGATGACCTGTGAGAAGGAGGTACCCGCCAGCATCCTGGACTCAGAGCAGCAGGTGAAGAAACATCTTTGGGAACAGCTAGATCACTCAGAGGAAATTATAGAGGAATGGAAAGAGGAGGCTGAGAGAAAGAGAGCCAAGTGACTTGGGAGCTGCAGGAGCAGCTTTAGCAAGTGCAGGGCCTGACAAATTGGGGGGAGCAGGTGGTGCCCCCAATGTGGCAAGACACTCTCAAGTGCCTGGAAGTGACCAGACCACAGAAGGAGCATCTGCAGGCCCATCTGAGTTTCCTGGCTTTCCCTGGGGAAGGGGAAGTTGTCAGCCCTGGAGAAGCAAAAGGTGAGGAGGGGAATCCCTCCAACATGTCCATCGCAGAGGATGGAGACATGCCCCAGACCTAGAGGGACATGGCTCTGTGAGCACTCTCAGAGGCTGAGATCTACACTGGGAATCTCCTGCTGCAGGAGCAGCGGCCCCTCTGCAGGTGCCTCATGGCCCACCAGGCAGCTCAGTGCCAGACAGAGCTGGAGCCACAAGCCCCCTGCTCCATGAGCTGCTACCACAGCATGGGTGGGGATGGGAAGTGGGACACAAGAACGTCCCAGAAAAAAATCTGCTTCTTCCATGACCTGCATGATGATGTGGACTTCTATAATCCAGCAGATGAGTTCCACCATCCATGCAGCCAGCTGTCGGCACACATTTGCACCTTTGAGGAATCCCTCATGGCCTGTAAAGAGCAAATGTTCATCCTGGATGAGCTGTGTCTGAAGAAAACCAAGCGCGTGTGCTGGCTCTCCCAGGAGAAGATGGAGAAGAAAAGGGAGCTGTGGGAGTTGCTGTTGCTCCTCAAAGGGAAAGTGCGGGCAACCTGCTCCAGACCCTGTTGGCACAGGATGAGCCCCCCACCACTACCACTGCTTAAGATGCCTCAGTCTCCAGGGTGGGCAAAGTGAGGGAAGAGTAGAAAGGTTTTGAAGAATTGCAACTTCAATACAGCCTGGAAACTGCCAGGGGAGAGGTCGGAGTTCCCATCCCTGTAGATTACTCCCCTACAGAGCTCGTCCTGTGGCAGATGCCCCACATCCAGAGCCTCCCACAGCTTGTGGACTCTGGAAAGGGATGCTCCCTCCCTTTCGTCTGTTGACTGATATGGATGATGAACCTCTATGTGACATACTGACTCTCAAAAGCCTCAGTAGCCACTAGAAGTAGGCGGCCAGGTGGCCTTCTCTCAGGCCTCCATGTGCCGTAGGATAGGAAGGGTAAACTGCGGGTCAGGTAGAGTAGAGGCTGCCAGGAAGTGGCCCATATTCAAGGGACATCTAATGCCCCATTGGTGGCCAGGGAAAAGACCCATGTTATGCTTATCACAAAAAATAAATTTTTTACAAAGGGAAGAAAAGCCTCCAACAAAGATTTGTTCTTCCAGTTCTGGGGCTTGAACTAAGGGCGTGGCCACCATCCCTGAGTTCTTTGTGATCAAGGCTGGTGCTCTACCAGTTGAGCCCCACCTCCCCTTCCAGCTTTTTCTGTGTGGAATTGAACCCAGGGTGTCAGGCATGCCAGATGACCACTCTACCACTGAGCCACATTCTCAGCCAGGATGATTCTCCCCATCCCAAACCCATTAAGGCCATTCCTCAGATAAATAAGAAGTAATGGCTAGGATTAATATGAAGCACAAGTCTGGTTAACACATAAATACTCCCTTGTCCCCGCTTGGACCCACTTAGTTGAAATTTCTCTTCTACCATTGAGGGATGAGAGAGGGAGAGGGTAGTCCCGAGAGAGGATTATCAAGAACAGTGGCCCCCTGAGCCCCACAGCCTACCCCACACAAGTGGTCCTCTAGATTCTGATCTTACCTGACTCAATGTGGAGTCTACACTGTCTCTCCTCACCTGCAAGGCTCAAGATGAAATAAAGCTCAGCCCTGGCCACAGCCCACACAGAGGATAGAAGCTCCTAGTCCCAGACTGACTTCCACCTCTGACTGCCCTGAGTTAGGCTGGACCCACCACTCACCACAATGTTGGTGGCGATGACCTCATGGATGGATTCCAGGAAGAAGGTCTATGGCAGAAGCAGCAATGTGAGCAGGGCAGAAGGAGATGGGTGATTGCTCTGGGATCTTGCTCCTCGGAGCCCTCCCATCCAGCCAGGGCCATGCTGACCCAATGCATGGCCAAGGCCAGGGGGTGAGGCAAGATGGAGGAGCATGGGCCTAAAGGATGTACTGCTTTGTCTTGGCGCACTTGAAAATTCCAATTATATTTGGCCCATGCCAATCCCAAAGCCAACATGCAATGCCTCTCCTTGTAGTTGTTTTCCATGAATGCTGTCCCTGAGCTCTTTTTCTCAAGGCTGGCACTCTACTACTTGAGCCACAGGGACACTTCTTATTTTCTGATGGCTCATCGAGGATAAGAGTCTCACACACTTTCCTGCCCAGGCTGGCTTGGCACCTTGATCCTCCAGATCTCAGCTTCTGAGTAGCTAGGATGACAGGGATGAGCCACTAGTGCCCAGCATGTGATGCCTTTTAAAAGCATCTTGGAAAGTCTGTAAAAGGAGCCCCAAAGGGCCTGGATAGACCACGACCCAATCAAGGATCTGGGATGGGGGAATACTGACCTTCTAGCCATTCTGTTCCTCAAAATTAAAGATGCCAGCTGGTGTTGTATACATTGAACACTTAGGCAAACAGCCATCAGGCTTAGTGTGGAAAAGGTAGAGAATAACCAAAGATTGTAGTGTAGAAATCTCTGATTTTGTATGCATGTGGTGTGTGTGTGTGTGTGTGTGTGTGTGTGTGTGTGTGTGTGTGTGTGTGAACTTAGGACCTAGGCTCTAGGCTCTATTCCTTAGTTTTCTTGCTCAAGGCTAGTGCTCTGCCACTTGAGCCACAGCCCCACTTGCTTTTCAATGGTTAATTGTAGGTAAGAGTCTCAAGGACTTTCCTGTCCAGGTTGGTTGATGGGGTCCCTATTGAAGCAAGAGTAACAAGAATCACAGGTACAATCCCTATTGTGGGCGACTCCTGCCTCCTGGTGGCCAGATGCGGAACATGCCACCCCGTGCCATTGTCCTCTAGAGCTCAATTTGGGGAAGTTACCAGGGCCAAGCTGACTTTTGCTCACCCTGAGGGCTGATGCCAGAGCAGGTCTGTTCCACCTTAGGCCAAGAGAGTTCCAGGAGGCCCAGCTCCTAGGGGCAGAAGGAAAGGAGAGGTCAACTCCAGGCTGAGCTGAGTGCCTTTGCCCAGGGACACCCCAACTTGGCCTTCCTGAACACCATAAGACCTGTCAAAGAACAACCCAAAAAAATAAAATTGGAGCTGTGGCTCAAAGTGCTAGAGCTCTAGCATTGAAGCAAAGAGCTCAAGGATAGGGCCCCCAAGCTTTGAGTTCAAGACCTCCAGCTTACCATCCCCCATAAAACACAGGTTGGCTAAAGTAAGCTAGTAGGATTTGTGATCTATTTCTGAAGAACGGTGATACTGAAGAAATCACCCTGATTCTAATGGCAGCTGAACATTTGACATAGAGTTATATCCTGAGTCCTTCAAAGGGTGCTGTTTGCTGGTGCGTTCCCACATGGGGGTTTTGTGCTGAGTCCTCAAAAATGTGCTGTTTGCTGAGTCATCCCAAGGGGTGCTATGTGCTGAGTCCCTGAAAAGAGTGGGACGTGCTGGGTTTTTCAAAGGGTGCTATGGGCTGAGTCCATTACATAATGTATTGTATGCTGAGTCCTTCAAAAGGTGCGGTGTGCTAATTTATCCCAAAGGGTTCTGCTATGTGCTGAGCCCTTGAGAAGAGAGGGATAAGGTGAATTTTTCAAGTGCTGTGTGCCGAATCCTTTACACAGGGTGCTCTGTACTGTCCTTCAGATGGTGTTGTGTGCTGAGTCCTTTGGCAGTGCGGTATGTGCCTAGTCATTCCACAGGGTGGTATGTACTGAGTCCTTCAAAATTGTGCTATGTGCTGAGTTTTTCGAAGAGTACTGTGCACTGAGTGTTTTACACAGCATGCTATGTACTCAGCCCTTCAATGGCAGCTGTGTGTGTTCTTAACACAGGGTGCTATGTATTGATTCCCTGGGAGAAAGTGCTACATGCTGAGTTTTTCAAAGCGTACCATTCACTGAGTCCTTTACACTGTGGGCTATGAACTCCCTCCTTCAAAGGGTACTGTTTGCTGAGTATTCTACACAGCATACTATATGCTGAGTCCTTCAAAGGGAGCTGTGTGCTGAGACCCTTACACATGGGTGTTTTGTGCTGTTTTTTGAAGTGTTTTGTGTGCTGAGTCATCTCAAAGGGTATATGTTCTGAGTCCTTGAGAGGTAGTTATGCCCAACAATCACACACACACACAAATACACACACTTATACACACACACACACACACACACACACACACACACACACGAGAGTCACCGTGTACCTGCTTGGTGTGTGGAGTGGAGAGGGATGGAGGAGAATCTCCTCCAGTGGTAGGACAGGGCAGATTTGATCCCCTGGGTAGGTACTGGGGTTGGGGGGAAGTGATGAGCTGAGGTGAGGCTACAATTGCCATGGCTTGAAAGTTTTAGGGCTCAGTCAGGGCTGGGCTTGCAGCCAGGGGTGGGAGGTGGGGCCAAGGGGAAGAGGGGCCATGGCCAAGGGGAGGAGGGGACAGGTCCCAGGGAGCACTGCGGTTGCAGCAGTGACCAGAGGTAAGGAGGCATGTAGGGGGGTGGGCACACCCGGTGCTGGCAAGGCAGCCCAGGAGAGGAGTGGGGGCAGAGAGAGAGAGCAGAGAAAAGAGCAAGCACACACACAAGGGCAAGCAGCAGCAGCAGCTGGTGGCCTCCCAGATCATAACCCAAGTCCTGGTGGGGATCACAGGGCACAGGGAGCTGGCACAGCAGGCACATCGCCAAGGGCAGCCACGTGGAGTCACAGTGGCCATGGCGGCCCTGAGTCTGAGGTCCTGGTTCAAGGAGCAAGGCTGCAGTGGCTGAAGCGGGGCAGCCTTGACTTAGGAGGAGGAGCAGAGACATTGTGCAGCCCTGTGACAAGCCTGCAGATGCCCCTGCCCCCTCCCAGCAGCATCTCGTTTCAAACATGGCACTTTTGGCTTGGACCTGCCGGACCTCTCACAGTCACCAATCAGAGATGGCCCGCCCTTGGCTGGCTTGCAGCATCGACCTGGTCCTGGCCCCAGGTCCTGGGACTCCAGGCCCGCAAGCACCAGGAGCCGCTGCCAACAGCTTCTCCCAGCAGCACACATGAGTGGCTGCCCCTAGGGTTTGCACCCTGCAAACCCTCCCGCCAACCCACCCCCCTGCTGAACCAGACCCACGCTTCCTGCCTCCCCTCTCCTGTCCTGCCTTTGACTCCCCCTTGCCCCACAGTCCGCCATGGCCCTGCCAAAAATGTGCCCCAGGGGTGGGGGGTGGGGGGGCTGACTGGGGGTCCCACCCCTATCCCTAAAGGCCAGTGTCCCAGGAAATGGGGAGATGCAGGAATGCATGAGGAGTGGGCACCACAGAGCCCCTGGCCTGGAGCAGTGGAAGCCACACAGCCGTGTATCTGCACCCTTCCTCTCCCTGGTGGGAACCTGGTGGCTTTAGTCAGAGATGGGGAGCAGCACCTCCACACCTGCCTTCTGGGGTCTTTTCCTTTTTGCTGGGGGTGGGGAGTGTTGCATCAGAAGATAAGCTCTTCTTGCTGTGTGAGCCCTTGTCTTCTGTACTTGGTCACCCTTTGACCTGAGGAGGGTCCAAGAAGAGCCCACTAGGTATGTGAGGACACTTGGAGTCAAGGTGAATATCTGGGAAGAACACACCCCCTCCAACACACATTCACCCGGCCTGTTGCCCCCACCCCAGTTGTAAACATTGACTGTATCCGTGAGCATCATGGCAGGGGGCTCTGGGCCCCGACTGGTGGCATGGATTCCCTCCTGGGGCAGTGCACCGGTGGGCAGTCCTCCCTGGATTCCTGCAGACTCCAATCTGTGTCCCACCTGGGCTGTTTCCAGCTGGGCAGTGGTAGGCAAGTGTGTTTCCCTTGCTGGAGCCTGCTTGGTATCAGGCCATGGCAGTTAGCTAGGGATCTCTGAATGCCAAGTTCTGTAACCTACTGTAGGCTGACTGGAAGGAAAAGAGGACCATTGACTTTGGAACCCTTTAAGTTTGATTGGGACAACTGAAATGCCATGTTTTCCAGGGTTTTTTTCCTTGAAGCTGGCAATTTCCACTAATGCCTGGGATTATGGGTCAAATTAGATGGACCATTTCAGCCACTAAACAATGACATTCAAAGCAGCACAGGCAGAGTTCCCAAGCCAGATAGTGTCCTGCTATGTACGTCGTGCCTTGACTACCTTTCTCCAGCAGCTGTTGATTCTCCCCCGGCTCTCTGTAGGGTGACCACCACCATGGCGGAAGTCATGGGGAGCAGAGATTGTTACCTCGCCATCCCCAGACTGCCAGCTATGAGCAGAGACGATTCCCAGCACCTTCCCTGGACTCTGAGAGATTCAGAAACCTGGGATGCCTAGAGGATCCTTTCTCTGAAACATGAAACTTGGGGGCCAGATGTGATAGACCATCCTGGCTGGCCCCAGGGGGAGGAGAGGAGGCCCCTTGACCTGGGCCTTCATCTCACGGCAACCTCTTTCACACCTGAGTGGGGAATTGAGTGCCACAGAGCTGGTCAGCTGCAGGACAGAGATCTTTGAGAAGACAGGCATCCCAGAAGCCCTGGAATCCAGCTATTACATTGTGTCTCACGTCCTCAGAGCCAAAATAATTAAGTTTGGTGGCACCAGGAGGGTATGAAGAGGGAAGAGGGAGAACTGTGTGAGAGCTACATCAGGCTTTTCCTCCCCTCCCCCCACCACCACTCCAGGATGCTTACCTGTATCGGATGGGATTTTACTGTAGTATTGTCATAAACATGCTCATTTATTTATCCAACAAAGAGTTACAGTGTGCTCCAGGCTCGGGGGGGGGGGAGGGTTCAGTGGGGGGTGGACGAGCAGGTCATGGATGATGAAAGGTTCCAGTGCTGGTTCCACAGCACATGAAGAAACCTTGGTTTGAGCTGGATGCTGGAGCTTCACACCTGTAATCCTAGCTACTTAGGAGGCTGAAATGGAGGATAGAGGCTTAAGGCTGGGACAGGAAAGCCTGTATGACTTTTATCTCCAACTAACTACCAAAAAGAAAACTCAAGAAGTGGATTGTAGTTCAAGCTCTAGTCTGTTGGCCTTGAGTAAAAAGGCTCAGGGATAGCACCTAGGCTCTGAGTTCAAGGCCCAGGAGTAAGAAAAATAAAGAAAAGAGAGAGAAGAGGGAGGGATGGAGGGAGAAAAAGAGGAAAGGAAAGAAGAAGGGAGAACATGCGAGCCTTGGTTTAGAGTACCTGGATCAAGGGAGCCAACATTCACAATCTTTGTGGAGACAGTTTCAGAGAATAAAGGCAGTATGTAGGAGAAAGCCACTGATCCCTCAGCAACTACATGGCATCCAGGAACTCTATGGTCACCAACTGCAGAGGAATGCAGCCTCGGGTAGACCCTAGGGTTCAGGGTGGGCCACCAGGTTTTAATCTCCCTGGCCCCACTGAGTTTATTTTCTGGTCAGATAAGAAGAAAGTGTCCAAAGGCTAAGGAGGTGTTGGGGTGATGGAGTGTCAAATCGGGGGTCAAGGGATAAGAAGGAAGATGAAGAGGGAGGACAATTTCAGGTCAGGTGTATCAGGACATTGGAGCCATGACCTCACCTGATAACCTAGACCATCAGTGTTAGAGCCTTTGACCCAGCCACAAGGCTTTTAAAAGTCCTGGTGAATTGGGTTCACTGTTGACCACCTGGCTGTCATCCACCGCAGGATGCCTGTGCAGTACAACTTTGGGGACTGGGAATTCCAGGACTCAATTTGAAGATGACACCCCCAGTGTTCATTCCTCCACCAGAGACAGAGGTAAGCATGCCACTGGCACAGGACAGACAGGGATGAGGCCGGGAGTCGGGACCCGTGTTGCTCCAAGACTTCTTTAAGGGACCCCATGACTGCGATTCTCAGAGGCAGAGGTGGGTCTCTTTTCTGGATCAGCCTTTAGTCTAGATGGCAGATCTGGGATTCAGAGAGGGCCGACTGAAGGTGGGGCAGGGTTGGGTAGAAGCTACTGGGAAAACTAGAGGCACTGGGCTCTGAACAGGGTTGTTTCTTTGAGGATACTCATAAAATAGGAATATTCCTGGGATGGATCAGCCTTTTTCTCCTTCCCTAGAGAGAGGGACCTAGAGCCCTCCAGTCTGCCTTGGCCGAGAAATCTTTTCATTCCCACATGCTGTTGTTGCATAACTAGACCTCACCTCACTGCCCAGTGTTGAGGCAGGACGGTGAGAGTTTCTGAGTCTTTGATAAGTTCAGGGGAGCCTCAGTATGAGATTGTACTTGTATGTCCTAACTTGTGCCTGGTCAGTCCCATCTAAGCCTGCCATGGTGTAGGACATAGAATCTAGAGAATCAGAGCAGGATGGGGTCTGCTCTGGGATTCTTGAGTATTATGTGTGAGCTTTGAGCTCCCGTGTGCCCACCTGCTTCCCTTTCTTGGGTGGGTCTTTGCTATAAAAAGCTTGAAACTAGGGTCTGGGTCCTATCCCTTGTCTTTGATGCTCAAAGCTATCACTCTACTATTTGAGTCACAGTTCCACTTCCAACTTTTTTGTGTGTTTAATTGGAGATAAAGAGTTCTCATGGACTTTGTGGTGAAGGGTGGCATCCAACTGCAGTCCTGAGATCTCAGTCTCCTGAGGGGAGATGACAGGCATGGAAAAGTATGTTTGGCCAGGTGCCAGTAGCTCATGGCTGTCATCCTAGGTACTCAGGAGGTGAGATCTGAGGATCACAGTTCAAAGCTAGCCTGGGCAGGAAAGACTCTGAGACTCTTCAAGGAACTGCCAGAAACCAGAAGTAGTGCTGTGGCTCAAGTAGTTGAGTGCTAACCTTCAGCTGAAGAGCTCAGGGACAGCACCCAGGCCCAGAGTTCAAGCCCCACAACAGTAAAAAGAAAGAAAGTAAGATATCTTTGCCTGCAACGGATGGTGGGGGGGGGCGGGATGCTTGGCTTTGGTTGGGAGACCAGGTGCTGGACTCACTGTACAGACATTTCTAAGAACTCCCCATGTTTGCCCCAGTTTGAAGCCACAGCTTAAGAGGACGTGGCCTGTGGAAGGCAGGGGTGGGATTTTTGTGTCTGTATTCTCTTCATTGAAGGATGGATTTGGATGCTGGGCTTGAAAGTCTGAAGTGAAGGTTTGCAAGAATTTTTTGGCCTGACAAGATGGGTTTCCTCTGGGTATATGAAGTGGCTGAAGCTGGAAGCCGCCAGTGGCTCACAACTGTCATCCTAGCTACTCAGAAGGCTGAGATGTGAAGACCATGTTTCCAAGCCAGCTTGGGCAGAAAAGTCTGTGAGACTTGATGTCCAATGGACCACCAGAGAATAGGTAGTGGTCCTGTGGCTCAAGTGGGAGAGTGCTCACCTTCAGCTGAAGAGCTGAGAGACAGCACCCTAGGCCAGAGTTCAAACCCCATGACCACAAAAAAAAAAAAAAAAAGAGGTGACTAAGTTTTCCACATAGCAGTTTGTATGGTAGGAATTGCCATGCTGGTCTATGAGACATTCCAAATATGTGAGAGGCTCAGTGTTTTGTCTACTGTGGGTCTGAGGTCGGCAGTGTCACCTTCTCAGGGGTGGGATATGATTATAATGGAGGGAGTTCATGGTTCTGTTCTCAGGGACTGCTGAAGCTTTGGGCTATCTCTCTGTGTGAGTGTGTGTGTGTGTGTGTGTGTGTGTGTGTGTGTGTCTGTCTGTCTGTCTGTCTATCTGTCCATCCATCTGTCTGTGTCTGTGTGTGTTTGGAGGTGGAAGAACTGGGCCTTGAATTCAGGGCATAGGTGCTTTTTCTGAGTTTTTGTGCTCAAAGCTAGTGCTCTGACACTTGAGCCACAGCTCCACCTCTGGCTTTTTGGTGGTTCACTGTAGATAAGAACCTCACAGACTTTCCTGCACAGGCTGGTTTGAACAGTGATCCTCAGACCTCAGCCTCCTGAGTAACTAGGATGACAGACAGGAGCCACCAAACTGGTTTTGTGTTTCTTTGTGTGTTTGTGTGTTTTTTTGTGTGTGTGTGTTTGTGTGTGTGTGTACAAGTGGGTTGTAACAAGGAGCGCTGGGGGGCTGGGGATGTGGCTTAGTGGTAGAGTGCTTGCCTAGCATGCATGAAGCCCTGGGTTCGATTCCTCAGTACCACATAAACAGAAAAAGCCAGAAGTGGTGCTGTGGCTCAAGTGGTAGAGTGCTAGCCTTGAGCAAAAGAAGCTCAGAGACAGTGCCCAGGCCCTGAGTTCAAGTCCCAGGACTAGAAAAAAAAAGATTTCATTGATTTTAGGGGGCTGGGAAGGTGGCTCAGTGGTAGAGCGCTTGCCTTGCATGCCTGAGGCCCTGGGTTCGATTCCTCAGCACCACATAAGCAAAAAGAAAAAAGCTGGAAGTGGCGCTGTGGCTCAAGTGGTAGAGTGCTAGCCTTGAGCTGAAAAGCTGAGGGAAAGCGCCCAGGCCCAGAGTTCACGCCCTACGACCGCACCCCCCCCCCCAAAAAAAAAACCCAACAAGGAGCACTGGACCCTTTTGTAACTTCTAACCGCTATCTTTGTGGGGTGCATGGGCTTTGTGGCTGAGATCTGGGGGCCTGGAAGGGTGAGACTCTTAAAGGGAACTCAGCATTGTTAAATTACAAGAACAAGGGATATGTGTGCCCTGGAGCTGTCTACTCCCTTGGGCCAAGTTGGTGGCAGAGGGAGTTTGGAAGGACCTGGTGGTGGGACCGCAAGGGGTGGCTCCCCAGGGGGACAGAGAGCATAGCCAGCACTTAGTAAGGATGCGAGCCCTGTTAGTATGGACCTTATTGGCATGGGTCAGATTCTGGGTCTTATCATCATGACATCTGATGGGCGAGGCCAATCCTATTTTAAATGTTGACCTGTGATCTTCAGATTTCAGCCTCCTGAGTAGCTAGGATTATAGGCATGAGCCTCTGGCACTGGGCCTCTGAGTCTTTTTGGTATATTAGGGTCTGAACTCAAGGTCTTAGGCTTGCAAGTCAGGTCTTCTACCATGTGAGCCAAGCCTTTTTGTTTAGGGCATTTCCAAGATAGAGACTCAATATATGCTCAGACTGGCCTGGATCGCAGTCCTCCTGTGACAGGCATGCGTCCCCATACCTGGTCCTCTGTAGTTGGGATGCTATACATGTAGCGCCACGCTCAGTCATAGGTTTAGATGGATTGTCCCAAACTCTTAGTCTATGGCAGCCGATTCTTGACCACAGGTGAAGCTCTGGGTTGGGCCTCGACCATTGGCCCTCAGTCTCCTCCTGGGACAGTTGTGAGGAAACAACAGATCAATACAGAAGGATCTCTGGGGCAGGGCCAGGTATAGAGGGAGTGGTCATCAGATAAGGTTCTTGGCAATTCTGTGAGCATATGACATGAAGGTACTTGGAAAGGGCTCAGATGTGACCTGTTATTTATCGTGCCACAGGTATGGGATTATGAAACAAAACATGGCTCTCTTTCGTCCTTACCCTATCCCCATAAGGAAGGGGATCCTTCAATGTTCAGTTTTGTAGCTGGGGAAAAATGAGGCACGAAGAAGCTGGGTAACCTACTCATGACCCCCAGTTGACAGGAAGCTCAGCCTGACTTCTCTGCCATGCTCCCTAGGACAATAGGTGCTATTCAGTGGGAAGTCCACTTCTTGTCAGTCGTGGGGCTTGAACTGTGGGCCTAGGCGTTGTCCCCAAGCTCCTCAGATCAAGGCTAGCACTCTACCACTTGAGCCACAGCACCACTTCCGGTTTTCTGGTGGTTCTTTGGAGATAAGAGGTGTTCCTCACAGGTGTTCCTACCTGAGCTGTCTATGAACCATGATCTTCATATCTCAGCCTCCTGTGTAGTTATCATTATAGGCCTATGCCACTGGCACCCGGCTTAAGTGTAATTCTGATTTTCTCTATCTCTCTCACACACAGGAACTTGTTGAATGGGTGCTGGAGGAGGTGGCCCAGTGTCCCCATGAGGCTGGGACCCAAGGTGGCCCTCTCATTATGGAGGTAGGCTGTGGGTCCGGAGCTTTCTCGCTCAGCCTGTTGAAATAGCTCCCTGAGGTAAGCCCCTCTGTGCCCAGGCTAGACCGTGATGGTTACTCATTGTCAGTCCATCTGATGAGTCCTTCCCCACTACCCTCTGCTAAGACAGTTAACGGAAAGTGGGTGTGGAGATGTCACATTGTCCAACCACACAGCACAATCCCGGGCCTCTGATCCTCACAGCCACCTATCTGGCCAGACTCTGATTATAAGAAAATGAGTTCACTGTGTCTACTTCGCTTTGCTGGGGTATGTCATTTCAGGGAGGGGGACTGTGGGCAGAGGAAAGATCCCAGGCCTGACACCTCCTGGGGGACATTTGTTCTTGTGACAGGGCCAAGTTATTGCTGTGTATAAGGAGGAAGCTACCATCAGACTGCCCCAGAACAATGCTCAAAGGTAGGTAGGCTGTTGAAGTATCAAACCCACGCATGTCTGCTTCCCACTCACAACAAGGGGGGGTGCAGTGTGGGTGGCCCAGCACTGGCCCTAAGGGATTATAAAGGGATGGTAGCATTCAGGTGCCCGTGGCTCTCACCATCATGTTGGCTATTCGGGAGGCTGAAGTCTGATGGTCGTGACTCAGAGCCATCCCCGGCAGGAGAGTCTGTGAGAATCTTATCTCCCATAAACCAACTCCCCCCCCCCAACACACACAAAAAAGCCAGATGTTGTGCTGTGGCTCAAGTGGTAGCGACTCAGCCTTGAATAAAATAAGCTCAGGGATGACACCAAGGCCCTGAATCCAAGCCCAAAGACTCACAAAATAATATAAAAATAAATGAATAGTGGGCACCTGTTACCTTACTATTAAAAAAAATGGATTCATTCTTCTCTCTTGTACTTGTAGCCAAAGGTAAGGGACTTCCCTTGATGTTCCTCTAAATCTCCCCTTCTCTCTATTATCTCTCCCCGCTTCCATTGTAGGATAGAATTCAGATCATCTCACTTGATGTGACCTTACATACCCACCCCTACCTGCCTTCCTTGGGGTGGAGATACTGGATGTAATCACCACTGGGAGAATGAAGCACCAGAGAACTCATACTCTCTTTCTCACACATACACTCACCTAGGCCAATTCAGACTAGCCTTTACCAAAGACACTTTATCTTCTTGGATTAATTGACCTTAGAGAGAACTTGATCCCCTGTAAATGACTATTTTAACTAGAGCTTGCTAGTTGATACGAGATAAACAGAAGCTCAAAAGAAAGGTTCTGGTGCCTGTAACCTCTGGCTCAGGCTCACGCCTGATATCCTGGCTACTCGGGAGGCACAGGTCGGAGGATCAAAGATCGAAGCCAGCCATAAGCTGGAAAGCCAGTGAGACTCTACTGTCCATGGAACCACCAAAAAATTAGAAATGCAGCTGTGGCTCAAGTGATAGAGCAACAGCCTTGAGCATGAAAACTCAGAGAGGCAGCTCCCAGATCCTCAATTCAAGCCCACACAAAGAAATGGCCCTATTTGTTGCTCACAGACTGCTTGGGCCTCCAGTGTCCTCTCACGGAGTTTGATACAGCACCAGTCCCTGGGTAGTGTATCCGAGCCTTCAGAAATTGGGTTGCGGGGGGCTGGGAAGGTGGCTAAGTGGTAGATCGCTTGCCTTGCATCATGAGGCCCTGGGTTCCATTCCTCAGCACCACATAAGCAAAATGAAAACAGCTGGAAGTGGCGCTGTGTCTCAAGTTGTAGAGCACTAGCCTTGTGATGAAGAGCTGAGGGACAGCACCCAGGCCCAGAGTTCAGGCCCCACGACCGGACCCCCCAAAAGAAAAGAAAAGAAAAGAAAAGAAATTGGGTGGTGGAATCCAGGCCTTTCCCTTTGTGCTCTCTCAACCTACACTGGCTGGAAGGCAGAGCATGACAAAACCGGCAGCCTGCAAAGCCTGCCAGGGCAATTGGAGCCGGCTTCTTAGAGGCAGCACTTGAAAGGGGTCTTGCTTAACAAGGAGGATCTGACAGGAAGCCCAGAGAGCAAAGATGCTATAGATAAAGGGCAACATAGCAGAGCGTGTTCATTTCCAGCCAGGGATCCTGGTGAGAAACTCGGTAAAGATGTGCAAGACTGTCCTGAGACAGGCCCGAGAGGTCACAGAAGAACAGCTAGCTATCTAGGGTTGGGATTGTGTCTTGGCAATAGTGAACTTGGCTAGCACACGGGAAACCCTGGGTTCGATTCCTAAGTCCTGCATACATAGAAAAAGCTGGAAGTGGCACCATGGCTCAGGTGGAAAAGTGCTTGCCTTGAGCAAAAGAAGCTCGGGGTCAATGCCTGGGCCCCGAGGTCAAGCCCCAGGACTGTCAACATAAAACTGCACTCCAAGGGACCTGTGTGAAAGGTGAATTGCTAAGCCCTGTAACTCTTAGTAGATACACCCATGCTTTGTGTCTCCTTCTTTGACAGAGGGGATCTGGATATTCCTTCTGCTCTGGGCACCCCTGGACCTGGCTCTCAGCAACCCTCCCAACATTTTCCACCAGGACATGGAGCAGATGGCCCCAGAACTCCTCAGGTACCTGTTGGGTGGGGTGGGGAGATACAGGGCAGGCCCCAGATGTCCTAGTGGGTCTTATCTGCCCCGGAAGACCAGGCCATCCAGAGGAAGTGGACGGGAGCTTAGAGAGGGGTAGTAATGTGAAGGGGGGCCCTTTAATGCCCATGGCCCTACCCAGATTCTGAGCCTCCCTTTGCTGTCCCTGAGGGAGTTAGAGGAGTGTATAGGTGGTAATGTCTAGAGGAGGACTAGGGGCAAATTCTAAAGAATGAGAAACCATAAGGCCTCCGCTGGTGACTCAAACCTGTCATCCTGGCTACTTGGGAAGCTGAGATCCAGAGGATCTGAGTTTCCCAACCCAGGCAGAAAAGTCCCATGAGATTCTCATCTCCAAACTCAAACCAGAAGTGGCACCATGGCACAAGTGGTAGAGCACTGACCTTGAGGAAAAATCATCAACATAGACAGTTCCCAAGCCCTGAGTTCAAGCCCCTCAACCAAAAACAAGAAAGAAAGACATCCCTTGCTTGCAAGAGATGGTGAAGGAGTGGGGTTTCTGTGTTTGGGAGACCAGGTGCTGGCCTCAGTGTATAGACATTTCTAAGAACTCCCCAAGTTTGCCCCAGAGTGAAGTCACAGCAGGGTGGGTGTTGCCTTACCAAGAACTCCAGAGGTTGTGGCCTGTCTTAGGCAGGGAATGAACGAATGGGAGCAGGTATGGGAGGGTAGTGTCAATTATATTCTCTCCATCCAAGAAAAAATGGTTTTAGATGCCGGTGTCAAAGTCTGAAGTGAAGGGTTGCATGTGCTTCATGGCCTGACAAGTTGGTTTTCCCCTGGGTGTAAGAAGGTGGCTGAAGCTGGTGCTGCCAATGGCTCACAACTGTCATCCTATCTACTCAGAAGGCTGAGATCTGAGGATCACAGTTCAAAGCCAGTTTGGGCAGGAAGGTCTGTGAGACTTTATCTCCAGTGAACCACCAGAAAACCGGAAGTGGCACTGTGGCTCCAGTTGTAGAGGGCACACCTTCAGCTGAAAAGCTGAGGGATTATGTGCAGGCCCAACCTTCCAACCCCATGACCGACAACCAAAAATAAGGTGGCTAAGTTTTCTTCATAGCTGTGTGTAGAGTAGGAAATGCCATGATGTGTTATGAGCCATTCCAGATGTGTGAGAGGCTCTGAGTTTTGTCTACATTTGGTCTGAGGATGGTAGTGCCATCTTCCAAGGTGTTGGTATGTTCAGGTGCTCAGGGTCTGCTGAGGTCTTGGACTACCCATGTGAGTGTGTGTGTGTGTGTGTGTATGTGTGTGTGTGTATTTTTCCTTCACCTTTCTCTGTCCACTTCCTGGGTGCCTGTCTGCCTCTTCCTGACCTTGGATTGTGTCCCTCCTCGATGGCTACCTTGCCTTTAGGCACCTATCAGGGTCTACAATGAGTCCTAAATTGCCAGAGACCTGCATATTCCAGCTTTTCTTTAGGGCCCAAGTCCGGCTTTCCTATGTTTGTCCACCTCCAGGGGATTCTGGATCAGCAGGGCCAGCTGGCATGTGTTCTCCCCTGCCACTGGGATGACAGGGTCAGTCATGCGATGTCCTGTCCTTTTCCTCAGCTGGGCCTCTGGCTGCCTGTACCACTTCCAGCAGTCTGTCAGTGGAGTGGGGTAGGGTGGTTGCCAGTGGCTCTGGCCAACTCGAGCTAGATAGCTGACTGAAGGCTGCCCAAGCAAGGATGATACGGGGCTGCCTGAGAGGTGAGGCCAAGGTGGCTTGTAAGTATTGGTTGGAGTCTATGAAATGTCAACGTACCGTATCGCAGGCAAGTCTAACTTCTAGCCTCAGCTCGGCCTATCAGGTCGGTCCAGATAATTCCGGATGCCCAGAATACAGGGTCACAGATTTTAGATTCCAGGGCCAGGGAACTGGGTGATGAGAGACTGGTATAGCCAGTACCTCAATGTTCTGGGACATTAGCCTTGAACTGGCTATGCCCGCCCCCCCTTGTGTAAGTTCACTTCTTAGCCAGTGCTGCCACACACCGACCACTTGTTCTGTGGAAGTGTCAGTAGCAGAAGTGAGATCTAGGATGACCAAAATCTATATTTATATCTTGACTGGGGTAGGGGGGGGTGTTTTTAAAAAAAATCTTAGAGCTGAAACTCAGGGCTTGGCACTCTCTCTGAGCTTCCTTTGCTCAAAGCTAACACTCTAACACTTGAACCACAACTCACCTTTCATCTTTTTAGTAGTTTAGTAGACAAAAGAGTCTCACATACTTTCTTGCCTATTCTGGCTTCAAGTTGCCACCCTAGAAGCTCAGCCTCTTGAGTGACTAGGATTGCTGGTATACGCCACTGGCACCTGCTAAGGATGGTTTGTGTGTGTGTGTGTGTGTGTGTGTGTGTGTGTGTGTGTGTGTGTGTTTACTGGAGTTTGAACTCAGAGCCTAAGTGGTATCCTTTAGCTTGTTTGCTCAAGGTTGGTGCTGTATCACTTGAAATACTGTATCTCCTCTTCCCATCTTTTTTTGTGATTCATTTGAGAAAAGAGTCTGCCTAGGTTAGCTTTGAATCTTGATTGATCCTCAGGTGTCAGCCTTAAGTAGCTAGGATTATAGGCATGAGCCACTGGCATCCAGCTGCAAGGATGTCTTTTCATACTCTCTTCTGTTCTAACAGCTGTCTCCTTGCTCTGGCCTAGATCTCTGACCTCCATGTCAGCTCCCACCAGCCCCTGATTATGTGGAGATTATAATGCTCAAACCTGATTCCATTTCTTTGTCCTCAGGGGAGGAGGTTATGTTTTGTCTGAAGCATGGGGTAGGAGGGGTACTTGTGATGGGTGCTCAGTTGGGAGAGAGGTAGTCTGTTTTAACCAAGAAGGAAAGTTTGGCCAGATGCTAATAGCTCTTGCTCTCATATTCCTAGCTCCTCAGGAGTCTGAGATCTGAGAATTGCCATTCAAAGGCAGCCCAGCTAGAAAAGTCTGTGAGACTCTTTTCTGCAAATAACCACCGAAGGCTGGAAGAGAAACTGTGGCTCGCGTGGTAGAGTGCTAGCCCTGAATGAAAAAAGTGAGGGAGAGAGCCCAGGCCCTGAGTTCGAGCCCTAGTACCAAGATACATACGCGAACGTGTGCACGCACACAAAACACACAACACACACACACACATACACACACACAGGAAGGTAGTAATGATGAGCTGAACTAGAACTGGGGGCAGTGCTGAGGCATAGTCACAGTAAACTCTCAAGGCAGATCAAGTGGTTTCTCCCTAAGTCCTTCTTGGGCTGCAGGGTCTGGGTCATGGCAGTAAGTTCCATGGAATCTGCCCCTCCATCCGTGCACGGGGCCACAGGACCAAGGGAAAGACACTCAGGATGCTCCTTTGTAGTTGGCCCATGATTGCAGACATTCGTCTGTCCTCCCCCCTTCTACCCCTGCCTTAGAGCACTGGCTCTGGGTCCTGGCACTCCTGGGATAGTGACTGCTATCAGCAGCAGCCAGCCGGCTGTGGATTCCTGAGACTACAAGACTTTCATGAGCCCAACTCAACAACTGCCCAAGGTGTGCCTGACAAATTCGCACTGTTGTGATACCCACGTGAGCGGGTGTTACCTGGTGTGACATCTTGCAGCTTCTGCCCCTCCTGGCACAGAACCATGGTCTGAGATGTCGATTTATTGCTCAGATCTACATTGCACCCATGACAGCTGCCATTCTGATGATCTCCATGCCCCAAGGCTCGACCCTACTCTGGTACTGTGGTCCGCTCTGTAGGCAATGGCCTCCAAACAGGCTGCTCTCAAGACTTTTAGGACACCTAGACATTGGGAGACCCTCAGGAGCCCACTGGAAAGTACTCTGCCTAGACCACAGAGTGAGGTCCAAGCAGGCAAGGCATTGGTCATGGGGCTTGAACTTTCAACCTGGGCACTGTCCCCCAGCTCTTCAGCTTACCACTTGAGCTACAGAGCCACTTCTGGTTTTCTAGAGGTTCCTTGGAGATCAGAGTCTCCCGGACCTTACTGCCCGGGCTGGCTTTGAACTACAATCCATACATCTCAGCCTCCTGAAGAGCTAGGAGGACAGGTGTGAGCCACCAGTGCCCAGCTGTTCTGGCCTTTCACCACGGTGGACTAGGAGCTCCTGAAAGCTTTACTTTTTTTTTTTCTGTGCCAGTACCGGGGCTTGAACTCAGGGTCTGGGCTCTGGTCCCTTAACTTTTTCCCTCAAGGTTAGCACTCTACCACTTGAGCCACAGCTCCATTTCTGGCTTTTGGTTGTTAATTGGAAAAAAAGATCTCACTAACTTTCCTCCCTTGAGCTGGCTTGACCCACGATCTCTATCTCAGTCTCCTGAGTAGCTAGGATTTACAGGGTTTGAGCCACTGGTGGCATTGGGCAAGAATCTTTTCTTAAGCAAGAGTTCTTCCCTGCATTTGCCCTGATTCCTCCATGCAAAGGAGTTCTGAGGGTCAGTAGCTGTGAAAAATAGGCTTCCAGCCACAGGAAATGGCTGGGGGCCCTGGTGAAAAGCCAAGCTAATCTTCCCCCTAGGCCCCATTCTGGGACCCCACCTTCTGCCCTATGACTCAAGTACAAATCTTCACCGAGCCTTGAATGTCCTGACAGACTTTTCTGAAGCTACAGAAACTTCATTCCAACCACACCACCTGCTCTACAACACACCTCAGGACCTTTGCCCATGCTGTATCTTCTGCCTGAGGCTCTTTGTATTGTATCCAAATCTTAGAACTCCTGTGGAATTTTGGCAATGGTTATATCACTTCCTGGAGCAAGTCTTTCCTTTCTTCTCCCTCTTTTTTTAAATATTGAGTTGCTACAGATGGAACTTGTACAGGCTGACTGGCAAATGCTCTATCTTGGTGTGTGTGTGTGTGTGTGTGTGTGTGTGTGTGTGTGTGTGTGTGTGTTTGTGTGTGCGCCAGTCCTGGGGTTTGAATTCATGGCCTGGATTCTATCTGATGCCTGAGCTTTTGTGCTCAAGGCTAGCACTGTACTACTTGAACCATAGCTCTACTTCTGGCTTTTTGGGTGTTTAATTGGAGAAAAGTGTTTCATGTAGACTTTCCTGCTTAAAATTGGGATGCTCAGATCTCAGCCTCCTGAGTAGCTTACAGGGGTGAGCCACCAGCACCCGCCCTCTACCCTACCTCTTACCTATAATCTTGGTGCTCCTTTGAGTCCCAAAAGAATATGTTTCTCCAGGCTCACTTTTTTTGCCAGTCTTGGGGCTTGAACTCAGGGTCTGGGCATGTTCCTGAGCTCCTTTTGCTCAAGGCTAGCACTCTATCACTTCAGCCACAGTGCGACTTTTGGCCTTTTCTGTTTCTGTGGTACTGAAGAATCCAGCCCAGGACTTAGTGCGTGCTAGGTAAGCACTCTATGACTAAGCCATATTCACAGCCCAAGGCTCACTTCTAACGGGAGTTATGAGGGTGGGATTTATTGGCATACCCCTTTCAGCATAGAAATTGCTGACTATTTCAGTTCTTTGTCAAGATTTGGGACCAGCCTGTATCTTGGCAATGAGGAATGATAAATGGGTGATAGCCACCTGGCCCCAGAGGTCTAATGGAGATCAGAAACTTCAATAACTCCTACAGTCTAGGAACTGTGGTCTCACTGGAGGCAGTGGCTGCCTACTAGGTGTCCCGATGGGACACCTCAGCCATTACATAAAGCTTCACTTATTAAATGGCAGAGAAGGATGCTTTTCTCAAGCTGCTGGCTCAGACTTATTACTCTTCAATGCTTGCCCCAGCTTGCCCAGTTTGGGGTGCTGGGCATGGGCAACCTGCTGAATGCCCATCATCCATACATTATCCATACATACACAGAGACATGGAGTTATTGCCTCCATTTTTTGGGAGGGGGTGACAGTTTCTTGTTTGTACTATGAGCCTAGGCCCTGTCTCTGAGCTCCTTTTGCTCAATGATAGTGCTCTGCCCTTGAGCCCCAGCCTCATTCTTGGTTTTTTTCCCCCGGTGTTCTCTTAGAAATAAGATAGTCGTGGAATTTCCTGCCCTGGCTGAATTCAAATTGGCATTCTCTGCATCTCAGGATCCTGAGGAGCTTGGATTACAGGCAGGAGCCCCTGGTTCCTGGTTTTCTTTCCTTGTTTTTTCTTTTTTGTACTCCTAACAATCTGAAATCTTCATGGTTTCATTCCAATGGTTTGCATTCCAAATAAACTACCCAGGCCTGGAGTTTGAATACCAGGACTGCCACTCTCAAATGGAAGGAGATCCTGACAAACTCATTCCTATTCATGTGAATGCTAATGGAATGTTATAAAAGTAATAATTAAATTTGCAGTTAATTCATGATTCTATTTTAGAATGCGACACAAAAATTATTGGATTTATATCTTCCATTCTAGCATCATGGTATGATTCCCCTAATGGAAGGATATTGACTAATTTTTAATTAATGCTTTTATAAGTATTCAACCAGGATACTTCAATAAATAAGGCATAATTTAATATCTAATTATTGGTAATAATACATATAATTTAATACACTCACATTCTCTCTCTGTATGCATATATATATCTACAAATCTATCTATCTATCTATCTATCTATCTATCTATCTATCTATCTATCTATCTATCTATCTATCTATCTATCTATCTATCTATCTATCTATCTATCTGTCTATCTATCTGTCTATCTATCTGTCTGTCTGTCTGTCTGTCTGTCTGTCTGTCTGTCTATCTATCTATCTATCTATCTATCTATCTATCTATGGTTTAATCACAGGTCCTCAGAACTTGCAGGCAGCTCAGATTGCCGGAGGCTGGTGTGCTAAGACTGTGACCTCATTTATGTATTGGGCATTGTAGGCCGTAAGTTGAAATCCCAGCATGGCCAAAAATTTATTAATGGAGTAAGAAGCCAATTCTGACACATTTTTTTCCTTCTCTGTGAAAGTCCTGGGTCTCAGTATGATGCATAATCCTTATGCAAATATATCCTATGTGATAGGATGTAATAAGTGAAATGTTATATCTGTAGTAATACTAAATAAATAAGGGTAATAAACATCATATGCAGTAAACCTATGTATGTAAATAGATCCCATATATAATTATTACTTTTTCCAGTGGTGGGGCTTCAATTCAGGCCCTGGGTACTGCTTTGAATTTCTTGTCTTCAAGGAGGGTGAGCCTTTCCCCTTCAACCACAGAGCCACAGAGTTAATCCAGACCCTGAGTTCAAATACAAGGCCAGCCAGAAAAATGGTGCAAATTCCAAACCAGAGCCTTATCATTATTATTTTTTTTTGGCAGAGCACATGGCTTGCACTCAGGTCTTGGCATCTCTGTCACAGCCAACCCTTGGATCCTAGGACAGAAGTTCCAATCTTGGGGCTGACAAAAAAAAAAAAATGAAAAGGAGTATAAAACTGAGAAGGTGGTTTTACTTTTTTTTCCTTTATTTTGTGACCATCCTGGGTGTAAATGACAAGGCCTAGAAAGTGAACATGACCTTGCATTACTGATGTTTGGCGGGCTATTAAGGAAGCTATAGCGAAACTGGCAACTTAGGTCTGGAAGTCAAATCCCGGGATTGCCACTAATGAATGACGGAGATTCCAAAAAACCATTCCCATATACATCATACAAATGGAATGTTATAAAAATAACAATTAAATTAGTAGTGTATGATTATATTATAAAATTATACACAACAATTATACTACGTTGATGAATTTTTAATTAATACTTTATTATGTATTCAATCATGATACTTAAAAAAGGAAAGAATAATTTAATTGCCAATAATTGGTAGTAATATCGTATATGTAATTTCATAGTATACAGATATCTCTCTCTTGTTTTATGCATCTACATCTATCTATCTATCTATCTATCTATCTATCTATCTATCTATCTATCTATCTATCTACCAATCTACACATTTATCTGTTTAAAAACTTGTCACTACTGGGGCTCAGTGGTAAAGTGCTCGCCTAGTACTTACAAAGACCAGGGTTTGATTCCTCATTACTGTGTGCATAGAAAAATCCAGATCTGGCTGTTGCTCAAGCAGCTGGAGCACTAGCTTTGAGTACAACAGCTTAGGGATTGTGTCTAGACTCTTACTCAAGACTCAAGAATGGCAACAAAAAAAAAGATAGAATATTCTGACTGCAACTATATAAGAATAGCATGGTAAATACCTCACCACAGAGCAAGCCGGGTGTCTGGTGCTGATAGTTGCCATCTAACCTGACTTATCTAGAGGTAAACAGGTGCAACCCAGCTCCACAGAATCAGATGCTGCTGGCTCGCTTGCCCTTGGTCATCCAATATACTTGGGGCTGAGATCTGACACTGGTGGGTTTAAAACCCAGCCCTGGCAGGAAGTCTGAGAAACTCTGAGCTGTGGCTTAAAGTGGTAGAGCTTTCACCTTATGCAGAAGATCTTAAGACAGTACCCTCAACCTTTCAGTGCAATCCCTGTGGCTGACTCCACCTCCCTAAAAAAAACCCCACCCTTGTAAATCATTAGATGTGAATTTTGTGTGGTTTGTGACGTGTGTGGGATACAGCTATGTGATGAGACCTTCATGAGTTGTTGTGTGTTGAGTCTTTCACAGGGTACGTTCTTTCTTCTGGTCCTTGTAAAAGCTCCACAAGTAAGATGATTGTGCAGATGAAAAATTTGTGGCTCAGATATGTCCCCATGTCAGGGCCAAAGTTATGCATGTACCTAAATCTACTGAGTTTTCTCCTGCAGACAAGTGTCTTGGTTTATATTTCTCCGTTGCAAACGTTGAACTCAGGGCCTAGCCACTGACCTTTCCCTGTTGGGCTCATGCCTAGTGCCCTATCATGTGGAGCCAAGGAACCCCTTGCAACAGAGTGTTACAGTTTAGGTATCTGTAGCTGAGGTCTGTCATCCTGCCTACTCAGAAAGCTGAGATATGACCATCTCGGTTCCAAACTATCCCAGACACAAAAGGTCTCATGAAACTATTATTTCCTATTCACCACTTAGAAACTTGAAGTGGAAGCTGGGCGCCGGAGACTTGCGGCTGTCATCCTAGCCACTCAGGAGATTTAGAGCTGAGGATCACAGTCCAAAGCCAGGCTGGGCAGGAAATTCCTTGAGAGGCTTCTCTCCAGTGAACTACCAAAATTCTGCAGGGGTTCTGTAGCTCAAGTGGTAGAGTGCTTGGCTTTAGCTGAAGAGCTCAAGAACAGAACCCAGGCCTAGACTTCAATTCCTCCAACTTCCAAGAAAAGAAAGAAAGAAGTGGAGTCCTGGGAATGTGTCTTAGGGGTAGAGTGCTTTGCATGTATGAATCCCTGGGTTTGATTCCTCAGTACCACATCACTAGAAAAAGCCTGAAGTGGCTCAAGTAGTAGAATGCTATGCTTGTACAGGAGAAACTCAGGTACAGAGTTCAGGTCCTGAGTTCAAGCTCCAGGACAAGTGTGTGCACACATATACATGCATGCACGCATGCACACACACACACATACACACACGCACACACACACACACACACACACACACACACACACACACACACACAGATGCCAGAAGTGAAGCTGTAACACCAAATGGTAAAGCACTGAGCTTCTGCCCTGAGCTCATGGTCACCATCCAGTCCCTGTATTCAACCCCAAAACCTAGCCACTCAGGGCCCAACTAGGAGAGGTCAAAGGTTTCAAAACATGATGAGCTTCACCAGCCCTAAATGACAGGAAGCATTGTGATATTACACATGTGCTTAGAATTAGCAAGCTTCCACAAACCTAGGAAGGCACCGTTGCCAATAATGAATCATTTTATTAGGTTCAGCTCCCTTGTTGTCTGCCAGAAGGACCCTTGAATTAATTTTAGTAGATTATTTCAACACTGGAACATAGTCTAACAAAGACAGTATAAGTGCAGGGAACTTGGCCTGCCAAGGGATGTGGCACAAATGAAGGCTTCCTGTCAAAACAGCACTGGGGGGAAAGAAAGCTTGGGGGTACAAAGAGACCTTTTTCTCCTGGCCTTCAGAGCCTCCCCACTCTCCTCACTAATTGTCCCAGATGGAGCTGCTTTTACACAGCTATACAGGTATGAGGCCTTTTGTCTGCCTGTTCCCAAAATGAGGCAGACTTCCTCCAGCAGCCTAGGGTGTGGAGAAAACCTCAGGCTATACTGGTAACAGTGAGGGGAGCCCTGGAACTTGCATTATCTTGAAAGCACTCTCTGTGCTATGAAATCATTGTAGTCAAAGCAAATTTCCCAGCAGGGTGCCTTTCATCATAGGGACTCTAGACCTTCACCAATAGAAATGCATGCATACATACATGGGGAGACATGGAGTTGTTTTTCTGTTTTGTTTTTTGTTTTTTGTTTTTGTTTTTGATTTTGTTTTGGCAGGCCTGGGGTTTGTATTATGAGCCTAGGCACTGTTCCTGCTCCTTTTGCTCAAGGTTAGCACTCTGCCCGTGAGCCACAGCCCCACTCATGGTGATTTTTTATTCTGATCCCTCAGATATAAGAGTGCTGTGGACTTTCCTGTCCTGGCTGAATTCAAACTGTCATTCTCTACCTCTCAGACTCCTGAAGAGCTAGGATTACAGGGAGGAGCAAATGACACCTGGTTTTCTTTTCTTCTTGTTCTTTTTTTCATTGAGACAAACTGAAAACTTCACAGTGTCATGCTAATGGGTTGCATTTCGAAGTTAGCTACCCAGGCCTGGGGTTCAAAAGCCAGGACTGCCACCTACAAATGGAGGGATATGTTGAGAAAATCTTTCCTATCATGTGAATGCTTAAAGGAATGTTAAAAAAGTAAGAATTAAATTTGCAGTTAGTTCATAATTCTCTTATAGAATGCTACACAAAAAGCAGTGGATGATGTCTTCCCTTTTAGCACCAAGGTATGATTCTCCCAATTAACAAATACTGACTACTTTTACATTAATGCTTTAATAAGTATTCAATCATGATCCTTCATTAAATGGAGGCATAATTTAACAATAATTCATAATATATAATTTAATATCCTCACATTGTCTCTCTAATATATATTGCAAACTACACATCTATCAATTTATCTATATCTATACCTATATCTATCTATATCTATATCTATATATCAGCCACTACTATGGCTTGTTCCCAGGTCCTCAGAACTGGCTGGCAGCTCAGTTTGGCAAAGGCTTTTGTTCTACAACTAACCCTTTCATGAATTGGGCATTGTGGGCTGTGAGTTCAAATCCCAACATGGCCAAAATTTTATATGTGGATTCAGAAGCCAATTTTTACACATTTTTTCTTCTCTGTGAAAGTCCTGGGTCTCAGCATGTTGTATAATCCATATGCAAATATATCCATGTGATAAGATGTAATAAATGGAATAACTGTTATATATGTAATAATATTACATAAAATAAAAAATAAGGGTAATAAATGTCATATGGAGTAAACCCATGTATGTAAATAAATCTCATATATAAGTATTATTTTTTCATTGCTGGAGTTTGAATTTGGGCTCTGGAAACTGGGCTGAAATTCTTGTCTTAAACGATGGTGAGCTTCTTCTCCCCCACAGTGCCACAGTGTTTGTTACCCAGACCCTGAGTACAAATCCCAGGCCTGACAGAAAAATGGTGCAAATTACAAGCCAAGGCCTTAATTTTTTTTGTCCTGGCCTGGGTCTTGAACTCAGCTTATGGCAACTTTGCCTCAGCTTCAATCATCCTAGGCTGGGATGCAGCCTCTGGACCCACAGCCCATCATGAGATCCTAGGACCCGAGTTCAAATCTTGAGACTGGCAAAAAAATAAAGGAGAAGTACTGGGAAGGTGGCTCAGTAATAGAGTGCTTGCCTTGCATGCATAAGGCCCTGGGTTCGATTCCTCACCACCACATAAGCAGAAAAAAGCCAGAAATAGTGCTATGGCTCAAGTGGTAGAACGATAGCCTTGAGCTGAAGAGTTGAGGGACAGCACCCAGACCTAGATTTCTGGCGCCAATACTGAAAAAAAAAAAGAAGATAAAAAGGTAGAATAAAAAGGAAAAAGATAAAACTGGAAGTTCCAAAAGGCAGTTTTACATCGTTTTGTCCTTTGCATTGCAACCATCCTGTGTCTAAATGACAGGGCACAGTAAGTTTTTATTTGACCTTGTACTGATGAAGTTTGGTGGGCTATCAGGGAAAGCCATAGCACCAACCAGCAACCTAGGCCCACGGTGTGAATCCCAGGACTGCCACCTATGAATCGCGGGAGATCCTAAGAAATGCATTCCGATATATATCCATACGAATGGAATGTTGTAAAGTAACACATTAGTAGTTAGTGTATGATTATATTATAAAATTATACACAATAATTATAGTACATTGACTAATTTTCAATTAATACTTTGTTATGTATTCAACCATAATACTTAAATAAAAGAAGGAATAATTTATCAATAATTGGTAGTAATATAGTATACATAATTAAATAATATACAGACATCTCTGTCTTGTTTTATCTATCTATCTATCTATATATATATATATGTAACAATCTACATATCTATTTCTACGCTTGTTATTCCTGGGATTCAGTTGTAGAGTGCTCGCCTCCTATGTATGAAGCCGTGGGTTCAATTCCACAAGATGATTGTGCAGATGAGAAAGTTGAGGCTCAGATAGGAGATCATACACTGTCCCCAAGGCAGGGCCAAATTTATGTATATATTGAGCTCTAGTGACTTGTCTTCTGCAGACAATTCTTTTGGTTTAGTTTTCTCCATCATGAACCTTGAACTCAGAGCCTATGTTCTGACATTCTTCTTGGGCTCATGCTAACATTCTATGATGTGGAGCCAAGGACACTCTTGCAACAAAGTGTCATGGCTTAGGTGTCTTTAGCTAAGGTCTATCATCCTGCCTGCTCAGGAAGCTGAGGATATCAGTTCAAAATTATCCCAGGTCACGGTCCAAAGACAGTCTGGGCAGGAAATTCCTTGAGATGGTTATCTCCAATAAACCACGAGAAAGCCTGAAGGGGCACTGTAGCTCAAGTGGTAGAGTGCTAGACTTGAGCTGAAGAGCTCAGAGATGGCAGCCAGTCCCAGACTTCAATTCCTCCAACTTACAAGAAAAGAAAGAAAGAAAACAGAAGTGGACTTCTGGGATTGATTCTTAGGGGTAGACTCCTTTGCATGTGTGAAACCCTGGCTTTAAATCCTCAGTACCACATGCCTAGAAAAAAAATCCTGAAGTGGCTCTGTGGCTCAAGTGGTAGAGTGCTGTCCTTGTACAGGAGAAACTCAGGTACAGTAGTTAGGTCCTGAGTTCAAGCATCAGGACTGGTGTACAGACACACACACACACACACACACACGGAGGCACCATTGCCAATATCATTTCATTAGGTTCAGCTCCCTAATTGTCAGCCAGAAAGACTCTTGAATTAATTGTAGCAGTTTGTTTCAACACTGAAACCTAGTCTAACAAACAAAGGATGAGTGCAGGGAACTTAGCCTGCCACAGGAGGTGGCACAAATGAAGGCTTCCAGTCAAAACAGAACACTGGGGAGAGAGATAGCTTGGAGTACAAAGAGGCATTTTTCTCCTGACCTTCAGAGCCTGCCCACACTTATCTTCACTAATTGGCCCAGATGAATTGTTTGTTAAACAGCTGTACAGGAGTGGGGCTTTTTGTCTGCCTGTTCCAACAATGAGGCAGACTTCCTCCAGCAGACTGGGGTATTGAGAACCCCTTAGGCTACACTGGGAACAGGGGATCCCTGGAACATGCACTGCCTTGAAAACACTCTCTGTGTTGTGAAATCATTCTATCCAAAGAAAATTTCCTAGCTGGGTGCCTTTCTTCATAGAGACTCTGGATGTTCACTGATACAAATACATACATACATATACAGACACATGGAGTTACTGGCTCTTTATTTGTGGCAGGTCCTGAGGCTTGAACTGTGAGCCTAGACATTTTACTTGAGCTCCTTTATTCAGGAAGAATTTTATTGTGTCTTAAACCATGATTACCCTAGTAAGGGGTACAGATTGTACACCCACACATGATCCAGGGATCCTAGGACCTGAGTTCAACTCCCAGCACTGGCAAAAATACATCAAACCAACAAAAATGGAGGAGCAAAAAACCAGGAAGTTTTACACAACAGTTTTACCTTTGTTTCCTTAGCACTGTGACCCTCCTGGGTCTCAATGACTTGACTTGAAAATTGTACGTGACCTTGCATGGACGAAGGCTGGGGGGCTGTTAGTGAAGCCTGAGTCCAACCCCGAAACCTAGGCCCTGAGTTCGATCCTGAAACTGTCATCTAACATGGCTGAAGATCCTAGGAAACTGGTTCCTATCTATGCAAACACTAATAGAATGTTTGAAATGTACTAATTGAATTACTTATTAGCTAGTCATTCCAGGATAAGATTGTAGGCAATAAACATAGGTCATTGATTAATTAATACTTTACTAAGTCTTCTACCATGATTAATTAATGGAGCCATAATTTCAGACCAAATAATTGGTAGTAATAGAATATATAAAAATAAGATATAGAAGCCGGGCGCTGGTGGCTCACGCCTGTAATCCTAGCTACTCAGGAGGCTGAGATCTGAGGATCACGGTTCAAAGCCAGCCCGGGCAGGAGAGACCGTGAGACTCCTATCTCCAATAAATCACCAGAAAACCGGAAGTGGCGCTGTAGCTCAAGTGGTAGTGCGCTCGCCTTGAGCTGAAGAGCTGAGGGACAGCGCCCAGGCCCGGAGTTCCAGCCCCACAACCGACAAAAAAAAAAAAAAAAAAAAGATATAGACATCACATTTTATATAGGGCTATACACTAGAAGCTACAAAAATGTCTATTTGTGTCTCTCTGTATATATTTATAGATGCATATACATATGTAAATATACACACATGCACACACACGGACACACTGCGATCTAAACATCTATATGTTTATATATTGGCCATTCCTAGGGCTTGATCTCAGGTCTTCAAATTTCGCAGCCAACTTCATTTGCATCAGACTGCTGTGCTAATATTTACCCATTCATGAATTGGGCCTGCTAGGCCCTGAGTTCAAGTCACAGAACTGCCAAAAAGTTAATTCTGATGGAAAATCCAATTGTCCCACTTTTTTAATTTATCTGTGAAAGTCCTGGATCTCAGGAATGATATAGAATACATAGGCAAATCTATGTCTTATGTAATAAGATGCAAAAAATGTTATATGTGTAATCATACTCACTAAAATAGAGAAGAAATAAATAAAACACCAAATAAAATGAATATACTAACCACAATATGAAATAAATATGTGTGTATAAATATAAATCATGTATTTAAAATGTATACAAATATACCTTTTTGAGTGCTAAGACTAGAATTCAGGCTGTAGGAACAGGCCTGACTTTCTTTTCTTCCAGCACAGTGAGGTTCCCCTTCCCACACAGTGGTAGATTTACCCAGACCATGAGTTCAAATCCCAGGCCTGGCAGAAAAAATGTCATGAATTCCAAGCAAAGGAGCCTCATAATATTTTATTTTATTTTATTATTTTATTTTATTTTTGGGTCCGGTTGTGGGGCCTGAACTCTGGGCCTGGGCACTGTCCCTCAGCTCTTCAGCTCAAGGCTAGCGCTCTACCACTTGAGTCACAGCGCCACTTCCGGCTTTTTTCTTTTTGCTTATGTGGTGCTGAGGAATCGAACCCAGGGCCTCTGGCATGCAAGGCAAGCGCTCTACCACTGAGCCACCTTCCCAACCCCCCTCATAATATTTTAAATATTTTTAATATATGTATGTATGTATGTATGCATGTATGTATATATTTTCTTTTTTTTATTGTGAAAATACTTACAGAGGGGTTACAATTACATGGGCAAGATAAGGAGTACATTTCTTATCAAGTATTGCAACCTCCTCCTTTTATTCCCCTTCCCATCCTTTCCCATTCTCCCACCGCCTTCCCACCCGAATCTCCTACACCCCCACCAAAGTTGTAATGTTCATTTTCGACATAACTAATTGTACATCTCATTGCTGCAATAGGTCCACCTGTTTCCCTATTTAAATGATTTGTTTTTTCCCTTCCCCTCCAAAAATTATACCGCCATCAAATACAGTGAAAGCAGGGGTTTTACCGTGGGAGAGGGACATACAAAGCAAAAAAGAAATCAGTTATAAATGTGTTAGAAACAATCGCATGAAAGAAAAAAAAAAAACATGTGAATATATATCTTAGGGATCATTTACTTAACATCAACTTATCTGAACTTTTCTATTTGACTCAGACGTATACTAGTTATTGCGAATAAGGGAAACCATGGGACCTATGTTTCTTTGGGTCTGGATTACTTCACTTAATATAATTTTTTTCCAAGTCTTTACATTTCCTAACAAATGGGGCAATGTCATTCTTTCTGATGGAGGCATAGAATTCCATTCTGTATATATATATATATATATATATATATATATATATATATATATATATATATATATATATATATATATATATATATATAAAATCACATTTTCTTGATCCATTCATCTACAGAGGGGCATCTGGGTTGGTTCCATATCTTAGCTATGGTAAATAATGCTTCAATAAACATAGTTGTGCTGGTAGTTTTAGTGTGGTCTTGTATGTGAACATTTAGGTAAATGCCCAAAAGTGGGATTGCTGGGTCATAGGGGAACTGTGTTTTGAGGAACCTCCATACAGCTTTCCAAAGTGGTTGAACAAGGTTACACTCCCACCAACAATGCAGTAAGGTTCCCTTCTGTCCACATAGCCTCCAGCATGTGTTGTTATTAGAGTTCTTGATTATAGCCGTTGTAACTGGGGTGAGGTAGTATCTCAATGCTGTTTTGATTTGTATTTCTTTTATGGCTAGGGAGGTTGAGCATTTCTTCATGTGTCTATTGGCCATCCTTCTTTCCTTTTCAGAGAAGTTTCTCTCTAAGTCTTTAGCCCACTTATTTATTGGGCAGTTGTTTCTTTGAAGATTTGTTGTTGGGGGATTTAATTTTTTGAATTCCAGGTATATTTTAGATATGAGACCCTTGTCCATTGTATGGTTAGTGAAGATATTCTCCCAATTCGTGGGCTTTCTAATGATCTTGCTAGCTATGTCCTTTGCCATGCAGAAGCTCTGCAATTTCATGCCATCCCGTTTGTCCAACCTTTCTTTGATTTTTTGTGTTTCTGGGCATATATTAAGAAAATTTCAGCCAGTGGCAATGAGACCTAGAGTTTCTCCTATTCCATACTGTAATGTTTTCAGAGTCTCTGCTTTGACTCCAACGTCTTTGATCCATTTGGAGTTGATTCTGGTGCAGGGTGATATATAAGGGTCTATCCTTAGTTTTCTACAAGTAACCTATTTTGCCAGCACCATTTACTGAAGAGGCTGTCTTTCTTCCATTCCATTTTTTTAACTCCCTTATAGACGATTAGATGGCTCTAGGACTGTTGGTTCATTTCTGGGTTTTCAATTCTAGTCCATTGGTCCTGAGGTCTGTTCTTGTGCCAGTACCAAGCTGTTTTGATTATTATGGCTTTGTAGTAGAGTTTGGAATTTGTTATTGATATTCCTCCTTCTGTTAAGGATCGTTTTTGCTATCCAGGGTCTTTTATTGTTCCACATGAATGTTTGGATTGCCTCTTCTATTATCTTGGATAATGAGGTTGGAATATTGATAGGTATCGCATTGAATTTGCAGATACCCTTGGGAAGTATTGCCATTTTCACGATGTTGATCTTTCTAATCCTGGAGCATGGGAGTTTTGCCAATTTCTAAGTTCTGTTTTAATTTCCTTTTTCAAGTTTTTAAAGTTTTCATCATAGAGGTCCTTCACTTCTTTCGTTAAGTTAATTCCTAGGTATTTTATTTTTTGTGGGGCTATTATGAATGGAGTTGCTTTCCTAATTTCAGTAGCACTTTTCTCATTGTTGGCATACAGAAAAGCCATATATTTTTAGGATTAATTTTATACCCTGGTACTCTGTCAAAATTTTGAATCAGCTTAAGTAATTTGGGAGTGGAGTCTATGGAATTCTTTAAATAAAAGATCAAGTCATCTGCAAAGGAGAGTTTTACTTCTTCTTTCCCTATTTGGATCCCCTTTATTGTATATTGTCGTATTACTGTAGCTAGGCATTCTAATGCTAGATTTAAGAAAAGTGGAGGGAGAGGACATCCTTGTCTCCTGCCTGAGTTACAAGGTAATGGCTTTAGTTTTTCACCATTAAGTATAATGGTTTGTCATATACAGCCTTCATTGTATTGAGGAATGTTCCATGGATTCCTAATTTTTCCAGAGCCTTCATCATAAAGCGGTTTTGGATCTTGTTAAATGCTTTTTTTGCATCTATTGGGATAACCATTGTTAGGTTTTTAAAAAGAGGTAGCCGAGTAAAAACTGCACCTGCACGCACGTGGTATTCAGGTAAGGGGTAGGTTTATTCAGTAGACCTGCTGGGACCAGGCAAGGTTGGCACTCCACGTGGCTGGGAAAGAGAGAGGAAAGAGCTAGAGCAGAGAGAGAGCAGACAGAGCTAGAAAAGAAGAGCAAGAGCAAGAGCTAGAAACGAACAGAGAGAGAAAGAGAGAGTCTGGGCCTGGGCTAGGCCTTATCTAGGGTATGGGCGGAGAAAGGTGTGGCCACATCAAATTCAGATGTGACCTCAGCGGATGCAGATGTGACCTCTTCCAGGTGTCCCAGTTGCCTAGGTAACGCAGGTACTGGGTGGAGACTTTGCTGCGAGGAGGGTGGAGTCTGCTTGCCATCCAGGAGCGGACCTTACAACCATGTGGTTCTTATCCTTGCTCCTGTTGATGTGATGAATTATATTAATTTATTTGTGTATATTGAACCAGCTTTGCATCCATGAAATGAACCCTGTTTGATCAAGGTGTATGATTTTTTAGATGAATTGTTGAAGTTGATTGGCCAAAATTTTGTTGAGAAGTTTTGCATCAATGTTTATCAAAGAAATGGATATATTGTTGTCTTTCTTTGATGAGTTCCTGCCTGGTTTTGGGATGAGGGTTATGATGGCTTCATAGAATGAGTTTGGTAGTGAACTTTCTCTTTCAATTTCATTGAATAGTTGGAGAAGTACTAGTGTGAGCTCTGCTTTGAAGGCCTTGTAGAATTCCACTGTAAAGCCACCTGGTCCTGGGCTTTTCTTAGATGGGAGGTGTCTTATTGCTATTTCTATTTCAATGCTTGATATGGACCTGTTAAGATGGTTTAACTCATGTTGGTTTAGTTTTGGCATGTCAATATTTGCTAGGAAAAGGTCCATTTCTGCCAAGATCTCAAAATTATTAGCATTATGTTTTGAGAAGTATACCCTTATTATGTTCTGAATCTTGTTTGTTTCTGTGGTGATGTTTCCATTCTCATCTCTCAGTTTTTTTATTTGGGCGTGTTCTGCTCTTTTTCTGATAAGATTTGCTAAGTATCTGTCAATTTTATTGTTTTGTTTTGAAGAACCAACTCTTTGTTTTGTTGATTCTTTCTATGTTTTTTTTTTTAATTCTAATTCGTTTTATTCTGATTTAATTTTAATTATTTGTTTCCGTCTACTGGATTGGGGTTTATTTTATTGCACTTTTGCAAGGAGGCTCAGATGTCCCATTAACTTGTTTGTTTAAGATCTATCCAATTTGTTGATGTAAGAACTCAGAGCTATAAACTTGCCTCTGAGTACTGCCTTTACTGTTTCACAAAGGAGCTGGTAGTTTGTGTGCTCATTTTTGTTGAACATCATGAACACTTGAATTTCCTTTCTAATCTCTTCCATGAACCAATTGTGATTCAGCAGTGTGTTGTTCAGGCTCCTTTCATTGTTACAGCACCCTCTTCGGTGGCTTTTGGTGTGGAGTTCTAATTTTATTCCCTTGCGTTCTGAGAGAATGCAAGATATAAATTCAATGTTTCTGAATTTAGACAAGCTTGCTTTGTGGCCTAAAATGTGGTCTATTTTGGAAAATGTTCCATGTGCTGCTGAGAAAACCATGTATTCTCATGCTGCTGGTTGAAATATTCGGTAGGTGTCTGTTAAATCTAGTTGATCTATACAATTGTTTAGGTCAGCACTTTCTCTTTTGAGTTTTTGCCAAGTTGATCTATCTAGTGGGAAAAGTGGTGTATTAACGTCCCCAACAATGAATGTCCTTGGATCTATGTGGGATTACAGGGAAAGTAGTGTTTCTTGGATAAATTTGTGTGCTCCGTTGTTTGGCAAAAAGATATTTAGAATTGTAATGTCCTCCAGAAGGAGATATCCATTAATTAGTGTTTAGTGACCTTCTTTATCTCTTCTCATTAGTTTTAATTTGAAGTCTATTTTATCTGATATTAGTATTGCAACTCCCACTTGATAATGGGGGCCGTTTACTTGGTAGATTTTGTTCCAGACTTTCATATTGAAAATGTTTTTGTTTTTATGGGCAAGACGTGAATCCTGAAGGCAGCAGATAGAAGGATCTTGCTTTTTAGTCAAACTCGACAGTCTATGTCGCTTAATTGGAGAGTTAACTTCATTAATGTTGAGAGATAGGACTGAGAGATATTAGGGAGTTTCTTCCATTTTATCCACCTTCTTGGGGGCTGTGGCAACTGAGTTCTTCCTATGCTTCTTGGATTCTCAGTTTGGGTTCAGTTTCTTGGCCTTTATTATAGTCTTGTTGGTTTTCTATGTGCAGGACATCTTTAAGAATCATTTGTATGGATGGTTTGGTGGAGATAAATTGTTTCAATTTTTCTTTGCTATGGAAGGATTTTCTTTGACCTTGGGTTATGAGTGAGAGTTTAGCTGAGTATAGTATTCTTGGTTGATATTTGCTTATCATTAGGGGAGGGCATACATCATTCCAAGCTCTTTTGCTTTAATTGTCTCTGCTGAGAAATCTGAGGTGATTCTAATTGGTTCCCTTTATAGGTGATTGATCTTTTCTCCTTGACAGCTTTAAGGATCTTTTCCTAGGTCTGAATTGATCCTGTGTGGATTATAATGTAATGGTGAGATATCCTGTGCTGGTCTGGTCTATTTGGAGTTCTAAAAGCTTCTTGTATCTGAATAGGCCTATCTTTTTGCATGTTTGGGAAGTTCTCTGCTAGGATCCTGTTAAACAAATTTCCTAGACCATTAACTTCTGTTTCTAGGTGTTCCTCTACACTCATTATCCTCAGATTAAACCTTCTGATGGTCTCTTCCACGTGTTGAATAGATCTATCATACTTCTTGGATTTTTCTTGAATGGTTGTATGTTCTTTCTCTATAATATCTAGGCTGTCTTCAATCCCCGAGATTCGATCTACTATCAAGACTTTCTACTTTGTTATTTATTTCTTTTCCTTCTAGTTGTTTGGCTTTGATGGCTTCAAAATCTTTGTTGGAGCTTTGTTTTAGATCTTGTATGAACTTCTTTACTTTCTTAATTTGGTGTTCAGTGTTTATTCTCAAATCACTTAGCTGATTGGTTATGGTTTCCTTGGACTCCCATTCCTTCTGTTGGGTTCCATTCAGCATTCCCTTTGTGGACTCCCTGACTTCTTTCAGCTCTCTGTTTATGGATTCCATGGATGCCATTAGTGATTTTTGTGTATACTCATCCTGCTCTCTCAATTCCTGTATCACTCTTTGATTAGCTTCCTTACGTTCACGCAATTCATGTAGTTCTCTTTGACTGATCTCAGCCTGCTCACACCATTCCTTTATTTCTCTTTGAGTGTTCTCAAGCTGCTCATACAATTCCTTTATCAGTCTTTGAGTAGCTTCCTCATGCTCATGATATTCTTCTCTCTACCTATCACACTCACACAGTCTTTGCAGATTTTCAATCTTTTCATTTACCATGTTTACCAGTAGTATTTGTAGAGCTTTTTGGGAACTCTCCTCTGGATTATTCATTTTCTGTTCTATCCCCTGATTACCATGAGTGGGAGTTGAGATACCCAGACCTGCCATTTTTCTTGTGTTTTTCAGGTTTGTTTTGCCCATTTGGAATGAATGTAACACCAGTTTTTTGCTAGAACACTATCTTAAGGCAAGCATCAACCAAAGTCTGTAGTTGCACAGTAAAAAGTCTGCAGATACAATCTAGTTCAACAGATATATCTATTCAAAATCAAACAACTATGTATTAGTGTGCTGCTAACTGCAAAGAAGAATTTGGCAAAGCACACATTATTAGGTTTAGGAAGATATGTGGGTAAAAATAGGAATAGAGGTATATGGAAAAGTAGAGGGATAGTTAACTTGACTAAATCCTAATCTCAAAGCGGGAAATAGGTTGCATAGTACGATAGTGGAGATAGAGAAAAAAAGAAAGAGAAAGAAAAAAAGGGACAGGAAAAATAGAAACAAAAATTAAAAATTAAAAAGTGAAACACTTGTAAATCATGCAAATTAACAATATAATTTTTAGAGAAGAACAGGGATAGGATAAGAGAAGGGGAGGGATAGATTGAGATGCAAAATACTTACAAATAAAAATGCTTAAAATATAATATAGGTATATAGAGGTAATACTGCTATTAAGGAATTTAAGTCTAAGAGGTTTTGAACTGAGTAATAAATTTCTGGATCAAGTGTGTACAAAATGGGGGATAAGGTCTAATAACTGACTACAGGTATGTCTGAGGATGAGCAGAACAGCAATTAAGTCACACAAAGAAGAACGAAAGAGAAGAAAAAGTGAAAAGAATGAGAAAGAAAGAAAGAAAGAAAGAAAGAAAGAAAGAAAGAAAGAAAGAAAGAAAGAAAGAAAGAAAGAAAGAAAGAAAGAAAGAAAGAAGAAAGAAAGAAAAGGATCAAAAGTCTGTAGAGGTAAACAAAAAAATAAATAAAGAGAAAAAAAGAAAAAAAAATCATACACACACACACACACACACACACACACACACATATACCCCTAAAATAAAAAGTAAAAGAGGAAGAAAAAAAGAGTTAATAAAAAATTTTTAAAAAATTAACAATTTTAAAAATTTAAAAAAATTTTATAAAACGTATAAAAAAAGATTTATTTGAAATTTTTTGGGGGGATGGGTAGATACTCTATCTCCCTTGTGTCTGTAACTGGTCTCTTTTTGGAGTCTCTGGTCTGCTTGTGGTGTTTGATTTTCCTATGGCTTGGTTGGTTTCTTAAGTCAGTTTGTTTGAGCAGGCAGAAAAATGCTCTGCTTTTCCCAGAATTTTGTGATCCTCCTCCCAGGCTAGTTCAATGGGAAGGAGATCTGTTTTGAGTTTCACAAAAGAGGGAGATGGCTGTTTCTTCTAGTTTGGAGATACTGTTATGAGGATAGGTTTTGGGTAGGGTGGAGGCCTTTTAGCAAACAGTAGCTTTTCCCTGAGGGGCTAGCTTCTGAGTCACTCACAGAGCCCAGCCTGGAGCTATTCTCACGGTTTATGTTTACTGAATGTTAATTGATTGTCAAGGCTACTATAGGGAGGGGCAGCCTCTGGCTCTGTTTACCCAGTGAAGAAAGCCACTCCTGGGGCTGGTGGAGCTTGCTCATCTGTGCTAGCTGACTTTATGTTGGTTGGAGCTGAGCCTGGCCAGTCAGGATAGGTTCCTGTGACCTGACTCTTGTTTTCTTTCAAGGCTTGAGTTGGACCTAGCTGGTCATCCAGGCCTTTGTCAGCATCAAAGATAGAGATCTCTGGTAGTGGGGTGGGGAGAGGTGGCCTTACCTCCTCTGCTCCCTGAGAAGGAGTGAGGATGTCAGGCTTCTACTCATGCCAGAGTCTTGGTTCTTGGGTCGTCTCTGGTCTGCAATCTGCAGGATGAAGATGTCTGCTCCTTGTCAGTTCTTGCTGGTGTTGAGTAGAATCCACTAGCCTGCTGCGTATGGTGTCATTGTCCTGCACTCTCTGTGTTGCAGGTATTGCGACTACGGCCACCACAGCCAGCACTGCCACAGCTGTGGCTGCTGACAAGTGGGCAGATCTGTTTCCTTGCCTGGATTTTCCCTCTCTGGCCTAACTCTCTGTACTGTGATGGCACACTTGGTGTGATTCTCTGGCTTAGGACTGTTCACTGGAGCACTAAAACTGCTTTCTATGTGAGAGCTTGTTTAGCCTCCAGCTTCTCCTCTGCCATCTTCCCGGAACTCCTGTATGTATTTTTATTTTGTCAAGCACAGGGCTTGAACTCAGGTCGTGGCAATTCTGCCTCAGGTTTGATCCCTCCAGGCTGGGGTGCAGCCACTGGACCTGCAGCCAAACCTGGGTTCCTAGGCCCCAATGGCTGACAGGAAAAAAAATAATTAATGCAAAACAGAAAAAGCACTGGCAATTTGCAGATGGCTGCCAATTTTCATTTTTTTCTTTGCTAGGTGACCATCCTGGGTCTGAATGACACGGTTAAAAAACGTTGGTAACCTGGCATTGCTGAAAGCTGGCAGGCTACCAGGGAAGCCGTAGGCCAACACAGCAACACAGGCCCTGTGTTTGAAGCCCGGTCCTGACCCCTAAGAGATCCTAAGAGTCTCGTTCCTATTCATAGGAATACCGATGGAAGATTATTAATAGCAAGGTTGAATTAGTTATTTCTGAATACTACTATACAATTTAAGTGATTTTAGGAGGCCAAATGATTTTAATGAATATTTTTGACACATTCAAAGAATACTATTAATTACATGTATGCAATATTTCGGGATAGTGGTTGATTTAATTAATAATTCATTAAGGATGAAAACAATAATATTAATTAGATGGAGGCATAATAAATACTCAAGAATTGGTAGGAATGTAGCCTATATAGCTGAATAATATGTAGACATCTTTGGCACTCTATAATGATCTATATTTATTTGTGTACTAACATCTGCATGTCAATGTGTTCTTATTTTGTGTTGGAAATGCTAGTCAGCTCAATATGCTCCAGGCTGCCATGTTGACAAGTACCCATTAATGAATTGGGCCTTGTAGACTGTGAGTTCAGATGCCAGCATTCACAAATTTGAATCATAGAGTAAGAAGCCCATGGTGACACGTTTTCCTTTTCTGTGAAAGTTCTGAGTGTCAGGTGAAGTTTCATACATAGGCAAAACTATATCCTATGTAATAAATGTAATAAGTATTTCATGTGTAATAACAGTCAATAAAGTAAGTGGTAAATAAATGAATAAAATGAAAAATAAAATGAGTAACTACACTAAGTGCAATATGGGGTCAACATACGGTGCTCAATCTCAGGGCCTAGGAACTGCCTGGCAGCTGAATTGGCTAGAGGTTGCTGTGCTGACAGTCACCCATTCATGAACTGAGCCTTCTAGGCCCTGAGTTTAGATCCCAGTACTGCCAAACAAGTAATTGTGGAGTGAGAAGCCGAGCGTGACACATGTTTTCTTTTTCTTTGAAAGTGCTCAATGGCAGGTAGGATGTATAATTCAGATGCAAATCTATATGCTATGTAATAGGATGTCATAAATGTAAAACATGTCATAGGTGGAAGAATTGTCATCACAATAAATGAAAAAAAAGGTTGAATTAGTAGGGAATCATTCTAGGATAAAATTAGACACAAAAATTATAGGACGTGGATTAAGTTTAATATTTTATTAAGCATTAACAGAATAAAAATTTCATGGAAATATAAATACCTAATAATTGGTAGTAACACGATGCATAATTTAATAATATATGTCTCATTCTATAAAATACATAATTATATGTAGGAATGTATGTACATATGTGATAAACAATAACAGGATATTGAGTAATTTTAATTAATGCTTTATTAATTGTTAACTGGGACACATCATTAAATGGAGACATAATTTAATACCTAATAATTGGTAGTAATGCTATCTATAATTTAATAATATGCAGACATCTCTCTTTTTGTGTATATAATATTTATATGCAGCCATCTCTATCTATTTATATCTCATTCACTCCTGGGGCTCAGTGGTTGAATGCTTGCCAAGTAAGCATGAAGCACTGGCTTTGATTCCTCAGGGCCAAATAAAGAGAAACCCCAGAAGTTCTGCTGTCTTTCATTCAATTGTGTGCTTGCCTTGAGCACAAATGCTTAGAGACAGGGTCAAAGCCCATACTCAAGCCCCATGACTGCCGCCAAAAAAAGGTAGAATGTTCTAACTGCAATTATAGAAGGACAAGAAGGACAGGACTTCAAAGACCTCATCACAGGGCAATCTAGGAATCTGGTGCTGACAGGTGCCACCTAACCTGACTTAGCCAGATGTAAACTGCTGCAACCCAGATCCATGGGTTATCCCCATCATCCTGGTTACCCTGGCTTACCCCCACATCCTGGGTGCTAAGGGGCTTTAAAACATGACAGGAAGTCTGCTAGAATCTTTGAAATATGGCTTGAAGTGGTAGAGCTCTAGCCTTGAGCAAATGTTATTAGAATAGTAACCTCTTGTTTTGAGTTCAAGCCCCATTGTTAACCTCCCCCCCCCCAAAAAAAAAACACCACACTAAACCATTAGATGTGAACTTGTGTCGTTTGTGAAATGTTCCTCAAAGAATGATGATACTTATGAAAGCACTCTATTTCTAATGAAAGCTTGTGGAATAGAGCTAGCTGCTGAGTCCTTCATAGGGTGCAGTTTGCTGCATCCTGCATTGGGTGCTGGGTGCTGAGTCTTTCAAAGGATGCTGTGTGCTGAGTCATGCAAAGAGTGCAATGTGCTGTGTCCTTCACAGGGTGCATTCTTTCTTCGGGTCCTTGTAAGATCTCCACAACTGAGATGATTATGCAGACAGGAATATTGAGGCTCATATATGTCCACATGGCAGGGACAAACATGTATTACTGAAGACTAGTAAGTTGTCTCCTGCAGACAATTGTTTTGTTTTGTTTTTTCTCAGTCATGAACCTTGAACTCAGGGTCTAGATGTTGGCCCTTACCTCTTGGGCTTATGACTAGCACTCCACCACGTGGAGCCAAGAACCCCCTTGCAGCAGAGTGCCAAGGCTTAGGGGTGGATAGGTGAGGTCTCTCATCCTGCCTTCTCAGGAAGCTTAGATCTGAGTATCTGGGTTCCAAACTATCCCAGACACAAAAGCTATTATCTCCAATTATCTCCATGAGCCTATTATCTCCAATTAACCACTAAGAAACCCGAAGTGGAATCTGGGTGCTTGTTGCTCATGCCTGCCATCCTAGCTACTCAGGAGGATGAGATCTGAGGATCATTGTTCAAAGCTAGCCTGGGCAGGAAAGTCCTTCAGACACTTACTTCCTATGGACCCCCAAAAAAGCAGAAGTGGTGTTTGGCTCAAGTGGTAGAGCACAAGACTTGAGCAGAACAGCTCAAGGACAGTACCCAGGCCCAGACCTCAACTCCTACAACAATAAAGAAAAGACAGAAACAAATTAACATACCTGAAGTAGAGGGATGTGAAAGTGTAGAGTGTAGAGTGCTTTGCATATATGAAACCCTGGGTTTGATTTCTCAAAGCCTGAAGTGTCTCTGTGGCTCAAGTAGGAGAGTGGTATCCTTATATAAGAGAAAATAGGTACAGTGCTCAGGACCTGAGTTCAACCTCCAAGAATGGTGTATGTGCCTGTGCACACACGGGCGAGCACGCACGCGCGAACACACACACACACACACACACACACACACACACACACTCACAGACTAGAAGTGATGCTGTTAGACAAAATGGTAAAGCACTGGGCTTCTACACTGACCTCATGGTCAGCACCCCAGCCCTGCTTTCAACCCCAAAACCTAGCCAGCCAAGCCCCAACTAGGAGAGGTCAAATGTTTCAAAACCTGAAGAGCTTCACCAGCCCTAGATGACAGGAAGCTTTGTGATATCCAACATGTGCTTGGAATTTCCAAGCTTCTGGAAACTTAGGAGAGGCATCATAGGCCCATCATCGTCCTCAATGAAACATTTCATGAGTTTCAGTGCCCTAGTTGTCTGCCAGAAGGACTCCTGAATTATATTGAGCACTGTATCTGAACACTGGAATATAGTCTCACAATGGCAGGATAAGTGCACAGGACTTGGTCTGCCACGGGAGGTGGCACAAATGAAGGCTTCCTGTCAGACCAGAGCACTGGAGAAAGAAATAGATTGGGCTAAAAATAGACCTTTTCTCCTGACCTTCAGAGCCCACCCACACTCATTCTCACTATCTGACACGGATGGGGTTGTTTGTTACACAGCTATACAGAAGTCAGGCCTTTTGTCTGCCTGTCCAGACAATGAGAGACTTCTTCCAGCAGGCCTGGGATGCAGAGAAACCCTCAGGCTATACTGGGAACAGTGAAGAGAGCTGGAGAACATGCACTGTCATGAAAGCAGTCTCTGTTATGAAATCATTTTATTGGATACAAATTTTCTAGCTTGGTGCCATTCATCATACCTACTCTGAAGCTTCACCTATAAGAATACATACATACACAAAGACATGGAGGTACAGGCTCTTTTTGAGGGGGCAGGTCCTGGTGTTGAACTATGAGCCTAGGCATTGTTCCTGAGATCCTTTTGCTCAAGGGTAATGTATTAACCTTGAATCAAAACCCCACTTCTGGGTTTTTCTGTGATCTCTTAGAAATAAGTGTCATAGACTTTCTTATGCTGTCTGGATTCAAACTCAGATTCTCTACATCTCAGCCTCCTGAGGATCTGGGATTACAATGAGAAGCCACTGGCACCTTCTTTTTTTTCTTCTTTTTTTAATCTGGAAAATCTGACTTCTTAACAGGGTCATACCAGTGTTAAGAATTTATAAGTTAACTACCCATTGTTTTTTATAGCTGCTTTGTCTGAGAAGGATTTTCTCTCCTCATCTTATCATCTGTTCATAGGTTTGAAACCAAAAGTGAAAAATGAGTGTCACAGGATTTGGGAGCAAATGTCCAAAGGACATGCCAGCTCTGTCAGTTAGCATTGAGCTACAGCAATTTACTGTCTCAAGATGAGAGGACCAAAAGCTAGAGTGATTCTCATACTGTCTACATTGCTCTTTTTGCCTATAAAATGATCTAATAATTATGAGTGTTTTGTGTCTCCAACCTTAAGTATCTAGAATACACTAGAAGCATCTTCATGCATCACTTTTCTCTAGTGCTTCTCGAGATTTAGACTACAGATTTGTGTGGAGGGGCTCCTTGGTGAATCCCTAAGGAAAGCAGCTTGAAACCTCTTTGGGAGATCACCGTTCAAAGTCAGCCTGAGCAGGAAGTCTGTGAGACTCTTATGTCCAATAAACCACCAGAAAACCAGAAGTGGAGCACTGGCCCAGAATGTAGAGATCGAGCTTTGAGAGAGAAAGCCGAACAGAAGAAACAGGCTAGACCAGGCAGGAAAGCCTGGGATGCACTTATGTCCAATTAATGACCAGATGGCTGGAAGTGGAGCTGTGGTGGTGGTAAAGCCTCAGCCTTGGGAAAAACAGCTGAGGAACACATCGGGCCCTGAGTTTAAGCCATGGGATAGCCTCAAAAATTTTTCAAAAAGAGAAGTTCACGTTTATGTATCAGTGCCCTACCTACTTATGTGTGTATGTTACCTCCCTGAGTGCAAACACACTGTATGCAATGCTGCTTCTTTTATTTATTTATTTATTTATTTTTCAGATATGATCCTTGCGCATACTGCATCATTCTCTTCATTTCAGGCCCATTGCTTTCTCTTCCAGGGTTCCAGGCCTGTGTCCTTATATGATGCACACTGAAGCTCTCAGCAGTCTTTATTTACATTTTATTATGAAGACAATGCAGGGACAGTCACAAATCAGGCAGGGGAACAGAAGATAGGGTTTCTTAGAAGTAACCAGTCTTCAGAAAATTAAACTTGGGGACGTAAAATGGTAGCATACTTATGTAAAAACTACCATAAAGAGAAATATGAGGGAGCTGGGAATGTGGATTAGTGAGAGAGTGCTTGCCTAGTATGCAAGAAGCCCTGGGTACGATTCCTAGGTAGCACATACACAGAAAAGGCCAGAATTGGTGTTGTGGCTCAAGTAGTAGAGTACTATAGACAGTGCCCAGGCCTTAAGTTCAACCCAAGACCTGGCAAAGAGATAACTAGGTAGGTAGGTAGGTAGATAGATAGATAGAGAGAGAGAGACAGAGAGACAGAGAGAGAGACAGAGAGACAGAGACAGAAAGAAAGAAAGAAAGAAAGAAAGAAAGAAAGAAAGAAAGAAAGAAAGAAAGAAAGAAAGAAAGAAAGAAAGAAAGAAAGAAAGAAAGAGAGAGAGAGAGAGAAAGAGACAAAGAGAGAAAGAGAGAGAGAGAGAAAGAAAGAAAGAAAGAAAGAAAGAAAGAAAGAAAGAAAGAAAGAAAGAAAGAAAGAAAGAAAGAAAGAAAGAAAGAAAGAAGGAAAGAAAGAAAGGAAGAAAGAAAGGAAGGAAGAAAGAAAGGAAGGAAGGAAGGAAGAAAGATAACAGAGTAATCTGGTTCTCGACGTCAGGAGGAAATAAGGGAACACTTCCCAGTCATAAGGCCTTCTGCAGTGTGCCTTCACATAACCACAGAGCAGGAAGACTGTCTCTTTCCCACTTCTCAGGCAACCAAGGGTCCCAGAGCCAAGAGGGCACAGCTAGGTTCTAACTCATGTGCTTGGAGACAAAATAGAAACAGTCCTGCCTCTAGTTAGTCTGGGGATTTGCATTAATTATGTGGAGAATGAAGGAAGGAGAATGGACTGGCAGAGGTAGAAGGGTCTTCAAATCTGATAGATGGAGAGTCAAAAACCCACTCCTTAAGACCAGAGAGCAGGGTTTTCCTACTCTGTTCCTCCCCTCTCCCCCACTAAACTGGCTCTCTATTGGTAACCTAAAGGTAGCCTGAGTCTCCCTTCACATGAGGGAAGAAGGTTAATTAGTCATTGTTTGAAGAGGCTGAGTAAAGCCTGACCCTGGTGTAACTTTAACAAATGTTACAGGTTTTCCCCCATTGCTGGCTGTGCCTGGAATAAATGAATTGGTTTTGCAGCTCACTTCACTGTTGAGTCTGTACATTCTGCCTCCTAATCCTGTAGACCTGGTCTCTGCACCTAACCTGGCTTTTGAAACTTTTTTCTGTCCTTCAATTACAGTGTTACACTGGAGTTCTTCCTGCTAACAGGGCTAGGGCTTGTATCCTGAGAACTTCATTTGAATCCAGGATAGGTCAATAATGTTTCTTTCCTTCTTCTATAGCTCAAGAACTCTAAGAACAGTTAATGTGCAAGTAACTTCTCATCACCAAAGGAAACACAGGAAGCTCTTGAACATCTAAACTTTCAGAAGTGGAAGTCATTTTGTCATAGATCTCCTGCTCTGGCTGGCTTCACCCTGTGATCCTGAGACCTCCGCCTCCTGAGCTAGGGTGATGGGTATGAGCTACTTGTGCTCTGCTAGGTTCAGAACTGTAATGACCTTGGCAATACAAGTCAACAGCTTATCACAAAGCGCTTGTGGAGGATATTAAGCTTTTCAACCTTGGACCTTTAAGAACCCTGTAGGACACTATATTACAATGCTACAGTATGAGAGGACGGCATATGTATGTGCTACACTTGAACCTTGAGCTCTGACTCCAATTCTGGTGTACATCAGTGTTCATCTTCCAAAGAATGTTCTCTTAATTAGCAAATAGGAAAAGTATTTTAATTAAACCTCACTTTTTTCCAGTTGTGTGTCTCAAACTCTAGCCTGGGCACTGAACCTAACCCCTTCAGCTCAAGGTGAACACTTTACCACTTAATCCAAAATGCCAGATGGGGTCTTTTGGTGGTTCATTGGAGACAAGAATCTAACAGGTTTTCCTTGCCTAAGCTGTCTTTGGATTGTGGTCTTCATGAGCCACTGGCATCTGGCCTATTGTTCTTGACATTCCTGGGGCTTGATTTTAGGGCCTGGGTATGGTCTCTGAGCTTCTTTTTCTCAAGGCTAGCCACTTGAGCTCCTCCACAGCTTCTAGCTTTTTCTGAGTATGTGGCACTGAGGATTCAAACCCTGGCATTCATGCATTCTGAGCAAGCACTTTACCACTAAGCCACATTTCTAGCCCCACCCTCACAATTTTATCCCTCACTTGCCTATCCTCAAGAAAAGGCTTCTGAGTATAAATCATCTAAAGAAAACCCGATAGGAAGGTTCCAAAGATAAATAAGAGAAAGCTCATACTTGTGAGAGACTCTAATCATGTGAAGACTGTGACAAATGCTTCCTTCCATTTAATTATGTATTATGTTTCAACACTTAATAAAATATTAGTGAAAATGAGTCAATGTCCTAAATTATTGAGTATAATTTTATAATATATATGCAAAATATAATAAATATTATGTGTATAAAATACTAAATACAGTAATCAGTCAATAAATGAATCAAAGAAAAATAAAATACAAAATCATTCTTTTTGCCGGGGGTGGGGAGGTTCCGGCTATGGGGCCTGAACTATGGGCCTGGGTGCTGTCCCTCAGCTTTTCAGCTCAAGGCTAGCAATCTACCACTTGAGCCAAAGCACCACTTCCAGATTTTTTCTTTTTGCTTATGTGGTGCTGAGGAATCAAACCCAGGGCCTAATGCATACTAGGCAAGCGCTCTACTACTGATCCACCTTCATCATAATATGAAATTAACATTCATATATAAGTATATATATTATATATTACACATGTATAGAAATATTTTTTCCATTGCAGGGCCTTCATTCAGACCCTGGGAACTCTAGCCTGAATTTCTTTCCTCATAGACAGTGAGCTTTGCCTTCACCCATGATGGAAAATAGTTACCTGGATGGTGAGCTCAAATCCTAACAATCCCAGAAATACTGGCCCCAGTTCCAAGACACTGACATAATTTTTTAATGGAAGCAGTTATGTTTCCTCAGTTCCATACTGAACATTTTAAAAAGTGTAGAATTTTGTACAGCTATTCAGTCAGACATCCTTCCCTTACCTCCAAAGTGCTTCTCTGAGAACTACATTGTTTGTCTTTGTTCGTTTTTTGTTGTAAAAATATTGTACAGGTTACAGGAGCAAGGTAATGAATACATTTCATATTGAGCATTGTTACCTCCTCCTTCATTTTCCCCCTAACATCCCTTCCCTCCCATCTCCACAACTACCTCCCCCTGCTTAGGTCAGTGAGTTAGTTGTTCATTTTTGGTTGGCACAATGTTTGAACTCAAGTAGTAGCAACTCTTCCCTCACATTGCTATAGATTTACGAAGACCCTGAGTTCAAATCCCAGGCTAGGAAAGAAAACTAGCAGAAATTCCAAACTAGGGAGCTTTTTTTAAAAAAAAAAATTTAGTTAAATAATTATTTTTTCTTTATTCTTTTTCTTTCTTTCTTTTTTTTGGCCAACCATGGGGCTTGAACTCAGGTCATGGAAACTCTGCCTTAGCTTGTATCTCCCTAGGCTCGGGTGCAGCCTCTGGGCACATAGGTGATCCTAAGAGCCTCGGCCCAGGGTGCTTTCTGGAAGAAAAAAAACTGGAAAGCAGAAAAAGTGGTAAGCTTCAGGGGGCTGGGGTTTTTTATTTTTTTCTTTGAACAGTGACCATCCTGGGTCTGAATGACATGGCTGCAAAGTAGATCTGACCTGCCATTGCTGATGGCTTGTGGGCTATCAGTGAAGCCAAAGGCCAATCTGTGAACATAGGCCCTGGGTTCAAATCCCAGTCCTGACACCAATGGCAGGAGATCACAAGAGACTCATTCCTATGTATAGGAATACCGATCGAATGAGTAGTTCATGCATATGTCTAGTCTAAAATTAGATGCAGGAGTCCTAGAATGTTGATTGATCTTAACTTATAATTTATTAAGCATGAAAAGAATAATATTCCTTCAATGGTGGCATTATAAATACCTAAGAGTTGGTAGGAACGTAGTAGGTGTCATTCAATCATAGATAGATGGCTCTGGCACTCTTTACCAATATATATTTATTTGTATACCACCGCCTGCCTATCCATGTATCACTGTTTTGGCCTAACCTGGGGGTAGATCTCAGTGCCTGGGATCCACCTGACAGCTTCATTGGCTAAAGGCTGCTGTGATCACACTCACCTATCCATGAATTGGGCCTGCTAGGCACTGAGTTGCACACTGCCAGGCATGATGGAGAATACAGCTAAAATCTAGATGCTATGTCATAGGATGTAAAAAATGTAATAAATGATAGAGGTGTCATCAGAGTCAATAAAATAAATGGTAAATAAATGAATAAACAAGAAATAAAATGAATAACCTCACCAAACACAATATAGACTGAACATCTGTATGGAAGTATAAATCTTATCTTTAAAATGTATATAAGGAGTATCTTCTCCAGGCCTGAGGCTTGAATTCAGTCCCCCTAGGAGGAGGGAATGGCGGGAGATCTTGAGATACTCGTTTCTGGACCTAGGAAGTGTCATGGAATGTGATCAATCTCATCCTTGAATGAGTAGTTCGTGCATGATGTGAGTAGGAAATGATACGCAAGGCTCATGAGGTATCGATTATTTGTAAAGAAGAGTTGATGAAGCGTGACAATAAACATCCCAGTCATGAAATGGAGGCATCAGGAAAGATCCAAGAATCGGTAGTCAAACAGGATTCCATCACAGGTCACCATTTCTCCTACTCTATACAAATATGTACTTATTTGCATACTTCCTTCATCTTATGAATGGATGACTATTGTGCTCCCAACTCTCCTCCCAGGGGGGCTCAATCTCAGGTCCTGGGAATGGCCTAGCTCCTTCATGGCTCACAGGCTGGTGTGCTCATGTGGACCAACTCTCGAATTGGGCCTGCTAGGCCCCAAGTTCAGATCCCAGCCCTGCCAAACGATTCATCTTGATGTCAGAAGCCAATCATTGCACCTGTTTTCCTTTCCTTTGCAAGTCCTGGGTCTCAGCTAGGATGCAGAATGCATGAGCCACCCTGTGGCCAGGGGAATAAGTTGTTATCCATGTCAGCCCAGTTATACCTGTCATCATATACTCAAGAAAATACACAATACATCCATGAATAGCATACAAAATAAAGAGTTTAACTACACTCAATGCACAATACAGTCCACACACGGATGTGAATATACATCCCATGTTTCAATGATGTATTGAGGACTATTTTGGCCTCCCTGGGGCTTAATCTCAGTTCCTGGGAACGGCCCAGATCCTTAGTCACTCACAGTCTTGTGTGATCATGTGGATCCATTGGGCAGTTGGGCCTCCTAGGCTCTGAGTTCAAATCCCAGCACTGCCAAAAATTCACCTTGATGTGAGAGGCCAGTCGTTGTGCCTATTTTCCTGTGCTGTTCAAGTTCTGGGTCTCAGCTAGGGTGGAGAATGTATAGGCAACATTATACTTATGGGAATAGGTTGTCATTCAGTTCACCAAAGTTATATCTGTCATCCTATACTCAAGAAAATACACAATACATCAATGAATAAGACACAAAATAAAGAGAATTACGACACCGTTCGCAAGATGCCACCCACGTTTGGAAATATAGATCCTCTGTTTAATTATGAATTCATGACTACATTGGCCCCAACCAGGGCTCCATTTCAGGTCCCAGGAATGGCCTAGCTCCTTAGTGGTTCACAAGCTGGTGTGCTAACCATGACCCATTCACCAATTGGGCCTGCAAAGCCTTGAGTTCAAATTCCAGCACTGCCAAAAGATTCATTCTGATGTGAGAGGCCTATGGTTACACATGTTTTCCTGTCCTGTGAATGTCCTGGGTCTCATTGAGAACGGAGAATGCTTTATAGGCAACACTATGGCCATGGGAATAGGTTGTCATGCATGTCAGCACAGTTATATCTGTCACCATACCAATAAAATACACAATAAATCCATGAATGAGACACAAAATAAAACAAATACACTGAACTCAAGATGCATACCACACCTGTAGGTAAACAGAGATCCTATGTTTACAAAAGGTGGGCTTGCTCTTTTGTCCAGTGCTGGGGCTTCAAATCAAGCCCCTGGGCCAGGCCTGACATTCTAATCTTCAAGGATGGTGAGTTTCCATTTCCCCCACAGTGCAACAGAGCTATCCAGAACTGAGTTTAAATCCCAGCACTGAGAAAAGATTCAACCTGATGTCAGAAGCCAGTTGTTGCATATGTTTTCCTCTCCTGTGAAAGTCCTGTATCTCAACTAGGATGAAGAATGAATAGGCAACCCTATAACCATCGGAACAGGTTATCATCCATGTCAGCACAGTTATAGCTGTAACAATACTTAGTAACATATATATATATATATATATATATATATATATATATATATATCCATGAATTAGAGACAAAATAAGAAGAAATGCACCAAACACGAGATGCTGTCCACACATGTATGTCAATATAGATCCTATTTTTAAATTATGAATTTATGACTATAGTGGACCACCCTGGAGATCAATGTCAGATTCTGGGAATGACCTAGCACCTACATTGCTCACAGGTTGGTGTGTGCCCCTTGATTTATTGGCAAATTGGTCCTGCTAGGCCCTGAGATCACATCCCAGCACTACCAACAAGTGGATCGTGGAGTAAGAAGCCGAGTGTGAAACTTGTTTTCCTTTTCTCTGAGAATCCTGGGTGTCAGGTATGATGGAGAACATTTATACAAATCTAGATACTCTGTGATAGCATATCATCAATGTAATAAACAGAATTGGTTTCATCATAGTAAAATCAACAGTAAATAAATGAATAAAACAAAAAATACAAGGAACAACCACACCAAACATGTATGGCCTGAACATCTATAGGTAATTACAAATCCTATCTTTACAATGTATTTAAATAGTTTGTGCTCCAGGGCTGGGCTTGAATTCAGGACTATGAACAGGCCTGAATTTCTTATCTTCAAGTACGATGAGCTTCCCCTTCATGCACATTTTTGCAGATTTACTCAGATTCTGAGTTCAAATCCAAAGCCTGGAAGAATAAACAGCGTGAATTGCAAGCCAGGGAGCTATTTTTTTTTCTCAGCACGGAGCTTGAACTCAGGTCATCGCAACTCTGCCTCAGCTTTGATCACCCTAGGCTGCGGTGCAGCCACTGGACCCACAGCTGCTCCTGGGATCCTAGACCCCCAGGCCTTGCAGGGAAAACAATGCACAGAAAAAAAAGGCCTTTTTACATTTTCTTCCTCTGCACAGAGATCCTCCTGCATCTGAATGACACTATTGCAAAGGGTTCTTCATCTTGCAGTGCTGAAGGCAGACAGACTATCACGTGGCAACATAGGCCGTGATTTTGAATCTCCCTCCTGACACCAACCAATGGCAGGAGACACTAAGAAACTGGTTCCCAAACATAGGAATAACAATATAATGTTATCAAGGTCGTGGTTGAATGAATTGATGGTGAATGATGCTCCTATATAATTAGACAGCATCATTTCATGAGGCTGATTGATTTTATTATTTATGAAGCATTAAAAGAATATTATTACTTTCAGGAATGAAATAATTTCAGGACACTGATTTCATTAATAGTTTAAGGATTTAAACAATAACATTAATCACATAGACACATAATAAATACCCAAGAATTGGTAGGAATGTAGTCTATAAAACTAAATAATGTATAAACATCTCTGGCACTCTATAAAGATATATATTTATTTATTTATTTTTATTTTTTAATTTTTTTTGATGAATTAAGCAGAAGTTTTATTTCTAAGCTTGTCAAAGATTATTACAAACATTCTTCTTCTAAAAGTATCCCAAAACTAACTGAGAGGCCCATCATCCATGTGACATGAAGAATTTTTTTAGGTTATAATATTTTCACATTACTTTGTTTTTAACCATTTACAATGTTATGTTTGTAGGTCACAATTTAAACATTTTTTTTTAAATAAAGTAGGTTTTGGGTTTTTTTTTTAAGGTACCACAACTATAAAAGAACTTAGGAAGAAAAAGATCAAATTTTCATGTACAAGATGGGGAAACTAATACACATCATTAACAATAATCTTTTCAAATTTACTAAGATACATCTCTCAGGTTTAATGTTTAAAACAAATTACATTCTCATTAAAAATGAAAGTTTTCTCATGTAAAAAGAAAAAAAAGACATCTTTTGATTAGTAAAGCTTATTTATCCTCCTGAATTTTATACTTTACCTTCATTTAGTAACTGTAAATTCATGAGAAAAGAACAAATTGTATTGTAGTATAAAAATCTTAAGAACACGTTACAAATACTCAGTTTTAATAAACAAAAATGTTTTCCTTCCTAAATGTAAACATTCAGTAAATAAAACATGCATAATATTCCGGATATAGCAAAACCAGAACTTCACTTATGAAAGGTGTATTTTGGAATATTTGGTGGTAAAGGTGGTTGTTTGTCTTACTTCAAAAGTACTTCAGCAATAGAACTAGGTCATTATTATTTAGTACTGTACTTCTTCACTCAGTTACTTTATTTGAGTAGAAAATCATTAATTTCTGTACAACTCTAGCTATATGACAAGGCCACAGAAAAGATCTGAAATATCTAATAAGTCATTTGGCTGCAAAAAGTGTTTTTTTGAGACCTGGAGGCATTCATCACTTTGTACTTGAAGGCATTCCTCAATGAAACAGTCTTTTAAAACAAAGCACAGGATCTCGGTTCCCGGAAGGGATTGCTTCCTGCTGGAACACTCACCAGCAGGGCATCCTTGCAGGCATTCTGAAAGCAATACTGTTGAAGATCTGCAGCTGCCTGGGAGACCTTGATCTGCTCCACGCCGGCCTCCAGCTTCAGTTGCTCCACCAGGCACTGCAGGGTGCTCACGCTGGCCCCCGGAGGACATGGCAGCCGTGGGGGATCAGAGGGCAGCGGGGGGATCACAGAGTGGTGGAACAGGACTGTGAAGATATATATTTATTAGCGTATTGCCATCTGCATGTCAATCTGTTCTTATTTTGTTAACCCCTGTGGCTTGATTTCAGCTCCTGAGAACTGCCTGTCAGCTCAATTTGCCCCAGGATGGCATGTTGACATTCATCCATTCATGAATTTGGCCTTGTAGGCCATGAGTTCAGATGCCAGCATTCCCAAACAATGAATCTTAGAGTAAGAAGTTGATGGTGACACATGTTTTCCTTTTCTGTGAATGTCCTGGGTGTCAGGTATGAAGTGAAACACATATGCAGACCTATGTCCTATGTAATCAATGTAATCAATGTTCTACTTGCCCTAATAGTCAATAAAATAAAAGGTCAATACATGAATACAACAAAAAAGTAAAATAACTACAGTGAACGCAATATGGAGTCAACATATGTATATAAATATAAATCATATATATATATGTATATATATATATATATATATATATATATTGTACATGAATAGGATGTTTTCTAGTGGTGGGGATCGATTTCAGGCCTAAGGAACAGACTTTTCTTGACTTTAAGGAGGCAAGATTTCCCTTCCCACACAGTGCAACACATTTACCCAGACCATGAGTTCAAATCCCAGTCCTGGCAGAAAAAAGGACACCTTTAAAGTATCTGAGGCCCAATTCTAAGGTATTTCATTATGCCTCCATTTTATGAATGTGATTGTATAAATGATTAATAAAATATTAACTAAAATCGATCAGTGTCCTATAATATAATTGTGGATAATTTTATCCTAGAATCATTAAAGAACTGCTCATTCAATCATGACATAAATCACATTCCATTGGTAATCATATGGATACGAACGAGTTTGTTAAGATCTTCTGCCATTTGAAGGTGGCAGGACCAGGATTCAAACTGTGGGCTCCAGAACCTACCACTTCAATCCAAGGATAGGGAACTCACCGGACTGTGCAAGAACATCAGCAAGACCAATGATTAGGCAGGCACCAATGGCTCTCAGCAGTCCTCCTTGATACTTACAAGGCTGTGATGGGAGGATCATGGTCAAAGTCCTTGAGACCCCTGTCCAACTTCAATGTCAACAATGCCAGAGGCCCTGTGGCTCCAGTGTGGAGTGCCAGTTTTCAGCAAAAGCAGGTCACAGACTGTGCCCAGATCCTGAGTTCAAGGTCCGGGACTGGAAACAAACAGACATACACAACAATCTGTGCAACCATCCAACTAAATCAGGTCACCCTCTTGTCCCCAACTGAATTGGACAGAGTTCCCTGGAATAGGACTGGGGGAGCTGCTGTCATCTTGACTCTGCCCATGCTGCTTGCATCAGAGGATTCCGTCCACACCCTCATTCTTCCATGGTTCTTTCTGACCAATGGGATACAAGAATGGTGGCCAAGATCACATTCCATGATGCCTGGTAGCTCCGGGATTCCCTCTGTTAGTTTACACCACTATCAGAAGTTGAGGAAGTTAGAGGTGGCTGAGTGGTGGGCAAGAGGCTCGAGGCGACTTCTGAGTATAGGAGGAAATTGATGCGCCTGGCCCCTACACCCCTTCCCGCAGTGCCGGGTTTTAAACCACAGGCAATTGCACGCTGCAAGCCGGCCTAAGGCCCCGACATGGTCTATGCCCCTGGTCCTCTGCTCTGGGCCCATGTGTCTGCAATGCAACCTTCATCGCGGTTCACCTTATGTGGAGCAGCCGCCAACAGCTTCTCCCAGCAGCACTGGTGAGTGGCCGCCCCACCCCCACCCCCACCCGGGATCAGACACCCCTCTGGGGACACAATGACCCCCTGCTTGTTTCCTCTTCCTGGCTCTGAGGAGCCACGTTGGGCATTTCTGAGATAGAGACTCAATATATGCTCAGGCTGGGCTGGATCGTGGTCCTCCTATCTGTGACAAGTATGCCCACTAGGCCTGGTCCTCTGTAGTTGGGATGTAGACATGCCACTCCATGGTCAGTCATAGGTTTAGATGGATTATCCCAAACTCTTAGTCCATGGCAGCTGGAGCTCTGGGTAGATCCTTAACCATCTCCTCACAGGAGAGTTGTGAGGAAACAAGAGGTGTATACAGAGGGATCTCTGGAACATGGCTAGGCACAGAGGGAGCTGCCTACAGATAAGGTTCTCGGCAATTCTGTGAGCATATGACAGGAAGATACCCGGAAAGGGCTCAGGTGGGGCCTGTTATTAATCGTGTAACCAGTGTGGGATTATGAGGCAAAACATGGCTCTCTTTCATCATTACCCTATCCCCATGAGGAAGGGAATCCTTCACTGTGTTGAGTTTTGCAGCTAGGGAAACCAAGGCACAGAGAAGTCAGGTGACATACTTATGACCTCAAGTTCACAGGAAGTTCGGCATGACTTCTCTACCATCCTCCCTAGGACAATGGGTGCTATTCAGTCCACTTCTTGTGGTGGAAATTCCACTTCTTGTCAGTCGTGGGGCTTGAACTCTAGGCGCTGTTCTCAAGCTCCTCAGCACAAAGCTAGCACTCTACCACTTGAGCCCAAAGCACCACATCCGGTTTTCTGGTGGTTCTTTGGAGATAAGAGTCTCACAGACATTCCTGCCTGGGCTGGCTATGAACCATGATCCTCATATCTCAGCCTCCTGCATAGTTAGGATTAGAGTTCTTAGCCTCCGGCACTGGGCTTAAGTGTAATTCTGACTTTCTTTCTCTCTCACAGGAACTGTGAATGGGTACTGATTGAATGGGTACTGGAAGAGGCGGCCCAGCATCCCCATGTGGCTGGTACCCAAGGTGGCCCTCTCATTCTAGAGGTAAGCTGTGGGTCAGGAGCTGTCTTGCTCAGCCTGTTGAAACAGCTCCATGAGGTAAGCCCCTCTGTGCCCTGACGAGACCGTGACAGTTATTCATTGTCTATCCAGCCTTACTGGACTTATTGTATGGTATTGTTTTCTACATCATTTTCTAGTACTTGGCCAAAATTATGATACATAGTTATGGAATGAAAATATAATGCCACCTTAAGAAAGTCATTTAGGGCTCTGGGAATGTGGCTTTATGGAATGGTGATTTCCTAGCATGCGTGAAACCCTGGGTTCAATTCCTCAGTACCACATAAACAGAAAAACACTGAAAGTGGTGCTGTGCCTCAAGTGGTAGAGTGATAGCCTTGAGAAAAGAAAAAAAATTAAAAAGCTCAGGAATAATTCCCTAGCCCTGAATTTAAGCCCCTGTACTGGCAAAAAAAAACCAAAAAACAAAAAACATTTATTTAGGAAATGCAAAATAAAGAACCCATACTTGGAATATATAATTGCTCCTTCCATACTGACAAGTGACAATAGTCCCTAACTCGTGTACTTTACTTATATTAGGATACTGTGTTGAAAAAAATGTTTTGTTCATTAGGTCACAGCAATTAATGCCAGGAATGTGCTTGGATGTCAGGCGAAGTTTAATTCTGGAAATTCAAAGATTCCAGGATTTTGTGTGGTCAGTGCTAATCAGAAAGGAAAAGGTAATCTAAGTGAGATTTGGAGATCTTTGTGGGCAGTCATGGCACCAAAAATGCAGATGCTAATTAACATTTGTGACAGAAGAGAAGGAATAACTCCAGATGGAAGAAATAAATGATAGTAACTAAGGTATACCAGAAACTGTTCTAGAGAACCAATTTTGGTTATTGAAGAACTAGTTATCAACTAGGCTTATTCCTCATTGCCTTTAGCATTCTAAATCTCTTTGGTTTTTTCTTAATCTCTGTGTGACAAATGTATTTCATTCTATGCTGTTCTTTCATACCTGATTATTTCCTTTGCTTTCTAAGAATCTCAGTCTTACTCTATGTCTTTATGAACATTTCCTGTTACTAAATACACCGATACAGATGGCAGAGGATGCTAATGTAAGGGTCCCATGGCTCATGAGTCATTAATGTAACAACATGGAAAAAGAGGACATATTTATTATTACCTCAATTTTTCTGAAAAGCTGCAATGTCATCATTTGGTTAAATTTTCCATTTTTTTGTCTACATAGTGTCGCTCAGTGCACATAAATGCAAATATGAGCTAAGTGTTGATAGTTCACGACTGTAATCCTAGCTACTCAGGAGGTTGAGACCAGGATTGTGGTTCAAAGCCAACCTAGTCAGAAAAGTCCATGAGACTCTTATCTTCAATTAACCACCAGAAACCTAGAAGTGGTGCTATAACTAAAGTGGTAGAGCACTCAACTTGAGCTGAAGAGATAAGGGACAACATCCAGGATCAGGGTTCAAGCCCCACGACCAAAAAAAAAAAAAGTGAAATACGACTTTAAGTTTCCCCAAAAGAAAGACAAGATAAATAATCTTCCCAAGCTGAAAAATAATTCCAAAATGATTCAGTGCAACTACTTTTTGCTGAGTTAAGGTATGGCTTCTTTGCTGGGCATATACTCTTCTTTTAAAAATTGTCAAATATTAGCTTTATAATAAACTTCATCTAATATTTCTCGTTTCAAAAGAGAAGTCCATAAAGTTGATGTCACTTTGCTTTCTTACTATCTTGGTTCAAAGCCAACCCAGGCAGGACAGTCTGTAAAACTCTTATCTCTAATTAAACACCAAAAACCCAGGAGTGGAGTACTAGTTCAAGCAGTAGAGTACTAGTTTTGGGGATGGTTGGCACAGGTTGTTCTGGGACAAGGTCCAGACTCTGGGTTCAAGACCCAGAACCAGCACAAACTAAACAAACAAGCAAACAAAATAAACGAGCTATTTCTTTGGGACCCTCCTTAAAGGAGTACTGGTTTGAGAAGAGGCTCCTTTTGCTGAGAATACTCACTGGATTCTTCTTTTTTGGAATCCTTATTACTCTGGAGAACTCAGGGCCAGACTAAAGGAATTGATAACTAACTCCTGCAACAAGAGAATCGTCTCAGGAGTGAAATATCCATCCATAAGAAACTTTAAAACCTCCATGTCTTTGTTTCTTTGCAATAGAACACTTTTAAAACAACGTTATTTCCTTTTGTTCTATGGCACTTTGTTTCTTTTTGTAATACTCTCAACTTGAAGTTTACAGAAAATTTTTATATGAGTAAAGAACACACTTGAAAAAGTCAGGGACAGAGTTTCCATCAAGCCTTGCGATTCTTTTCTTGTATAGTGAAAAGGAAAGCACAAGTTGACGTGAACTTTGTCATTCCTCTATGTTCCATTCCTCTCCTGGGATCAGTTTCCACATCCAGTAACAGTTACTTCCAGTAACAAGCGATGTGGCTGCTTGAGATATAATGAAAGTTTTCTGGCTACACTGAAATAACACAAGGACACTTTTGGACCTGAGGTAACAAGTGTTTCAGAGACAACTTAATAAAGAGAAAATATGAAATATATATTGCTTGTAAATACATTGTCCATGAGTACATTGAGTGCAAACTTTGTAAGTTCTCTGTAAATTAAGGTGAATTTTAAATGGGAAGAAGGTTCTCAGATCATTCTTTTTGTGAGGGTATATGTTGCACATTATTTCTCAAGTGTACATGAGCTAACAATAAGACAAACAATAGCAACAAAAGGGGAAAGAGAAGTTCTGTGTTTAAGTATAAGGGTTCAATGCACAATAGAAGTCTCTACAAATAAAACTATAATGATACAATAAAGCCAAGTCCAGTATGTAGATTTATGGGAGTGATATAGGGAAAGCATTACTCCTAAGTGGAACATGAAGTATGAGTCCATTCCTTTTCTAAATCATGCTTGCTAATCACACAACTTTATAGAAAGTAGAATGGAAGAATAATACTGGTTCCAATGCAAGTCAGGTATAAGAGCATGGACTTAACTGGATAAAAATCCATCTTGAGGGAGCAGAGATTATACTAGAAATGAACTGTTGGCTAAGATGATATTTCTTTTCCTATTTCTTTTTTTAACTTTTTTTGTTGGTGATGGTCTTGGCACTTGAACTCTGGGACTGGGCACTGTCCCTCTGCTATTCAGCTCAAGGTTAATGCTCTACCACTTGAGCCACAGTGCCACTTCCAGTTTTCTTGTAGTTAATTGGGGAAAAGAATCTCTGGGACTCCCTAGTTGGGCTGGCTTTGATCCCCAATTCTCAGATCTCACCACCACCCAGCATAAGATCACATTTCTAACAGTGTACACTCAGGATGTGTAATGTGTATGTTCATCTATCTTTATATGAATTCTTGAGTTAAAAATCTGGGCTACAGTTTAGATTTTACACTCACAAAAATATTTGTAGTTTAAAAGTAGATACTCCTGGAGAAATAAAACCTAAGAATGTAAAGGAGTCTGGGAAGTTCAGTTTGCAGCCACCTGGGGCAGAACAGTCTTTGCAAGATTGCTGAATAAGAGCTTGAGGCTTTTGTATACATACATACAAACATACACATACACACAGAGACACTTACATGTGCACATCCAAATACACAAATGAAACAACTCTCAGAATATGTAGAAAAATTAGAAAACAATAGAAAATATGTCCTGAGTAAGACTAGAATCAAGTGATAATTTTTAATATTAGAAAGTCCTCAAGTTAACTTTCTTCAAAATAATTTGAGAATATTACATAGGTAGGGACCAGAGATAGTAAGAGAGACAAGTAATCATTATTAAAGGGATCAGATCCATGGAGGAAAGAATCAGAGACCCCTGTCGGTGAATCTGAAAATGCTCATATACTGTATCAAATGTTAGAACATATTTGAAAATAGTACATGAACAGTCTGAGCAGTCTAGTGGATAATATCTCTAGAGAAGTTCAGAATTGCTCATCTGTATCTAGATTAAATAAACCAAGAAACTATGGCAGGGCAATGTGATGCATGCCTTCTAGCATTCAGACAAAGACAGGAGATTAGAGAATGGAATCACATAGTGATACCTTCCCTGGACCAGGTAGTATAATTTTGTCTTAATAAAACAAACCAAACAAGAAAGGAATACACAGTCGTACACACACACACACACACACACACACACACACACACACACACACACACACTGGAATTCTATTCAACCATCAGAAAGGATGACTTTTCACCAGTCTTATGGAAAATGAAAGGCTTGGGAAAATTTTACTAAGAGAGAAGAGAAAGGAATGCAGACTCAGAGCAATATAGGTTTCATGGATTCATTCATGGCAGCTAGAAGGTGCCCACAAACCTAGAAGTAAACAAGACAGATTCTACCTTGTCCCAATTAAAATAGCCATTATCAAGAAAACTAACATTAGTAAATGGTGGCATGGATGTAGTCAAATGGGAACTCTATTACACTGTTGGTGGGAAATTAAACTTGTTCAACCGCTGTGGAATGCAGTATGGAGTTTCCTGAAAAGACTAAACATAGATCTCCTTTAAGACCCAGTAATTCCCCTCATCAGCAGTAATCCAATAAATAACAAACAAGCTCACATGAAAGCTACCAGAATAACCATGTTCAGGGCCCAGGACCAGAATTCAAGGACTGGAAAAACAGTTACCACTGCTGGTATTTGTTTCCGCAAATATGAAACTTTTGACAAAAGATACCAAATCACTCTATTTGCAGTAGCTGGGATAGGACTTAAATGTAGTGGGTGATAAAATGCTGCTTTGTTGAATGTTAGGAAAAGAGTTAGACAGTCCAAGAAAAGTGAGACTTTTTGTTGTTGTTCAAAGGGCTTGTACTCTTGGAAGGGATGGTAGGGGTAAAACAAAGGAGGGGATAACAATGCTCAATAAGAAATGTACTCATTACCTTACTTATGTAACTGTAACCCCTCTGCACAGGATCTTTACAATAAAATATATATTAAAAAGATACAAGAAAAGCTTTTGTACTGATAGGAAGTTGTATTTGTCACTCAATATCAGTAAGGTATTGGTTTAAGGACCACAGGCATATTAAAACTTTTATATTCAAATTCTCTACATGAACACAGTATATTATTTACATTAGAATCTGCCCACAACCTAGTGCAGTGTGATTGCTATGAAATTTTTACTACAATACGTTTGTAATGAACAATAAAATCATATGCACTATCAACTGATACAATTTTTTTCAGATTATTATTCTATTGTGAAAATACCATACACAGAGGGTACATGGGCAAGGTAATGAGTATATTGCTTATCAAACATTTTTGCCTCCTCATTTGTTTCTTATTCCCATCCCTTCCCATCTCCCCTCCACCCTGCCAGCCAAAGTTGTAAAGTTCATTTTTCTACATAACGTCTTGTACATCTCATTGTTGCAATGGGTCCACCTGTATCCCTATTTAAACAATTTGTTGTTTCCCTTCCCCTCTACAAATTATGCCAACATCAAATACAGTAAAAAGAGGGGTTATACTGTGGGGGAAAGGCATACAAAACAACAAAGAAATCATCTTATAAATATGTTGGAAACAATCCCAAGAAAGAAAAACCATTTGAATCCTTATCTTTGGGTTCATTTCCCCTAGCATCAACTTATCTGAACATTTCTGCTTGTTTCAGACATATACAAGATATTGCAAATAAGGGAAACCATGGGACCTATGTTTCTTTGAGCCTGGCTTACTTCACTTAATATAATTTTTTTCCAAGAATTTCCATTTCCTAACAAATGGGGCAATGTCATTCTTTCTGATAGAGGCATAGAATTCCATTGTGTATATATAGCACATTTTCTTGATCCATTCATCTACTGAGGGGCATCAGGTTGGTTCCATATCTTAGCTATGGTAAATAATGCTGTAATAAACATAGTTGTGCTGGTAGATTTAGAATGGTCTTGTTTGTGATCATTTGGGTAAATGCCCAAAAGTGGGGTTGCTGGGTCAGGAAATTAGTATGGAGGTTCAGTTTCTGTTTTTTTGGCCTGACTTCATGTAGGCTGTGATATCAGCCCTGAATGGCTGTGGTCACTGGAATTTTTTCTTTGTTTTGTGTGTGTGTGTGTGTGTGTGTGTGTGTGTGTGTGTGTGTGTGTGTGTGTGTGTGTGTGTGTGTGTGTGTGTGTGTGTTGTTTTAGAGGTCTAGGATTACTATTCAAAGTAGTAACTTCTCTGGGCCCCAGTGATTCCCTGGCCTAGAGTCAATGGGTTTTTCTCCTAAAGCTACAAAGAACAGCTGACTAAATTCCTGTCTTACTTGTCTCAAAATGAGGCAACCTGGCATCCTTGCAAAGCCATGAATAATCCTATGTAATAATCCACTTACAGAAACGGTCTATCAAGATGGCTTTTCAAGGTTGACTGTGAAAAATGTTCATTTCCAAGTCACCACCATAAAGCAGATCACATCCCAGGGAAACCAAAATGTTCTGCAGTTGTGGCCAGCCTGGAGCACATTTTCCCAAGAATATTGTGTAGTGTAAAAGAGGACCAACTATCAAAATAAAGGTAAAAATACTTGTCTACTACAGACTGATTTATCTTGCTTATATCTGTTGTTTTTTCATTACTTCAAACATGAATAATTTATATTGAGATTAGACAAGTGGCAAAGAATTTATGGAATAAATGTTCAGTTTACCTTCATATGTCTAATATAATACACTTAACCCGGTATGGAAAATTAAATCCAACCGTGGAAACAATATAAAATAGCCTCAATACGTATAATCTGGCACACATATACCATCATCTACTCATAAATTCGGTCTCTCTATAAATATTTATTGGGTACAAAATAGTGAACATTTAACTAATTTTTATGACTTTTAGGTATCATCTGAAATACCCCTCGTGTACATAATTGTATATAATTATATAGTTGTCACCTAGACAGGAATTTAAACATGCATGTAGAAATCAACTTTCCACAATTTCATCTAGATGAAAGGATTCATACCCTCGTGTATTGTGTGGTGTGAATTTTACCACAGTGCTGAACCCTTCCACCTAATACCAAGAGTCATGTGCAATAATTTATTTTTGAGGTTAAGATGAATGCTAAATATAGAATACACTTTGAATTATTACATTAATTCACAGAAATGAAACAATGATATGTTATTTGTTAAATTCTGCTTCTCAATTTTACAATTCATGAAATATAATATTAAAATTAGTTTCACTTTTTCCTTTCTATAGCTGCTGAAATTAAAATTACATGTTAAACATTCAGTATTAAGAAATCAACAATAAGTAACCTATTATTCAAATAATATACTATTAAACTGTGATTTGAATTATAGTTCTTCTAACAAACTATGAGGTAAACAACATTTAATAAAACTATGGGTAACATTTTTTAAAATTACCATCTTGTTATTTGTTTCCTAATTGTGTCATTTGTTATTCTTGGTCCAAGTCATCTCTTCGTCTCAATGGTTTAGTTTTGTATTTTATCTTTATTGGTTTGCTAATTATGCACTTTGTTTTCCCTTTTTAGTGACTGACATGAGGCTGAAAATATGTATGCTAGTTTATTACTTCCTATGTAAAAGTAAAATTACTGTTCTCCACAGCTGTTTCACTATACTATACTACAGTATTTCCCTCACTCCTATCTCCTGTATTGAGGCTCTCATATATTTTATTTTATTTTTTATTTAAATTTTATTGTCAAGGTAATATACAGAGGGGTTATAGTTACATAAGTAAGGTAATGAATTCATTTCTTTTCTAACTTGTTACCCTTTCCCCAATTTTTCTCCCTCTTCAATCCCAATGCCCACCCCAAGATTAGTTCCAACATATTGTCTTGTGATTATCACTGTTGCATAGGTTTCCCCTTTGTCTTTTGTCTCACCATTTTGTTTTTCCCTTTCCCTTCCCCAGTTCAGATCAACATATTTACAATACTCATGGTATCAAAATCAACTACAGTGACTTCAGGCAACCATGGGTGGGGGAACACAAAAGGATGAAAAGAAATCACGTTGTACATTAAGAACAGAGTTCATTTCACTTGGAATCACGTCATACGTTCATATATACATAGCTATTGAGCTATTCTGCTCATCTACTAAGATTATCCTTGATGTACACAATAATGCTCCCCTATTACCCAGTAATCCCACTTCTGCGCATTTAACCAGGTGACCACAAACAAGGCCACACTAAAGCTACCAGCACAATTATGTTTATCACAGTAGAATTTACCCTAGCTAAGATAGGGAATCAACACAGATACCCCTCAGTAGATTAATGGGTCAAGAAAATGACACACACACACACACACACACACACACACACACAGTTACACATACATGGGATACTATGCTTTCATCAGAAAGAAAGGTAACACCTCATTTTTAAGGAAATGGAAGAACTTGGAAAAAATCATATTAATTGAAGTAAGTCAGACTTAAAGAAGCATAGGTCTCATATTTTCCTTTATTTGTAATAATCAATTTACATCAAGAATAATCTCATGCATTTTAATTCGACATTTTCTTCTATGTTGAGCATGCAACATTCTTGCTATATTGTTTGTTATTATTTCTGCAAACAGGCAGGTATATTTAAAGAATTACATTCATCTTATACATTACTCAAGAAAGAAAAACTGAAAGAGCAACCCCTACTAGGAAGAACAACTCCTACTTAATTAGCTTCATTCCTATGTAAGGCCAGTGTTGTCCCCTGTATCCTCATGTTGTACATTGAAACTCTATACCTGTTCATCCTGTATATCTACTATCTTCTACATTGTGACCTAAATGCCCCAGAAATTACACTATGCTTTACTTTTTTTCAGAATTTCTTTCTTCATGTTTGATGTTGGTGTCCGTGTGTGTTTGTGTGTGTGTGTGTGTGTGTGTGTGTGTTTACCAAAATCAGAAGACAACATTTTTGTTCATGTATAATACATCTTTCAGGTCATTGTAAGTTGTGGCTAATGAGAGAAGTCTCTTGCTATTAAGGATGAAACAGAAAAAGATATTTTTGCTTATACCACAGATGCTTTATTTCTCTGTAGTTGAACACTGAACTTTGATTTATATCTTGGCTGTTGTGAATAATGTGAATAACAATGAACTACAGATATATTTACTAGTTACCCAGAGAGAAAGAATCACATGATTGGTGGGTCAGATGATATTTCAACTTTGGATTTCTTTAGAACTCTGCATACTACTTTTTACAACCAGAATACTAACTTGTATTTTGACCAAGACTGTAGAAAATTTCCTTTTATCCACACTCTCACTAACAATATTACCTTTTATTCAAAAGGTAATAAATGGCAGGTTTTTACTATCTGCAGTACCCAAGACTGGCCTTAGACTTAAATCCAACCTCTAAATGCTTGGAATTAAAAGCCTTTACCACCACACCTGGTTCCTTTGAGTGTTTTTGGTAAGAGTTATAATAGTTTTGATGTAGGATGCATAGTTATTTTGAATTACATTTCTTTAATGACTTCTACTCACAAAGCATTAAGCCAGCATAGAAGTTGTATTAAACACAACTTTGTAAACCCACTGTCGATTTTCAGGGCTATATGGACAACATGTCTATTCAGAACTTTGTCCATTTTTAATCAAGTTTTTTGTCAATCTCAGCTTTAATCTCTCTATACAAAATCAATAATTAATTCAAGGTAGTAGAAAGGAAAAAAATTAAGCAACTCCTACCTCTTTTCAATTTTCAATAACAAGATATTGCTTAATTATTTTGTTTACGCTTGAGAATATATAACTCAATTTAGACCTTTTACACGGTTATATGTATTTTATTTATTTTACCTTGATTGTTCTTTCCAAAGCCTGCGTGTCTAATTTCCCTTGGTTTCTTTTAGTCTCAAGAAGTTCAGATTTCAAACTGAAGAATAAATGGAAGGAAGCAAACAAAAATTATACAGTTCCTCTCATCTAATGATGCCTCTACAAGAATGAGGAAAGAGTTCTAAGGTCCTATGATAGGACATCAAAAAGAGAATTCATTCTTCTAGGACATAACTTTGTGATGTAACTTAAATGATCAAAACCACAATATACTGTTCAGACAATTTTATGTTTTATCAATTTTGCACATTTTCTTATGGACTTCACCTCAGTCTACAACATTCCTTGATTATTCTGTCCCTGATATTTTTACACTATCAAGACATAAGATAACTAGTTTGATTTACAACATGAGAAGTTATCTGTCTGGCTTCCTTGGAATCAGAGCATGGTCAATAGATAACATTACTTCCGGTTGTTCACTACATGTAATGGTTTCTGTAATATTTATCGCATCCTATTTATTATGTTTTATAAACTGCTGGCTGAACTCAAAGCTCATTTATAGAAGTTTATGTTAAGTATTGCACAAGTTTTATTTCCTTTAATTCTTTTTTTTGGGGGGGGGTATGGTCGTGGGGCCTGAACTCTGGGCCTGGGTGCTGTCCCTCAGCTCTTCAGCTCAAGGCTAGCGCTCCACCACTTGAGCCACATTGCCACTTCCGGCTTTTTTCTTTTTGCTTATGTGGTGCTGAGGAATCGAATCCAGGGCCTCATGCATGCAAGGCAAGCACTCTAGCACTGATCCACCTTCCCAACCCCCCTTAATTCTTAAGATAACATTTGCTATAATGCTAATGTTATTACCAGTTTAGTGTTGGGAAAAATTGTAATTTGCATGGACCAAAGACATACAGTGAGGAAGGAAATGAGTCAAAGTTTCCAAAAGTCTTTCAGTAATACAAAAAAGGTAGGTAAAATCTCTCCATTCTCTTACACTCTCAATTCAATATTCATATTGTCCAAGAAATACTAGCATAGCAATTATTGCCCATGGTGATTGTTTTCTGTTACATTTTGTCTTCAACACAGACTGTGTTGGTGATATTGGGTTATCATGCACAAAGCTGAGCTTACAAGAGAGGCAATTTTTTTTTTGGGGGGGGGTTCGGTCGTGGGGCCTAAACTCTGGGCCTGGGCAAAGTCCCTCAGCTTTTTAGGTCAAGGCTAGCGCTCTAACACTTGAGCCACAGTGCCACTTCCGGCTTTTTTTCTACTTATGTGGTGCTGAGGAATTGAACCCAGGGCCTCATGCATGCAAGGCAAGCGCTCTACCACTGAGCCACCTTCGCAGCCCTGGGCAAATTTCTTTTGTCCCAGATTTCCAGTTTCCTTTTCTAAAAGTACTAAAACATTTAAATATAATCACTTACAGTTTTTAAGAATCCAAAAACGAAAAAATTCACATATAAAATCACTCCAAATTGCTTTAAAAGAAGGAGATAATGAAACAGGCCCCGTGAAGTAAACTTTCTTCTACTTTTAAAATAATTCTGTAAGCCATGTGCTGGTTGGTCACACCTGTAATCCTAACTGAGATTTGTGGATAACAGTTGGAAGCCAATCAGTGCAAAATAAATTCATGAGATTATTTTTCAAAAATTGTAATGAACCAGTAAAGGGCCAGAAATGGAGATGTAGCTCATATATTAGCTCAGCAATCTAGAAAGGATAGGCCTGACAAGACCTTGAAGCCCTGATTTCAAACTTTGAGCATACCAATGCACGTGTTATCTTTATAGGTAAAGTAAAATCTAGGTGTACAGTGTGCAATCCAGAAAAGGACATGTCTCATTAAATTGTTGGTTTCAAATCTCTCCAATTTGTTGATGTGGGAACTCAGAGCTATAAACTTGCCTTTGAGTAACTGGCTAAATTTAGGCTGAGGAATCTAGGTACAATTTTACTCCTGCAGATAGGCCTCATGATCATGAGACCATGAAATCAAAATGTTAACCAATGCTTCATGAAATCTTACTTATGAGATTTTGTGTATTATAAACAGTGGTTATTAGCATTTGTTTTGTAATCAGCATCATTTCATGAGTTAGTAACTGAAGTGCGACATTATACTCAAAACCAAATTTAAGGAGGCATCCAAAATTACTTACCAAAATATACATCATTTAATACAATGTTTTTAAAATGCGAGCTAAAGTAAATAATTTAAGAAAAAATCAACATGTAAAATAAATAAAGAATGAGTATGACGGATTTTTCTTTTACCCAAGTTGCAATATGGCTTGCATGATGACTTTTCTGGTAATATGTTTAGTTAAGTCTTGATATTTAGTTAAAGTTATGTTATTTCATATATTCATTTGTCAGATAAAAAAGGAAATGAATTCCATGCCAGTGTCAACATCCATAATGCTATAGTTGTATCCTGCTACTCCCAAATACCATTTAGTCCTAACTCTCAACATTAATGGACTTAACTCTCCAATTAAGCAACATAGACTGTCTAGTTGGATTAAAAAGCATGATCCCTTTATCTGCTGCCTTCAGGAGTAACACCTTGCCCATACAAACAAAAAACTTGTGAAAGTGAAAGGCTAGAACAAAATCTATCTAGCAAATGGCTCCTATACACACACAGGAGTTTCAATCCAAATACCAGATGAAATAGACTTAAAATTAAAATTAATGAGAAGAGATTACCAAAGTCGCTACATAATAATTAGGGGATCTCTCCTCCAGGAGATTATTGCAATTCTAAATATATATTTGCCAAAGAACGGAGCACCCAAATTTATCCAAGAAACACTACTTTCCCTCATATCTCACATAGATGCAAAGACATTAATTGCTGGCGACTTTAACACACCACTATCCTGACTATACAGATCAACTCGTCAAAAACTCAATGGAGAAACCGTACATTTAAACAACTGCATAGCTCAGCTAGATTTAACAGACATCTACCGAATATTTCACCCAGCAGCATCAGAATACACCTTTTTTTCAGCAGCACACAGAACATTTTCCAAATAGACCACATTTTAGGCCACAAAGCAAACTTGTCCAAATTCAGAAATATTAAATTTATACTATTCATTCTCTCAGACCACAAAGAAATAAAATTAGTACTCAACAACAAAATCCACCAAAGAACTTCCTGTAACACATGGAGGCTGAACAAGACACTGTTGTATCACCAGTGGGTCATGGAAGAGATGAGAAAGGAAATTAAAATGTTCATGATCTTCAACAAAAATCAACACACAAATTACCAGCTCCTCTGGGACACAGCAAAAGCAGTACTCAGAGACAAGTTTATAGCTCAGAGTTCCTAGATCAACAAATTGGAGAGATCTGAAACCAACAATTTAATGAGACATCTCAACCACCTTGAAAAAGAGGAGCAAGATAAACGCAAATACAATAGATGGAAAGAAATAATTAAAATTACATCAGAATTAAACGAATTGGAATCCAATTATAAAAATAGATAGAACCTAAAAAACAAAGAATTGCAAATTTGAAAAATTAACATAATTGACAGACCCTTAGCAAATCTTATGAGAAAAAGAAGAGAATACACTCAAATAAATAAACTCAGAGTTGAGAATAGAAAGATCACCACAGAAACTACTAAGATTCAGAACATTGCAAAGGAATACTTTTCAAACCTTTATGCTCATGTTAGAGAACCTGGCAGAAATGGACGTTTTCCTAGCAAATATTGTAATGCTTAAAGTAAATCAAGATGAGTTAAACCATCTTAACAGGCCCATATCAAGCATTGAAATAAAAACAGTAATAAGAGTCCTCCCAATCTCAGAAAAGCCCAGGACCAGATGGATTTACAGCAGAATTCTACAAGGCCTTCATGGCAGAGCTCACACCAGTTCTCTTCCAAATATTCAATGAAATTGAAGGAGAAAGTTCACTACTGAACCCATTCTATGAAGTCATCATAACACTCATCCCCAAACCAGGTAGGGACTCATCAAAGAAAGAGAACTATAGACCCATTTCTTTGTTCTCTTTCTTTGATGAGTATTGATGCAGAACTTTTCAACAAAATTTTGGCCAATTGACTTGAACAATTCATCGAAAAATCATACACCACGATCAAACAGGATTCATTTCAGTGATGCAAAGTTGGTTCAATATAACAAAATAATCTGGTATAATTCAACACATCAAAAACAGCAAGGATAAGAACCACATGGTTATCCCAATAGTTGCAGAAAAAGCATTTAACAAGATTCAATACCCCTTTGTGATTAGGGTTCTGGAAAAATTAGGAATCTAGGGAACATTCCTCAATACTATACAGGTTGTATATGACAAACTTACAAACCTACAGCCAGCATAAAACTTAATGGTGAAAAACTAAAGCCATTTCCTCTTAACTCAGGAATAAGGCAAGGATGTCCATTCTCTATATTTCTCTTCAATTTACCATTAGAATGCCTAGCTACATCAATAAGACAAGATGCAAACATAAATGGGACCCAAATAGGGAAAGATGAAGTAAAACTCTCCCTCTTTGCAGATGACATGATCTTGTATTTAAAGAAACCCACAGACTCCACTCCCAAATAACTCAAGCTGATTCTAAACTTTGCCAAATTATCAGGGTATAAAATTAACCCTCAAAAATCAATGGCTTTTCTGTATGTCAACAATGAGAAAAGCGTGGCTGAAATCAGGAAACCAACTCCATTTGTAATAGGCCCACAAAAAATAAACTAGGAATTAACTTAACCAAAGAAGTGAAGGACCTCAATGATGAAAACTTTAAAAACTTGAAAAAGGAAATCAAAACAGAAATTAGAATGTGGCAAAACCTCCCATGCTCCTGGATTGGAATTATCAACATCGTGAAAATGGCAATACTTCCCTAGGCTATCTACAAATTCAATGAGATACCTATCAATATTCCAACCTCATTCTTCAAGGAAATAGAAGAGGCAATCCAAAAATTCATATGGAATAATGAAAGACCCCAAATGGCAAAATGATCCTTAACAGAACGAACAGTGCTGGAAGAATATCAATATCAAACTATGAACTCTACTACAAAGCTATAGTAATCAAAACAGCTTGGTCCTGACACAAGAACAGACCTCAGGATAGATGGAATAGAATTGAAAAACCAGAAATGAACGTACAGACCTATAGCACTGTAAACTTCAATAATGGTGCTAAAAACTAGAATATAAGAAAGACAGCCTCTTCAGTAAATGGTGCTGGCAAATTTGGTTAATCACTTGTAGAAAACTAAAGCTAGATCCTTATATATCACCCTGCACCATAATCAACTCCAAATGGATCAAAGAACTCAGAGTTAAAGCAGACACTGTGAAAACATTACAGGATGGAGTAAGAGAAACCCTAGGTCTCCTTTGCATAGACCAATATTTTCTTAATAGAGACTCAGAAACACAACAAATCAAAGAAAGGTGGAACAAATGGGATTGCATGAAATTGCAGAGCTTCTGCTTGGCAATGGATATAGCTAGCAAGATCAATAGAAAGCCCACTGATTAGGTGAAGAACTTCACTAGCTATACATTGGACAAGGGTCTCATATCTAAAATATACCTGGATCTCAAAAAATTAAATCCCGCAACAACAAATCCTCAAAGTAACAACTGGCCAATAAATAAGTGGACTAAAGACTTAAAGAGAAACTTCTCTGAATAGGAAAGAAGGATGGCCAATAGGCACATGAAGGAATGCTCAACCTCCTTAGCCAAAAAAGAAATGCAAATGAAAACCACATTGTGATACCACCTCACCCCAGTTACAATGGCTATAATCAATAACTCTAATAACAACAAATGCTGGATGTGATGTGAACAGAAGGGAACCTTACTGCATTGTTGGTGAGAGTAGAAACTTGTTCAACCATTTTGGAATTTGCTATGGAGGTTCCTCAAAAGACTCCACATAGAGCTCCCCTATGACCCAGCAATCTCACTTTTGGGTATGTACTCAAATGATCACAAACCAGACCATACTAAAGCTACCAGCATCACTCTGTTCATTGCAGCATTATTTACCATAGCTACGGTATGGAACCAATGTAGACATATTCTTGATTGGATCAAGAATACATGGTATATATACACAATGGACTTTGCCCCATTTGTTAGGAAATGGAAAGATTGGAAAAAATTATATTAAGTGAAATAAGCCAGGCCCAAAGACACATAGATCCCATGGTTTCCCTTATTTGCAGTAACTAATATATGTCTGATACAAACAGAAACTGTCAGACAGGTTGTTGTTTGGAGAAATGAATCCCAAGATATGGATTCAAATGTTTTCTTTTCTTTCTTGTTATTGTATTCAACATATTTATAACATGATTTGTTTGTTGCTTTGTATGTACTTCCCCCAGGCTATACACGCTGATTTCACTGTATTTGATGTTGATATAATTTTTGGAGGGAATGGGAAAAACAAACTGTTTAAATAGGTTTACAGGTGGACCCATTTTACAACAATGAGATGTATAAGACGTTATGTCGATAAACAAACTTTACAACTTTTTTGAGGTGGGTAGTGGGGGTGGTGGGGAGGGTGGTGGTTGAGGGATGTGTGGATGAGGGGGGGAGGAGAAGGGATGGTATGGAGAAATAAAGGAGGAGGAAAGAATGCTTGATAAGAAATGTATTCACAATTTGCGCTTGTAATTGTAAACCTTCTGTAAGGTATTTTTACAATGATAATAATAATAATAGAATATCCATTTAAGTGACTAAATATTTATATTAAATCCCATAAATTATATTGCTTCAATTTTCTAGCTAAAGTGTTCTGCAATCTAGATATTTTTAAAAGAAATATTGTATGTTGTTTCCTTGGTGACAACATAATTGATAGACTTAAAATTTTTCTAAAACATGGCCGTCTGAAATGAGGTGGATGTTCCTGGGTTTGCATGCAAATCTTTTGAATAGCACTAATGTTTTCATCTTGGATGCTATTTGATTAGTAATTTTTACAGGCTTTCATGGCATGAGAAGAAAAACAAAAAGCCATAGGAATATTTTTATCAGCTACATTGTTTTATTAATTTATTCAAACACACATACACACATACAAACACACAAATATACACATGTGTAGTATGAAGACCCAGTCAGTCTGCAAGAAAATATTTTAATAGGAATTCCATAAAATATTTAGTCTGCTGAGATCTGCTTAGAATTTCTTGAAATATCTAATTGCTTCCACCCCTGGACAAATCATTATCATTGGTGAAAATGTTGCCATTTGAATTTAGAATGCCGCAGAAAGACTTATGTGTTATAGAAAAATTACTTTCCATTTCCTCCCAGATTGTGGAGAATACCTGAATAGTTCTTCAGGAGATTAAGTTCTTCAGAGTGAAACCCATGAGAACATAGCCTCTCACATACTTTCTTCTTTTATCTTTAAATCATTCTAGGTAAAAAACATTTCTCTTTGACATATTTCCCACCTTGACATTGTCTTGTCACAGCCCTCCAAAGCAATAAAAACCAACTGAACATACACTGAAACCTTCAGACTTGTAAATCTGAGTAAGCCTTTCTGCTTAATAAATGGACAATATCACTTATTATGGTAGGCTATAAAGATAACACAGTAGTCTACTCTTTGTAACAATGTAGACTGTATTAAAATATACTTCATTATAAAATATCTAATTCCATGTTGTATTTTGTGTTTTTGTTTCTGTTGATCCTAGGGCTTAAACTCAGGGCCTGGATGGTGCTTTTGTGTTCAAGGCCAGTGCTCTACATATAAGTTGAACTGGAACTTCATTTCCCCTGCTGGTTAATTTGAGATAAGAATCTAATGAACTTTCCCACTTAAGCTAGCTTCACACTGTAATGTTCAGATTTCAATCTCTTAACTAAGATTACATACTTCAAATTTCAGTACCCAGCCATGTTGCATATATTGTGTAATTCCAATTCTCAGCATTGTATGGATTCTCTGACTACAATATGAAAAAACAGAATCTACTAAGTATATTTGTAAAGTATAAAATGAAGGAAGAATTTTCATACTTTACAAAATCTATGCAAAATCTATGCTAAAATATTAATATTTTACTGTACATTTCCTGTAACCAGTTTGATATAGTTTTATAATTGTCAGGCCAAGTTTCTTGATATTCTACTGGAGAATTACGATTTCATGCATGCATGCATATGTATATGTATATATAGCTATCCAAATATCTTCCCCAGTGGATCATCAGAATTGAAACTGTGTTTTGCTGTTCAGCTGTTGAACCTGGTAGGCTCATTCTGTGACAATACCTGTCCTCTTTCTCAACATTCCTTTATTTAACACACCATCAGCCTTCTAAAATCAGGTTCATTTCCTGGAGAATGTTACCAGTCCGTCCAACCAATATCTACCCAGAGGGTTTTAATAAAGCAAGCTTTAAGATAATAAGATAACATGAAGTGACAACTACAAAATTTCTACGGAGACCTAGAAAGTTATCAAAATTATATCTGACATTTTTCACATTTCTGCCTTCCTTCTCTTCTCATACTTAAGAAAGCACTGACTAACACTATAAATATATTGCATTTATAAATTAAGGATTAGTGTTTTTTTCCAGCCTGAAGCCTTCTTTTCCATGTTTTTTGACATAATCTTTTGGGAGATTTTTTTGATTGTTATGGGACTCCATCCCAAACAAAGCCATGTATATCAAGAACGTCAATGTTTTCAACTCAGAATACTAAACATAAGAGGGAGAAAATTAAGGTTAGGTATATATGTTAAGAACAAATACAGGCAATATCAAGACATTTTGAAATTGTATACCTTTACTAGATAAAGTGACTCAAACCTATAATCTTATCTACTTGCAAAACAAAGATTAGAGAATTCCAGTTCCAGGCAAGCCCAGACAAAAAAAGAAGTTTCAGAAACTCTAACCATTTGCTCGGTGCAAAGTTTTCTTGCCTGTGTTAGGAGGACCACAGTCCAATAAGGCCCAGGCATAGTGATACTACCTCAAAATAAGTAATCCAATTACAATCTGCAGGTATGACAGTAGTAGAGGTGTTGTTTTATAAGTACAGTGTTTTGGGTTCAATCCTCCTGCACCACTAGGAATTTAAATGTGTACCAGGGTAAGAACGGCATCTCTAAGGTCAAGACTTCATACTGGTTTTACAAGCTCTAATAAAAACTTTACCTCTTTTATTTTTAAAGTATAATCATAACTTCCATGGCCAAACCAAATAATTTCCTATTAGAGATTTTCTTTTATCCATTAAGGAAGATGTTATGTGTTGGATACTGTCCCACTGAAGTAATATTAAAATCGAAAACTCGTTGACTGCAAGTGGAAACAGTGTCTCAAAGGTATCATTTAAGTTGAATTCTCCAAGAGAAGCAGAAGGAATTGAATATACTAAGGGAAAAGGAGTCAGCAGAAGCCAATGCTGATCTTGGAGTTCTAGTTCCACCAACTCAGAGGCAAAGTATTTACATTATTAACGCTACCCAATCTGTGGTAGTTTATTATTACAATTACTAGCAAACATGAGGAATCTATAAGACATGAAAAGTCATTGATGCTTGGGGTCCATGACTCATCTCTATAATCCTAGTGTTTAATAAGGATGAAACTTGAAGGATAATGGTTTTCAGGCTGGTAGGAAAGTTCAAGAATTTCTATCTCCAAATAACTACAAAAATTTCTGGTTTGGAGGCATGGTTCTCATTGTAGATTGACTACTATTAGGAAACAAACTGAGAGCATGAGGTACGTTCAAGCCCCAAACTGGGAGAAAGAAAAAATTCTTAGAAGAATACTATGAGAAACCAAGTTATGAATAGGAAATCAGAAACAAAATAAACTTATTGATATAGACAAAGCTTCCCAATGTGAAATATGGCACAAAATGTAATATTTAGGGTTTTCCTTCTTATATAGTAGAAACAAATGGTATGTCTACTTGAAGAAACTAAAGTGTAAAACTGTATGCAATAAATAATGACATTACTTTATGTTTCCATAATTTAACTTGTTTCCCCACAAATATATAAAATAGTATAGCTATGGAAAAATCAATAAATATTGCATTTTCATATAGGATTACATATTCTTGCAAGTGTTGTCTAAAATTGATCTACACTAAAATCATCGGCATTGATATCTTTCTCAAGATTCCAAATGTTTATAATTTCAGCTGACCTTCCAAAAAACTCATATCCCATACATAATTTTTAGCTTGTTCATGCATTCTTAGGAACATAAACATATCGCACAAAATAGTAATTACCTTTATCTGCTGTCACTAATGTATTATAACTAATACAATTAAGTATATACCCTGAGAGAAAGAAGATTCTTCCTTCTAAATACATGCTTGCAGGCACACACACACACACACACACACACACACACACACACACACACACACTCATACTCACATATTTACCACTCTAACTTAGGTTAGGTTCCTGACATTGGGTATGAGAAAATGATATATCTAATAATCAAACTTTCATGCCCAGTCATAAAATACATTCATAATTCTACACATACAAAAAAACTAGATCATTCAAAATAATTTGATTATTTAACAGAACCACCCAGCTCCCGAGCCATCTAATCTCTGATTTCATTCATTCATGACAATGCATTTTTCATATCACATTTAAAAACTTTTTGAATATCTCTGATCAGCAGACACAAATGTGCTATCATATAATAGAAAATGTAGATAAAATTACTTGTCCCTAGGTAATCTTTAATATATCTTAAAGACTTCTATGTCCTTCTTGCAGAGTCTGTTTCTGGCATTTTGCCCTAATGTCTAATATTAAGTTACAAAGGACATACCATATTCCTTAATTCATTTTCCCTAAAGGTTATGCTATGGAGTTGACTCTGATTTTTTGCTTATTCTAAATTAAATTTTCTCAACCAGTTGAATTATTGTTTATGTGAGTCCTAAACCATTCGAAATATCAAAAAGAACTGGAAATTCAAGGACTTGAATTATCTAGAGTGCCTTAAAACTGGCACTGTTATTTAAGGACTGATCACTTAGTAAGCTTTTAAAGTGTGGTCTTCTTATTTCATGTAGGAGGGTAAAAGTATGCTTTTCATCACATTCTTGCCTGCAAAGCACTAGAATTATTTCCTTTTTAGAGTTTGTGCTGAAAAGTCTAAGACTTAAGGAGGCATAATAAAGATCTAAGTATCCCCATGACAGACTGGCAAACATCTTGTGAGATATGGATTACAAAAAGAACCATGAATTTGACCCAGAAGTGACACAGACAGGAAAATAATTGCAAGGCAATTGAGACATAAATAATCCTTGGGCAAGCCACAGGAAACCCACCCAGACACCTGATCAGAGAGTAGCAAAGAATGGCCAGTAAGTTAAGACATTGCCACTTTGTAACTGTCTGGGGTCTGTGTCCTGCAGGATTGGTATTGGAGTTGGCATGAAGTCTTGGCGGATAGTGCTATAAGGCAGCCAACTGGACCGGTGGGAGAGGTCCCTCGGATCCCCAGGAAGGTAAACTATCCACTAGTGTGGACACTTGGGTCTGTTTGTTGTCAGAAACTTTCTGTCTGATAGTTTCCAAGGTAGACTGTCCACTAGTGAGGACATTTGGGATTTATCCTGTCTGTAACCCTGCACTTTCTGTCTGACAGTCTACCATGGGCATGCTGTTAAATGTGTGTCTTGTCCTAATGTCTGTGTGTTTGTAATGTGAGTATTATGAAACATTTCCTCACTCAGGTTCATCCGCAGGTGGATGGCCAGAGACCCTGTTTGTCTCCGTTTGGAGGCTGTTAGTCTTTGCTCTGTTTGTTCGTCCAATAATAACTACTTTCTCTTTCAGACCCCCTTATTTTTCCACCTCGAAGGGTGAAATCTGGCCTACAAAGATTGACCCACTTGAAGCAAAGCTGGAATCAGGTAATCTATCGGATGGCACTGCTAGAATATCGCAAAGTGTCTCTGTCTATCCCTTTGGGATCTTAGACAGACCAGCTAGTCCACACTTTACACCTTGGGATATTGTTAGCTCTGTCCTTAACATCCTTTAAATTAGTTGTTAGGAAGGTAAGGGGAATGAGAGGTGCATCCTGGTTCTGACTGATTTCAACGTATATCAATCCACACATAAGACCAGAGGAAAGGAGAAAAATAATTACAATTGTCACAAAACGAAATAGCTGGTGCTTTCAGGGATTTGGGATATGACCATAGCAGCACAAAGGCTAGTGTAGGGTGTTCTCTGAGTAACTAGGGATCCTACTCTAGCTAAGCCCACCAGGGCCCTGATAGTCACTACCGTTATTATTTCTATTTTAGCTCTTTGGGACCAGTAGCTTGCTGTGGACATTTTTATCATCTTGTCTTCCAGAGAATTGTAAAGTAGTCGTGGAATGAGTTGCACCATGACACAAAAGCTGTGGGTCCTATTTAAAACTTCCAGTGCACAAAAGTGGTTAGGCCAGTTGAACATGTCTACCAAACATCTTGGGGAGGAATCGATAACCTTCCTCGGGAGTCCATTCTTGGGTCTGATTACATAAGTGGGTAAAATTAGTTAGTACTCATCCTACACATAACCCTTGTCCTATAACTGCCTGTAGGGTAAGTTTTGCCTCTTTTTATTCCCATCTGCGTGATTTACTTGTTTTAGTTACATTCTGTACCACTACAATACCCTCATAAAATGGGGGTCTCATATCATAACACATCCAACCTGTACTGGTAATATCAGGGCGGGTCTGATTGATTACATTATAAGTTTGAACCAACAGCTGCCATAGAGAATCCTCCAGCAAGGAGATGTTCTCCCTGAGGGGGTCTCCTCTTTTCGGAGGAGATGGTGTCACTACAGCCTTGGACTTTTTCTTTTCACCTGCTTTGGCTTTTGTGGCAGAAGCCGGTCTTAAAACAGTGTTTGGTCCCACTACTGAAGGGAAATAACTAACTGTGGCAATTGCTTGTAGAGTTGTAAGTCTGCCATTGTGAGTCTCTCCACATTGGTAAAATGTTAGTCCCCAAGTCTTTCCTAATTACCATCGTAGGGCTTGTTTGCCCTTGTCTGTGAAGCGAACTTCCACTCAGGCATCAGAATCCTGGGAACCCTAATTTGTTGTTTCACAGGCATCCTATTAAACTGGATGCCCGCTGGCCCTGATTTAGTAAAAGTAACAAGGTCTCCTCCTTTTCCTTTCCATTTTCCTGAGGTACTTGTTTTGCAGCCCCAGCTCTTACAGTAAAAGTCCTCTGGTCCTCCACAATTTCTAGTCCTTCCTTCCCCTGGGCAAACATATCAGTGTCTCCATCTACACTCAATAAGCCTAGGTCCTTCTCATACTCCCTCAGCGAACTAGCACAAATTAAATGTAAGCCTGTCTGGAAACCATAGGGAGGGTCCCTCTTTCACAGCCAGAGGGAAAAGTTTGTCCATTACCTGATTACTAATAATCCAAGTCCAATTATATGGGCGATTAGGATTGCAGGCACCCACTATTATGTCAATACAATTTCCAAGTAAGGTATACATCAACAACCATTTCATGACTTAGTCTTTTTACGGCTTAATTTGAGCTTTAAGGATTGTCTTTGGAAAGTGAGACTTATCACTCTGGGTTTTCTCCAAAATTGGTTATGGTATCTGCAGGCTTCACATGCAAATGGTGGATCCAGGTAGCAATGCCATACTTTGAGGATGGTTGGATTCATCAAGATGACCACATAAGGTCCTTTCCACCGCGGTTCCAGGTTTTCCTGTCGGTGTCTTTTCACCAGGACCCAGTCCCGGGGCGGAAGTGATGTGGAATCGGTGGAGGGCCTGACTTGTACAGCACATTCAGTCTAGGCCAGACATATAGGCGGGTCCTCTACACGACCCTGAGAGAGAACAAAAGTTCAGAGTCATCATCTTCCTTAAGAAAAACTGCTCTGAAAAATTAGGAATTATGGGAGGGGGCACTTTGAATACAATTTCATAGGGGGAAAGACCAATTTTCAAAGGGGAGTTTCATACTCTGTATAAGGCAAAGGGAAGGAGAATTACCCAGTCACCACCAGTCTCCATGGTCAATTTGGTCAGGGTCTCCTTTATAGTTCTATTCATCCTTTCTACCTGTGCTGAGCTTTGGGGGTCTATAAGTGCAAGGCAGTTTCCAATCTGCCCCAAGAGCATTAGCAAGTCCCTGACTTACCTTCGACACAAAGGCTGGTCCATTATCTGATCCTATCATACTAGGGAAGTCAAACCTGGGTAAGATTTCTTCCAGCAACTTCTTAGCCACCACCTGTGCTGTTTCACGCTTTGTAAGAAAGGTTTTTACTCATCCTGAAAAGGGAAAACTAATAGATATTTGGATCCATACTTACCAGGTTTCATTTCTTTGAAATCCACCTGCCATTAGGTTCCTGGTCTATCTCCTCTTATCCGACTGCCTGGTCCTGCCTGAATTTTCCCTGCAATAGTCAGCCTTACAGTCCCTGACAATCTGTTCTCTTTTAGCATGACTATTCTTGATCCTAAGACCAGTATTTCTCACCAGGTCTTACATCTTCCTCTCACCCATGTGGGTGCTCGATGCATTTTCAGTAGTATTTTACTCCCTAAATGTTCTAGCAAGATAATGATTCTCTTAGAGTCTCTCCACCAACCATTCAGGCATTGTGCCATTGTTAGTTGATCAATCCACTTTAAATCTTCCGTGGTATATGTAGGAGTGTCCAGGAGAGTTCTTGCACCGGGGTCTGGGAGGTTTATCATCATTATAGAGTCTCTTTGTGTTGTCACTCCCCGGGCAGTTCTGTCGGCCAGGTTATTGCCTTTACTCATAGCATCTTTAAGTTTTTGATATCCAGGGAAATGAACAATGGCTAACTTCTTAGGCAACCAAAGAGCAGCGATTAGGGCCAAAATTTCATCTTTATTTTTGATGGACTTTCCCTCTGCTGTCAGTAATCCTCTTTGTAGATAGCTCTGTGTATATGAGATATTCCAAATGAATACGGGCTATCACTGTATAGAGTTATTCTTTGATTCTTTCCTAGCGTTAGTGCTTGGGGTCAGGGCTATTAATTCGGCTCTCTAGGCTGATGTGCCTATGGGCAGAGGTTCGGCCCAAACCACATCAGTCTCAGTCACTACTGCTGCTCCCGCATACCTATGTCCTTGATGAGCAAAGCTGCTCCCATCTGTAAACCACACGAGTTCAGCATCCGGTAACGCTGATCTCTTAAGTCCTCTTGGATATTACGGACTTGCACCAAGATCTCTGAGTAATCATGTAGTGACTTGTCTAGGTCTGGATCTGGTAGCAAAATCGCTGGGTTGACAGCCGAGGGAACCTGGAAAATAATTCTGAGAGGACTGAGTAGCAGTCCTTCGTAATGGATTAGTCGGGCATTGCTAAGCCATCGATCTGGTGGCTGCTTTAACACACTCTCAATAGCATGGATGTGGTCACATACAGTTCCTGCCCCATAGTTAATTTGCATCTTTTACCATTTAAGCAGTAGCCACTATCACTCTCAGGCATGGTGGACCTCCTGCTACCACCGGTCTAATTTCTTTGATAAGTAGGCTACTGGTCTTCTCCATGGGCCTAGATATTGGCTTAGGGCTCCTTTCATAATCCCATTATGTTCATCCACATACAAATAAAAGTGTTCAGTTGTATCAAGGAGTCCTAATTCTGAGGCTGACAGTAAGGTAGTTTTGTCTGTTCAAAGGCTTGATCAACCTACTCCATCCATAAAAACAGCTGCTTTTCTTTGGTAGCCTCCGCAAACACAGGAATCCACAGAGAGCAAAAGCCTGCTGATCCCCAAAGCTCCCTTACGTGATGCTGAGATTAGGGTGTTGGAATTTTAAGGACAGTTTCTTTTCTTCCTTTTGTATGCCACTGCTGACCCCTTTCAATAAATAGCCCAGATAAGTTACCTCTGATTTTCAGATTTGAGCTTTCTTGGCCAACACTCAAGAAACCAAGGCTTCCCAAAGTCTGGATTAAATCCTCCATTCCTCAGATGCATTCTCTTTCGGTTTTAGAAGCAATTAATAAGTCATCCACATATTGCAACAAAGTCAAACCAGGGTGGCTTCCCCTAGACTCACCTAAGTCCTCATGGAGGGCTTCGTCAAAGAGTGTTGGTGAGTTTTTAAATCCTTGAGGAAGTCTTTTCCAGTTCAGCTGTCCATTAATATCTCTTTCTACATCTGTCCACTCAAAGGAGAAGAGATCTTAGCTTTTAGCTGGGAAGGGTAGGCTAAAAAAGGCATCTTTTAAATCTAATACTGTGTAGCACTGCCTATCGGGAGGCAGGGTGCTCAGGAGGGTGTAGGGGTTGGGTACAGTCGGGTGAATGTCCATTACCCATTTGTTGACCTCCCTAAAGTCCTGCACTGGCTTATTTTCATTGGAGTGGGGCTTACAGAATGATAGCAGGGGAGCGTTCCATGCCAACTGACAGGGCCGCAGTACACCCAGTCCTAGCAGACACCTAATATGGGGCGTTGTCCCCACCCATGCCTCCATGGATATAGGGTACTGCCGGACTCTGACTGGGTCAGCTCCTGGCTTTACCTTAATGAATAGAGCTGGTCTATGCTTCGCTAGTCCCACTCCTCCAGTCTCTGCACATGCTTCTGGATACCTTTCCAGCCAGTAGGTGATTTCTTGGTGAGGAGCCTGGGGTGATTGGTGCAACTGGTACTCGTCTTCCAGCCTCAGTGTCAACCCTTGTATTGGTCTCCCTTGGGCATCTGTCACCTGGGAGCCTTCTGGAAAGAAATGAATATGTGCCCCAACCTTAGTCAACAAGTCTCTTCCTAATAAGGGATAAAGGCTCTCTGGGATAACTAAAAATGAGTGAGACACTCATCACATCATCAGGTCCACTGTTCTTTGGGTGGTCCATGAGTATCATTTAACTGCTCTGACCCCTTGCACCCAAGAAGTTTTGTTCGAAAGTTTTCCTTGGGACTATATTACTCCTTGGGACATCCTACCCAAGCTGGATTTGAACCGTGTTTCTCAGATCTCAGCCTCCTGAGTAGCTAAGATGACAGTTGTGAGACACTGGCAGTGCCCAGTTTCAGTCACCTTCTTTCAACCAGGGGATATCCAACTTGTCAGGCCATAAAGCACATGCAACCCTTCACTTTCAGACTTTGACACCAGTATCCAAAGCCATTCTTCCTTGGTTGTAGAGAATATAATTGACACTACCCTCCAACCCTGCTGACTCCCTGCCTACAATAGGCCGCAACCTCTGGAGTCCTTGGTAAGACAATGCCCACCCTGCTGTAAATTGACACTCGGGAAAACTTGGGGAATTCTTAGAAATGGCTGTACACTGAGGCCAGAACCTGCTGTCCCAACCACAGCAACCCCACTCCTTCAACATCACTGGCAAGCACATGGTGTCTTTCTTTCTTGTTTTTTTTTTTTTTTTTTTTGGATGAGGGGCTTGAACTCAGGGCTTGGGTACTGTCCCTGATGATGAATTTTGCTCAAGGCCACTTCTCTACCACTTGAACCATGGCGCCACTTCTGGTTGGAGATTGGAGATGAGACTCTCATTGGACTTTCCTCCTTGTGCTGGGAAACAAGACCCTCTGGATCTCAGCCTCCCGAGTAGCCAGGATGACAGGCGTGAGCCATCAGCGCTTGGCCTATGGTGTCTCATTTTTTACAATTTCCAACTAGTCCTCCTCTAGACACTACCACCTAGACCCTCCTCTACCTCCCTCAAGGACATCAAAGGGAGCCTCAGACTTTGGGGAGGGCCATAGGCATTAAAGGGCCCCCCACCTCACTACCCCTTTCTAAGCTCCCATCTGTTTTCTCTGGATGGCCTGGTTGTCTGGGGCATATCAGACCCACTAGGACTTCTTAGGCCTGCCCTGTATCCCCCCGCAACACCCAACCGGTACCTGAGAATTTCTGGGGCCAGCTGCTCCATCTCCCAGGGAAGACGTTGGGAGGGTTGCTGATAACCGGGTCCAGGGGTGCCCAGGGCAGAAAGAGTGTCCAGATCCCCTCTGTCAAAGAAGGAGACACAAAGAATGGATGGATCTACTAAGTGCTACAGAGCACACCATCCATCTGTCACCCAGGTCCCTTGGAGTGAAGTATTACGTTGACAGTACTGGGGCTTGAACTCGCGGTAGAGGCGCTTTCCCTGAGCTTCTTTTGCTTGATGTGAGCACTATTCCACCTGAGCCACAGTACCACTTCTGGCTTTTTCTGTGTATGTGAGACCTAGGAATCGAACCCAGGTTTTCCTGTGTGCTAGGTGAGCTCACTACTGCTAATACAAAATCCCTACATTGGATAGCTATTCTTCTGTGACCCCTTGGGCCTGTCTCAAGACAGTCTTGCACATCTTTACCGAGTATCTAAAAAGCATCCTTGGCTGGAAAAGAACACGGTCTGCTATGTTGTCCTTTATCTATGGCATCTTTTCTATCTGTGCTTCCTGTCACATACTCCTTGTTAAGCAAGACCACCTTTCAAGCGCTGCCTCTAAAAAGCCCACTCCAATCACTCTGGCAGAGGGGGATCTTCTCCGCTCTGCAGGCTGTTGGCCTTGTCATGCTCTGCCTCCAGCTGGTGTGGTTGAGATCGCACAAAGGCGAAGGCCTGGTTTTCACCACCCAATTTCTGAAGGCTCTGATACACTACCCAGGGACCAGTGTGGCATCACACTCTGTGAGAGGGCACTTGAGGCCCAGGCAGTCTGGGGACAACAAATGGAGCCATTTCTTGTCTGGGTTTGTACTGAGGATCTGGGAGATGTCTCTCTGAGTTTTCATGCTCAAGGCTGCTACTATACCACTTGACCCACAGCTCCACGTCTGGATTTTTGGTGGTTCCATGCAGAGAAGAATATTATCGGCTTTCCAGCTTATTGCTGGCTTCGAACTTTCATCCTGAGATCTCTGCCTACTGAGGAGCCAGGATGTAAAGTGTGAGCCTGAGCCAGACTGGCTCTAGAACCTTTCCTTTGAACTTCTGTTCATCTCGTGTCAACTAGCAAGCCCTAGTTAAAATAGTCATTTTTAGGGGATCAAGTTCCTCTCCTAGGTCAGTTAACCCAAGGAGATAAAGTATCTTTGGAAAGGCTAGTCAGAGTTGGCCTAGGTGTGTGTGTGTGTGTGTGTGTGTGTGTGTGTGTGTGTGTGTGTGTGTGTGTTTGTGTGTATGAGTTTCAGGGATACCTACCCCCATCTCTCTGGTGCTTCTTTCACCCAGTGGTGAGTACATCCAGGATCCCCACCTCAAGAATGGCGTGTAGGGGAGGGTACTTAATGTCACATCAAGTGGGATGATCTGAATTCTATCCTGCAACTGAAACCAGGAGAGATAATAGAGAGAAGGAGATATTTAGAGGAACATCAAGGGAAGCCCCTTACCTTTGGCTACAAATACCAGAGAGAAGAATGAATCCATCCTTTTTGGTAGTAAGATAACAAGTGCCAACTATTCATTTATTTCATTTTTTGTGAGTCCAAGGTCTTGGATTCAGGGACTCGGTGTCATCCCTGAGAATATTTTACTTAAGCCTGAGGCTCCATGACTTGAGCCACAACACCACAACTGGCTTTTTTCAGCAGGGGGAAGGAGGTAGTTTATGGAAGATAAGAATCTCACAGACTCTCCTGCCTAAGCTGGCTCTGAGTCACGACCATCAGAACTCAGCCTCCCGAATAGCCAGGATGACAGGCGAAAGCCACTGGTACCTGACCACCACCATCCATTTATAGTCCCTTAGGGCCAGTGCTGGGCTACCTGCACTGCATCCTCCTATTTGTGAGTGGGAAGCAGTCCTGGTTGGGTCTGATACTTCAACAACCTACCTACCTTTGAGCAATGTTCTGGCTCAGTCTGATTCCGGCTTTCTCCTTATCCACAGCAATGACTTTGTGCTGTCAAAGAACAAATGTCCCCCAGGAGGTGTCGGATCTGGGGTCTTTCCTCTGCACACTGCCCCCATTCTTCGAAACGACACACTGCAGCAACGTGAAGTAGACTAGAGTGCATTCAGTTTTTTTTTTTGTTATGTTTTTTGCCGGTTGTGGGGCTTGAACTCTGGGCCTGGGCACTGTCCCTCAGCTCTTCACTTCAAGGTGAGTGCTCTACCACTTGAGCTACAGCGCCACTTTGGGTTTTTTAGTGGTTTATTGGAGTCTCACAATCTTTCCTGCCCAGGCTGACTTTGAACCTCGATCCTCAGGTCTCAGCCTCCTGAGCGGCTAGGATTATAGCGTGAGCCACCGGCACCTGGCGAATTCAGCTTCTTATAATCAGGGTCTGGCCAGATAGGTGGCAGTGAGGATCGGAGTCTTGGGATATTGCTGTGCACTTGGACAATGAGTAGCTTCTTCATCTATTTTCCTTTAACTGTCTTCGCAGAGGGTAGTGGGGAAAGACTCACCAGACAGTCTGACAATGAGTAACCATCACGGTCTACCCTGGCCACAGAGGGGCTTACCTAAGGGAGCTTGTTCCACATTCTAAGCGAGAATGATCCTGACATACAGCCTACCTCCAGAATGAGAAGGTCACCTTGGGTCCCAGCCACATGGGGACGCTGAACCAACTCCTCCAGTACACATTCAACAAGTTACTGAGAAGGAGACAGAGAGAGAGAGAGAGAGAGAGGGAGAGAATTACACTTAAAATGGCTGCCGGTGGCACGGGCCTACAATGGTAACTACACAGGAGGCTGAGATATGAGGATCATGGTTCATAGCCCAGGCAGGAACGTCTGTGAGAAGCTTATCTCCAAAGAACCACCAGAAAACCAGAAGTGGTGTTGTGGCTCAAGTGGTAGAGACCTAAACTTGATCTGAGCAGCTTGTGGACAGTGCCCAGGCCCAGAGTTCAAGCCTCACTACTGACAATAAGTGGACTTCTCACCAGAATAAATGGACTGAATAGCACCCATTGTCTTAGGGAGCATGTCAGACAAGTCAGGCTGAGCTTCCTGTCACCTGGGGGTCCTGAGTAGGTCACCCAGCTTTTCCTTGCCCCTTTTTCCCCAGCTGCAAAGCTGAACAGTGACGGATCCCCTTCCTCATGGGGATAGGGTAAGGATGAAAGAGAGCCATGTTTTGTTTCATAATCCCATACCTGTGGCATGATAAATAACAGGCCCCTTCTTAGTCCTTTCCAGGTATCTTCTTGTTATATGCTCACAGAATTGCCAAGAAACTTATCTGATGACCATTCCCTCTATGCCTGGCCCTGCCACAGAGTTCTCCTTGTATTGATCCCTTGTTTCCTCAAAACTGTCCTGTGAAGAGAGTGAGGACCAATGGTTCCAGGCTGAACCCAGAGCTTCAACTGTGATCAAGAATCGGCTGCTGTTGACTGGGTTTGGGACAACCATCTAAACCGATGACTGAGCATGGCGCTACATATCTACCATCGCAACTACAGAGGCATGGTGGTGCATGGCTGTCACAGGAGGACCATGATCCAGCCAAGCTTGAGCATATATGGAGTCTCTATCTCAGACATGCCCAAGACAGAAATGCTTGGCTCCCAAGGAAGAAGACCTGACTGGAAAACCCTAAGGCCTTGAGTTCAAACCCTAATATACCAAAAAGAATGCGAGGTCCGGTGCCAGAGGCTCATGCCTATAACCCTAGCTAATCAGGAGGCTGAGATCTGAAGAACACAGGTCAAGATTTAAAGTAGGGTTGGCCTTGCCCATCAGACGTCATGATGAGAAGACCCAGAGTCTGACCCATGCCAATAAGGTCCATACTAACAGGGCTCACAGCCTTACTAAGTGCTGACCATGCTCTGTCCCCCTGGGGAGCCAATCCCTACGGGCCCCACCCCCAGGTCCTCCCATGCTCCCTCTGCCACCAACAAGTCCCAAGGGAGTAGAGAGTTCCAGGTCACAAAGATCCCTTGCTCTTATAATTTAAATGTGCTGAGTCCCCTTCAAACGTTTCACCCTTCCAGGCCCCCAGACCTCAGCCACATGCACCCCTCAAATACAGTGGTTAGAAGTTACCAAAGGTTCAAGCATTCCTTGTTACAACCAACTTCTACACACACACACCCACAAACACACACACAAACACACAGAGCCATCACGGGTGGCTCCTGTCTGTCATCCTAGTTACTCAGGAGGCTGAGGTCTGAGGATCACTGTTCAAAGCCAGCCACACAGGAAAGTTAGTGAGGCTCCTATCTACACTGAACCACCAAATAGCCACAGGTGGAGTTGTGCCTCAAGTGTCAGAGCTCTAGCTTTGAGCAAGATATCTCAGGGACAGCACTTGGGCCTTGAGTTCAAGGCCCAATTCTTCTACCTCCAAACACACAGAGACACAGACAGTCAGAAACACAGACAGACAGACAGACACACACACACACACACACACACACACACACACACACACACACACACAGGATAGCCCAATGATTCAGCAGTCCCTGAGAACAGAAACATGAACTCCCTCAATTAGGATCAGATCCCACCACTAGAAGGTGGCTGTACTGACATCAGACTCACTGTAGACAAAACATTGAGCCTCACATATATCTGGAATGTCTCATAGACCAGCAAGGCATTTCCTATCATACACACTGCTATGTGGAAAACTTAGTCACCTCTTTTTTTGTTGTTGGTCAAGGGGTTTGAACTCTGGGCCAAGGTGCTGTCCCTCAGCAATTCAGTTGAACGTGAGCACTCTCCCACTTGAGCCAAAGCAACACTTCCTGTTCTCTAGTGGTCTATCATCAAGTCTCACAGACTATTCTGCCCGAGCTGACTTGTAACCACAGTCCTCACATCTCAGCCTTCTGAGTAGCTAGGATGAGAGTTGTGAGCCACTGGTGGCTTCCGGCTTCAGCCACCTTCATATACACAGAGGAAACCCATTCCGTCAGGCCACAAACTGTTTGCAACCCTTCACTTCAAATTTTGATACCCAGCATCCAAATCCTTCAATGGAGAAAATAAAGACAAAACAATCTCACACCTGCACCCTTCCGCCCACTTCCTGCCTGTCAGAGGACACGTCCTCTTGAAGCTGTGGCTTAAAACTGGGGCAAACGTGGGGAGTTCTTACAAATGTCTGTACAGTGAGGCCAGAACTTGGTCTCCCAAACACAGCACCTCCCCCCCACACTCCTACACCTCCACCATCATTTGCAGGCAAAGATGTCTTATTTTCTTTCTTTTTTATGTTGTGGTACTTGAACTCTGGGCCTGGGTGCTGTCCCTGATCTCTTCAGCCTAAGGCAAGCACTCAATTGCTTGAGCCACAGCACCGCTTTGGTTTTCTGGCAATTCCTTTTAAATAAGAGTCTCAGGGTCTTTCTTGACCAGGCTGCCTTTGACCTGTGATCCTCAGATCTCACCTCCTTAGTACCTAGGATAACAGCCATTAGCTACTGGCACCCAGCCAAACAGGAGACTGAAATCTGAGGACTGCAGTTGGATGCCACTTAGCAGCAAATCCCGTGAGATCTCTTTATATCCAATTAAAGCTGGAAGTGGAGCTGTGATTTAAATGGTAGAGTGCTGTCTTGGAGCATAAAAGACAAGACCCATACACTAGTTTCAACTTTTTCTATCATAGACCCACCCAAGAAAGGGAAGCAAGTGGGCACACGGGAGCTCAAAGCTCACATAATATTCAAGACTCCCAGAACAGACCTCATCCAGCTCTGATTCTCTAGATTCTATGTCCTACACCATGGCAGTCTTAGATGGGACTGACCATGCACCATGGGACATTCAAGTACAATCTCATACTGAAGATCCCCTGACCTTATCAAAGAATCAGGATCTTTCGCAGTCCTGCCTGAACACTGGGAAGTGAGGTAAGGTCTAGTTATCCAATCACATGATATGGGAACCAAAGGGATTCCTGGTCAAGGGACGGAGACTGGGGGGATCTAGGTCCCACTTGGGGAGGTGAAAAGTGCTGCACTATCCCAGAAATTTTCCTATGTTGTGAGTATTATCAAAGAAACCACCCTGCTCAAAACCGGGTGCCTCTGGTTTTCCCACCAGCCACTACCCAGCTCTACCCCACCTTCAGCCTGCCCTCTCTGAATCCCAGATCTCCCATCTAGACTAAAGACTGAGCAAGCCAAGAGACCCATTTCCTGCCCTCATTCAAAGGCTGTCCTGTGCCAGTGGCATGCTTACCTCAGACTTTGGTGAAGGAATGAACACCCGGGGAGGTATCGTCAGATTGAGCGCTGGAAATCCTAGTCCCTAAGGATGTACTGCACAAGCATCCAGCAGTGAAAGGCAGCCAGGTTGTCAATGATGAAACCAAAGTGCTAGGACTTTTAATTGCAGTGTGGCTGGATCAAAGGCTGGTAGTCTATGTTGTCAGGTGAGGTCATGGCTCCAATGTCCTGACACACGTGACCTAGGATCATTCTCCCTCTTCAAATTCCTACTTATCCTTTGATCCCTCTTTGAAACTCCCTCACTCCAATACCTCTCAAGGCCTTGGAAACTTTCTTCTTATCTGACCAGAAAATAAACTCAATGAGGCTGGGGATAATTGAAACCTGGTTACCCACTCTGAGCCCTAGGTTCTACCCGAGGCTGATTCCCTCTATAGTCGGTGACCACACAGCTCCTGGATGGCATGAAGTTGCTGAGGGGTCAGTGGCTTGGTCCTATATACTGGCTTTGGGCTCTGAAACTGTCCCCACATAGACTGTGAATAGTTGGCTCCCTTGATCCAGGGACTCCAAACCAAGGCTTGCATGTTCTCCCTTCTTCCTTCCTTTCCTCTTTTCCCCTCTGTTCTTCCCTCCTCTCTCTCTTTACTTTCTTTGTGTGACTCCTGGGCCTTGTACTCGGAGCCTAGTTGCTGTCTCTTAGCCTTTTTACTCAATGCTAGCAGTCTATGGCTGGAGCCACACATCTATTTCTGGTGTTTTTGTTTTGGTAGTTAATTGAAGACCAGAGTCTTACAGGCTTTCCTGCCCATGCTAAAAGCCTCAATCCTCTGATCTCAGCCTCCTAAATAGCTAGGATGACAGGCTTGAAGCACTGGCATCCAGATCAATCCAAAGTTTCTTCATGGGCTGTGGAACAAGTTCTGGAACTTTTCATTGTCTATGACCCCCCAGAGCCTGATGCACACTGTAATGGTTTGTTGGATAAATAAATGAGCATCTGTCTATGGCAATACTTCAGAAAATTTTCATCTGATTCAGGAAAGAATCCTCTGTGGGGGAGGGGGGACGAAGCCTGATGTAGCTCTCCCACAGTTCTTGCTCCTCCGTCTTACCCCCTCCTGGTGCCACCACACTTAACTGTTTTGACTCTGAGGGTGTGAGCCAGTATGTACTCGCTACATTCCAGGGCCTCTGGGATACCTAACTTCTCAAAGATCTCTGTCCAGGCAGCTGACCAGCTCTGTGGCACTCAATTCCCCACTTTGGTGGGAATGAGGTTGCTGTGAGCTGAATGCCTGGCTCAAGGGGCCTCCTGTCCTCCTCCTGGGGCCAGCCAGGATCGTCTTCCACATCTGGCCCTTAAGTTTCATGTTGCAGAGGAAGGATCCTTGAGGCAGCCTGGGTTCTCTGAATCTCCCAGAGTCCAGTACAGGTGCTGGGAATCATCTCTCCTCATAGCTGGCAGGCTGGGAATGGCAAGGTCGCAATCTCTGCTCCGCACAATGTCCTCAAGTGGGGTGGTCACTCTAGAGAGATTCAACAGCTGCCAGAGAAAGGCAGTCAAGGCACAACGTTCAAAGCAGGAGACAATCTGGCTTGGGAACTCTGCCTGTGCTGCTTTGAACATCATTGTTTGATGGCTGAAATCATCCATCTAATTTGATCCATAATCGCAGGCATTAGTGGAAATTGCCAGCTTAAATTTAAAAAACCTGGAAAATATGTTATTTAATTTGTCCCAATCAAACTTAAAGTGTTCCAAAGTCAGTGGTCCCCTTTTCCTTCCAGACAGCCTATAGCAGGTTACAGAAACTAGCATTCAGCGAACCCTCTCTGCTCTCTCTCTGCACCTACTTCTCTCTGGGGCTGCCCTGCCCCCGCTGCACAAGTGCTCCAGCACCTGTGTGGCCCTGGCTGCAGCAGATATGTGCCCCCTCAGCCACGCCCTGTCCTCCCCTGGATCACACCTCCTCCCCCCCTCAGCCACGCCCCCATCAGCCACGCCCCCATCCCTGGCTTTGTGCTGTCCTGACTCTGGCTTAAGGCTACCAGGCCATGGCAGAAGCAGCCTCACCTCAGGTCAGGCCTTCCCCCGAACCCCAGCAGCTGCCCAGTGGGGGAATCAAATCTCCCCTCAGACCAACCACTGGGGGACTCTTTTCCATCCACCCCACACACCAAGCAAGTGTCCCTCCTTGTTTGTGTGTATGTGTGTGTTTGTGTGTGTGTGTGTGTGTGTGTGTGTGTGTGTGTGATTGTTGGGGATACCTACCTCTCAAAGACTCAGAACAATTTAAAAAAATAGCACAAAGAAACCTGTGTAATGGACTCAGCACAATGAGGCTTTTGAAGGAGTCAGCACATAGCAACCTTTGGGATCCTCATGGTAATGTAAAGACTAATAAGATAAGACATGTCATTTTGACATCAATAACTTACATATCATAGTATTATTACATCATATGTCATAGTGACATTATAGATATATTGTGAATGCCTACTATGTGATTTCATTCTATTTCAAGTAAGCAATATTGGTAGATATCAGAAATCCATTATGGCCTCAAAGCCATTGTGACATGAAAATCCCTTTGTGACATCACAGTGCCATTGTTATAGTACCTTTTGTGACATCACAAACTGGTCCTGTCCATTGTGACCTCATCACCAATGTGACATCACAAAGCCATTGTGATATCACAATTGCTGTTGTGACATTACAATCACCTTGAGACGTCCCAAACCCATTATGACATCTTTAGCACCTTGGAAAAAACACATGGCCTTTGTGACATGACAGTCCCTTTGTGTATCCATATCCTCATTGTGAAATGTCAATTGAGGTCAGACATGCCAAAGAAATATCACAAAGGATTTATAATATAATCATCGACGGGACATCACATTGTCATTATGACAACATCAGCTCATTGTGACATCACAAATCTGTAATGACATCATACCACTATGACACCACATTGCATCACAATCCTTTTGTGATGTAACATTGAAATTGTGATATCTCTAAACAACTGTGACAACTCAAACATGTCCTGTCCTCAAAAGTTTTGTGACATGTTGCCACTTTGTTATGTTAGGCCCATTGATAGCTCAATCTATTTTCGACTTCATATTATTTCAGGAATGACATTACATATTAGAAATATACTTTGACATCACGAGCATAGTGACATCATACTGCTAGATGTAATGACCATTGTGTCATATTCACATCACAAATCTGTTCTGACTTCATCACATTTGTGCCAACAAATGCTTTGAAATCCTCACAAGCCCATTCTAAATTTATATACTCGTTGTGAGTTAATGACAATTGAGGTCTGGAATGCCATTGTCACATCACCAATCTACTGTGACTTCACAAAACAATTTTGAAATCATCACTATTATGGCATCACCAATTAATTAGAATTTGACATCATATTGCAATTGTGATATTACTGTACCATCATGCTTTCACAAACCAATTATGACCTAATCACATCTTAGAAAATGCATGGCCTTTGGGACATCAACTTTCTTCTGTGTAATTGTATCATTGTGAACTTGTAGCAATTGAAATTTGAAATAATATGTGATATTACAAACTAGTTTTGACATCATTAACCCATTTTTATATCATTAACATTTTGACAACCAAAAACTGTTAGGAACTTTAGCACTTTTGACAAAAAAACATGGCATTTGTGTCATCACAGTTCATTTGTGTATGACATGGTGACTTCATTCTCATGTCCTCACTGTAAACTAATAGCAATTAAGATCTGACATACCATTGTGACATCACAAACCATTTGTGACATCATCACCAGTGTGATATCAATCATTATGACACCACCAGCACATTGTGACATCAGCAAGCTACAGTGACCTCATAGCATTATGACATCGCATTGCCATTTTGCTGTCTTAGACACATTGTGAATGTATATCCTATGATTTCATTCTATTTAAAATGTGGCATGTCAGTTGATATCAGAAACACATTGTGACCTCATAACCATTGTAACATTACAAACACTTTGTGACGTCATAACTGGTGTAACATCACATTGTTGTTATGACATCTTTAGCTTATGGTGACATCACAAAATGGCAATGACATTATAACATTTGCCATTATGTCATTGTGATATCATAGTCACAATATGAATGCCTAATCTGTGATTTCATTGTATTTGAAATGTGGCATGGTGGGTTATCAGAAACTCATTATGATGTCACAATCATTGTCACATCAAAATCCCTTTGTGACATCAATTTGGCAACGTGACATCAAAATGGCAATGTGATGGAACTAAGGCATCGTCATATCAAAATGGTCATGAACACACAATGGGTTTCTGATATCAACCGACATGCCACATTAGAAATAGAATCAATAACATAATAGGCAAAAATAGGCAAACACAACCTGTCTATGACATCAGAATAACAAGGTGATGTTGCAATGCTATAATGTCATTGTAGTTTTACATATCAAAATGAGCTGATGGTGTCATAATGGCAACATGATGTCACAATTATGATGTCAGAAAGGATTTGTTATGTTTCCTTGGTATGTCTGATGTCAGTTGTCATTAGGTCCCCATGAGGTTATAGATACAAACAATGTTCTGTGATGTCACAGAGGCCATGTGTGTTTTCAAAGGTGGTTATAAGTCATCATAGTTTTGGAATGGCGCAATGTGATCCATAATGTCACAATGGAAATGAGATATCCCATTGGGTTTTTGATGTCACAGTGGTGATGAGGTCACAATGGCTTTGTGATGTCACAGTTTGTTTGTAATATCAGAATGATATGTACAATTTCAAGTACTCATAATTCAATATGAGGATACCAGTTGATAGAAGAAACTTTATAGTGTGAGGTCATACTATATGAAAACCCAACGGGACAGTGATTTCACAATGATAATGTGATGTCTCAACATCATGTTATAATAATGTTTTGATGTCACAATTGGTGATGCCATACTGATGAGGAGGTCATAACTTAGTCATAACTTGTGTGCTATGCTGTCATTAGAATATTTTAGGCTTTTAGTAAGCTTATAATTTGTTTTGAAACTTATAATAATTCAGGTATGACATATGATATAAGAAATTGACTCTGACATCATGAACATTGTGACATATGAACATTGTGACATCACATTGATAGACATCAAGACCATGGTGGCACATTATGAACTCACAAATCTGTTAGGACTTCATCATATTTGTGAAACACATGCCTTTAGAGAAAACGCAGTCCCTTTGTGAACTCATATCTTCATTGTGAAATTAATGACATTTGAGATCTGGCATGCCATTGTGACATTGCCAACCAATTGTGACAGCACAAACCTATTATAGTAGAAAGGCATTGTGATCTAATAGCCATTGTGATAGCACAATCCCTTTGTGACCCCACATTTCCATAGTGATAACACTATGCCACTGTGAAATTCCAATCCTCTCAAACCCAATCCAGGTATGAAATTTGATACTCGAATCCAGTGTGACATCTAGATCATGGTGACATCACACCGATAGATGTTATGAGCATTTTGTCACATTCTGACTACACACACTGTTAGGACTTCATCACTTTTGTGAAAATGCATGCCTTTGGAGACATCAGAGTCCCTTTGTGAGCTCATGTACTCATTGTGAGTTAATGACAATTGAGATCCCATGTGTCATTTTGATATCACCAACCCATTATGACATCACACAACTTCTTGTGAACTCATCAGTGTGGCATCACAAATTGTGATATCAAAACATTATTAAGTCATCATATTGCAACATCACACTGCCATTGTGATATCACTGTCCCATTGTGTTTTCAAAAACCTAGTATGTCTTCATAGCATTTTAGAAAATTCATGGTCTTTTATACTTGTGTTCTTCTGTGAAATCATATCCTAACTGTGAAATAGTAGCAACTGAAATTGGACATGTGATTATGAGATGTGACTTCACAAAACTATTTGATTTCATCACCAATGTGTCATCACAAAACCATTGTGAGCTTTCATTGCCATTTGACATCACTATCACATTGTGACATTGCAAACCTATTAGGACCGCTTAGCACCTTTGAAAAACCACATGCCCTTTGTGACAACACGGTCCCTTTGTGAAACTATACCCTCATTATGAACTGAAAATTGATATCAGACATGCCAATTTAACACCATGAACCCTTTGTGACATCACCAGAGTGACATAACATTGTCATTATGACAGCATCAACTACTTCTGACATGACAAAACTACAATGACAATATAGCATTATGAGATCACATTGTCATTGTGATGTTACAAAGATTGTGAATGCCTGTTTTTAATATTTTTTTCAGTCGTGGGGCTTGAACTCTGGGCTTGAGTGCTGTCTCTGCTCTTTAGCTCTGTGCGAGTGCTCTATCACTTAAGCCACAGAGCCTCTTCCGGTTTTCTAACGGTTTTTATTGGGAATGAGATTCTCATAGACTTTCCAGCCTGTGCTGGCTTTGAACAGCGATCCTCAGATCTCAGCCTCTGGAGTAGCAAGGATTACAGACGAGAGCCACCGGCGCATGGGTTTTTCAATTTCAAATTTGACATGTGTGTTAATATCAGAAACAAAATGCGACATCATAACCATTGTAACACCATAAATCAGCAATGACATCAAATTGTAATTATGACACCATCAGCTCATTGTGACATAATCGAACGACAATGGCACCATAGCATTATAAATCACAGTGACATTTTTACATCATAGTCTTAACAGTGTGAAGGCCTATTCTGTGAATTCATTCTATTTCAGAAACCCATTTTGACCATATAACCATTGTGATATCACAATCCTTTGTGACACCACATTGCCATTGTGATATCATTAACCTGATGTGCCATCACAAACCAGTCCTGTCCTTATAAGTTTTGTTACATACTGCCATTGCCATAAATTTGGCCCTTTGTGAGCTCATAATCTGTTTTCAATCTCATATTTCTGGTATGATATGTGATATCAGAAATCCCCTGTGACATCAAACTGCCAGCTGTCATGACCATTGTGTCACATTGTGACCTCACAAGCCTGTTAGAACGGCACCACATTTGTAAGAAAACATGTCTTTGGAGACATTACAGTCCCTTTTTGAACTCATATATTCATTGCCAATTAATGAGAGTAGAGATCTCCCATGCCACTCTGACATCTTGAACCCATTGTGACATCACAAACTTATTGTGAACTCATCACGAGAATGGCATCAACAACTAATTGTTGTATCAAATCATTATTTTGACATGATATTGTGGTATTGCTGTTGTGATATCACTCTCCCATTATGTTCATGGACTTTGAGACTTCAAGCTATTTCTGTGAACTCATGTACATATGACCTCTAAGGCAAGGAGACAAACGATCGAGTCACATTTAATATAATAAAGCATTTTTCAGTAGAAAGGGGACTGTGATTACCTTATCCTGGACTGGATACCCAGGTTCAAGAGCAGCCATGACCACCAAACCTCAGACCTCCAATGGGCAGCCCCACCCTTTCTTAATTGGTCTGGAAACCACCAACCACAAAATTATGATATCCAAATCTCCAAACCTCAATGGGCAAGGCTTTTTCTTTTCCATTCTTCCCTCCTTCTCTACAGACCTGTCATTCCTTCCTGGTCTTTCCCTTTTTCTTTCCACCACTTCTTTCTTCTCTTCAGGCCTCTCCACTCCCCACAGGCCTGCCTTACTCTGCCCCAGTGACCACTTGCCGACCTTCTGCTCTCCCTCAGCTTCCTCTCTTCTCAGGTTTTTCCTTTCCTGCTGTCTCACCACTTTCTTCCTTCCAGGTAACTCCCATTTTTATCTCCCCTTTCAATGCTCTGAAAATGCAACTTATATATAGGTTGTACCCCTCCTCCCTCCAACGGATCTCCTGCCTAACAGTTTTCAACCATCACTTCCAAAACTGCCCAATGCTCAATCATTTCTTGATAGCTCACCGTGTGAGGTTTGACAACTCCACCTTTGGCGGCATTCCCCACACTCTCCGGTGTGCCAAGCCAAGAATTTACAATGAATATCAGCTCCCACAGATAATTCTGGCCCCATTGGTTATTATACTATCTTCATAGTGAATTAGAAGAAATTGAAATTGTATATATCATTGTTATATTACAAACTTGATGAGACATCACTAATTCTTTGTGACCTCATCACCTCGGAGACATCACAAACTCATTGTGTTATCACATTGCGATTGTACCAACATGATCACATTGTCAAATCCCCAAACTATTATGACCTCAGAAGCTTTGATAGAAAGCATGGCTTTTGTGACATGACAGGCCTTTTGTGTACTCATATCCTCATATTGAGCTAATGACAATTGAGATCAGGCATGCCATTTTAACATCGCAAAACCTTTGTGACATCATCACCAGTGTAACATCACATTGTCATTATGATAACATCAGCCCATCATGACATCATAAAAACAACAATGACATAAAAAATCACATGTAATTGTGATGTCAGAGATACATTGGAATGCCTATTCTGTGATTTCATTCTATTTCAAATGTTGCAGGTGGGTTGATATCAGAAATACATTGTGACCACATAATCGTTATAATATCACAATACCTTGATGACATCACATTGCCATTATGATATCACTAACCCACTGTGACATCACAAAACAGTCTTATCCTCATAAAATTTTGAATTCTCTCTGAGTTCATAAATTGTTTAATTCATAATACTTCAGACATGATATGTGACATCAAAAATCCACCGTGATATCATGACCACTGTGACATGACACTGCCAGATGTCATGACCACTGAGTTACATGAGGACATCACATGTTAAGACTCATTACACTTGTGCTAACATATGCCTTTGGATACATCATTATCCCTTGTGAACTTATATAGTCATTGTCAATTAGAGATCTGGCATGAGATTGTGACATCACCATCCCATTGTGAAATCACAAACCTATGTGACCTCATTAGCTGTATGGATCACCAACTTTTTGTGACTTCAAAACAATACTATCTCATGTAATGGTAACAACACATTGCCAATGGGATATCTCTTTCCCATTGCAATTTCACCAACCTATTATGTCCTCATAATATTTTACAAAATTTATGGCCTTTCTGACTTCTAGCTCTTTATGTGAACTTGGATCTTCATTGTGCTCTAGTAGAATGAAATTGGACATGTAATGGTGATATTGCACATTCATTGTGACATCACCATCCAAGTGTGACCTTATCACCACTTGACATCACAAACCCATTGTGACTTCATATTGCCACAGTGATATCATGATCACCTTGTGACACCCCAAACCTGTTGTGACCGCTTAGCACCTTTGAAAAAGCACAGGATGTTTGTGATATCATGGTCTCTTTGGGTAACCATGTCGTCATTGTGAACAAATACAAACATCAGACATGCCAATGTACCATTACAAACGCGTTGTGACATCATCTCCAGAGTGAAATCACATTGTTGTTATAATACCATCAGCCCATTGTTACATCCCAAAATGACAATGACATCATGGCATTATGACATCACATTTTCATTGTGAGGTCCTAAAGATAATGCGATTGCCTATTCTGTGATTTCATTCTATCACAAATGTGGCATATAGGTTGATTTCAGAAACCCATTATGACCACATCATCATTGTGACATTACCATCCCTTTGTGACCTCATATTGACATTGTGATATCATTAATGCAATGTAACACCACAAACCTGTCTTGTACTCATAAATTTTGTAAGAAGCGACTACCTTGGCCTGGGCTGGATGCCGAGAGCTAAATTCAGTCTCAACCATGAATCCTCATACCTCCAAAGAGCAGTTCAGCCATTCGTTACCTGGTCTGCAAACAACCAATCCCCAAAATAATGATCTCCAAAGCTCCACACTTCAAAGGACAAGGCTTTTTCATTTCTCTTCATTCTCCTTCTCTACATATCTGTCCTACCTTTCAGGTCTTTCATTTTTTCTTTCCACCATTCCATTCTTCTCTTTAGGCTGCTCTGCTCTTGACAGGCCTGTCCTGCCTTGTCCAGGTGGCCAGGTGCCATCTTTCACCTCCTGCTCTCTCAATTTCCTCTCCTCCCAGGTCTTTGCCCTCTAGCAGTCTCATCACTTCTTTCCATCCAGGCCTTTAACCTTTTTCTCTACCCTTCTCTTGCTCTGAAAATGCAGCTTATATATAGGCTGTACCCTTCCCCAACTGCAATATGTTTCTTGCCTTCCAGTTTTCAATTATCACTTACCAAATATCCATGCCCAATCACCTCTTGGAAGCTCACCATGTGGGACTTGATATCCTATCTCCTTCAGCAGCATATCCTGCCCCCTCCAGTGTCATGCACCCCCCCACACTTTCAATTGGTCCAGACTAGGAGGCCATGATGACTATCTGTTCGAGGCTATGATGACTATCTGTTCCCTTGTAATATAGGGGCACTTCTGTTTGTTACAGTGTCCTCATGGGGAACTAGTAGCAATTGAAATTGGACAAATAATTGTGATATTACAAACTTGTGACATAACTAACCCATTGTGACCTCATCACCACTGTGAAATCACAAACCCATTGTGACTTCACATTGTTGTTTTTGATACCAGGATCACATTATGACATTCCAAATCTATTATAACCTCTTATGACATTTGAAAAATACATAGCTTTGTGATATCAGAGTCTCTGTGTACCCAAAGCCCCACTGTGAAATACTGACAATTGAGAATCAGACATGACATTTTGACATCCAAAACAGTTTGTGAGATCATCATAATTGTGACATCACATTATCATTTTTATACCATCTACTCATTGTGAAATCACAAAACTAAAATGATATGATAGAATTATAACTTAACATTGTCATGGTGACATCATAGACACATTATGAATGCCTTTTCTGTGATTTCATTCTATTTCAAATGTGGCATGTAGGTTGATATCATAAACAAATCAGGAACTCATAACCATTGTGACATAACAATCCCTTTGTATATCATGTTGCCATTGTGATATTACTAACCCTCCATGATATCACAAATCTATCCTCTCATCATAAATTTTGTGACATGCTGCAATTCTGATACCTTAGGCCTTTTTGTCCTCATAATCTGTTGTTGACCTCATTAGATTCCACATATGACATTTGATATCACAAATTCCCAGTGACATCATGACCATGGTGGCATCACACTGCCAGATATCATATCCATTGTGTCAAATTCTGACATCACAAACCTTTTAGGATTTCAATATATGTGTGACAACACATACTTTTGGAGAAACCACAGTCTCTTTGTGAACTCATATACTCATTGTAAGTTAAGACAATTGAGAATAATCATGTCATTGTGACATGACCAACACATCAATATTTTGTGACCTCACCACCAATGTAGAATCATCAACTAATTGTGACACCAAAACAATATTTTGACATGATGTAATGAGTTGACATTGTCATGGTGATATCACTGTCCCATTGTATATTCACAAACCTAAAATGACCTCCTAACATTTTTAAAAATTCATGTCCATCATGACTTCCAGCTCATTCTGTGAACTTATATGCACATTGTTAAAAATAGTAACAATTGAAAATGGACTTTTGTTTGAGATATTACAAAATCATTATGACATCAAAAGCCCATTGTGACCTCATACAACTGTGTATCATAAAGCTACCATGACCCCTAAGTACCTTTGAAAACACATATGGCATATGTGACATCATAGTCCCATTGTGTACCCATATCCTCATTGTGAACACATGACAATTGAATTCATATATGCCATTGTAACATCACAAACCCTTTGTGACCTCATCACCATTGTGACAACACATATTCATTATTGCACAATTACCTCCTTGCAACATCACCAAATTACAATGACCTCATAGCATTATGACATTATATTGTCATTGTGATGTCATAGACACATTTTAAATGCCTATTCTCTTATTTTATTCTATTTCAAATATGACATGTGGGTTGATGTCAGAAATATATTGTGATCTCATAAATATATAGCATGACAATCACTTTGTGACATTACGGTGCCATGGTGATATCACTAACACACTGTGACATCAAAAACCTGCCCTGTCCTGTCTTGTGATGTGGAGCTATTGTGATGTCTTAGGCCCTTTATGAGCTCATAATCTGTTTTCAACCTTATAATATTTCAGTTATGATATATGATATCAGAAATCCACTGTGACATCATGACCATTGTGACATCACACTGACAGACATCATAAACATTGTGTCACACTGTGACATCACAATCCTCCTAGGACTTCATAACATTTGTGAAAATACATGACTTTGGAGATACTACAGTCTGTTGTGAACTCATATTCTCTGTGATTTCATGACAAATGAGATCTATTATGCCATTTGCATATCACTAACCAATTGTGACATCATAGACCCCTTACCATATTTCATCACCAATTAATTGTGACATCAAAACATTTTGTGATGTCACAATGTGTGTGATGTCACAGTGGATTTCTGTTATCTCAAGTCATACAGTGTGATGTCACAATGGTCATGATGTCACAGTGTATTTCTGTTATCTCAAGTCATACATGAAATATGAGGTTGAAAACAAATTGTGAGGGCAAAAAGGTCTAAGATATCACAATGTCAGCATGTCACAAAAGTTATGAGGACAGGAGAGGTTTGTGATGTCACATTGTGTTAGTGATATCACAATGGTACTGTGATGACACAAAGTGATTATAATGTCAAAATGGTTTGTAGGCACAAAAATGCATTTCTGATATCAACTCTCATGCCACATTTGAAATACAATGAAATCACAGAATAGGCATTCACAATGTGTTTATGATGTCACAACAAGAATTGTTGTCATAATGCGTTTCTGTCATTGATTTTGTGATGCCACAATGAGTTCATGCTCTCATAATGAAAATGTGATGTCACACTGTTGAGGATGTCACAAACATTTTTGATGTTATAGTGGCAGGTCTGATCTTAACTGTCAGTTCACAACAAGGATATGGGTACACAAAGGGACTGTGATGTTGAAAAGGGCATGTGATTTTTCAAAGGTGCTAAGAGTTCATAATAGATTTGAGATGTCACAATGTAATCATGATGTCACAATGACAATGTTGTCACAAGGGGTTTGTTATGCGGTGATAGTGATGATGTCAAAATGGGATTGTGATGTCACAACGAGTTTGTAATACCACAAATTTCCAATTTCAATTGCTACTAGTTCACAAGGAGGATACTGTAATAATCAGCAGGGCCCGATAATTTATAGCGTTAGATAATCAGCATGGGCCCATCTCCTGGCCAGCTGGAGAGGCCAAAGAATGCCACCAAAGAAGGTGAGGCATCCTGTGGGAGGGCTGGTGCATTAATCACCACTTGTTGAGCTGTTAAGAAGTGATTGGGCTGTGGACAGCTTGGGATGTGATAGTTGAAAACAGGCAGTTGGAGTGGAGAAGGGGTACAGACTTTATATAGAATGCTCATTCAGAGCAATAGAAGGTGAGAGAAAAAGTAAAAAGTCCTGGAAGGAAGGAAGTGGTGTATTAGCATAAGGGGAAAGACATGGGTGGAGAGGAAGTTGAGGGAGTGCAGAAGGTGAAGGATGGCAACTGACGAGCCTTGCAAAGCAGTTCAGGTCTGTGGAGAGTGGAGAGTCCTAAAGAGAAGAAGGAACTGGTAGAAGGGAAAAAGGAAAAGACCTCAAAAGAAGTATAGGTCTGTAGTGAAGGAGAGACAAAGCAAAGGGGAAAAGAGGCTTGCTCTTTGATGTTTGGAGCTTTGGATATCATAATTTTGGGGGTTGGTGGTTTAGAGAACATTTATTATATAAAACGTGTCTTGATGGATTTCCTTGAACTATAGAGGTCCTTATTTTTGAAGACTCCATCGAGATAATCCATTTGGATTGCATCAGGTCTTGGCCCCAGGGAAAAATCCCCATAAGTGGGAGTGTCAGCCCTCAGGGTTGACAGTCTACCTCGATTGTTTGTCTCCGGAGGTCCAACATGGACAAAAGTCATTTATGCACCTCTAGAGGTACATCTTGGCAGGCTTGCCAGCTTGTTTTGGACCCCTCTGGAAACTGTTTGTTGCTTCTTTGGGACGCCATCTGGAACCTACTTGAGAGAAAATGTAGGGCTTCCAAGGGAAGCCATCTGGAACCCCATCAAGAGTACATCTGCGACTTCCTTGAGAAGCCATCTGAGACCTACGCTGGAGGTCATCTGGGGACTTCTCCAGGGGCCATCGTGAACTTTCTCCAGAGGTTATCTGGGGCTTCCTCAGGAGGCCACCTGAGACCTCTTCAAAAGTAGTCATTGGGGCTTTCTTAAGAGGCAATCTAGGACCACCTCCTGAGGTCATCTGGAGCTTCTTTGGGAGGTCATCTCAGGCTACCATGATGAGAAATCTATGACGATCTTTGGATATCATCTGGGACTTCCTTGAGAAGCTATATAGGACCTATTTGGACGTCATCTGTTGTTTTCTCAAGAGGGTTATCTGGAACTTCCTCTGGAGTTTATATGTGGCCTCCTTGAGTGACCATCTGGGAGCTACTTGAGAGGTAATCTCAGCCTCATTGAAAAGACATCTGGAAACTCCTTTGGAGGTCATCTGACACTTACTTGGGAATCTATCTGGAACCACCATGAGAGGTCATCCAGGACCTCCTAGGGAGGACATATGTGACATCTTCCAGAGGTTATCTGTGGCCTCCTCAAGAGGCAATCTAGGAAATTCTCTCTGTCATCTGGGACCTCCTGTAGAGGTCAACATTGAGAGGTATGGAACATGTGGGTTAAGTGTCTGTGGCTCTTGTTCTTTGTATGTATGCTGATAGTTCTATCTGTGTCCTATATGCACCAGTTTACTCCTTTTCTCAGGATGGGGGAACAAGGCCTTAGGTTGTCATATGCAAAAAATATTCTCCCCCAGGTTTACAGAATCCCTCAGAGGAAGATGCACTTATGTACTCTCTTTCCTATTCTTTGTCATCAGCAACTCTAATAAGTCCTCCCATACCAAAAGTGGTTACTTGTACCAGATTGAGGTGGTACAATGTGGTATGTTACCGTTATTACCCTTGAGAGAGGAACATGGAGGAGATGGTGGGCAAGACCCCTTTCTAATATACGTTCCCTCTACAAGCAGTAAACTGTATAACTGGAAACAGAAAAATCAATCCTTTTCAGAAAACAAAACAGAGGCCCATTACCTCAGTAGAGACAGTAATTTTCACACACAAGCACATTTGGGATGACTGTCAGCGAATTTTACAGGTGCTTTTCACCTGGTTGAAAAGGGAGTGATTTCTGTCGGTGCCTTGACAGTGGTCCTTGGACCAGACAGTAGCCCCACTATTGAACCAGACTATTTGGAGCAAATTCTTCCCCAGACTTACACAAGCTGAGAATAACAGCAGTCGAGGTATGGAGGTGCTTACCAATTATTTCCAGATTCAGCTAGCAGGGATACCGCAGTGGCTAAAAAGCCAAGTCTTCAATCTAATGTGAGTGAGATGGTACTATTCCCCAGTGAGTACCCTAATACTTTTTCTGGAACTTCTCCCAAAAGCATATAGGACCTATAGTCTATAGATCTTTAAGTCCTGGAGAATCAAAGAGCCCTAAATATGGCCTTTGTTACCCAGTCAGCCACAGATAATAGAAGAAAGCTTGAAAAGTTAGAAGGTTTTGAGGTAAAGTTGTTGCCCAGTTAGTGTTTGATTACAGAGACACCCTGAAAAAAAATGAGTCTAAGAAGGGAGTTTGAGTTTTGGTAGGAGCACCAGAATAGGGATCAAGAAACCTTTGGCAAAGACAGTACAATTCATTTGCAAATGGTAGTAGGGATCCTCGAGGACTAGATCAGTGAGCTTAATGCAAGCAAAATGGACATTAGGAAAAGGAATGTCCAAGGAGGAGAAAGATAGAAAATGACAGGTTAAGTAATCACATTAACCACCTGGAAAATATAAATGACTGTTTAAGTAATCACATTAACCACATGGAAAATGTGTCCATAGCTCTGGAGAAACATGCAAAGGACCTCTGAATTCCACTAAGAAATTATGGGTATGAAAAAGGAGCTGGAGGGCTGGGAAGGTGGCTCAGTGGTAGAGTGCTTGTCTTGCATGCATGAGGCCCTGGGTTCGATTCCTCAGCACCACATAAGCAAAAAGAAAAAAACCAGAACTGGCACTGTGGCTCAAGTAGTAGAGTGCTAGCCTTGAGCTGAAGAACTGAGGGACAGTGTCCAGGCCAGAGTTCAGGCCCCACGACCAGACCCAAAAGAAAAAGAAAAAAAAAAGAAAAAGGAGCTGGACCTGATATAAGAATATATTAGGTTGAAGTACATGTCAATTATAGGCTTTGAAAAGAGTCACCAGAAATTCAAAGCAACAGAGAAAGAAGGAAAGAGTAGTTAGCAGAGAAGACGGGGAAGTGCTGTGTCATAGAAGATGAGGCCAAGAAAAGAGAACAGGAAAATATCAGGCTCAAGAAAGAGATTGTTTCTCTTCAGAAAGAGTTAAAGGACCACTTGATTTGATAGAGAATGCCATGAAAGGGAAAGAGCATTAGGAAGAAAAACAGAAGACCTAAACAAACAGTTGAATGATCTGTCACAAAAATACACTGAAGTGGAAAATTAGAAAGAGAAACGACTAGAGTAAAAGCCCCAAAAGACTGCTGAGATCTCCACCATAAATGTAATGCAGAGGCATCGTGTCCCAGTGGAACAGGTGGAGGTGGGAAAAAATAACTATGAATAGCACCTTTGTGAACTTAAGGGAGGACCTGAAGAGCAAGCAAATGTGTAAGAAGGAGCAGCAGTTGGCCAGTCAAGGGAACTCTCCTGTAACCCTGCCAAAACATTTACAGGTTAAAGAGCACATTGAGAAGGAGAGTGGGATCATGAAAGCAAGTTTGAGATAAAAGGAGGAGAATAAAATGGAAGAAGTCTCCTAGGTTCAGAGTACTATACAGGAGTTAAAGAAACTAGAGACCCTAAGATACAGGGAAACATCTGAGCTCATCAAGTAGCTTGGGAGACCAGTCTAAATCCAGTTGGTTCTCTAGAGCTACAAGTCATCAATATTAAAAGAAGAAGCAAAAAACAGTGGTAATAAGCGTGCAAATGTTGACACTGAACTTGTGAAAAATGCATACAGGCTCAAGCTTTCTGTCAGTTTACATGTAGATATTTGCAACCTGGTAAAATGCCCGAAGACACTGCCTAAAATTGTTCTGAAATCCGGTGGGGCCTCAGCCTGACAATACTTTGTAATGTGTGTAGGTAATTTCCAACAGGTAAATGCTGAAATGCCGAACATATGGAAAGAATTCATATGTGAGGAACCTCAGATGTTGAATTTGTGAAAGTGGACTCCACAGAGGTAAAGCCTGGGAAGCATGGCTATTGGTATGTGTTAGTAATAGTGGACATTTTTTCAGGCTGAGCTGAGGCATGTAATAATACCTTGATTTGGCTTACCCTTAGCTGTGGGGTCCAAAGATGGCCCTGCATTTATGGCCCAAGTTCTCAATTATTAACTAATGCCTTAGGAATAAATTGGAAGTTACAATCCATTTATAAGCCTCAGAGTTCAAGCACTAGAAAGAATGAATATGACCTTAAAGGAAACTTTAACTAAAGTAAATACAGAGACTGGCCATCGCTAGGTAAGCCTCCTCCACTTCACTCTCCTTCAAGCAAGATGTAGCCCTTATGTTAAAGGATTCAATCCCTTTGAAATACTTTAGTGTAGAACACCCCTTTGGGTTCCTAAATTTAGGAAGGCTACATTAACAGAAATGTCTAACTACAATCTGCAGGCATTACAACATATTCTTTTATGTACCTATCCTTTGGTAACCAAGGCCCACCCGCCGGTTAAGAAAAACTCCACTTGAAGGGGAGGGACCAAGGAAGTGATGAAACAGTAGGGAAACACCACAGCTCTCTCCAACCAAATACAGAGTTTGGATTTCAATCTTCTGTTTCTCCAAGTGACCCACCAAAAAAAGGCAATTACTCAGAGAGATAAAGGAAGTGCAAAAAGAAAAGGGAAAAACCTACACAGACAGTAAAGTGGGAAGACCTTTCCCCCACCCTTTGTTGGTGATGTGGCTCCACGTTGCGCAGCTTAAGTGATGGGGTTTTGTGCCAAGCTGCCTAAGTGCCCAGGGTCTGGACCTTCTGAGGACCACACACCCACAAGCATCCGAAGTCTCCAAGGAGACACCCAAGAGCTGGGCCAACCCCGAATATACAAACAGAAATTTCAGAAGGCAGAGTTGGAACAAAGACTCCCTTCACCCTCCCTGGGTGAGCGCCTCTGCCTGGCTGGTACAAGTAACCCAGCCCAGTCAGGAGCAGTAGCAGTTGTCAACAGTGGCGAACGACCCTAGACTCTCAGGGTGGCACCTCTGTCCTGATGGTGTAAATAGACTAGCCTAACCTGGAACAGCAGCAGCAGCAGGCAGTGGTGGCAAACCACCCAGAATTGGGGCACAATGCCTCTTGGCACTTGCCCAGACCAGCCCAGGTCAGCAGTGGTGGCTGAGGTGGGAACAGCTGCAGTGAACAAGACCATACCCGTGGTGGTTTGTGCCTCTCCATACTGACCTGCATAAGCAGCCCATGGTGGCAAAGGTGGTGAACAACCCCAGACTTGAGGCAAGGTGTGGTGCTGAGCAACCCCAGAAAAGCCTCATGACCTTTCCTACCTGGGCTGGCTTTGAACCTAAATACACAGATCTGAGCCTACTGAGTAGCTAGAAATACAGGTGTTCACACCAGTAGGGTCTTCCTCTTGCAACCTCCCTAACTTTTACTAAAATAGATTATTTCTTAGTTCATACATGGAATTTAAGCAAACAAAGAGGATCGACATAATACTCTGTATTCTATCTGAGCATAGTATAATCTAACAAGTTCTCAATAACAAAGAATAAAGTAGAAAAACACACATGGAAATTAAACAGCACTCTGTTGAACAATACATGGATCACAGAAGACATTAAAAAGTTCCTACAATTCAGTGAAAATGAAACAAAGAAACAAATGGGACACAGCGAAAGCAGTCCTGAGGGGCAGATTTGTTGCTCTCAGTGCACACATCAAGAAAACATAGAACAAGTAAACTATCTTATGATGCAACTAAAACTGCTAGAGAAACAAGAAAAAATTGAACCTAAATTTGCTAGACAGAAAGAGAACCGAAATAAGAGATGAAATTAATAAGACAGAGACTATGAAAATTATAAATAAAATTAATTTTTAAAAGCTGTTTTAAAAAAAGTCAGTAAAACTGAGGGACCACTGGCAAGAGTAACTAACAAAATAAGAGAGGAGACCCAAATCAATAATATCAGAGATACCACAGGAAAAATTACAACAAACATCCAAGACATCAAAACAATCATAAAGAAAAAATTCCAGACTCTACTCACAAAGGAAGGAAAACTTAGCAGTGATGGATGAATTTCTACAGAAATACAAATTGCTATCCCCCCCTTTCCTTTTCAGCCATTCTTCTTTACCATGCATGGTGGGGGCAACAGTTCGGTAAATAAACTTCTTTTCATGCCAAAATAGCGTGTGGTGTTCTCTTCATGGGCGACTTAATGAAACCTACCTATTTAATATACCTTACAAATTGTTCCATGACTGGGATGAAGTTTTTGAGTTGGAAATGCTAGAATTTCCTAACCACCCCTTTTCTATAAACCAAACTGCTTTGAGACACCATGTGAGACTTTTCACCAAAACCATTGCTGGCCTTCACATCCACGTCCACACCACCTCTCTATTCTGGTGAATGAAACTACTCTCCAAGACTCTCTGTTGCTCAATCTCTGCTCAAATGTGGTGCCATTCCAGAGAGCTCCTACGGCCTTTAGCAGAAAGGATGGCCATCTCTGAAGTGGAGAATGTCTGGTTGGGGGGCTTAGCCATTTCTCTCTATAGGGGTCTGCGGCAAGCCAGGACACCACTTCTTCCTGGTCAGCTCTCCTTCATTCACCAAACTGACTCTCTAACCCATTTAATGGGGTCCTGTGAGTCATGCCCGAGCCATGAAACCCTGCTGACATGCCTCCTGTGCTCCCTGGATAACCAGATGACCTAATATTTTTTGCTGTTCTCAGATTTAGACAATTTATGCCTCTGCAATTGTACATGGTCAGAAGTCTCTTTACTTTCAGGCTTTCTTTGCTCTCTGCTATTCATGTCCAACTTTCTATATCTCTACAAATTTTTGGATTGTGCCCTGAAGAGTGCAACATGGTTCCCGGAGACCCCCTCTAGGTTCCCTCAAAAAGACTAGCAAAACTAGGCTTGATTTTTTGTTCAGGCTTTCTTTGCATTTTTTCAGAAATTCACCATCTTGAGTTCGCCATCTGGGCCACATGGTGGGTTAAGGGTTTGGTGCTATCCAACCCTTACACTTCCACGAAGCTTGCTACTCCTCCATCCACCTATTCAAATATGCATTGCTAACAAGTTGCTCTTTTCACAGACCCTGGTAACTGAGGCCCAACCCTCTGATGTGCTTTGTTAGCAAAGATGTCTAAATATTGCTGTCAAAAATTTTAAGTTTTGAGTTTTGCTTTTTTTTTGTTTTGTGTTGTGTAGTATAGTACTGACTACATGATTCTAACATATTGGGTTTATCTGTGCTAAGATTCTCACATCTAAGAAATTTTGTCATTGCAGAATATTTGGTCAATTCTTGAGAAGGGCCAGGTAAGCTCTACTTATTATATTTGATCTCCTTGTTGCTTTAATTGGAAATAACAAAGAGCTTTTGTGGAAAAGCTTGCAGTGCAAGCTAGCCTGGGCTGAAAAATCCCTCAAACTCCATCTCCCAACTAACCTACAAAGAGCCAGGCTGGAAGCATGGCTAGAGCCTCTTATCTCTAACCAGCAAACACTGCAAATGGTACCATTACTCAAAATGGTAGAGTTCTAGCCTTGAGTAGAAGTGCTCAGGGACAGTCAGGCCTTGAGTTCAAGCATCCTTGAATACCAACTGGGAATAACCATCCATCAACGAGCACCTAGACTCAGCCAGTCTTGGGAACAAAGGAACCTGGAGGTGATATCACATCAGCCATTTTGTGCCTGCCCTATCAAAATTAACCAGAGCCCAGAGGTCAATAGAAGTAAGAAGACTGCCCATCTAATGTCCATACCTGTCTACATTTCAACTGTACAGGAATTTATATTCTTTCCTTTGTTAATTGACTTCTTCTCTATCTAGTCGCCCGGTGTCAGAAGAAGGTAGGGACATTTCTACCAACATTTTCAGCCCCAAGTCCTTCCTCTTGCCATTTATTTGCTCTCTAGTATTTTTTCAGTCCCTCAATGCGTCATAAGAATTCTCCAGACTTCGTCCAAGAGACTTGCCTCCTCTAGACTTTATCTAAGGACTCAATGCCCAAGTGACAGCTTTTGCCTTCTGCCTTCTCCCAGATGGGACCACATATCAGCCTTTTACCCTTATTGTCAATGCCGCTTGCAAACAGGAAGTAGCCAGAGGGAATCTTCACCCTTTTTCATAATTATCAAATGGCTTGAATGTAAGTTCTGAACAGGGACACCTCGATCTCTCTTGGCTAAGTTTCCACTCAATATCTGTTACATAGGTAACTGGCAGACCTGGAAGCAATCACCTTCTCCTGCTAGGTCACATCCTAGGCCACCTCTGGTCACATGCCTCCCATCTGACCTTCGGAGGGTTCCAGACCCTGAGGTCACATCTGGATCCAGTGTGGCCACAATTTTCCAGCATCTGGCCACACCTCTTCCTGTCCCTGGCCTAGATAAGTCCTGGATCAGAGGTGGGTCGACCCCCTTCCTTTTCAGTCATGCCTCTCCATCATGCATGGTGGGGGCAGCCTTTTTTCAAATAAACTTCTTTTCCTGCCTGAAAAAAAAGAAATACAAATGGCCCAAACAGAACCAAGAAGAAATAAATCAATTACAAATGTCAATAACCTACAATGAGATAGAAGAAGTAATAAGAAATCTTCCAACAGGAAAAGCCCAGGACCTGATGAATTCACTACAGAATTATATAAGGCCTTTAAAGAGGAGCTAATACCCATACTCCTCAAGCTCTTCAGAGAAATAGAAACAGAGGAAGTAATCCCAAACTCATTCTATGAGGCCAATATCACATTCATCCCTAGGCAAAGACCCAACAATAAAAAGAACTACACATCAATCTCTTTGATTAAGACTGATGCAAAACTCCTCAATAAAATTGCAGCCAACAGAATCCAGAATCCTAAAAATATCATACATTATGACCAAGTAGGCTTCATCCCAGAGGTGCAGGGATGGTTTCACATATGTAAGTCAACAAATGTAATGCGTCACATCAACAGATCCAAGGTCAAGAACCACATGATTATCTCCATTGATTTGCAAAAGTATTTTGATAAAATTCAGCACTCATTCATGTTAAAAGCTCTGGAAAAAATAGGAATAGAAGGAACATTTCATAAGACAATAAAAGCCTTACATGGCAGATCAAAAGCCAATATTATGCTTAAAAGGGAAAAACTACAACCAATTCCTCTAAAAACAGGAACAAGGCAAGGATGCCCACTCTCTCCACTCCTCTTCAGTATAGTTCTGGAGTTTTTAGCCAGAGCAATAAGGCAAGAAATATACATTGAAGGGATCCACATAGGAGAGGAAGAATATAAACTCTCTCTTTTTGAAGATGGCATTATTTTATAAATTAACGATAACTAAAGCTCCATCCCCAAACACTTAGAGCTTATAAACCAAATTGGCAAAGTACCAGGATACAAAATTAACCCACAAAAATCAGTCGGCTTTCTGTAAACCAACAAAGTACAAACAGAAATGAATCTCAAGGAAACAACCTCATTCACAATAACCTCAAAAAAAAAAGTATTAAGGAAGTAACCTAACCAAAGATGTAAAGGGTCTATTTCATGAAAACTATAAAAGCCTAAAAAAACGAATCTTAGAGGATACCAGGAAATGGAAAGACTTCCCATGTTCCTGGATAGGCAGAATTAATATGTTGAAAATGGCCACACTTCCAAAATTAATAAACACATTCAATGCAATTCCCATTAAAATTCCAATGACTTACTTTACTGAAATAGAGAAAATAGTCCAAAAGTTCATATGGAACAACAAAAGACCTAGCATAGCCAAAACCATTTTAGGCAGAAGAAAGGATGCAGGAGGGACTTCAAGCTCTACTATAGAGCCATAATAACAAAGACAGCTTGGTACTGGCACAAAAAGAGACCCAAAAATCAGTGAGACAGGTTAGAGGACCCAGAAATATAGCCGCATATGTACAGTCAGTTGATATTTGACAAAGGAGACAAAGACATACGGTGGAAGAATCATAACCCCTTTAACTACTGGTGCTGGGAAAACTGGCCACATGCAGAAAACTAAAAGTGGACCCTAGCCTATCACCATACACTAACAACAACTCAAAATGTATTAAAGACTTTAACATCAAGCCTGAAACTCTGAAACTATTGCAGGGCCGAGTATGAGACTTGGACTTATAGGCAAAGGCAGGAACATCCAGAACAGATTCCCAGGGTCACAACAAATTGGAGAATGACTTAATAAATGGGACTACCTTAAAATAAAGTTTCTGCACAGATAAAATAATAGCAACCAAACTAGAAAGAAAGCCAAATAATTTGGGAAAAATATTTACCAGCAATATATCAGACTAGGGTCTAATATCCATTATATATGGTAAGCTCAAGAAACTAACGCTTTACAAACCTAACAAACTAATTTTGAAATGGTCAAGGGAGCTAAAGAGAGACTTCTCAGAAGAAGAGGTAAAAACGGCAAAGAAACACATGAGGAAATGTTCATCATCCCTGGCTGTAAAGGAAATGAAAATAAAAACAACTCTTACCACCTTACCCCAGTCAGAATGGCCCACATCCTAAATTCAGCCAATGACAAATGCTGGAAGGGATGCAAAGAAAGAGCAGCATTACTGCATTGTTGGTGGGAATGTATACTAATACAACCACTTGGAAAGAAGTTTGGAGGTACCTCAGAAAGCTAAATATCGACCTTTCCTATGAACTGGCCATACCACTCCTAGGCATCTACTCAGAACAACAGGAACCAGTATACAAAGACACACACACACACACACACACCCCTTTATGATTATTGCAGCACTGTTCACAATAGCCAAGATTGGAAACAACACAGATGAGCCCCTGCTGATGAGTGGATCCAAAAATTGTGGTACCTATATACAATGGAACACTATGCAACCATTAGACAGGACAAAATGATGGCATTTGTAGGGAAATGGATGGAACTAGACCAAATTAGTTGAGTGAGGTAAGCCAAGAACAAAGAGACAAATGTCACAGGGTCTACCTGGTATGTGGATTCTAAAGCCAAAATGCAAGAAGGTATGACAAAGTATACAGGACTCAAGAAACAAAGGACAGCCACTCTTTGTTGTTACATAGTCAAGAGTTCTTGACTATGTAAATGGTAGAAATATGCACACAATGGAGGGAAGCCAGGAGGAGGAACAGAATAAGTGGGAAATAGAACAACATACAACAAAGGGGTCCATCAACTGCACTGGACATAGAAGAAAAATAACTAAGTAACCCAAACACAGTGATAGGAAGGGAGGAATGAGAGGGAAAGAGGGAATAGCTTACACTAAGCAAAAGGGAAACAAATGTAAACATCACCTGAGGTGGGAAAAATATTTTGGATTGTCAAAGCTCATAGAATTAACAAACTTTAGACCATGATAACGATAATTTGCCTTGTCATGGTTAAAATGTGTTTGTGACTTTATCTAAGTATCAAAATTCCAAAATATTGTGACATATGTGAAATATATGCAATCACCTATCTCAATTTTTACAAAAGAGTGTGAGAAGGGAAGGGTTGTGAGGCATGAGTGACAATGTTGTCAGACACCTTGTATTCATGTACTGTTTTGTAGAATGGGAACTTCTTTCTACAACTACTTAAAAATAATAACAATACAAAGTATTTAAAAATAAATAAACAGGATGGCAGCAGATAAGTTCAAATATAAATTAAGAAATTAAATCCAATTGGAAGACAAATTTCTTTGGGGAGAGTAATGTAGTTTATTCTATAGCAAGTCTCCTTCAGCAATAAATTCAAAAGCTAGACGTCAAGTAAGTGAAATAAACTAAGAATTGGAGATAAAAAAAAACTTCACCCATTCTTTCTTGCCTGGACAGCTGGTGTGGGTAAAAATTCATCGTGGTCCTGAATTAGAATCAAAGTGGCAAATATCATATTTGGTGGTGCTAGGACCAATATACAGAGAAGGCTGCAAGATGAACTGTTCAGAGACACTCAGATGATCACTTAAGGATAAGACTTACTAAATGTTAATTACTGCTAACTCGTGTGTTTCTATAATTTACTTGTTTTCTACTAAATTTACATTTTAAGCCTGTTCATTGGGTGGAGAGAAGGGAATTTTTAGCATTTGGTAAGAAAGAATCAAAGATTTGATTGGACATGAAAACCAGTGGGTGTGTATAAAGCAGCAGGCCCTAATAATCAGCAGGGCCCACTAATCAATGTGGCCCCATGTCCTGGCCCACTGGAGTGCATGGGACATACCACCAAAGGGTGGTATCTGGTTGGAAGGGGTAGGATGTCATCCTCACATGATTAGCTGTGAAGAAGTGATTGGAGAACGGGCAGTTTGTAAAGTGATGGTTGAAAACTGTTAGGCAGGAGACCCACTGGAGTGATGGAGGGGTTGAACCTATGTATACGCTGCATGGTCAGAGAAATGGAATTGGAGAAAATCAAGGGAAGGAAGTGGTGAGACAGCAGGAGGGGAAAGACTTGGGAGAAGAGGTATTTGAGGGAGAGTAGGAGGGAAAGTATGCCAATTGGCCACCAGGTCAGAGAAGTGTAGGCCTGTGGATAGTGGAGAGGCCTAAAGACTAAAAGGAAGTGATGAAAGGGATAAAGGGAAATAAAGGAAAATCTATAAAGAAGGAGGGAGTAAGGGAAAAAGACAAAGCCTTATCTATTGAAGTTTGGAGCATTGGAGATGATAATTGGGGCAGTTGGTCCTTTGCAGACCAATTAACTATATATGGCTGCCCATTGGAGGTCTGAGATTTGGTGTTTGGGGCTAGCTTGTTACTGAATGTACAGCCCAGGACAAGGTAAATGCAGGCCCATTTCAAGTGTAAATAAAGGTATTTCAATGTGCCTCATAGGATTGTCTTGTGTTTTATGCATCATATGTATACACAAATTACCAGATCCTCTGGGACACAGCAAAAACAATACTCCGAGGGAAGTTTACAGCTCTGAATTCCTACATCAACAAATTAGAGAGATCTGAAACCAACAATTTAATAAAACATCTGAACCTCCTTCAAAAAGATCAGCAAATAAAACCCCAATCCAGTAGACAGAAAGAAACAATTAAAATTAAATTAGAATTAAGTAAATTAGAATCCAAAAACACCATAAAAAGAATCAACAAAACAAAGAGTTGCTTCTTCGAAAAAATTAACAAAATTGACAGACCCTTAGCAAATCTTATCAGAAAAAGAAGTGAACACACCCAAATAAACCAACTCAGAGACAAGAAGGGCAATATCACCATCAGAACATTATAATGGAATACTTCTCAAAACTTTATGCTAATTTTTTTGAGAACTGGCAGAAATGGACCATTTCTTTTCAAATATCGACATGCCGAATCTCAACCAAGATGAGTTAAATCAACTTAACATGCCTATATCAAGCATAGAAATAGAAACAGCAATAAGAGACCTCACATCTCAGAAAAGCCCAGGACCAGATGGATTTACAGCAGAATTCTTCAAGGCATTCAAAGCAGGGCTCACACCAATCCTCCTCCAACTATTCAATAAAATTGAAAGAGTAAGTTCACTACCGAATTCATTCTATGATGCCAACATTACCGTTATCCCAAACCAGGCAGGGACTCATCAAAGAAAGAGAACTATAGACCCATTTCTTTGATGAACATGGATGTTAAACACCTCAACGAAATTCTGGCCAATCGACTTCAACAATTCATCCAAAAAATCATACACATGATCAAACAGGATTTATTTCAAGGATGTAAAGCTGCTTCAATATATGCAAGTCAGTTAATATAATTCATCACATCAACAAGAGCAATGATGAGAACCACATGGATATATCAATAGATGCAGAAAAAGCATTTCACAAGATCCAACACCCCTTTATGATGAAGACTCTGGAAAAACTATGAACCCAGAGAACATACCTCAATACAATAAAGGCTGTATATGACAAACCTATATGCAGCATTATAATTAATGGTGAAAGAATGAAAGCCATTTCCTCTTAACTCAGGAACGAGACAAGGATGTCCACTCTCCCCACTTCAATTTACTGTTAGAATGCCTACCTACAGTAATAAGACAAGATGCAAACATAAAAGGGATCCAAATAGGGAAAGGTGATATAAAACTCTCCCTCTTTGCAGATGAAATGGTCTTGTAGTTAAAGAATCCCAGAGACTTCACTCCCAAATTACTCTTGCTGATTCAAAACTTTGGCAAAGAAGCATAGTATAAAATTAACTCTCAAAAATCAATGGCTTTTCTGCATGCCAACAATGAGAAGTGTGGCTGAAATCAGGAAAGCAACTCCATTCATAATAATCCCACAAAAAATAAAATACCTAGGAATTAGCTTAATGAAAGAAGTGAAGGACCTTTATGATGAAAACTTTAAAAACCTGAAAAAGGAAGTCAAAACGGAACTTAGAAATTGGAAAAACCTCCCATGCTCCTGGATCAGAAGGATCAACATCGTGAAAATTGCAATACTTCCCAAGGCTATCTAGCAATTCAATGTGATACCTATCTATATTCCAAACTCATTCTTCAAGAAAACAGAAGAGGCAATCCAAAAATTCATATGGAACAATAGAAGACCCCGAAGAGCAAAAATGATCCTTAACAGAAAGAACAGTGTTGGAGGAATATCACTACCAAATTCCAAGCTCTACTACAAAGCCATAGTAATCAAAACAGCTTGGTATTGGCACAAGAGCAGACCTCAGGACCAATGGAATAGAATTGAAAACCCAGAAATGAACCCACAGACCTATAGCCACCTAATCTTTGATAAGGGTGCTAAAAAAATAGATGGAAGAAAGACAGCCTGTTCAGTAAATGGTGCTGGCAAAATTGGTTAACTACATGTAGAAAACTAAAGCTAGAACCTTATATATCACCCTGCACCAGAATCAACTCCAAATGGATCAAAGACCTTGGAGTCAAAGCAAACACCCTGAAAACATTACAGGATGGAATAGGAGAAACCCTAGGTCTCCTTGGTACAGGCCGAAATTGTCTTAATAGAGACTCAGAAACACAAAAAATCAAAGAAAGGTTGGACAAATGGGATTGCTTGAAGTTGTTTAGCTTCTGCCTGTCAAAGAACATAGCTAGCAAGATCAATAGAAAGCCCACATATTCGGAGAAGATCTTCACTGGGCATACAACAGATAAGGGTTTCATGTCTAAAATATACCTGGAACTCAAAAAATTAAATCCCCCAACAACAAATCCTCAAAGAACTCCCCAATAAATTAGTGGACTAAAGACTTACAGAGAAACTTCTCTGAAGAGGAAATAAGGATAGCGAATAGACACACGAAGAAATGCTCAAAGTCCCTAGCCATAAAAGAAATGAAGATCAAAACAGCATTGAGATAACACCTCACCCTAGTTAGAATGGTTAAAATCAAGAACTCTAATAACAACAGAAACTGGTGGGGATATTGGTGGGACTGTATACTTGCTCAAGCACTTTGGAAAGCAGTATGGAGCTTCCTCAAATGACTCTACATAGAGCTCCACGATGACCCAGCACTCCCACTTTTGGGAATTTAACCAAGTGATTACAAACAATACCATACTAAAGCTACCAACACATCTATGTTTATTACAGCATTATTTACCATAGCTAAGATACAGTACCTACCCAGATGCCCCTCAGTAGATGAATGGATCAAGAAAATGTGCTTTATATACACAATGGAATTCTATACATCCATCAGAAAGAATGAAATTTCCCCATTTGTTTGGAAATGGAAAGCTTTGGAAAAAATTATATTAAGTGAAGTAATCCATGCCCAAAGAAACATAAGTGCCATGGTTTCCCTTATTTGCAATAACTAGTATAGGTCTGAGACAAACATAATCTGTCAGACAAGTTGATGTTAGGAGAAATGAACCCTAAGATAAGGACTCAAATTGTATTTTGTTCTTGCTATTGTTTCTGCCATATTTATGACATGATTTATTTGTTGCTTTTTATGTACCTCCCCCACGGTATAACCCCTGTTTTCACTGTATTTGATATTGGTTTAATTTGGGGATAGCAAGGGAAAAACAAATTGTTATACAGGTGGACTAATTACCACAATGACATGTACAAGACATTATGTCGAAAAACGAACTTTACAACTTTGGTGTGGAGAGGTGGTGGGGTGGTAGAAGGGGAGATATGAAGGGATGGGAAGGGGAAACAAAGGAGGAGGCAAAAATGCTTGATAAGAAATGTTCTCATTACCTTGTTCATGTAATTGTAAACCTTCTGTTTGTATTTTCAGAATGCACTGTCCCTCCTCTCTTCGGCTGAAGGATACCACTGTATCTCTTCAGCTACAATGCCGTTTCTAGTTTTCAAGAGATACATTGGAGGAAGAGTCTCACAAATTTTTCTGCCCAGGCTGACATTGAACCACTATCCTCATATCTCAGAAATTTTGGTTGCTAGGTTTACAAGCATGAGCCAACAAAGCCCACATCTAAGATAAATTTTAAAAAGTAAGCTTATTGAAACTTCTGGCTTTTTCCAATAAACAATCTTACTTTTTCAGCATTATTTTATAACTATGATTTATTTTTAGATGTAACTGTGAATTTTTTAATCGAGTTATATATAAGGTTTACTATTACCCAGTATTTCACAAAAATCCACAGTTATTGACTTTCCTCAAAGTCAATTATGACATAATATATTACTTACTATTATTATTACACTCTTATTACATATAATGTGAAGTGAAAATAGTTTGGATCATTTCAGATAAATTAGTATCTGCTATTTTAGCATTATAAATTCACATCTGTGATTTTAAACGAAGGAAAGAAGTTTTTCGAGTTAAAATGAAGTATGAATGTGTAGTGTGTCCCAATTAAAACAAAAATTCTGAATTCATACAGACAAAATTATTTTCTTTCCACTTATGACTTTGCAGTAATACTATTAGAAATAGTGAGGCAAGAGGAGGAAGAATTCAATCCTTTTTTTTTTGTCAGTCCTGAGGCTTGAATTCTGGGCTAGAGCACTGTCCCTTTGCTCTTCTGCTCAAGGCGAGTGCTCTACCACTTGAACCCCAGCTCGACTTCTGGTTTTCTAGTGGTTTACTGGAGATAAGAGTCTCACAGACTTTTCTGCCCAGGCTGCATTTGAGCCTTGATCCTCAGATCTCCGTGATCCTCCTGAGTAGCTAGGATTACAGGCCTGAGCCACCGGTGCCCAGCAAGGAGGAATTCAAACATGTCAAATAATGTCTCTGTATGAAGACCTGCCTATTCCCAGTTGTCACAAAATTTCAAGTGCCTATCTTAGAATTCTATTTGGAAAAGTTCGGAATCATTGATTCTTTTTATACTTTCTGTTATAGGAAACAAAATATAGACACAAAACAATTGAAATAAAATGCACACATATGTTGAAGTCACAACTGGAAAAACAACCAACGAAGCAGAACTCCCCCAGGAACAAAAGTATGTTGTGCCCAGTTTTTTTTTTTAAGCAAAAAAACCTCAAATACATGCTAACTTGGCATAGAGCCATAAAGATAACTATGTCTCAGAAATACAGTTGTGTTAATTTGTAATTAAATTCATCTAGATGAACCTAATATAGCAAGTCCCTTGAATGGATCAAATTGTTTAAAACAAATGTGACTGTATGCAGAGTGAGATCTACACATATTTAAAAGAATAAAATAACAAAATTATGACATAATTAAAAAATTCAGAAATGTAATGAATAACTCCAATAGTATTCATATTGAGAACTAATTCCTACTGATTTAACAAGAAAAAATATACAAATAGTAGAATCTGAGCATTGTAAATGAGTGTGCATAATTTTAAACTACTCCAAATTACACTTTGTAGAAGACTGAATGTGGCTTATCTAAAGGAAAACATCAACACATGATATGAATGAAATTAAAAATCTCATGAAAAGAGTGAAGTACTTTCAGGAAAATAATAGTATAATAAATGGTGGTCAAAATCTTTCTAGTACTGACAAAATTGCATATCTATATATTTAGATCCAAAAAAGACCCAAGTTACTCGTGCAGATTTGAAACTTTCGCAAAGTATCAGTATACATCTGTAACATTATTATGGGTCTTGACTCTAGCAAGGAATTCATTTCTCTTTGATCTGACAAATGAATATATCAAAGAACTTCTTCAACTAAATATCAAGACCTAACTAAACATATAACCAGAAAAGTCATCATGTAAGCCGTATTGCAACTGGGGTAAAAGAAAAATCAGTCATACTGATTCTGTATTTATTGTAAATGTTGATTTTTTTCATAAATTATTTCCTTTAGCTTGCATTTTTAAAACATTGTGTTACATGATGTATATATTAGTAACTAATTTTGGATGCCTCGTTAAATTTGTTCTGAGTATAATGTCTCACTTCAGTTCCTAACCCATGAAATAATGTTGATTACAAAATACCACTGTTTATAATACACAAAATCTCATAAGCATGACACTAGTAAGCATTGGTTAACATTTTGATATCATGGTCTCATGAGTGATGAGGCCTATCTACATGAGTATCATTGTACCTAGATGCCTCAGCCTGAATTTTGCTACTGTTAAAAAATATTTATATCTTTATTTGTCACCGATCAGAGATTAAATCTGAGTATAAAGCCTAAGGAAAATGATAAAGTAAGAATTTAGCTTTTCTGGATATAAAGTAAACAAAATTCAGCATAGAGTAACTCACTGGTTTGAAGTCAACCAATTTGTCCAAAACATTCTAAGCATTTCCTTACAATGTTTATTGTTCTCAAGAAGGGAATGAGTAATCTGAGAAGAGGACTAACCAAGCATTGTCTTCAAATATACGTAATATGGATTACCCTCTACGTTTGGATATAAGCATTTCTGATAAAAACTGTTTGAATAATTGATTTTCAGGTCAGGTAAAATATATCCTAGTTTCATATACCAAACTACATTCAGAAAATGATATATACCAATTAACTAAAGAAAGTCCTGGCAGAAAAATGGCATCTCTATACTATGTGATGCCTAATTCTTAGGTATTTCATTATGCCTCCATTTAATGAATGTGATTGTTTAAATGATTCATGAAGCATTAATTAAAATTGATCAGTGTCCTAAAATATAATGGTGTATAATTTTATCCTAGAATAATTCAAGAATGGTCCATTCAATCATGACATACATCACATTCCACTGGTATTTATACGGATAGGAACGAGTTTCGTAGGATCTTCTGCCATTTGGAGGTGGCAGGACCAGGATTCGAACTATAGGCTCCAGCTCCCACCACTTAAAACTGAGGATAGGGAACTGTCCAAGAACATTAGCAAGACCAGTGATTAGGCAGTCACCAGTGGCTCTCAGCAGTCCTCCTTGATACTTACAAGGCTGTGATAGGAGGATCATAGTCAAAGTCACCATAGGCAGGAAAGTCCTTGAGACCCCTGTCCACTTTCAAGCCAAGAAAGCCAAAAGTAGAGCCATATGGCTAAGTGGTAGAGGGCTAGCCTTAAGCAAAAGCAGCTCATGGACTGTGCCCAGATCCTGAGTTCAAGGTTCGGGACTGGCAACAAATAGACATACAGAACAATATGTGCAGCCATCCAGCTAAAGAAGATCAACCCCTTGTCCCCAACTGGATTGGACAATGATCCCTGGGAAAGGGGCTGGAGGAGCCGCTGTCATCTTGACTCCACCCATGCTGCCTGCATCACAGGATTCTGGCCACACCCCCATTCTTTCATGTTTCTTTCTGATCAATGGGATACAAGAATGGTGGCCACACCCACATTTCATGAGGCCCAACACCAGGATTCCCTTTGGTGGTTGACACTACCACCAGCAGTTGAGGAAGGTAGAGGTGAGCATGAGACATGAGGCAACTTTAGAGTAGAGTGGAAAATTGATGTCCTAGTCAGATAGTGAGAGAATAGAGGATTTTTCCAGAGCCTGGGAACATGGCCAGGCCATCTTTCCCATCCCAGTGCTCAGATGTCTGAAACAACAGGACTCCGTGAAAGAGCTACAGGCAAGAAACTACTTCGAGAACACCAGCAAAGGAATCCTCCCATCAGACCTGCAGCATTCAAGAAAACAAAGAACACAAAAAAGGGAGGGATCCCCAAGACCAACACCACTGGGGAGCATTATTCAATAGAGGGTCTCGCCAAAGGTGATGCAGACCGTGGGCCTTCCCTGCCTTTGGACACCGTCACAGCCACCTGGGGCCAGAGTGTCAATGGTCCAGATACCATCAAGGATCTGCAGAGGTGCTGGTGACACATGGTGCCCATCCTAGACTGCAGCAAAAGAAGAAACCAGACACTCAGTGGCAAGATTCCACCACTGAAGCAGAAGACAGACCTGCAGGAACGACCAGAGAAAGAGAGGGAGAAGATAGCCCAGTTTCATGAAGCACACAAACAGTGCTAGAGATCCACAAGTCACCCATACAGAGGTTGATTTCAGCAGAAAGAGATTTACAATCTGCACCGGCCCAAGTGAAGCAGGTGGCCAATGACAGAGAAATGGAGCACAAATCTCTTAGCAGCCACCTGCAGGTCGCAGAGTGGTGTGTGGCAGAGCTGGATATGGTGGCTTCTGCAGTCACTACTGCACAGAAGGAGACTGAAATGTTCTTTGAACAGCTGAATGATGTGACCCTTCAGCTTGAGGAAAAGACCACAAGCTTCGATGACCTGCAGCAAGTGAACACAGAGTTGCAGGAGAAGCTGGAAGTGCTCTGGACAGAGAACAGCACCAGAAAAACAGAATCTGCAAGTTCCAACTAGTGCTGGTTGGGCATGAGTTGCTGAAGAGACTACTGGACAACCTGAGCTGGATGGTGACCTCAGCAAGTCTGGTGAGAGACACATTCACAGAGGACCTGAGCATTGAGAGGTCCGTATGGAAAGTGGAGACTCAGTGACTGACCGAGCAGGTGAACCAACTGACAGAGGAGAAGGAGAGAAGGGCAAGGCAGGTGCTGGATTATGAGATGGGGGAACTGAGAAAGAAGACAGAGCCATGGCCCCAGGCAGGACCATCTCAGGTGGAGCTGCAGTTGCAGGCCTAGGCCTACCTCACAGAGATGGAGTTGAAAAAACTGGAGTAACAATTTCACATCCAGGTCCAGGAAAACCAGAAGCTCTGTCTCCAGGACACAGAGCAGCAGGAGCAACTGCTGAGACTGGAGGATAAGGCCAAGGATCTTCAGGAGATACCCTAGACCCCACAAGGCACATGTGTGTGTGTGACCCATAGCCAGAGGAAGAGCTGGCCCTGCTGTGGGACACTTTCCACAGAGTGAGCCATGAGAAGGAGGAGCTCACCAGCATCCTGGACTCAGAGCAACAGGTGAAGAAAGAACTGTGGGAACACCTAGACCATTCAGAGGAGAAGATAGAGGAATGGAAAGAGGTGGCTGAGACAGAGAGAGAGAGAGAGAGCCAAGCATAATGGGAGCTGCAGGAGCAGCAGGAGCAGTCCCTGGCCCAGCTGCAGGTGCTCAGAACCACCTGTGAGCAGCACATTGCCTCCAATAAGCGGCTGAACTGAGAAGGAGGCCCTGCAGCAACACCTGGAGAGGAAGACTCAGCTGCTGGAGCTGCTGAAGCAAGTGCAGGACCCGAACAACTGGGTGGAGCAGGTGGTGCCCCCAAAGTGTCAGGACACTCTCAAGTGCCTGGAAGTAACCAGACCATAGTCGGTGCTTCTGCAGGCCCAGCCGAGCTTCCTGGCTTTCCCTGGGGAAGTGGAAAGTGTGAGCCCTGGGGAAGAAAAGGAGAGGGGCTTACTCCCCCCAACATGACCATCCCAGAGAATGGAGACATGCCCCAGACCTAGAGAGACGTGGATCGGTGAGCCCTCTCAGAGGCTGAGATCCACAGGGGAAAACTGCTGCAAGAGCAGCAGCCCTGCTGCAGGTATCCGGCCTACCTGCAGCTCAGTGCCAGACAGAGTTGGAGCCACAGGCCCCCTGCTCTGTGAGCTGCCACCACAGCTGGCATGGGGATGGCAAGTGGGACACACGGACATCCGAGAAGAAAATCTGCTTTGTCCACGACCTGTCTGATGAGGTGGACTTCCAGAGTCCAGTGGATGAGCTCCACCATCAATGTAGCCAGCTGTTGGCACATATCAGCACCATCGAGGAGTCCCTCATGGCATGTAAAGAACCGATGTTTGTCCTGGATGACCTGTGTCAGGAGAAAGATGAGCGCGTGTGCTGACTCTCCAGGAGAAGATGGAGAAGAAGAGAGAGCTGCAGGAGCTGCTGGGGGTCCTTCCAGGGGAAGGCGTGCACAGTGGGCTCCAGATGCAAGCACAGGCTGAACCCCCCCTCCACCACCACCACTTCTTCAGACGGCTCAGGCTCTGGGGTGGGTGAAATGAGGGAGGAGCAGAAAGGTTTTGAGGAATTGAAGCTTCAAGAAAGCTTGGAAACTGTCAGAGGAGAGGTCGGGGTTCCAACCCCGTAGATGACTCCCCCATGGAGCACACCTGCGGCAGATGCCCCACATCCAGAGCCACCTATATCTTGAGGGCTCAGGCAAGGAGCACTCCCTCCCTTTCTTCTGTAGACTGATGTGGATGATAACTCTCTATGTGACATACTTACTCTCAAAAGCCTCGGCAGCCACCAGAAGTAGATGGCAAGTGGCCTTCTCTCAGGCCTCCATCTGCCACAAGATGGGGGTAAACTATGGGTCAGGGAAGTGGCCCAAATTCAAGGGACATCTAATGTCCCATTGGTGGCCAGCGAAGACATCCATGTTATGCTTATCACAAACAATAAATTGTTTTAAAAGGGAAGAAAAGCCTCCAACAAAGATTTGTTCTTCCAGTCCTGGGGCTTGAGCTCAGGGCCTAGCCACTGTCCCTGAGATCTTTTTGATCAAGGCTGGTGCTCTACCAGTTGAGCCCCACCTCCCCTTCCAGCATTTTCTGTGTGGAATGAAATCCCTGGTGTCAGGCATGCTAGGCGACCACTCTACCACTGAGCCACATTTTCAGCTAGGATGATTCCTCCCATCCCAAACCCATTAAGGCCATTCCTCAGATAAATAGGAAGTAGGGGCTAGGATGAATATGAAGCACAAGTCTGGTTCACACAGAAATACTGCCCTGCCCCCTCTTGGACCCACTTATTTGAAGATTCTCTTCTACCGTTGAGGAATGAGAGAGGGAGGGGGGAGTCTCGAGAGAGGAGTACCAAGAACAATGGCCCTTTGACTCCATAGCCTACCTCACACAAGTGGTCCTCTAGACTCCAATCTGACTCAATGTGGATTCTACACTGTCTCCTCATCTCTTCAATGCTCAGGATGAAATAAATGTTGACTCTGGCCTCAGGCCACACTCAGGGTTGAAGCTCCTAGTCCCAGTCCGACTTCCATCTCTGACTGCCCCGAGTTAGGCCAGACCCACCACTCACCACAATCTTGGTGGCAATGACGTCATGTATGAATTCCAGAAGATGGTCTGTAGCAATGAGCAGAAGCAACAGAGTTAGCAAGGCAGAAGTATGTGGTAGGGGTGCTTGCTCTGATATCTTCTTCCTTGGAGCCCTCCTGTCAAGCCAGAGCCATGCTAAGCAAAGCAAGGCCAAGGCCAGCGTGTGAGATGAGACGGAGGAACACAGGAATAAAGGAGGTACTGCTTTGTCTTGGAGCACGTGTAAATTACAATTATATTTGACCCATACCTATCCCAAAGCCAACATGCAATGCCTCTCCTTGTTGTTGTTGGCTGTGAGCACTGTCCCTGAGCTCTTTTTCTCAAGGCTGGTACTCTACCACTTGAGTCACAAGGACACTTCTTGTTTTCTGGTAATTCATTGAGGATAAGAGTCTCATACACTTTCCTGCCCAGGCTGGCTTGGCACCATAATCCTCCAGATCACAGCTTCCTGAGTATCTCAGATGACAGGGATGAGCCACCAGTGCCCAGCATGTGATGCCTTTTGAAGGCATCTTGCCGAGTCTGTATAAGAAGCCCCAAAGAGCCTGGATAGACCACAACCAAATCAAGGAGCTGGGATGGGGGAAGGCTGACCTTCTAGCCATACTGTTCCCCAAAATTAAAGATGAAAGGTGGTTTTGTATGCATCCAACACCTAGGCCAACAACCATGAGGTTAGTGGGGAAAACGTGGAGAATACCTAAAGATTGCACTGTAGAAATCTCTGATTTTGCATGCATGTGGTGTGTGTGTGTGTGTGTGTGTGTGTGTGTGTGTGTGTGTGTGTGTGTGTGAACACAGAAATTCGGCAACTTATAACAAAATTGTTTTTCAGGCTCAAATTCTCAATGATCTACACCTCTCCCAAAGGAGAGACTAGCCTCTAAATAGAAATAGACCGCGTCTTTCTAACCCATGTTATTCCGTTCTGCATCCTAGCATGGCTGATAACCCCTTATACAGTACATCCACAATAACCAGTCCAATTTTCTTCTTCCAATTCTGAGAGAGCTGACCAGTGTTACCGAGTTCAGCATGCAAACGAAAGTTTGAGTAAAGCAGAGAAAGACATAAGGCAATGTTAATGAAATGAATCCTAAGATATGTATTCAAATGTTTTTTGTTTACTTTCAAGCGATTGTTTATGACACATTCTTAAGATCAATTCTTTTTTACTTTGTAAGTCCCTCCCCATCGTATAACCACTGCTTTCACTGTATTTCATGTCTGTATAATTTGTGGAGGGGAAGGAGAAAAACAACTCATTTAAATAGTGATACTGTTGGACCCATTGCAAAAATGCGATGTACAAGTCATTATGTCCAAAACGAACTTTACAACTTTGGTTTGTGAGTGGTGAGGGGTATGGGAGTGGGGAGGACTGTGGGGTGGGGCAGGAGGAGGATGGGAAAAGATGAGAAGGGGAAACAAAGGAGGACGTTACAATACTTTATAAAAAATGTACTCATTACCTTGCACATGTAATTGTAACCCCTCTGTACATTGTTTTCACACACAAAAAAATGAACAAAAAATAAATAAATAAATTTAAAAACAAGAAAAGATGGAGCACTCAGAACATGGGGACTTTGAAACAATTTGAAGGCCCCCAAGCAATGAGGGTTCACTTCTTCCCCAAAGGAGGGACACGCCTCCGTAGAGAAATTGACAGCACCAATTTTCCCAAGAAGCTCTGGTCGGCATCCTAGACAAGACAGAAAGTGTCTCATCCTGTCTACAATCAGAGGTTCTGTTTTTTTCCTTACTACTTGGAGGGCTGAAAAGTTTTTGAAATCTCAGGATGTAAAGGACAAGATAAAGCACTCAGACCTTCGGTGAGGTAAACAATATTGTATGGTGCCCAAGTTCTGAAGGCTCTACAATTCCTCAGAGGAGATACAAGCCACTAAAGAGAAATAGACAGCATGGTTCTAGCACAGGCAACAGCGGTCTGCATCCTAGCAGGGCTTGAAGCCCCTTTCGCTGTCCACAGTAACAAGTCCGAATTTTTTCCTTGCAATTCAGGGTGGGCTGACCAGTCTTAGGATGCTCAGGATGAAAACGACAAGATAGAGCACTGACAATTAGGGGAACTTAAAACAAAATTGTTTTATGGCGCCAAGGTTCTGAATGCTCTATACCTTCAAAAAAGAAAAGACCAGCCCCCGAAGAGAAATAGACAACATCGTTCGGTTTCTAGCATCCCCTGTGTGCATTATGGAATGGTTCAAAGCCCCTCTAGGTGTCACCATCCGCAGGACAAATTTTTTCCTTGCAAGTTTGGGAGAGCTGTGGAGGGTTTGAGAGCACAGGATGTAAACAACAAGAGAGGGTTCTCAGAATTTGGGGATCATAAATAAAATTGGTTTAAGGTCTTCAAGTTCTGAGTGCTCTCAACTTTTCCCAAAAGAGAGACAAGCCACTTAGGAGAGATAGAAAGCATTGTTCTGTCCCAGGCAACTGTGCTCTGAATCTTATCAGGGCTTAATGACCCTTTCACTATCCACAGTAAACAGTCCAAACTATGTTCTTCCAATTCTGGGAGAAGTGACCAGTGTTAGGGAGCCCAGTTCCAAACGATAAGATAGAGAATCAGAATATGGGGGACCTAGAACAGTCTTAAGGCCCCCAAAGTAGGAGGGATCTACACCTTCCCCAATGAAGAGACCCCCCTCCAAAGAGACATTCACAGCACCCATCTTTCCCAAGAAGCTCTGCTCTGCATCCTAGCAATATTGAAAGTGTCTCATTCTGTCTAAAACAACAGGTAATTTTTTTTTCCTTTTAATTCTGAGAGAGGTCAAAAATGTTTAGGAACTCAGGATGCAAAGAACAAGATAGAGCACTCAGAACCTCGGCAATTTAAAACATTATTGTTTTACAGTGACCAGGTTCTAAATGCTCCACACATTCCCCAACCGAAAGACAGGGCACTAAGGAGAGTTAGACAGCATCAGTCTATACCAGGCATCTTTGATCTGCATCCTAGTAGGGCTTAAAACCCCTCTCACTGTCCCCATTAACCAGTCCCAATTTTTTCCTTGCAATTCTGGGATTTCTGAGCAGTGTTAGGGAGCTCAGTATGGAAATGACAAGACAGAGCCCTGAGAACTTGGGTAATTTAAAACAGGACTGTTTTTTGGCCCCTCATTTGTGAATACTCTCCACCTTCCATAATGAAGAGACAAGCAATCAAAGAGAAATAGACAGTATATTTCGGTCTGTAGTAGCTCCTATGTGCATCCTGGCATGGTTCACAGCCCCTCTCGGTATCACCAGTCATAGGTCAAAAGTTTTCCTTGAAATATTGGGAGAAGTGAGGAGGTTTTGGGAGCACAGGAAGCAAATAACAAGAAAGAGAACTCACAACTTCCCCCAAAGAGAGAAAAGGCGCTAAATAGAAATATACTGAATTTTTCTCGCCCAGGCAACTCTGGTCTGAATCCATCAGGGCTTAATTTCCCTCACATTGTCCACAGAGCCCAGTGCAATTTGTTTCATCCAATTCTGGTAGAGCTGAACTGTGTTAGCAAGCTCAGGATGCAAACGACAAGATAGAGCACTCAGAAATTGGTGACCTTAAAACAGTTTTAAGGTCCCAAAGTGAGGAAGCTCTACTCCTTCCCCAATGGAGAGACAAGCCTCCAAAGATACATGGACAGCACCGACCTTTTCCACTAAGCATTAATCTACATCCTAGGAAGACTGAAAGTTCCATATACTGTCAACAATAACAGGTCCAATTATATTCCTTGCAATTCTGGGAGAGCTGAAAAGTGTTTGGAAGCACAGGATGCAAACGACAATGTAGAGCAACACAGAAATTCGGCACCTTACAACAAAATTATTTTTCAGTGCTCAAATTCTCAATGATCTACACCTTCCACAAAGGAGAGACAAGCCTATAAATAGAAACAGACCGCATCTTTCTAACCCAGGTTACTCCGGTCTGCATCCTAGCATGGCTGAAAGCTCCTTATACTGTCCATCCACAGTAACCAGTCCAAATTTTTTCTTCCAATTCTGGGAGAGCTGACCAGTGTTAGCGAGTTCAGCATGCAAACCAAAATTTGAGTACATTAGAGAAAGTCAGATAAGGTGATGTTAATGAAATGAACCCTAAGATATGTATTCAAATGTTTTTTGTTTGCTTTCAAGCGATTGTGTATGACACATCCATAAGATCATTTCTTTTTTACTTTGTAAGTCCCTCCCCCACTGCATAACCACTGCTTTCACTGTATTTCATTTTGGTATAATTTGTGGAGGGGAAGGAGAAAAACAACTCATTTAAATAGTGATACTGTTGGACCCATTGCAAAAATGCGATGTACAAGTCATTATGTCCAAAACGAACTTTACAACTTTGGTTTGTGAGTGATGGGGGGTATGGGAGTGGAGAGGACCGTAGGAGGGACAGGAGGAGGATGGGAAAAGATGAGAAGGGGAAAAAAAGCGGGCGTTAGAATACTTTATAAAAAATGTACTCCTTATTTGCACCTGTAATTTTAACCCCTCTTTACACTGTTTTCACAATAAAATAAATGAACTAGTATATAAATAAATAAATTCAAAAACACGAAAATATGGAGCACTCAGAACTTGGGCACCTTGAAAAAGTTTGAAGGCCCCCAAGCAATGAGAGTGTACTCCTTCCCCAAAGGAGGGACACGCCTCCATAGAGAAATTGACAGCACCAATCTTCCCAAGAAGCTCTTGTCTGCATCCTAGCAAGACAGAAAATGTCTCATCCTGTCTCCAATCACAGGTTCTGTTTTTTTCCTTACCACTCGAGGGCTGAAAAGTTTTGAGATCTCAGGATGTAAAGGACAATAAAGAGCACTCAGACCTTCGGTGAGGTAAACAATATTGTATGGTGCCCAAGTTCTTAAGGCTCTACAATTCCTCAAAGGAGATACAAGCCACTAAAGGGAAATAGGCAGCATGGTTCTAGCACAGGCAACAGCGGTCTGCATCCTAGCAGGGCTTGAAGCCCCTTACACTGTCCACAGTAACAAGTCAGAATTTTTTCCTTGCAATTCAGGGTGGGCTGACCAGTGTTAGGATGGTCAGGATGAAAACGACAAGATAGAGCACTGAGAATCTGGGGAACTTAAAACAAAATTGTTTTATGGCGCCAACGTTCTGAATTATCTACACCTTTGAAAAAGAAAAGATCAGCCCTCGAAGAGAAATAGAGAACATCGTTTGGTTTCTAGCATCCCCTGTGTGCATCATGGCATGGTTCAAAGCCCCTCGTGGTGACACCATCCGCAGGTCAAACCTTTTTCCTTGCAATTTTGGAAGAACTGTGGAGCGTTTGGGAGCACAGGATGCAAACAACAAGAGAGAGTTCCCAGAATTTGGGGACCATAAATGAAATTGTTTTAAGGTCTCCAAGTTCTGAGTGCTCTCAACTTTTCCCAAAAGCGAGACAAGCCACTTAGGAGAAATAGAAAACATTGTTCTGTCCCAGGCAACTGTGCTCTGAATCTAATCAGGGCTTCATGACCCTTTCACTATCCACAGTAAACAGTCTAAACTTTGTTCTTCCAATTCTGGGAGAAGTGACCAGTATTAAGGAGTCCAGGTACAAACGATAAGATAGAGTACTCAGAATATGGGGACCCTACAGATTAAGCCGGAAAAACACAAGAAAAATGGCAAATCCGGCTATCTCAATTCCCAATCTTGATAATCAGGGGAAATAACACGTAATGAATAATCCAGAGGATAATTCCCAAATAGCTCTACAAACACTGCTGGCAAACATGATAAATCAAAAGATTGAAAGCATACAAAGGACTCTGTATGAGCGTGATAGGGAGAGAGAAGAGGCAATCCAACAGTTTGTACAGGAATATCATAAGCGTTAGGAAGCTACTCAAAAACTGATACAGGATTTGCGCGAGCAGCTTGAGAATACTCAAAGAGAAAGGCAGTAATGGCGTGAACAGGCTGAAAACACTCAAAGAGAACTACAGGAATCACACGAATGAGAGGAATCTAATCAAAGAGTAATACAGGAATTGAGAGAGGAGGAAGAGAATACACAAAGATCACTAAAGACATTCATGGACTCCATTAACAAAGAGCTGAAGGAAGTCAGAAAGACCAAAAAGGGAATGCTGAATGGAACCCAACAGAAGGAATGGGAGTCTAAGGAAACCATGACCAATCAAGTAAGTGATCTGAGAATAAACACTGAACATCAAATTAAGGAAGTAAAGAAGTTCATACAAGATCTAAAACAAAGTTTCAACAAAGAATTTGAAGCCATGAAAGCTGACCAATTAGAAGGAAAAGAGATAAAAAACAAAGTAGAGAGTCTTGACAGAAGGTTAGACCATGCAGGAGATTGAATCTCAGGGATTGAAGACAGCCTAGATATTATAGAGAAAGAACATACAACCATCCAAGACAAGTCCAAGAAATATGATAGATCTATCCAACACTTGGAAGACATGATCAGAAGGCCTAATCTAAGGATAATGGGTGTAGAGGAGCACCTAGAAACAGAAGTTAATGGCCTAGGAAATTTGTTTAACAGGACCCTAGCAGAGAACTTCCCAAACATGCAAAAAGATAGGCCTATTCAGATAGAAGAAGCTTTTAGAACTCCAAACAGACCAGAACAGAATAGGACATCCCAGTGTCCCATTATAATCCACACAGGATCAACTCAGACCAAGTAAAAGATCCTTAAAGCTGCCAAGGAGAAAAGTTTAATCATCTATAATGGGAAACGAATTAGAATCACCTCAGATTTCTCAGCAGAGACAATCAAAGCAAGAAGAGCCTGGAATGATGTATGCCATGCCCTAAAAACAAACAACTATCAACCAAGAATACTGTATCCAGCTAAACTCTCCTTCATAACTGAAGGCCAAATAAAAACCTTCCATAGCAAAGAAAAATTGAAACAATACATCTCCACCAAACCAGCCCTACAAAAGATTCTTAAAGATGTCTTACAAATAGAAAACCAACAAGACCACAATAAAGACCAAGAAACTGCACCCAAATTGAGAATCCAAGAACCATAGGAAGAACCCAGTTTTCGCAGCCCCCAAGAAGGTGGATAACATGGCAGGAACTCCCAAATACCTCTCAGTCCTTTCTCTTAACGTTAACGGATTGAACTCTCCAATTAAGCGACATAGACTGTCTAGTTGGATTAAAAAACAAGACTCTTCTATCTGCTGCCTTCAGGAGTCACAACTTGCCCATAAAAACAAACACATTTTCAATGTTAAAGGTTGGAACAAAATCTACCGAGCAAACGGCCCGCATAAACAGGCGGGAGTTGCAATCCTAATATCAGATAAAATAGACTTGAAATTAAAATTCGTGAGAAGAGATAAAGAAGGTGGCTACATACTAATTAAGGGATCTCTCCTTCAGGAGGATATTACAATTCTAAATATCTATTCGCCAAACAATGGAGCACCCAAATTTATCCAAGAAACACTACTTTCCTCAAAACCCATATAAATCCAAAGACATTAATTGTTGGGGATTTTAACACACCACTCTCCCCTCTAGATAGATCAACTCCGCAAAAACTCAACAGAGAAACCGCAGATCTAAACAGCTGCATAGATCAACTAGATTTAACAGATATCTACCGAACATTTCACCCAGCAGCATCAGAATACACGTTTTTCTCAGCAGCACAAGGAACGTTTTCTAAAATAGACCACATTTTAGGCCACAAAGCAAACTTGTCTAAATTCAGAAACATTGAAGTTATACCTTGCATTCTCTCTGACCACAAGGGAATGAAATTAGAACTCAAGACCAAAAGCCACCAAAGAAAGTCCGGTATCACATGGAGGCTGAACAACACACTGCTAAACCATGAGTGGGTCATGGAAGAGATTAGAAAGATAATTCAAATGTTCATGCTATTCAACAAAAATGAACACACAAATTACCAGCTCCTCTGGGACACAGCAAAAGCAATACTCAGAGGCAAGTTTATAGCTCTGAGCTCCTACATCAACAATTTGGAGAGATCTGAAACCAACAATTTAAGACACATCTAAACCTCCTTGAAAAAGAGCAGCAAGATAAACCCCAATCCAGTAGACGGAAAGAAATAATTAAAATTAAATCAGAATTAAATGAATTAGAATCCAAAAAAACTATAGAAAAAATCAACAAAACAAAGAGTTGGTTCTTCGAAAAAATTAACAAAATTGACAGACCCTTAGCAAATCTTATCAGAAAAAGAAGAGAACATACCCAAGTAAATAAACTCAGAGATGAGAATGGAAACATCACCACGGAAACAACCAAGATTCAAAACATTATAAGGGAATACTTCTCAAAACTTTATGCTAATAAGTTTGAGAACTTGACAGAAATGGACCTTTTCCTAGCAAATATTGACATGATAAAAATTAAACCAAGATGAGTTAAACCAGCTTAACAGGCCCATATCAAGCATTGAAATAGAAACAGCAATAAGAGACCTTCAAGCTAAGAAAAGTCCAGGACCAGATGGTTTTACAGCGGAATTCTACAAGGCCTTCAAAGCAGAGCTCACACCAGTACTTCTCCAAATCTTCAATGAAATTGAAAGAGAAAGTTCACTACCGAACACATTCTATGAAGCCATCATAACCCTCTTCCCAAAACCAGGCAGGGACTCATCAAAGAAGAGAACAAGAGACCCATTTCTTTGATGAACATTGATGCAAAACTTCCAACAAAATTTTGGTAAATCGACTTCAACAATTCATCCAAAAAATCATACACCACGATCAAACAGGATTCATTCCAGGGATGCAAAGCTGGTTCAATATAAGCAAATCAATTAATATTATTCATCACATCAAGAGGAGCAAGAATAAGAACCACATGGTTATCTCAATAGATGCAGAAAAAGCATTCGACAAGATCCAACACCCCTTTATGATGAAGGTTTTGGAAAAATTAGGAATCCATGGAACATTACTCAATACAATAAAGGCTGTATATGACAAACCTACAGCCAGCATTATACTTAATGGTGAAAAACTAAAGCCATTTCCTCTTAACTCAGGAACAAGACAAGGATGTCCACTCTCTCCACTTGTCTTCAATCTATTATTAGAATGCCTAGCTACAGCAATAAGACAAGATGCAGACATAAGGGGGATCCAAATAGAGAAAGAAGTAATAAAACTCTCCCTCTTTGCAGATGACATGATCTTGTATTTAAAGAATCCCATAGACTCCACTCCCAAATTACTCTAGCTGATTCAAAACTTTGGCAAAGTAGCAGGGTATAAAATTAACCCCCCAAAATCAATGGCATTTCTGTATGCCAACAATGAGAAAAGTATGGCTGAAATTAGGAAAGCAACTCCATTTGTAATAGCCCCACAAAAAATAAAATACCTAGGAATTAACTTAACCAAAGTAGTGAAGGACCTCTATGATGAAGACATTAAAATCTTGAAAAAGGAACTCAACACAGAACTTAGGAAAATGAACCGTTAGATATGTATTTTAATGTTTTTTTCTTTCATGCATGTGTTTCTAATGCATTTATAAGATTATTTCTTTGTTGCTTTGTATGTCCCTCCCCCACAGTATAACCCCTGCTTTCACTATATTTGATGTCAGTATAACTTGTGGAGGAGATGGGGAAAAACAAGTCGTTTAAGGATACAGGTGGACCTGTTGCAACAATGAGAAGTACAAGTTGTCATGTCCAAAAACAGCTTTACAACGTCGGTGGGGGTGGGGGTGGAGGGAGGAGAAGGATTGTGATTGGGGGGGAGAGGGGATGTTGAGAAGGGGTAAACAAAGTAGGAGGCTACCATGCTTGGTAAGAAATGTACGCATTATCTTGCCCATGTAATTGTAACCCCTCTAGACAGTAAGTATACAAATAAAATTAAATTAAATTAAAAAAAAAACAGAATATGGGGACCCTAGAACAGACTTAAGGCCCCCAAGGAAGGAGGGCTCTACACCTTCCGGGAAGAAGAGACACCCCTCCAAAGAGATATTCACAGCACCCATCTTTCCCAAGAAGCTCTGCTCTGCATCCTAGCAATATTGAAAGTGACTCATTCTGTCTACAACAACAGGTGAAATTTTTTTCCTTTTAATTCTGAGAGAGGTCAAAAGTGTTTAGGAACTCAGGATGCAAAGAACAAGATAGAGCACTCAGAACCTCGGCGATTTAAAACATTATTATTTTACAGTGACCAGGTTCTAAATGCTCTACACATTCCCAAACGAAAAGACAGGGCACTAAGGAGAGTTAGAGAGCATCGGTCTATCCTAGGCATCTTCTGTCTGCATCCTAGCAGGGCTTAAACCTCCTCACACTGTCCCCATTAACCAGTCCCAATTTTTTCCTTGCAATTCTGGGATTGCTGAGCATTGTTAGGGAGCTCAGGATCAAAACGACAAGTAGAGCCCTGAGAACTTGCGTACTTTAAAACAGAACTGTTTTTTGGCGCCTCAGTTGTGAATACCCTCCACCTTCCATAATGAAGAGACAAGCCTCCAAAGAGAAATAGACAGCATATTTCGATCTCTAGTAGCTCCTATGTGCATCCTGGCATGGTTCACAGTCCCTCTCATTATCACGAGCCATAGGCCAAAAGTTTTCTTTGAAATATTGGGAGAGCTGAGGAGGTTTTGGGAGCACAGGATGCAAATAACAAGAAAGAGCACTCACAACTTGGGGACTTTAAAAGAGCTGTTTTAAGGTCCCCAAGCTGTGAGTGCTCTACACCGTTCCCAAAGGAGAGAAAAGGCGATATATAGAAATAGACTGCATTTTTCTCCCTCAGGCAACTCTGGTCTGCATCCATCAGGGATTGTTGCCCCTCACACTGTCCACAGGGCCCAGTCCAAATTGTATGATCAAATTCTGGGAGAGCTGTCCTGTGTTAGCGAGTTCAGGATGCAAACGACAAGATAGAGCACTCAGAAATGGGTGATCTTAAAACAGTTTTAAGGTCCCAAAGTGAGGAAGCTCTACTCCTTCCCCAATGGAGAGACCAGCCTCCAAAGATATATGGACAGCAACAACCTTTCCCACTAAGCCCTAATCTACATCCTAGCAAGACTGAAAGTTCCATATACTGTCAACAATAACAGGTCCAATTATATTCCTTGCAATTCTGGGAGAGCTGAAAAGTGTTTGGAAGCACAGGATGCAAACGACAAGTGAGAGCAACACAGAAATTCGGAGCCCTAAAACAAAATTGTTTTTCAGGGCTCAGATTCTCAATGATCTACACCTTCCCCAAAGGAGAGACAAGCCTCTAAATAGAAATAGACCGCATTTTTCTAACCCAGGTTACTCCGGTCTGCATCCTAGCATGGCTGAAAGCCCCTTATACTGTCCATCCACAGAAACCAGTCCAATATTTTTCTTCCAATTCTGGGTAGCTGGCCAGTGTTAGCGAGTTCAACATGCAAACGAAAGTTTGAGTACAGCAGAGAAAGTCAGATGAGGTGATGTTAATGAAATGAACCCTGAGATATGTATTCAAATATTTTTTGTTTGCTTTCAAGTCATTGTTAATGACACATTAATAAGATCATTTCTTTTTTACCTTGTAAGTCCCTCCCCCATTGTATAACCACTGCTTTCACTGTATTTCATGTCTCTATATTTTGTGGAGGGGAAGGGGGAAAACAATTCGTTTCAATAGTGATACAGTTGGACCCATTGCAAAAATGCGACGTACAAGTCATTATGTCCAAAACGAACTTTACAACTTTGGTTTGTGAGTGATGGGGGGGTATGGGAGTGGGGAGGACTGTCGGGGGGGGGGGCAGGAGGAGGATGGGAAAAGATGGGAAGGGGTAACAAAGGAGGATGTTACAGTACGTTATAAAAAATGTACTCATTTCCTTGCACGTGTAATTGTAAACCCTCTGTACATGGTTCTCCCAAAAAATAAATGAACAAATAAATAAATAAATAAATTTAAAAACAAGAAAATTTAGAGCACTCAGAACTTGGGGACATTGAAACACTTTTAAGGCTCCCAAGCAATGAGGGTTTACTGCTTCCCCAAAGGATGGACAGGCTTCCATAGAGAAATGGCAGCACCAATCTTCCCAAGAAGTCCTGGTCTGCACCCTAGCAAGACAGAAAGTGTCTCACCATGTCTAAAATCACAGGTTCCGTTTTTTTCCTTACCATTGGGAAGGCAGAAAAGTTTTTGAGATCTCAGGATGTAAACGACAAGATAGTGCACTGAGACCTTCGGTGAGGTAAACAATATTGTATGGTGCCCAAGTTCTAAAGGCTCTACAATTCCTCAAAGGAGATACAAGCCACTAAAGAGAAATAAACAGCATGGTTCTATGAGAGGCAACAGCGGTCTGCACCCTAGCAGGGCTTGAAGCCCCTTACACTGTCCACAGTAACAAGCCCGAATTTTTTCCTTGCAATTCAGGGTGGGCTGACCAATGTTAGGATGCTCAGGATGTAAACGACAAGATAGAGCACTGAGAATGTGGGGACCTTAAAACAAAATTGTTTTATGGCGCCAAGGTTCTGAATGCTCTATACCTTCGAAAAAGAAAAGACCAGCACCCGAAGAGAAATAGACAACATCCTTCGGTTTCTAGCAGCCGCAGTGTGCATCCTGGCATGGTTCAAAGACCCTCGTGGTGTCACCTTCCGCAGGTCAATTTTTTATCCTTGCAATTTTGGGAGAGCTGTGGAGGGTTGGGGAGCACAGCAAATAACAAGAGAGTTCTCAGAATTTGGGGATCATAAATAAAATTGTTTAAGTTCTCCAAGTTCTGAGTATTCTCAATTTTTCCTAAAAGCGAGACAAGCCACTTAGGAGGAATAGAAAGCATTGTTCTGTCCCAGGAAACTGTGCTCCGAATCTTAGCAGGGCTTAATGACCCTTGCACTATCCACAGTAAACAGTCCAAGCTTTGATCTTCCAATTCTGTGAGAAGTGACCAGTGTTAGGGAGCCCAGGTACAAAAGATAAGATAGAGTACTCAGAATATGGAGACCCGAGAACAGTCTTAAGTCCCCCAGGGCAGGAGGGATCTACACATTCCACAAGGAAGAGACACCCCTCCAACGAGAAATTCACAGCACCCATCTTTCCCAAGAAGCTCTGCTCTACATTCTAGCAATATTGAAAGGGCCTCATTCTGTCTACAATAACAGGTGAAATTTTTGTTCCTTTTAATTCTGAGAGAGGTCAAATGTATTTAGGAACTCAGGATGCAAAGAACAAGATAGAGCACTCAGAACCTCGGCGATTTAAAACATTATTCTTTTACGGGGACCAGGTTCTAAATGCTCTACACATTCCCCAAAGGAAAGACAGCACACTATGGGGAGTTAGACAGCATCAGTCTATCCCAGGCATCTTCCGTCTGCATCCTAGCAGGGCTTAAACCTCCTCACACTGTCCCCATTAACCAGTCCCAATTTTTCCCTTGCAATTCTGGGATTGCTGAGCATTGTTAGGGAGCTAAGGATGAAAACGACAAGTAGAGCCCTGAGAACTTGGGTACTTTAAAACAGAACTGTTTTTTGGTGCCTCAGTTGTGAATACTCTCCACCTTCCATAATGAAGAGACAAGCCACCAAAGAGAAATAGACAGCATATTTCGATCTCTAGTAGCATATTTCGGTCTCTAGTCGCTCCTATGTGCATCCTGGCATGTTTCACAGCCCCTCTCATTATCACCAGCCATAGGTAAAAAGTTTTCTTTGAAATATTGGGAGAGCTGAGGAGGTTTTGGGAGCACAGGATGCAAATAACAAGAAAGAGCACTCACAACTTGGGGACTTTAAAAGAGTTGTTTTAGGGTCCCCAAGCTGTGAGTGCTCTACACCGTTCCCAAAGGAGAGAAAAGACGCTAAATAGAAATAGACTGCATTTTTGTTGCCCAGGCAACTCTGGTCTGCATCCAACACGGCTTAATGCCCCTCACACTGTCCAGAGAGCCCAGTCCAATTTGTTTCATCCAATTCTGGGAGAGCTGACCTGTGTTAGCGAGCTCAGGATGCAAACGACAAGATAGAGCACTCAGAAATTGGTGACCTTAAAACAGTTTTAAGGGCCCAAAGTGAGAAGGTTCTACTCCTTCCCCAAGGGAGAAACAAGCCACCAAAGATATATGGACAGCACCGAATTTTCCCACTAAGCCCTAATCTACATCCTAGCAAGACTGAAAGTTCCATATACTGTCAACAATAACAGGTCCATTTATATTCCTTGCAATTCTGGGAGAGCTGAAAAGTGTTCGGAAGCAAGGATGCAAACGAAAAGATAAAGCAACACAGAAATTCGGGGCCTTAAAACAAAATTGTTTTTCAGGGCTCAAATTCTCAATGATCTACACCATCCCCAAAGGTGAGACAAGCCTCTAAATAGAAAAAGACCGCATCTTTCTAACCCAGGTTACTCTGGTCTGCATCCTTGCATGGCTGAAAGCAACTTATACTGTCCATCCACAGTAACCAGTCCAATTTTTTTCTTCCAATTCTGGGAGAGCTGACCAGTGTTAGCGAGTTCAGCATGCAAAGGAAAGTTTGAGTAAAGCAGAGAAAGTCAGTTAAGGACATGTTAATGAAATGAACTCTATGATATGTATTGAAACGTTTTTAAATTTCCTTTCAAGTGATTGTTAATGACACATTCATAAGATCATATCTTTTTTACTTTGTAAGTCCCTCCCCCATTGCATAACCACTGATTTCACTGTATTTTATGTTGGTATAATTTGTGGAGGGGAAGGGGAAAAACAATTCGTTTAAATAGTGATACAGGTGGACCCATTGCAAAAATGAGATGTGCAAGTTTTTATGTCGAAAACGAACTTTACAACTTTGGTTTGTGAGTGGTTGGGTGTATGGGAGCGGGGAGGTCTGTTGGGAGTGGCAGGAGGAGGATGGGAACAGATGGGAAGGGGAAACAAAGGAGGACGTTACAATACTTTATAAAAAATGTACTCATTGTCTTGCACATGTAATTGTAACTGCTCTGTACATTTTTTCACACTAAAAATAAATGCACAAATGAAAATAAATAAATAAATTTAAAAACAAGAAAAGTTGGAGCACTCAGAACTTGGGGACCTTGAAACAGTTTGAACCCTCCCAAGCAATGAGGGCTTACACCTTCCCCAAAGGAGGGACACGCCTCCATAGAGAAATTGACAGCACCAATCTTTCCAAGAAGCTCTGGTCTGTATCCTAGAAAGACAGAAAGTGTCTCATCTTGTCTACAATCACAGGTTCCTTTTTTTTCCTTTCCACTGGGAGTGCTGAAAACTTTTTGAGATCTCAGGATGTAAACGACAAGATAGAGCATTCAGACCTTCGGTGAGGTAAACAATATTGTATGGTGCCCAAGCTCTGAAGGCTCTACAATTCCTCAAAGGAGATACAAGCCACTAAAGAGAAATAGACAGAATGGTTCTATCACAGGCAACAGCGCTCTGTATCCTAGCAGGGCTTGAATCCCCTTACACTTTCCACAGGAACAAGTCCAAATTTTTCCCTTGCAATTCAGTGTGGGCTGACCAGTGCTAGGATGCTCAGGATGAAAAGGACAAGATAGAGCACTGAGAATGTGGGGAACTTAAAACAAAATTGTTTTATTGCGCCAAGGTTCTGAATGCTGTATACCTTAGAAAAATAAAAGACTAGTCCCCGAAGAGAAATAGACAACATAGTTCGGTTTCTAGCAGCCCCTGTGCACATCCTGGCATGGTTCAAAGCCCCTCTTGGTGTCACCATCCGCAGGTCAATGTTTTTTCCTTGCAATTTTGGGAGAGCTGTGGAGCGTTTGGGAGCACAGGATGCAAACATCAAGAGAGAGTTCTCACAATTTGGGGACCATAAAAAAAATTGTTTTAAGGTCTCCAAGTTGTGAGTGCTCTCAACTTTTCCCAAATGGGAGACAAGACACTTAAGAGAAATAGAAAGCATTGTTCTGTCCGAGGCAACTGTGCTCTGAATCTTAGCAAGGTTTAATGACCCTTGCACTATCCACAGTAAACAGTCCAAACTGTGTTCTTCCAATTCTCGGAGAAGTGACCAGTGTTAGGGAGCCCAGGTACAAACGAGAAGATAGAGTACTCAGAATATGGGGACCGTAAAAGTCTTAAGGCCTCCAAGGAAGGAGGGCTCTACATCTTCCCCAAGGAAGAGACACCCCTCCAAAGAGAAATCAACAGCACCCATCTTTCCCAAGAAGCTCTGCTCTGCATGCTAGCAATATTGAAAGGGCCTCATTCTGTCTACAATAACAGGTGAAATTTTTTTTCCTTTTAATTCTGAGAGAGGTCAAAATTGTTTAGGAACTCAGGATGCGAAGAACAAGATAGAGCACTCAGAACCTCGACGATTTAAAACATAATTGTTTTACGTGACCAGGTTTTAAATGCTCTGCACATTCCCCAAAGGAAAGACAGGGCACTAAGGAGAGTTAGACACCATCGGTCCATCCCAGGCATCTTCGGTCTGCATCCTAGCAGGGCCTAAACCTCATCACAATGTCCCCATTAACCTGTGCAAATTTTTTACTTTCAATTCTGGGATTGCTGAGCAGTGTTAGGGAGCTCAGGATGAAAACGGCAAGATGGAGCCCTGAGCACTTGGGTACCTTAAAACAGAACTGTTTTTTGGCGCCTCAGTTGTGAATACTCTCCACCTTCCGTAATGAAGAGACAAGCTACCAAAGACATACAGACAGCATCTTTCGGTCTCTAATAGCTCCTATGTGCATCCTGGCATGGTTCACAGCCCCTCTCGGTATCACCAGCCATAGGTCAAAAGTTTTCTTTGAACTGTTGGGAGAGCTGAGGAGGTTTTTGGAGCACAGGATGCAAATAACAAAAAAGAGGACTCACAACTTGGGGTCCCGAGGTTGTGAGTGCTCAACACCGTTCCCAAAGGAGAGAAAAGCCGCTAAATAGAAATAGACTGCATTTTTCTCGCCCAGGCAACTCTGGTCTGCATCCATCAGGGCTTAATGCCACTCACACTGTCCACAGAGCCCAGTCCAATTTGGTTCATCCAATTCTGGGAGACCTAACCTGTGTTAGCGAGCTCAGGATGCAAACGACAAGATAGAGCACTCAGAAATTGGTGATCTTAAAACAGTTTTAAGGTCCCAAAGTGAGGAGGCTCTACTCCTTCGCCAAAGGAGAGACAAGCCTCCAAAGATATATGGAAAGCACCGACCTTTTCCACTAAGCCCTAATCTCCATCCTAGCAAGACTGAAAGTTCCATATACTGTCAACAATAACAGGTCCAATTATATTCCTTGCAATTCTGGGAGAGCTGAAATGTGTTTGGAAGCACAGGATGCAAAGGACAAGATAGAGCAACACAGAAATTCGGCGCCTTAAAACAAAATTGTTTTTCAGGGCTCAAATTCTCAATGATCTACACCTTCCCCAAAGGAGAGACAAGCCTCTAAATAGAAATAGACAGCATCTTTCTAACCCTGGTTACTCCAGTTTGCATCCTAGCGTGGCTGAAAGCCCCTTATACTGTCCATCCACAGAAACCAATCCAATTTTTTTCTTCCAGTTCTGGGAAAGCTCACCAGTGTTAGCGAGTTCAGCATGCAAACAAAAGTTTAAGTAAAGCAGAGAAAGTCAGATGAGGTGATGTTAATGAAATGAACCATAAGATAAGTATTCAAATGTTTTTTTATTTGCTTTCAAGCGATTGTTCATTACAGGTTCATAAGATCATTTCTTTTTCACATTGTAAGTCCCTCCCCCATTGTATAATCTCTGATTTCACTCTTTTTCATGTCGCTAAAATTTTTGGAGGGGAAGGGGAAAAATAATTCGTTTAAATAGGGATACAGATGGACCCACTGCAAAAATACGATGTACAAGTCCCTATGTTCAAAATGAACTTTACAACTTTGGTTTGTGGGAGGAGGGGTATGGAAGCAGAGACGACTGTGGTTGATGGCAGGAGGAGATTGGGAAAAGATGGGAAGGGGAAACAAAGGAGGACGTTAGATTACTTTATAAAAAATATACTCATTATCTTCCACATGTAATTGGAACCCCACTGTACATTGTTTTCACAAAAAAATGAACAAATAAATAAATAAATAAATTTAAAAACAAGAAAAGATGGAGCACTCAGAACTTGGGGACTTTGAAACAGTTTGAAGGTCCCCAAGCAATGAGGGTTTACTCCTTCCCCAAAGGAGGGACACGCCTCCATAGAGAAATTGACAGCACCAATCTTCCCAAGAAGCTCTGGTCTGCATCCTAGCAAGACAGAAAGTGACTCATCCTGTCTACAATCAGAGGTTCCGTATTTTTCCTTACCACTTGGAGGGCTGAAAAGTTTTTGAGATCTCAGAATGTAAACGACAAGATAGAGCACTCAGATCTTCTGCGAGGTAAACAATATTGTATGGTGCCAAAATTGTGAAGACTGTACAATTCCTCAAAGGAGATACAAGCTACTAAAGAGAAATAGACAGCATGCTTCTATCACAGGCAACAGCGGTCTGCATCCTAGCAGGGCTTGAAGCCCCTTACACTGTCCACAGTAACAAGTCCGAATTTATTCCTTGCAATTCATGGTGGACTGACCAGTGTTAGGATGCTCAGGACGATAACGACAAAATAGAGCACTGAGAATGTGGGGAATTTAAAACAAAATTGTTTTATGGCCCCAAGGTTCTGAATGCTCTGAACCTTCGAAAAAGAAAAGACCAGACCCGAAGAGCAATAGACAACTTCGTTCCGTTTCTAGCAGCCCCTGTATGCATCAAGGCATGCTTCAAAGACCCTCTTGGTGTCACCATCCACAGGCCAATCTTTTTTCCTTGCAATTTTGGGAGAACCGTGGAGCGTTAGGGAGCACAGGATGCCAACAACAAGAGAGAGTTCTCAGAATTTGGGAATCATAAAGAGAATTGTTTTAAGGTCTCCAAGTTCTGAGTGCTCTCAACTTTTCCCAAAAGCGAGACAAGCCACATAGGAGAAATAGAAAGCATTGTTCTGTCCCAGGCAACTGTGCTCTGAATCTTAGCAAGGCTTAATGACCCTGGCACTGTCCACAGTAAACAGTCCAAACTTTGTTCTTCCAATTCTGGGAGAAGTGACCAGTGTTAGGGAGCCCAGAAACGATAAGATAGAGTCCTCAGAATATTGGGACCTTAGAACAGTCTTAAGGCCCCTAAGGAAGGAGGGCTCTACACTTTCCCCAAGGAAGAGACACCACTCCAAAGAGAAATTCACAGCGCCCATCTTTCCCAAGAAGCTCTGCTCTGCATCCTAGCAATATTGAAAGTGCCTCATTCTGTCTACGATTACAGGTGAAATTTTTTCCCCTTTTAATTCTGAGAGAGGTCAAAATTGTTTAGGAACTCAGGATTCAAAAACAAGAGAGAGCACTCAGAACCTCGGCGATTTAAAACATTTTTTGTTTAAGATGACCAGGCTCTAAATGCTCTACACATTCCCCAAAGGAAAGACAGGGCACTAAGGAGAGTTAGACAGCACCGGTCTATCCCAGGCATCTTCGGTCTGCATCCTAGCAGGGCTTAAACCTCCTCACACAGTCCTCATTAACCAGTGCCAATTTTTTCCTTGCAATTCTGGGATTGCTGAGCAGTGTTAGGGAGCTCAGGATGAAAATGACAAGATAGAGCCCTAGGAACTTGGGTACCTTAAAACAGAACTGTTTTTTGGCGCCTCCGTTGTGAATACTCTCCCCCTTCCATAATGAAGAAACAAGTCACCAAAGAGAAAGAGTAAGCATATTTCAGTCTCCAGGAGCTCCTATGTGCATCCTGGCATGGTTCACAGACCCTCTCGGTATCACCAGCAATAAGTCAAAATTTTCTTTGAAATATTGGGAGAGCTGAGGAGGTTTTGGTATCACAGGATGCAAATAACAAGAAAGTGGACTCACAATTGTTTTAAGGTCCCCAAGTTGTGAGTGCTCTATACCTTCCTCAAAAGAGAGAAAAGCCGCTAAATAGAAATGTACTGAATTTTTCTCGCCCAGGGAACACTGGTCTGCATCCATCAGGGCTTAATGCCCCTCACACTGTCCACAGAGCCCAGTCCAATTTGGTTCATCCAATTCTGGGAGAGCTGGCCTGTGTTAATGATCTCAGGATGCAAACGATAAGATAGAGCACTTACAAATTTTTTACCTTAAAATAGTTTTAAGGTCCCAAAGTGAGGAGGCTCTACTCCTTCGCCAATGGAGGGACAAGCCTCCAAAGATATATGGACAGCACCGACCTTTCCCACTAAGCACTAATCTACATCCTAGTAAAATTGAAAGTTCCATATACTGTCAACAATAACAGGTCCAATTATATTCCTTGCAATTCTGGGAGAGCTGAAATGTGTTTGGAAGCACAGGATGCAAAGGACAAGATAGAGCAACACTGAAATTCGGCGCCTTAAAACAAAATTGTTTTTCAGGGCTCAAATTCTCCATGATCTACACCTTCCCCAAAGGAGAGACAAGCCTCTAAATAGACACAGACAGCATCTTTCTAACCCTGGTTACTCCGGTCTGCATCCTAGCATGGCTGAAAGCTCCTTATACTGTCCATCCACAGTAACCAATCCAATTTTTTTCTTCCAATTCTGGGAGAGCTAACCAATGTTAGCGAGTTTAAGATGCAAACGAAGTTTGAGTAAAGCAGAGAAAGTCAGATAAGGTGATGTTAATGAAATTAAACCTAGGATATGTATTCAAATGTTTTTTTTTATTTCCTATGAAGTGATTGTTTGTGCAACATTCATAAGATCATTTCTTCTTTACTTTATAAGTCCCTCCCCCATTGTATAACCACTGCTTTCACTGTATTTCATATTGGTATAATTTGTGGATGGGAAGGGGAAAACCAATTGGTTTAAATAGGGACACAGTTGGACCCATTGCAAAAATGCGATGTACAAGTCGTTATGTCCAAAATGAAGTTTACAACTTTGGTTTGTGAGTGATGGGGGGTATGGCAGCGGGGAGGACTGTGAGGGAGGACATGAGGAGGATGGGAAAAGATGGGAAGAGGAAACAAAGGAGGACGTTGCAATACTTTATAAAAAATGTACTCATTATCTTGCACATGTAATTATAACCCCTCTGTACATTATTTTCTCACAAAAAATAAAAATAAATAAATAAATAAATAAATTTAAAAACAAGAAAAGATGGAGCACTCCGAACTTGATGACCTTGAAACAGTTTGAAGCCCCGAAGCAATGAGGGTTTACTCCTTCCCCAAAGGAGGCACATGCCTCCATAGAGAAATTGACAGCACCAATCTTCCCAAGAAGCTCTGGTCTGCATCCTAGCAAGACAGAAAGTGTCTCATCCTGTCTACAATCACAGGTTCCGTTTTTTTCCTTACCACTGGGAGGGCTGAAAAATTTTTGAGATCTCAGGATGTAAACCACAAGATAGAGCACTCAGATCTTCGTTGAGGTAAACAATAGTGTATTGTGCCCAAGTTCTGAAGACTCTACAAATTCTCAAAGGAGACACAAGCCACTATAAAAAATAGACAGCAAGGTTCTATCACAGGCAACAGCGGTCTGAATCCTAGGAGGGCTTGAAGCACCTTATACTGTCCACCATCACAAGTCCGAATTTTTCCCTTGCAATGCAGGTTGGGCTGACCAGTGTTAGCAAGCTCAGGATGAAAACGACAAGATAGAGCACTGAGAATGTGGGGAACTTAAAACAAAAATGTTTTATGGCACCAAGGTTCTGAATGCTGTATACTTTCGAAAATGAAAAGACCAGCCCCCGAAGAGAAATAGACAACATCGTTCGGTTTCTAGCATCCCCTGTGTGCATCATGGCATGGTTCAAAGCCCCTCTTGGTGTCACCATCCGCAGGTCAATCATTTTTCCTTGCAATTTTGGGAGAGCTGTGGAGCGTTTGGGTGCACAGGATGCAAAGAACAAGAGAGAGTTCTCAGAATTTGGGGACCATAAAAAAATTGTTTTAAGGTCTCCAAGTTCTGAGTGCTCTCAATTTTTCCCAAAAGCGAGACAAGCCACTTAGGAGAAACAGAAAGTATTGTTCTGTCCCCGGCAAATGTGCTCTGATTCCTCGCAGGGCTTAATGACCCTTGCACTATCCACAGTAAACAGTCCAAACTTTGTTCTTCCAATTCTGGGAGATGTGACCAGTGTTACGGAGCCCAGGTACAAACGAAAAGATAGAATACTCAGATTATGGGGACCCTAGAACAAACTTAAGGCCCCCAGGGAAGGACGGCTCTACACTTTCCCCAAGGAAGGACACCACTCCAACGAGAAATTCACAGCACCCATCTTTTCCAAGAAGCTCTGCTCTGCATCCTAGCAATATTGAAACTGCCTCATTCTGTCTACAATAACAGGTGAATGTTTTTTTCCTTTTAATTCTGAGAGAGGTCAAAATGTTTAAGAACTCAGGATGCAAAGAACAAGATAGAGCACTAAGAACGCTGGCGATTTAAATCATTATTATTATTTTTTTTTTACTGTGACCAGGTTATAAATGCTCTACACATTCCCCAAGGAAAAGACAGGGCACTAAGGAGAGTTAGACAGCACGTGTCTATCCCAGGCATCTCCGGTCTGCATCATAGCAGGGATTAAACCTCCTCACACTGTCCCCATAAACCAGTCCCAATTTTTCCCTTGCAATTCTGGAATTGCTGAGCAGTGTTAGAGAGCTCAGGATGAAAACGACAAGATAGAGCACTCAGAAATTCGAGACCTTAAAGAGATTTCAGCTTCCAAAGTGAGGAGGCTCTACTCCTTCCCAAATGGATTGACATGCCTCCTAAAATATATGGACAGCACCGACCTTTCCTACTAAGCCCTAATCTACATCCTAGCAAGACTGAAAGGCCCATACTTTGTCAACAATAACAGGTCCAATTATATTCCTTGCAATGCTGGGAGAGCTGAAAACTGTTTGGAAGCACAGGATGCAAAAGACATGATAGAGCAACACAGAAATTCGGCGCCTTAAAACAAAATTGTTTTTCAGGGCTCAAATTCTCAATGATCTACACCTTCCCCAAAGGAGAGACAAGCCTCTAAATAGAAATAGACCCCATCTTTCTAACCCAGGTTACTCCGGTCTGCATCCTAGCATGGCTGAAAGCTCCTTAAACTGTCCTTCCACAGTAACGAGTCCAATTTTTTTCTTCCAGTTCTGGGAGAGCTGACCACTGTTAGCGAGTTCAGCATGCAAACGAAAGTTTGAGTAAAGCAGAGAAAGTCAGATAAGGTGATGTTAATGAAATGAACCCTAAGATATGTATTCAAAGGTTTTTTATTTCCTATGAAGCGATTGTTTATGACACATTCATAGGATCATTTATTTTTTACTTTGTAAGTCCCTCCCCCATTGTATAACCACTGCTTTCACTGTATTCTATATCGGTATAATTTGTGGAGGGGAAGGGGAAAACCAATTCGTTTAAATAGGGATACAGTTGGACCCATTGAAAAAATGGAATATAAAAGTAGTTATGTCCAAAATGAAGCTTACAACTTTGGTTTGTGAGTGATGTGGGGTATGGCAGCGGGGAGGACTGTGAGGGAGGGCCGGAGGAGGATGGGAAAAGATGGGAAGGGGAAACAAAGGAGGACGTTGGAATACTTTATAAAAAATGTACTCATTATCTTGCACATGTAATTGTAACCCCTCTGTACATCATTTTCACACAAAAAATAAAAAAAACAAATAAATAAATAAATTTACAAACAAGAAAATATGGAGCACTCAGAATTGGGGACCTTGAAACAGTTTGAAGGCCCCCAAGCAATGAGGGTTTACTCCTTCCCCAAAGGAGGGACACGCCTCCATAGAGAAATTGACAGCACCAATCTTCCCAAGAAGCTCTGGTAAGCATCCTAGCAAGACAGAAAGTTTCTTATCCTGACTACAATCACAGGTTCCATTTTTTTCCTTACCACTGGGAAGGCTGAAAAGTTTTTGAGATCTCAGTATGTAAAGGAAAAGATAGAGCACTCAGATCTTTGGTGAGGTAAACAATATTGTACGGTGCCCAAGTTCTGAAGGCTATACAATTCCTCAAAGGAGATACAAGCCACTAAAGAGAAATAGACAGCGAGGTTCTATCACAGGCAACAGCGGTCTGCATCCTAGCAGGGCTTGAAGCCCCTTACACTGTCCACAGTAACAAGTCTGAATTTTTTCCTTGCAATTCAGGGTGGGCTGAATTGGGTGGTCTTAGGATAACAGGAAAAAACGACAGGATAGAGCACTGAGAATGTGGAGAACTTAAAACATAATTGTTTTATGGCACCAAGGTCCTGAATGTTCGATACCTTCGAAAAAGAAAAGACCAGCCCCCGATGAGAAATAGACAACATCTTTCGTTTTCTAGCAGCCCTTGTGTGCATCCTGGCATGGTTAAAAGCCCCTCTTGGTGTCACCATCCGCAGGTCAATATTTTTTCCTTGCAATTTTGAGACAGCTGTGGAGGGTTTGGGAGCACAGGATGCAAACAACAAGAGATAGTTCTCAGAATTTGGGCACCATAAAGAAAATTGATTTAAGGTCTCCAAGTTCTGAGTGCTCTCAACTTTCCCCAAAAGCGAGACAAGCCACTTAGGAGAAATAGAAAGCATTGTTCTGTCCCAGGCAACTGTGCTCTGAATCTTAGCAGGGCTTCATGACACTTGCACTATCCACAGTAAACAGTCCAAACTGTGTTCCTCCAATTCTCGGAGAAGTGACCAGTGTTAGGACGCCCAGGTACAAACGATAAGATAGAGTACTCAGAATATGGGGACCCTAGAACAGTCTTAAGGCCCCCTAGGAAGGAGGGCTTTAACCTTCCCCAAGGAAGAGACAACCCTCCAATGAGAAATTGACAGCACCCATCTATCCAAAGAAGCTCTGCTCTGCATCCTAGCAATATTGAAAGGGTCTCATTCTGTCTACAATAACAGGTGAAATTTTTTTCCTTTTAATTCTGAGAGAGGTCAAAGTGTTTAGGAACTCAGGATGCAAAGAATAAGATAGAGCACTCAGAACCTTGGCGATTTAAAACATTATTGTTTTACAGTGACCAGGTTCTAAATGCTCTACACATTCCCCAAGGGAAAGACAGGGCACTAAGGAGAGTTAGACAGCATCGGTCTGTCCCAGGCATCTTCCGTCTGCATCCTAGCAGGGCTTAAACCTCCTCACACTGTCCCCATTAACAAGTCCCAATTTTTTCCTTGCAATTCTGGGATTGCTGAGCAGTGTTAGGGACCTAAGGATGAAAACGACAACATAGAGCCCTGACAACATGGGTACCTTAAAACAGAAGTTTTTTGGCACCTCAGTTCTGAATACTCTCCACCTCCCATAAAGAAGAGACAAGTCACCAAAGAGAAATAGACAGCATATTTCGGTCTCTAGTAGCTCCTATATGCATCCTGGCATGGTTCACAGCCCCTCTCGGTATCACCAGCCATAGGTCAAAAGTTTACTATGAAATATTGGGAGAGCTGAGGAGGATTTGTAGCACAGGATGCAAATAACAAGAAAGAGCACTCACAACTTGGGGACCCTAAAAGAACCGATTTACGGTCCCCAAGTTGTAAGTGCTCTACACCTACCCCAAAGGATAGAAAAGCCGCTAAATAGAAATAGACTGCATTTTTCTCCCCTAGGCAACTCTGGTCTGCATTCATCAGGGCTTAATGCCCCTCACACTGTCCACAGAGCCCAGTCCAATTAGTTTCATCCAATTCTTTGAGAGTTGACCTGTGTTAGCCAGCTCTGGAATCAAACCACAAGATAGAGCACTCAGAAATTGGTTACCTTAAAACAGTTTTAAGGTCCCAAAGTGAGGAGTCTCTACTCCTTCCCCAATGGAGAGACAAGCCTCCAAAGATATATCGACAGCACCGAACTTTTCCACTAAGCACTAATCTACATCCTAGCAAGACTGAAAGTTCCATATACTGTCAACCATAACAGGTCCAATTATATTCCTTGCAATTCTGGGAGAGCTGAAAAGTGTTTGAAAGCACAGGATGCAAAGGAAAAAATAGAGCAACACAGAAATTCCGCTCCTTAAAACAAATTTGTTTTTCAGGGCTCAAATTCTCAATGATCTACACCATCCCCAAAGGAGAGACAAGCCTCTAAATAGAAATAGACCCCATCTTTCTAACCCAGGTTACTCCGGTCTGCATCCTAGCATGGCTGAAAGTCCCTCATATTGTCCATCCACAGTAACTAGTCCAATTTTTTTCTTCCAATTCTGGGGGAGCTGACCAGTGTTAGCGAGTTCAGCATGCAAACGAAAGTTTGAGTAAAGCAGAGAAAGTCAGATAAGGTAATGTTAATGAAATGAACCCTAAGCTATTTATTCAAATGTTTTTAATTTGCTTTCAAGCGATTGTTTATGACACATTCATAAGATCATTTCTTTTTTATTTTGTAAGTCCTTGTGAATTGTATAACCACTGCCTTCACTGTTTTTCTTGTCTATATAATTACTGGAGGGCAAGCGGAAAACAATTCGTTTAAATAGGGATACAGGTGGACCCATTGCGAAAATGGGATATACAAGGCGTAATGTCCAAAACGAACATTACAACTTTGGTTTGTGAGTGGTGGGAGGTATGGGAGTGGGGAGGACTGTGTGGGACGGCAGGAAGAACATGGGAAAAGGTGGGAAGTTAAACAAAGGAGGACGTTACAACACTTTATAAAGAATGTACTCATTATATTGCACATGTAATTGTAACACCTCTGTACATAGTTTTCACAAAAAATAAATGAACAAATAAATAAATAAATAAATTTAAAAACAAGAAAAGATGAACACTGAGAACTTGGGGACCCTGAAACAGTTTTAAGGCCCCCAAGCAATGAGGGTTTACTCCTTCGCCAAAGGAGGCACATGCCTCCATAGAGAAATTGACAGCACCAAACTTCCCAAGAAGCTCTGGTCTGCATCCTAGCAAGACAGAAAGTGTCTCATCCTGTCTACAATCACAGGTTCCGTTTTTTCCCTTACCACTGGGAGGGCTGAAATATTTTTGAGATCTAAGGATGTAAACGACACGATAGAAAACTCAGACCTTCGGTGAGGTTAACAATATTGTATGGTGCTCAAGTTCTGAAGGCTCTACAATTCCTCAAAGGAGATACAAGCCACTCAAGAGAAATAGAGAGCATGGTTCTACCACAGTCAACAGCGGTATGCATCATAGCAGGGCTTGAAGCCGCTTACAGTGTCCACAGTAACAAGTCCGAATTTTTTCCTTGCAATTCAGGGTGGGCTGACTAGTGTTAGGATGCTCAGGATGAAAACGACAAAGGAGAGCACTGAGAATGTGGGGAACTTAAAACAAAATTGTTTTATGGCCCCAAGGTTCTGAATGCTCTGAACCTTCGAAACAGAAAAGACCAGCCCCAGAAGAGAAATAGACAACATCGTTCGGTTTCTAGCAGCCCTGTGTGCATCTTGGCATAGTTCAAAGCCACACTTGGAGTCACCATCCGCAGGTCAATCTTTTTTCCTTGCAATTTTGTGAGAGCTGTGGAGGGTTTTGGAGCACAGAATGCAAACATCAAGAGAGAGTTCTCAGAATTTGGGGACCATAAAGAAAATTATTTTAAGGTCTCCAAGTTCTGAGTGCTCTCAACTTTTCGCAAAAGCGAGACAAGCCACTTAGGAGAAATAGAAAGCATTGCTCTGCCCCGGGCAACTGTGCTCTGAATCTTAGCAGGGCTTAATGACCCTTGCACTATCCACAGTAAACAGTCCAAACTTTGTTCTTCCAATTCTGGGAAAACTGACCAGTGTTAGGGAACCCAGGTACAAACGATAAGATAGAGTACACAGAACATGGGGACCCTACAACAGTCTCCTTACAACTGGGAAAGCTGAAATGTTTTTGAGATCTCTGGATGTAAACGACAAGAGAGAGCACTCAGACCTTTGGAAAGGTAAACAATATTGTATGGTGCCCAAGTTCTGAAGCCTCTACAATTCCTCAAAGCAGATACAAGCCAGGAGAGAGAAATAGACCTCATGGTTCTATCACAGGCAACAGGGGTCTGCATCTGAGCAGGATTTAAAGCCCCTTACACTGTGCACAGTAACAAGTCCGAATTATTTCCTTGCAATACAGGATGGGATGACAAGTGTTAGGATGCTCAGGATGTAAATGACAAGATAAAGAACTGAAAATGTGGGGAACTTAAAACAAAATTGTTTTATGGCGCCAAGGTTCTGAATGCTCTATACCTTCGAAAAAGCAAAGATCAGCCCTGGAAGACAAATAGACAACATCGTTCGGTTTCTAGCAGCCTCTATGTGCATCCTGGCATGGTTCATAGCCCTCTTGGTGTCACCATCCGCAGGTCAATCTTTTTCCTTGCAATTTTGGGAGAGCTGTGGAGGGTTTGGGAGCACAGGATGCAAACAACAAGAGAGAGTTCTTAGAATTTTTGGACCATAAAGAACATTATTTGAAGGTCTCCAAGTTCGGAGTGCTCTCAACTTTTCCCAAAAGCGAGACAAGCCACTTAGGAGAAATACAAAGCATTGCTCTGTCCCAGGCAACTCTGCTCTGAAACTTAGCAGGGCTTAATGACCCTTGCACTATCCACAGCAAACAGTCCAAATTTTGTTCTTCTAATTCTGGGAGAAGTGACCACTGTTAGGGAGCCCAGGCACAAACGATAAGATAGACTACTCAGAATATGGGGACCCTAGAACCGTCTTAAGGTCCCCAAGGAAGGAGGGATCTACACCTTCCCCAAGGAAGAGACACCCCTCCAAAGAGAAATCCACAGCTGCCATCTTTCCCAAGAAGCTCTGCTCTGCATGCTAGCAATATTGAAAGTGCCTCATTCTGTCTACAATAACAGGTGAAATTTTTTTCCTTTCACTTCTGAGAGAGGTCAAAAATATTTAGGAACTCAGGATGCAAAGAACAAGATAGAGCACTCTGAACCTCGGCAATTTAAAACATTATTATTTTACGGAGACCAAGTTCTAAATGCCCTACACATTCCCCAAAGGAAAGACAGGGCACTAAGGAGAGTTAGACAGCATCGGTCTATCCCAGGCATCTTCGGTCTGCATCCTAGCAGTGCTTAAAACTTCTCACACTGTACACATTAACCAGTCACAATTTTTTCCTTACAATTCTGGGATTGCTGCGCTGTGTTACGGAGCTCAGGATGAAAACGACAAGATAGAGCCCTGAGAACTTGGGTACCTTAAAACAAATCTGTTTTTTTTTTTGGCTCCTCAGTTGTGAATACTCTCCACCTTCCATAATGAAGAGACAAGCCACCAAAGAGAAATAGACAACATATTTCGATCTCTAGTAGCATACTTCGGTCTCTAGTAGCTCCTATGTGCATCCTGGCGAGGGTCACAGCCCATCTCGGTATCGCCAGCCATAGGTCTAAAGTTTTCTTGGAAATATTGGGAAAGCTGAGGAGGTTTTGGGACCACAGCATGCAAATAACAAGAAAGAGCATTCACAACTTGGGGACCTGAAAAAAATTGTTTTAATGTCCCGAAGATGTGAGTGCTCTACATATTCCCCAAAGGAGAAAAAAGCCACAAAATAGGATTAGACTGCCTTTTTCTCCCTCAGGCAAATCTGGTCTGCATCCATCAGGGCAGAATAACCCTCCCACTGTCCACAGAGCCCAGTCCAATTTGTTTCATCCAATTCCTGGAGAGCTGACCTGTGTTAGCGAGCTCAGGGTGCAAACAGTAAGATAGAGCACTCAGAAATTGGTGACCTTAAAACAGTTTTAAGGTCTCAAAGTGAGGAGGCTCTACTCCTTCCCCAATGGAGAGACAGGCCTGCAAATATCTATGGACAGCAACGACCTTTCCCACTAAGCCCTAATATACATCCTAGGATGAGTGAAAGTTCCATATACTGTCATCAATAGCAGGACCAATTATATTCCTTGCAATTCTGGGAGAGCTGAAAAGTGTTTGGAAGCACAGGATGCAAACGGCAAGATAGAGCAACACAGAAATTCGGCGCCTGAAAAAAAAATTGTTTTTCAGGGCTCAAATTCTCAATGATCTACACCTTCCACAAAGGAGAGACAAGCCTCTAAATTGAAATAGACCATATCTTTCTAAGCCAAGTTATTTTGGTCTGCATCCTAGCATGGCTGAAAGCCCCTTATACTGTCCATCCACAGTAACCAGTCCAATTTTTTTCTTCCAATTCTGGGAGAGCTGACCAGTGTTAGCGAGTTCAGCATGCAAACCAAAGTCTGAGTGAAGCAGAGAAAGTCAGATAAGTTGATGTTAATGAAATGAACCCTGAGATGTGTGTTCAAATGTATTTTATTTGCTTTCAAGCGATTGTTTATGACACATTCATAAGATCCTTTCTTTTTTACTTTGTAAGTCCCTTCCCCGTTGTATAACGACTGCTTTCACTGTATTTCATGTCGGTATAATTTGTGGATGGGAAGGGGAAGAACAATTCGTTTAAATAAGGATACAGGTGGACCCACTGGAAAAATGTGATGTACAAGTCGTTATGTCGAAAACGAACTTTACAACTTTGGTTTGTGAGTGGTTGGGGGTATGGGAGCGAGGAGGACTGTGGGCGAGGGCAGGAGGAGGATGGGAAATGATGGAAAGGTTAAACAAAAGAGGATGTTACAATACATGCTAAAAAATGGACTCATTATCTTGCACACGTAATTGTAACACCTCTGTATATTGTTTTCACAAAAATAATAAATGAACAAATAAATAAATTGAAAAACAAGAAAAAATGTAGCACTGAGAACTTGGGGACGTTGAAACAGATGGAAGGCCTCCAAGCAATGAGGGTTTACTCCTTCCCCAAAGGAGGGACACGCCTCCATAGAGAAATTGACAACACCAATCTTCCCATGAAGCTGTGGTTTGCATCCTAGCAAGAGAGAAAGTGTCTCATCCTGTCTACAATCACGGATTCCGTTTTTTCCTTACCACTGGGAGGGCTGAAAATTTTTTGAGATCTCAGGGTGTAAACGACAAGATAGAGCACTCAGACCACCGTTGAGGTAAAATATATTGTATGGTCCCCAAGTTCTGAAGGCTCTACCATTCCTCAAAGGAGATACAATCCACTAAAGAGAAATAGACAGCATGGTTCTATCACAGGCAACAGCGGTCTGCATACTACCTGGGCTTGAAGCCCCTTACACTGTCCACAGTAACAAGTCCGAATTTTCTCCTTGCAATTCAGGGTGGGCTGACCAGTGTTAGGATGCTCGGGATGAAAACGACAAGATAGAGCACTGAGAATGTGGGGAACTTAAAACAAAATTGTTTTCTGGCAGCAAGGTTCTGAATTCCCTACACCTTCGAAAAAGAAAAGACCAGCACCCAAAGAGAAATAGACAACATCGTTCGGTTTCTAGCAGCCCCTGTGTGCATTCTGGCATGGTTCAAAGGCCCTCTTAGTGTCACCATCCGCAGGTCAATCTTTTTTCCTTGCAATTTTGGGAAAGCTGTGGAAGGTTTGGGAGCACAGGATGCAAACAACAAGAAAGAGTTCTCAGAATCTGTGGACCATAAAGTAAATTATTTGAAGGTCTCCATGTTCTGAGTGTTCTCAACTTTTCCCAAAAGCGAGTCAAGCCACTTAGTAGAAATAGAAACCATTGCTCTGTCTCAGGCAACAGTGCTCTGACACTTAGCAGGGCTTAATGACCCTTGCACTATCCACAGTAAACAGTCCAAACTTTGTTCTTCCAATTCTGAGTGAAATGACCAGTGTTAGGGAGCCCAGGTACAAACGATAAGATACAGTACTGAGAATATGGGGTCCCTAGAACAGTCTTAAGGCCGACAAGAAAGGAGGGCTATACACCTTCCCCATGGAAGAGACACCCCTCCAAAGAGAAATTCACAGCACCCATCTTTCCCAAGAAGCTCTGCTCTGAATCCTAGCAATATTGAAAGTGCCTCATTCTGTCTACAATAACAGGTGAAACTTTTTTTCCTTTTAATTCTGAGAGAGGTCCAAAATGTTTAGGAACTCAGGAGGCAAAGAACAAGATAGAGCACTCAGAATCTCGGCGATTTAAAACATTATTGTTTTACAGTGACCAGGTTCTAAAGGCTCTACACATTCCCCAAGGGAAAGACAGGGCACTAAGGAGAGTTAGACAGCATCGGTCTGTCCCAGGCATCTTCCGTCTGCATCCTAGCAGGGCTTAAACCTCCTCACACTGTCCCCAGTAACAAGTCCCAATTTTTTCCTTGCAATTCTGGGATTGCTGAGCAGTGTTAGGGAGCTCAGGATGAAAACGACAACATAGAGCCCTAACAACTTGGGTACCTTAAAACAGAATTTTTTTGGAGCCTCAGTTCTGAATACTCTCCACCTTCCATGAAGAAGTGACAAGTCACCAAAGAGAAATAGACAACATATTTCGGTCTCTAGTAGCTCCTATATGCATCCTGGCATGGTTCACAGCCCCTCTCGGTATCACCAGCCATAGGTCAAAAGTTTTCTATGAAATATTGGGAGAGCTGAGGAGGATTTGGAGCACAGGATACAAATAACTAGAAAGAGCACTCACAACTTGGGGACCCTAAAAGAAACGATTTACGGTTCCCAAGTTGTTAGTGCTCTACACCTACCCCAAAGGATAGAAAAGCCGCTAAATAGAAATAGACTGCATCTTTCTTGCCTAGGCAACTCTGGTCTGCATCCATCAGGGCTTAATGACCCTCACACTGTCCACAGAGCCCAGGCAAGTTTGTTTCATCCAATTCTGGGAGAGTGGACCTGGGTTAGCCAGCTCAGGAATCAAGCGACATGATAGAGCACTCAGAAATTGGTGACCTTAAAACAGTTTTAAGGTCCCAAAGGGAGGAGGCTCTACTCCTTCTCCAATGGAGAGACAAGCCTCCCAAGATATATCGACAGCAGCTACCTTTCGCACTAAGCCCTAATCTACATCCTAGCAAGACTGAAAGTTCCATATACTGTCAAAAATAACAGGTCCAATTATATTCCTTGCAATTCTGGGAGAGCTGAAAAGTGTTTGAAAGCACAGGATGCAAACGACAAGTTAGAGCAACATAGAAATTCGGCGCCTTAAAACAAATTTGTTTTTCAGGGCTCAAATTCTCAATGATCTACACCTTCGCCAAAGGAGAGTCAAGTCTCTAAATAGAAATAGAACGCATCTTTCTAACCCACGTTACTCCGGTCTGCATTCTAGCATGGCTGAAAGTCCCTCATACTGTCCATCCACAGTAACTACTCCAATTTTTTTCTTCCAATTCTGGGGGAGCTGACCAGTGTTAGTGCGTTCAGCATGCAAACCAAAGTTTGAGTAAAGCAGAGAAAGTCAGATAAGGTAATGTTAATGAAATGAACCCTAAGATATGTATTCAAGTGTTTTTAATTTGCTTTCAAGCAATTGTTTATGACACATTCATAAGATCATTTATTTTTTACTTTGTAAGTCCTTCCGAATGTATAACCACTGCTTTCACTGTACTTCATGTCTATATTATTTCTGGAAGGGAAGGGGAAAAACAATTTGTTTAAATAGGGATACAGGTGGACCCATTGCAAAAATGGGATATACAAGTCTTTATGTTCAAAACGAACATTACAACTTTGGTTTGTGAGTTGTAGGGGGTATGGGAGTGGGGAGGACTGTGTAGGACGGCAGGAAGAACATGGGGAAAGATGGGAAGGGGAAACAAAGGAGGACGTTACAATACTTTATAAAAAATGTACACATTATATTGCACATGTAATTGTAACACCTCTGTACATTGTTTTCACAAAAAATAAATGAACAAATAAATAAATGAATAAATTTAAAAATAAGAAAAGATGTAGCACTGAGAACTTGGGGACGTTGAAACAGATGGAAGGCCTCCAAGCAATGAGGGTTTACTCCTTCCCCAAAGGAGGGACACGCCTCCATAGAGAAATTGACATCACCAATCTTCTCAAGAAGCTCTGGTCTGCATCCTAGCAAGACAGAAAGTGTCTCATCCTGTCTAAAATCACAGGTTCCTTTTTTTCCCTTACCACTGGGAGGGCTGAATTATTTTTAGATCTCAGGATGTAAACGACAAGATATAAAACTCAGACCTTCGGTGAGGTTAACAATATTGTGTGGTGCCCAAGTTATGAAGGCTCTACAATTCCTCAAATTAGATACAAGTCAGGAAAGAGAAATAGACCTCATGGTTCTATCACAGGCAACAGCGGTCTGCATCCTACCAGTTCTTGAAGCCCCTTACACTGTTCACAGTAACAAGTCCGAATTTTTTCCTTGCAACTCAGGGTGGGCTGACTAGTGTTAGGATGCTCAGGATGAAAACGACAAGATAGAGCACTGAGAATGTGGGGAACTTCAAACAAAATTGTTTTATGGCGCCAAGGTTCTGAAAGCTCTGTTCCTTCGAAAAAGGAAAGACCAGCCCCCGAAGAGAAATAGACAATATCATTCGGTTTCTAGCAGCCCCTTTGTGCATCCTGGCATGGTTCAAAGCCCCTGTTGGTGTCACCATCCTCAGTTCAATCATTTTGCCTTGCAATTTTGAGAGAGCTGTGGAGGGTTTGGGAGCACTGGACGCAAACAACAAGAGAGAGTTCTCACAATTTGGGGATCATAAAGAAAATTGTTTTAAGGTCTCCAAGTTCTGAGTGCTCTCAACTTTTCCCAAAAGCTAGTCAAGCCACGTAGGAGAAATAGAAAGCATTGTTCTGTCCCAGGCAACTGTGCTCTGAATCTTAGCAAGGCTTAATGACCCTTGCACTGTCCACAGTAAACAGTCCAAACTTTGTTCTTCCAATTCTGGCAAAAGTGACCAATGTTAGGAGCCCAGGTACAAACGATAAGATAAAGTACTCAGAATATGGGGAAGCTACAGAGTAAGCCGGAAAAACACAAGAGAAATGGCAAATCCGTGTATCTCAATTCCCAATCCTGATAATCAGGGGACAGAACAGATAATGAATAATCCAGAGGAGAATTCCCAAATAGCTCTACAAACACTGCTGGCAAACAGTCTTTCAAAAGACTGAAAGCATACAAAGGACTCTGTGTGAGCGTGATAGGGAGAGAGAGGAGGCAATCCAAAAATTTAAACAGGAATATCATAAATGTGAGGAAGCTACTCAAAAACTGATACAGGATTTGCGGAGCAGCTTGAGAATACTCAAAGAGAAAGGCAGGAATGGCGTGAACAGGCTGAGAATACTCTAAAAGAACTACAGGAATCCTACGAATGGGAGGAATCTAATCAAAGAGTAATACAGGAGTTGAGAGAGCAGGAAGAGAATACACAGAGATCACTAAAGACATTCATGGAATCCATTAACAAAGAGCTGAAGGAAGTCAGAAAGACCACAAAGAAATGCTTAATGGAACCCAACAGAAGGAATGGGAGTCCAAGGACACTATGACAAATCAACTAAATGATCTGAGAATAAACAGTGAACATCAAATTAAGGAAGTAAAGAAGTTCATACAAGATCTAAAACAAAGCTTCAACAAAGAATTTGAAGCCATCAAAGCTGACCAATTAGAAGGAAAAGAGATAAAAAACAAAGTAGAAAGTCTTGACAGCATGTTCGACCATGCAGAAGATCGAATCGCAGGGATTGAAGACAGCCTAGATATTATAGAGAAAGAACACAAAATCATCCAAGACAAGTCCAAGAAATATGATAGACCTATACAACACTTGGAAGACACCATCAGAAGGCCTAGTCTAAGGACAATGGGTGTAGAGGAGCACTTAGAAACAGAAGTTAATGGCCTAGGAAATTTGTTTAACAGGATCCTAGCAGAGATCTTCCCAAATATACAAAAAGATAAGCCTATTTAGATACCAGAAGCTTTTAGAACTCCAAACAGACCAGACCAGAATAGGACATCCCACCGTCACATTTATATCCACACAGGATCAACTCAGACCAACTAAAAGATCCTTAAAGCTGTCAAGGAGAAAAGATTAATCACCTATAAAGGGAAACCAATTAGAATCACCTCAGATTTCTCAGCAGAGACAATCAAAGCAAGAAGAGCCTGGAAAGATGTATGCCATGCCCTAAAAACAAACAACTATCAACCAAGAATACTGTACCCAGCTAAACTCTCTTTCATAACTGAAGGCCAAATAAAAACCTTCCATAGCAAAGAAAAATTGAAACAATACATCTCCACCAAACCAGCCCTACAAACGATTCCTAAAGATATCTTACACATAGAAAACCAACAAGACCACAATAAAGGCCAAGAAACTGCACCCAAACTGAGAATCCAAGAACCATAGGAAGAACCCAGTTTTCGCAGCCCTCAAGAAGGTGGATAACATGGCAGGAACTCCCAAACACCTCTCAGTCCTTTCTCTTAACGTTAACGGACTGAACTCTCCAATTAAGCGACATAGACGGTCTAGTTGGATTAAAAAACAAGACCCTTCTATCTGCTGCCTTCAGGAGTCACATCTTGCCCGTCAAAACAAACACATTTTCAATGTTAAAGGTTGGAACAAAATCTACCAAGCAAACGGCCGCCATAAACAGGCGGGAGTTGCAATCCTAATATCAAATAAAATAGACTTTAAATTAAAATTCGTGAGAAGAGATAAAGAAGGTCGCTATATTTTAATTAGGGGATCTCTCTTTCAGGAGGATATTACAATTCTAAATATCTATTCGCCAAACAATGGAGCACCCAAATTTATCAAAGAAACACTATTTTCCCCAAATCCCATATAAATCCAAAGACATTAATTGTTGGGGATTTTAACACACCACTCTCCCCACTAGATAGATCAACTCCGCAAAAACTCAACAGAGAAACCGCAGATCTAAACAGCTGCATAGATCAACTAGATTTAACACATATCTACTGAACATTTCACCCAGCAGCATCAGAATACACGTTTTTCTCAGCAGCACATGGAACATTTTCTAAAATAGACCACATTTTAGGCTACAAAGCAAACTTGTATAAATTCAGAAACATTGAAGTTATACCTTGTATTCTTTCTGACCACAAGGGAATAAAATTAGAACTCAAACCAAAAGCCACCAAAGAAATCCGGTATCACATGGAGGCTGAACAACACACTGCTGAATCACAAGTGGGTCATGGAAGAGATTAGAAAGGAAATTCAAATGTTCATGCTATTCAACAAAAATGAATACACAAATTACCAGCTCCTCTGGGACACAACAAAAGCAGTACTCAGAGGCAAGTTTATAGCTCTGAGCTCCTACATCAACAAATTGGAGAGATCTGAAACCAACAATTTAATGACACATCTAAACCTCCTTGAAAAAGAGCAGCAAGATGAACCCCAATCCAGTAGACGGAAAGAAATAATTAAAATTAAATCAGAATTGAATCCAAAAAAAAAAACTATAGAAAGAATCAACAAAACAAAGAGTTGGTTCTTCAAAAAAATTAACAAAATTGACAGACCCTAGGCAATTCTTATCAGAAAAAGAAGAGAACACACCCAATAAATAAACTCAGAGATGAGAATGGAAACATCACCACGGAAACAACCAAGATTCAAAACATTATAAGGGAATACTTCTCAAAACTTTATGCTAATAAGTTTGAGAACTTGACAGAAATGGACCTTTTCCTAGCAAATATTGACATGCCAAAACTAAACCAAGATAAGTTAAACCAGCTTAACAGGCCCATATCAAGCATTGAAATAGAAACAGCAAAAGAGACCTTCCAGCTAAGAAGAGTCCAGGACCAGATGGTTTTACAGCGGAATTCTACAAGGCCTTCAAAGCAGAGCTCACACCAATACTCCCCCAACTCTCCAATGAAATTGAAAGAGAAAGTTCACTACAGAACTCATTCTATGAAGCCATCATAACCCTTATCCAAAAACCAGGCAGGGACTCATCAAAGAAAGAGAACTAGAGACCCATTTCTTTGATGAACATTGATGCAAAACTTCTCACCAAAATTTTGGCCAATCGACTTCAAAAATTCATCAAAAAAATCATACACCACGATCAAACAGGATTCATTTCAGGGATGCAAAGCTGATTCAATATACGCAAATCAATTAATATTATTCATCCCATCAAGAGGAGCAAGAATAAGAACCACATGGTTATCTGAATAGATGCAGAAAAGCATTCGACAAGATCCAAAACCCCATTATGATGAAGGTTTTGGAAAAATTAGGAATCCATGGAACATTCCTCAATACAATAAAGCCTGTATATGACAAACCTACAGCCAGCATTATACTTAATGGTGAAAAACTAAAGCCATTTCCTCTTAACTCAGGAACAAGACAAGGAAGTCCACTCTCTCCACTTGTCTTCAATCTAGTATTAAAATGCCTAGCTACAGCAATAAGACAAGATGCAGACATACAGTGGATCCAAATAGGGTAAGAAGAAATAAAACTCTCCTTCTTTGCAGACCACATGATCTTGTATTTAAAGAATCCCATAGACTCCACTCCCAAATTACTCAAGCTGATTCAAAACTTTGGCAAAGTAAAAGGGTCTAAAATTAACCCCCCAAAATCAATGGCTTTTCTGTATGCCAACAGTGAGAAAAGTGTGGCTGAAATTAGGAAAGCAACTCCATTTGTAATAGCCCCACAAAAAATAAAATACCTAGGAATTAACTTAACCAAAGAAGTGAAGGACCTCTATGATGAAAACTTTAAAATCTTGAAAAAGAAAATCAACTCAGAACTTAAAAAATTTCAAAACTTCCCATGCTCCTGGATTGGAAAGATTAATATCGTGAAAATGGCAATACTTCCCAAGGCTATCTACAAATCCAACGCGATACCTATCAAAATTCCAACCTCATTCTTCAAGGAAATAGAAGAGGCAATCCAAAAATTCATATGGAACTATAAAAGACCCCGAATAACAAAAACGCTTCTCAACGGAAAGAACACTGCTGGAGGAATATCAATACCAAATTTCAAACTCTACTATAAAGCCATAGTAATCAAAACAGCTTGGTATTGGCATAAGAACAGATCTCAGGACCAATGGAATAGAATTGAGAACCCAGAAATGAACCTACAGTCCTATAGCCATCTAATCTTCAATAAGGGAGCTAAAACAATAGAATGGAACAAAGACAGCCTCTTCAGTAAACGGTGCTGGCAAAATTGCTTAACTACTTGTAGAAAACTAAAGCTAGATCCTTATATATCACCTTGCACCAGAATCAACTCCAAATGGATCAAAGACCTCGAAGTCAAAGCAGACACTCTGAAAACATTACAGGATGGAATAGGAGAAACCCTAGGTCTCCTTGGCTCAGGCCGAAATTTTCTGAATAGAGACCCGGAAACACAACAAATCAAAGAAAGGTTGCACAAATGGGATTGCATAAAGTTGCAGAGCTTCTGCATGGCAAAGGACATAGCTAGCAAGATCAATTGAAAGCCCACGGATTGGGAGAAGATTTTTACCGGCCATACAACGGACATGGGTCTCATATCTAAATATACTTGGAACTCAAAAAATTAAATCCCCCAACAACAAATCCTCAAAGAAACAACTGTCCAATAAATAAGTGGGTGAAAGACTTAAAGAGAAACTTCTCTGAAGAAGAAAGAAGGATGGCCAATAGACACATGAAGAAATGCTCAACATCCCTAGCCATAAAAGAAATGCAAGCCAAAACAACATTGAGATACCACCTCATTCCAGTTAGAATGGAAAAAATCAAGAACTCTAACAACAACAGATGCTGGAGGGGATGTGGACAGAAAGGAACCTTAATTCATTGTTGGTGGGAATGTAAACTTGTTCAACCACTTTGGAAAGCAGTATGGAGGTTCCTCAAAAGACTCCACATAGAGCTCCCCTATGACCCAGCAATCCCACTTTTGGGCATTTACCCTAATGTTTACAAACAAGACCACACTAAAGCTACCAGCACAACTATGTTTATTGCAGCATTATTTACCATAGCTAAGATATGGAACCAACCCAGATGCCCCTCAGTAGATGAATGGATCAAGAAAATGTGGTATATATACACAATGGAATTCTATGCCTCCATCAGAAAGAATGACATTGCCCCATTTGTTAGGAAATGGAAAAACTTGGAAAAAATTATATTAAGTGAAGTAAGCCAGGCCCAAAGAAACGTAGGTCCCATGGTTTCCCTTATTTGTAATATCTAGTATATGTATGAGTCAAGCGGAAAAGGTCAGATAATGTGATGTCAGGAAAATGAACCCTTAGATGTGTATTTTAATGTTTTTTTCTTTCATGCATGTGTTTCTAACACATTTATAAGATTATCTCTTTGTTGCTTTGTATGTCCCTCCCCCACAGTATAACCCTTGCTTTCACTATATTTGATGTCAGTATAACTTGTGGAGGAGATGGGGAAAAACCAGTTGCTTAAGGATACAGGTGGACCTGTTGCAACAATGAGAAGTACAAGTTGTCATGTCCAAAATGAACTTTACAACGTTGGTGGGGGGGGTCTGGGGGGGGGAGGAAGGAGAAGGATTGGGATTAGGGGGGAGGGGGGAGGCTGTGAAGGGATGTGAAGGGTAAACAAAGGAGGAGGCTGCAATGCTTGGTAAGAAATGTACACATTATCCTGCCCATGTAACTGTAACTCCTCTGTACAGTATGTTCACAAATAAAATTAAATTAAATTAAAAAAAAAAAAAAGAACTCTAACAATAACAGATGCTGGTAGGGATGTAGACAGAAGGGAACCTTACTTCATTGTTTTTGGGAATGTAAACTTGTTCGACATCTTTGGAAAGCAGTATGGAGGTTCCTCAAAAGACTTCCCATAGAGCTCCCCTATGACCCAGCAATCCCACTTTTGGGCATTTACCCAAATGTTTACAAACAAGACCACACTAAAGCTACCAGCACAACTATGTTTATTGTAGCATTATTTACCATAGCTAAGATATGGAACCCACCCAGATGCCCCTCAGTAGATGAATGGATCAAGAAAATGTGGTATATATACACAATGGAATTCTATGCCTCTATCAGAAAAATGACATTGACCCATTTGTTAGGAAATGGAAAAACTTGGAAAAAATTATATTAAGTGAAGTAAGGCAGGCCCAAAGAAACATAGGTCCCATGGTTTCCCTTATTTGCAATATCTAATATATGTATGAGTCAAGCGGAAAAGTTCAGATAAAGTGATGTTAGGAAAATGAACACTTAGATATATATTTTAATGTTTTTTCTTTCACGCATGTGTTTCTAATGCATTTATAAGATTATTTCTTTGTTGCTTTGTATGTCCCTCCCCCAAAGTATAATCCCTGCTTTCACTATATTCGATGTCAGTATAACTTGAGGAGGAGATGGGGAAAACAAGTCGTTTAAGGATACAGGTGGACCTGTTGCAACAATGAGAAGTACAAATTGTCATGTTCAAAACGAGCTTTACAACGTCGATGCGGGGGTGGTGGGGGGGAAGAGAAGGATTGGCATTGGGGGGGTAGGGGGGAGGCTGGGAAGGGGTGTGAAGGGTAAACAAAGGAGGAGGCTGCAATGCTTGGCAAGAAATGTACGCATTATCCTGCCCATGTAATTGTAAACCCTCTGTACAGTATGTTCACAAATAAAAAAAAAATTTTTTTAAAAAGTTAAAGTTGTTTGCCATTGGTGTCCCTGGGACAGAAAACAGTCCGTTTAGCACCATAGCAATGCAAAGATTGATCAGATCAATATGTCAGTTCCCCAAAGAATAAACAATTCTTTGTGATAATAGATCTTGCTTCCTTTGCAATTTGAAGGAAATGTATGGTACAAATAAGATAAACATTAGTCTTTCTAAATATATTTTATGTATAGATAGGTTTATGCATAATATGTGTCTTTTGCTTTTTTTTGTCTTTGTTGATTTAACGATAAGTTTCCTCCTCACTACAGAAAAGTCACCAATGTGATCTGACTGATTTACACTCTGCAACAATGTTACAGGCACCAAGCAATTACTCTCTTACAAAGTATTTCTTGCATATGGTCTCCACTTCTGTGCAAGTAACTAACTCACGGCATAGCTTATCTGAATAGCATTATCTCTGTCATAATGAAAGAGGCATAGGTGGTGATTTTGAACTTTTCTGAAGAGCACTGATTTTATCCAGACACATTTGGCATCCTAGTCATTGAATTTGACCTATTTCAAACGTTCTGATTCTTCAGATTGACATTTTTAATTACTGAAAATGCGCTGCCACCAACTAGAAAACAAGTAAGCCTTTGACTTCAAAACAACAAAACTTGCCCATTTTAACTAGAAAGATCAATACTCTATATTAAATTTCCTTTGTTGTCACCGTTTGGAAGATATTATAATTATTCACTAGGAAAGAATACTGGCTCCTCTCTTCTTCAAAATTTATTTTCACAATGTGATAAAAAGATGAGTGGGTGGGAAGAAAAACAAAGGATGAAGTAACAATGCTCAATAGAAAACGTATTCATTACCTTACTCATATTACTGTAACCCCTCTGTACAGTATTTTACAATCAAACCATTTACCAAGGTGAAAAATAGACTGTTCTAGGGTCCCCATATTCTGAGTACTCTATCATATCATTTGTCCCTGGGCTCCCGAACACTGGCCACTTCTCCCAGAATTGGAAGAACAAAGTTTGTACTGTTTACTGTGGATAGTGCAAGGGTCATTAAGCCCCGATAAGATTCAGAGCACACTTGCCTGGGACAGAACAATGATTTCTATTTCTCCTAAATCGCTTGTCTCGCTTTTGGGAAAAGTTGAGAGCACTCAGAACTTGGAGACCTTAAAACAATTTTCTTTATGGTCCACAAATTCTGAGAACTCTCTCTTGTTGTTTGCATCCTGTGCTCACAAACCCTCCACAGCTCTACCAAAATTGCAAGGAAAAAAGATTGACCTGCGGATGGTGACACCAAGAGGGTCTTTGAACCATGCCAGGATGCACACAGGAGCTTCTAGACACCGAACGATGTTGTCTATTTCTCCTCGGGGGCTGGTCTTTTCTTTTTCGAAGGTAGAGAGCATTCAGAACCTTGGCGCCATAAAACAATTTTGTTTTCAGTTCCTCACATTATCAGTGCTCTATCTTGTCGTTTACATCCTGAGCATCCTAACACTGGTCAGCCAACCCTGAATTGCAAGGAAAAAATTTGGACTTGTTAATGTGGACAGTGTAAGGGGCTTCAAGCCCTGCTAGGACGCAGACCGCTGTTGCCTGTGATAGAAACATGCTGTCTATTTCTCATTAGTGGCTTGTATCTCCTTTGAGGAATTTTAGAGCCTTCAGAACTTGGGCACCATAGAATATTTTTTACCTCACCCAAAGTCTGAGTGCTCTATTTTGTCGTTTATATCGTGAGATATCAAAAATTTTTCAGCCCTCCCAGTGGTAAGGGAAAAAACCGAACCTGTGATTGTAGACAGGATGAGACACTTTCTGTCTTGCTAGGATGCAGACCAGAGCTTCTTGGGATGATTGGTGCTGTCAATTTCTTAATGGAGGCGTGTCCCTCCTTTGGGGAAGGAGTAAACCCTCATGGCTTGGGGGCCTTAAAACTGTTTCAAGGCTCCCAATTTCTGAGTGCTCCATCTTTTCTTGTTTTTAAATTTATTTATTTATTTATTTATTTGTTCATTTATTTTTTTGTGTGAAAAGAATATACAGAGGGGTTACAATTACATGTACATTATAATGAGTACATTTTTTATAAAGAATTGTAATGTCCTCCTTTGTTTAACTTCCTATCTTTTCCCATCCTCCTCCTGCCTTCCCCCACAATCCTCCCCGCTCCCATACCAACCACAACTCACAAACCAAAGTTGTAAAGTTCGTTTTGGACATAATCATTTGTACATCGCATTTTTGCAATGGGTGCAACTGTATCCCTATTTACATGATTGTTTTTCCCCTTCCCCTCCACAAATTATACCGACATGAAATATAGTGAAAGCAGTGGTTATGCAATGGAGGAGGGACTTACAAAGTAAAAAAGAAATGATCTTATAAATGTGTCATAAACAATCGCTTGAAAGCAAATAAGAATCATTTGAATACATATCTTAAGGTTCATTTCATTAACATCACCTTATCTGACTTTCTCTGCTTTACTCAAACTTTTCTTTGCATGCTGAACCCGCTAACACTGGTCAGCTCTCCCAGAATTGGAAGAAAAAAATTGGACTGGTTAGTTTGCATGGACAGTATAAGCCGCTTTCAGCCATGCTATGATGCAGACCGGAGTAACCTGGGTTAGAAAGATATGGTCTATTTCTATTTAGAGGCTTGTCTCTCCTTTGGGGAAGGTGTAGATCATTGAGAATTTGAGCCCTGAAAAACAATTTTGTTTTAAGGCGACGAATTTCTGTGTTGCTCTATCTTGTCCTTTGCATCCTGTGCTTCCAAACACTTTTCAGTTCTCCCAGATCTGTAAGGAGTATAATTGGATCTGTTATTGTTGTCAGCATATGGAACTTTCAGTCTTGCTAGGATGTAGATTAGGGCATAGTGGGAAAGGTCGGTGCTGTCCATATATCTTTGGAGGTTTGTCTCTCCATTGGGGAAGGAGTAGATCCTCCTCACTTTGGGACCTTAAATCTGTTTTAAGCTCACCAATTTCTGAATGCTTTATCTTGTCCTTTGCATCCTGATCTCGCTAACAAAGGACAGCTCTCACAAAATTGGATGAAACTAATTTTATTGGGCTCTGTTGACACAGTGAGGGGCATTAAGCCCTGATGGATGCAGACCAGATTTGCCTGGGCGAGAAAAATGCAGTCTATTTCTATTTAGCGACTCTTCTCTCCTTTGGGGAAGGTGTAGAGCACTCACAACTTGGGGACCTTAAAACGATTGTTATTTGCAACCTCTGCTCCCAAAACCTCCTCAGCTCTCCCAATAGTCCAAAGAAAACTTTTGACTTATGGCTGGTGATACCGAGAGGGGCTGTGAACCATGCCAGGATGCACATAGGAGCTAATCGAGACCGAAATATGCTGTCTATTTCTCTTTGCTGGCTTGTTTCATCATTATGGAAGGTAGAGAGTACTCACAACTGAGGGGGCCAAAAAACAGTTCTGTTTCAAAGTACCCAAGTTCTCAGGGCTATATCTTGTCATTTTCATCTTGAGCTCCCTAACACGGCTCAGCAGTCCCAGAATTCCAAGGAAAAAATTGGGACTTGTTAATGGGGACAGTATGATGAGGTTGAAGCCCTGCTAGGATGAAGACCGAAGATGCCTGGGATTGACCGATGCTGTCTAACTCTCCTTAGTGCCCTGTCTTTCCTTTGGGGAATGTGTAGAGCATATAGAACCTGGTCACCGTAAAACAATAATGTTTTAAATCACCGAGGTTCTGAGTGCTATATCATGTTCGTTGCATTCTGAGTTCCTAAACACTTTTGACCTCTCTCAGAATTAAAAGTCAAAAAATTTCAGCTGTTATTGTAGACAGAATGAGGCCCTTTCAATATTGCTAGGATGCAGAGCAGAGCTTCTTGGGAAAGATGGGTGCTGTGAATTTCTCTTTGGAGGGGTGTCTTTTCCTTGGGGAAGATGTAGAGCCCTCCTTCCTTGGGGGCCTTAAGACTGTTCTAGGGTCCCCATATTCTGAGTACTCTAACTTATCGTTTGTATCTGGGATCCTTAACACTGGTCACTTCTCCCAGAATTGGAAGAACAAAGTTTGCACTGTGTACTGTGGATAGTGCAAGGGTCATTAAGCCCTGCTAAGTTTCAGAGCACAGTTTCCTGGGACAAAACAATGCTGTCTATTTCTCCTAAGTGGCTTGTCTCGCTTTTGGGAAAAGTTGAGAGCACTCAGAACTTGGAGACCTTTAAACAATTTTCCTATGGTCCCCAATTTCTGAGAACTCTCTTTCGTTGTTTGCATCCTGTGCTCCCAAACCCTCTACAGCTCTCCCAAAATTGCAAGGAAAAAATATTGACCTGCGGATGGTGACACCAAGAGGGGCTTTGAACCATGCCTTAATGCACACAGGGGCTGCTAGAAACCGAACGATGTTGTCTATTTCTCTCCGGGGGCTGGTCTTTTCTTTTTCGAAGGTATAGAGCATTCCGAACCTTGGTGACATAAAACAATTTTTTTTAAGTTCCACACATTCTCAGTGCTCTTTCTTGTCGTTTTCATCCTGAGCATCTTAACACTGGTCAGCCCACCCGGAATTGCCAGGGAAAAATTCGGACTTGTTACTGTGGATAGTGTAAGGGGCTTCAAGCCCTGGTACGATGCAGACCGCTTTTGCCTGTGATAGAACCATGCTGTCTATTTCTCTTTAGTGGCTTTTATCTCCTTTGAGGAATTGTAGAGCCTTCAGAACTTGGGCACCATACAATTTTGTTTACCTCACCATAGGTCTGAGTGCTCTATCTTGTCGTTTACATCCTGAGATCTCAAAAAATTTTCAGCCCTCCCAGTGGTAAGTAAAAAAACACAACCTGTGATTGTAGACAGGATGAGACACTTTCTGTCTTGCTAGGCTGCAGAACAGAGCTTCTGGGGAAGATTGGTGCTGTCAATTTCTCTATGGAGGCGTGTCCCTCCTTTGGGGAAGGAGTACACTCTCATTGCATGGGGGCCTTCAAACTGTTTCAAAGTCCCCAAGTTCTGAGTGCTCCATCTTATCTTGTTTTTAAATTTATATATTTGTTCATTTATTTTTTTGTGAAAACAATGTAGAGAGGGGTTACAATTACATGGGCAAAGTAATGAGTATATTTTTTATAAAGTATTGTAACGTCCTCCTTTGTTTCTTCTTCCCATCTTTTCCCATCCTCCTCCTGTCCTCCCCCAGTCCTCCCTGCTCCCATACCCCCCACCACTCACATACCAAAGTTGTAAAGTTCGTTTTGGACAACGACTTGTACATCGCATTTTTGCTATAGTTCCTCTTGTATCCCTATTTAAACGATTGTTTTTCCCCTTCCCCTCCACAAATTATACCGACGTGAAATACAGTGAAAGCAGTGGTAATACAATGGGGGAGGTACTTACAAAGTAAAAAAGAAATGGTCTTATGATTGTGTCATAAACAATCACTTCAAAGCAAATAAAAATCTTTTGAATACATACCTTAGGGTTCATTTCATTAACATCACCTTATCTGACTTTCTCTGCTTTACTCAAACTTTCGTTTGCATCCTGAACATGCTAACACTTGTCAGCTCTCCCAGAATTGGGAAGAAAAAAATTGGACTGGGTACTGTGAATGGACAGTATCAGGGGCTTTCAGCCATGCTAGGATGCCGACCGGAGTAACCTGGGTTACATAAACACATTTGACCGCTCTCAGAATTAAAAGGAAAAAAATTTTCACCTGTTGTTGTAGACAGAATGAGGCACTTTCAATATTGCTAGGATGCAGAGTAGAGCTTCTTGGGAAAGATGGGTGCTGTAAATTTCTCGTTGGAGGGTTTTCTCTTCCTTGGGGAAGGTGCAAAGCCCTCCTTCCTCGGGGGCCTTAAGACTGTTCTAGGGTCCCCATATTCTTTTTTTTTAAATTTTATTTTATTTTATTTGTGAACATACTGTACAGAGGGGTTACAATTACATGGGCAGTATAATGCGTATATTTCTTACGAAGAATTGCACTCTCCTCCTTAGTTTACCCCTCACATACCTTCCCAGCCTTCACCCTCACCCCCCAATCCCAATCCTTATCCTCCCCCCCACCACCCCAGCACTGACGTTGTAAAGTTCGTTTTGAACATGACAACTTGTACTTCTCTTGGTTGCAACAGGTCCACCTGTATCCTTTAACAACTTGTTTTTCCCATCTCCTCCAGAAGTTATACTGACATCAAATATAGTGAAAGCAGGAGTTATACTGTGGGGGAGGGACATACAAAGCAACAAAGATAAAATCTTATAACTGCATAAGAAACACATGCATGAAAGAAAAAAACATTAAAATACATATCTAAGGGTTCATTTTCCTAAGATCACGTTATCTGACCTTTTCCGCTTGACTCATACATATACTAGATATTGCAAATAAGGGAAACCATGGGACCTGTGTTTCTTTGGGCCTTGCTTGCTTCACTTAATATAATTTTTTCCAAGTTTTTCCATTTCGTAACAAATGGGGCAATGTCATTTTTACTGATGGAGGCATAGAATTCCATTGTGTATATATACCACATTTTCTTGATCCATTCATCTACTGAGGGGCATCTGGGTGGGTTCCATATCTTAGCTATGGTAAATAATGCTCCAATAAACATAGTTGTGCTGGTAGCTTTAGTGTGGTCTTGTTTGTAAACATTTGGGTAAATGCCCAAAAGTGGGATTGCTGGGTCATAGGGGAGCTCTATGGGAAGTCTTTTGAGGAACCTCCATACTGCTTTCCAAAGATGTCGAACAAGTTTATATTCCCAAAAACAATGAAGTAAGGTTCCCTTCTGTCCACATCCCTACCAGCATCTGTTGTTGTTAGAGTTCTTGATTTTTTCCATTCTAACTGGAGTGAGGTGGTATCACAATGTTGTTTTAATTTGCATTTCTTTTATGGCTAGGGATGTTGAGCATTTCTTCATGTGTCTATTGGCCATCCTTCTTTCTTCTTCAGAGAAGTTTCTCTTTAAGTCTTTCACCCACTTATTTATTGGGCAGTTGTTTCTTTGAAGATTTGTTGTTGGGGGATTTAATTTTTTGAGTTCCAAGTATATTTAGATATGAGACCCATGTCCGTTGTATGGCTGGTAAAAATCTTCTCCCAATCCGTGGGCTTTCTATTGATCTTGCTAGCTATGTCCTTTGCCATGCAGAAGCTCTGCAACTTTATGCAATCCCATTTGTGCAACCTTTCTTTGATTTGTTGTGTTTCCGGGTCTCTATTCAGAAAATTTCGGCCTGAGCCAAGGAGACCTAGGGTTTCTCCTATTCCATTCTGTAATGTTTTTAGAGTGTCTGCTTTGACTTCGAGGTCTTTGATCCATTTGGAGTTGATTCTGGTGCAGGTTGATATATAAGGATCTAGCTTTAGTTTTCTACAAGTAGGTAACCAATTTTGCCAGCACCATTTACTGAAGAGGCTGTCTTTGTTCCATTCTATTGTATTAGCTCCCTTATCAAAGACTAGATGGCTATAGGTCTGTAGGTTCATTTCTGGGTTTTCAATTCTATTCCATTGGTCCTGAGGTCTGTTCTTATGCCAATACCAAGCTGTTTTGATTACTATGGTTTTATAGTAGAGTTTGAAATTTGGTATTGATATTCCTCCAGCAGTGTTCTTTCCGTTGAGGAGCGTTTTTGCTGTTCGGGGTCTTTTATTGTTCCATATAAATTTTTGGATTGCCTCTTCTATTTCCTTGAAGAATGAGGTTGGAATTTTGATAGATATCACGTTGAATTTGTAGATAGCCTTGGGAAGTATTGCCATTTTAACTATGTTAATCTTTCCAATCCAGGAGCATGGGAGGTATTGACATTTTTTAAGTTCTGTGTTGATTTCCTTTTTCAAGATTTTAAAGTTTTCATCATAGAGGTCCATCACTTCTTTGGTTAAGTTAATTCCTAGGTATTTTATTTGTTGTGGGGTGATTACAAATGGAGTTGCTTTCCTACTTTCATCCACACTTTTCTCATTATTGGCATACAGAAAAGCCATTGATTGTTAGGGGTTAATTTTATAACCTGCTATTTTGTCAAAGTTTTGAATCAGTTTGAGTAATTTGGGAGTGGAGTCTATGGGATTCTTTAAATACAAGATCATGTGGTCTGCAAAGAAGGAGAGTTTTATTTCTTCTTACGCTATTTGGATCCACTGTATGTCTGCATCTTGTCTTATTGCTGTAGCTAGGCATTTTAATACTAGATTGAAGACAAGTGGAGAGAGTGGACTTCCTTGTCTTGTTCCTGAGTTAAGAGGAAATGGCTTTAGTGTTTCACCATTAACTATAATGCTGGCTGTAGGTTTGTCATATACAGCCTTTATTGTATTGAGGAATGTTCCATGGATTCCTAATTTTTTCCAAAACCTTCATCATAAAGTGTTGTTGGATCTTGTCTAATGCTTTTTTTCTGCGTCTATTGAGATAACCATGTGGTTCTTATTCTTGCTCTTGTTGATGTGATGAATAATCTTAATTGATTTATGTATATTGAACCAGCTTTGCATCCTTGAAATGAATCCTATTTGATCGTGGTGTATGATTTTTTTGATGAATTTTTGAAGTCGATTGGCCAAAATTTTGGTGAGAAGTTTTGCATCAATGTTCATCAAAGAAATGGGTCTATAATTCTCTTTCTTTGATGAGTCCCTGCCTGGTTTGGGGATGAGGGTTATGATGGCTTCTTAGAATGTGTTCGGTAGTGAACTTTCTCTTTCAATTTCATTGAAGAGTTGGAGGAGTATTGGTGTGGGCTCCGCTTTGAAGGCTTTGTAAAATTCCGCTGTAAAACCATCTGGTCCTGGACTTTTCTTAGCAGGGAGGTCTCTTATTGCTCTTTCTATTTCAATGCTTCATATGGGCATGTTAAGCTGGTTTAACTCATCTTGGTTTAGTTTTGGCATGTCAATATTTGCTAGGAAAAGGTCCACTTCTGTCAAGTTCTCAAACTTATTAGCATAAAGTTTTGAGAAGTATTCCCTTATAACGTTTTGAATCTTGGTTGTTTCCGTGGTGATGTTTCCATTCTCATCTCTGAGTTTATTTATTTGGGTGTATTCTCTTCTTTTTCTGATAAGATTTACTATGGGTCTGTCAATTTTGTTAAGTTTTTCAAAGAACCAACTCTTTGTTTTGTTGTTTCTTTCTATAGGTTTTTTTGGATTTTAATTCATTTAATTATGATTTAATTTTAATTATTTCCGTCTAGTGGATTGGGGTTTATCTTTTTCAAAGAGGTTTAGATGTGTCATTAAATTGTTGGTTTCAGATCTCTCCAATTTGTTGGTGTAGGAGCTCAGAGCTATAAACTTGCCTCTGAGTACTGCCTTTGCTGTGTCCCAGAGGAGCTGGTAATTTGTGTGTTCATTTTTGTTGAATAGCATGATCATTTGAATTTCCTTTCTAATCTCTTCCATGTCCCACTCATGATTCAGCAGTGTGTCCTTCAGCCTCCCTGTGATACAGGATTTTCTTTGGTGGCTTTTGGTTTGAGTTCTAATTTTATTCCCTTGTGTTCAGAGAAAATGCAAGGTATAACTTCAACGTTTCTGAATTTAGACAAGTTTGCTTTGTGGCCTAAAATGTGGTGTATTTTAGAAAATGTTCCATGTGCTGCTGAGAAAAACGTGTATTCTGATGTTGCTGGGTGAAATGTTTGGTAGATGTCTGTTAAGTCTAGTTGATCTATGCAGCTGTTTAGATCTGCGGTTTCTCTGTTGAGTTTTTGCCGAGTTGATCTATCTAGTGGGGAGAGTGGTGTGTTAAAATCCCCAAAAATTAATGTCTTTGGATCTATGTGGGATTTGAGGGAAAGTAGTGTTTCTTTGATAAATTTGGGTGCTCCATTGTTTGGCGAATAGATATTTATAATTGTAATATCCTCCTGACGGAGAGATCCCTTAATTAGTATGTAGAGACCTTCTTTATTTCTTCTCACGAATTTTAATTTGAAGTCTATTTTATCTGATATTAGGATTGCAACTCCCACCTGTTTATGGGGGCCGTTTGCTTGGTAGATTTTATTCCAGCCTTTAACATTGAAAATGTTTTTGTTTTTACGGGCAAGATGTGACTCCTGCATACAGAAGATAGAAGGGTCGTGTTTTTTAATCCAACTAGACAGTCAATGTCGCTAATTGGAGAGTTCAGCCCGTTAACGTTAAGAGAAAGGACTGAGAGGTATTTGGGAGTTCCTGCATGTTATCCACCTTCTTGGAGGCTGTGAAAACTGGGTTCTTCCTATGGTTCTTGGATTCTCAGTTTGGGTGCAGTTTCTTGGTCTTTATTGTGGTCTTGTTGGTTTTCTATTTGTAAGACATCTTTAAGAATCTTTTGTAGGGCTGGTTTGGTGGAGATGTATTGTTTCAATTTTTCTTTGCTATGGAAGGTTTTTATTTGGTCTTCAGTTATGAAAGAGAGTTTAGCTGGGTACAGTATTCTTGGTTGATAGTTGCTTGTTTTTAGGGCATGGCATACATCGTTCCAGGCTCTTCTTGCTTTGATTGTCTCTGCTGAGAAATCTGAGGTGATTCTAATTGGTTTCCCTTAATAGGTGATTAATCTTTTCTCCTTGACAGCTTTAAGGATCTTTTCCTCGGTCTGAGTTGATCCTGTGTGGATTATTATGTGACAGAGGGATGTTCTATTCTGGTCTGGTCTATTTGGGGTTCTAAAAGCTTCTTGTATCTGAATAGGCCTATCTTTTTGTATGTTTGGGAAGTTCTCTGCTAGGGTCCTGTTAAACAAATTTCCTAGACCATTAACTTCCGTTTCTAGGTGCTCCTCTACACCCATTTTCCTTAGATTCGGCCTTCTGATGGTGTCTTACAAGTGTTGGATAGATCTATCATATTTCTTGGACTTATCTTGGATGGTTGTATATTATTTCTCTATAATATCTAGGCTGTCTTCAATCCCTGAGATTCGATCTTCTGCATGGTCTAACCTGCTGTCAAAACTCTCTACTTTGTTTTTTATCTCTTTTCCTTCTAATTGGTCTTTGATGGCTTCAAATTCTTTGTTGAAGCTTTGTTTTAGATCTTGTATGAATTTCTTTTCTTCCTTAATTTGGTGTTCAGTGTTTATTCTCAGTGGTTATGGTTTCCTTGGACTCCCATTCCTTCTGTTGGGGTCCATTCAGCATTCCCTTTGTGGTTTTTCTGACTTCTTTCAGCTCTTTGTTAATGGATTCCATGAATGCCTTTAGTGATCTTTGTGTATTCTCTTCCTGCTCTCTCAATTCTTGTATTACTCTTTGATTTGCTTCCTCCCGTTCATGGGATTCCTGCAGTTCTCTTTGAGTGTTCTCAGCCTGCTCATGCTATTCCTGCCTTTCTCTTTGAGTATTTTCAAGCTGCACATGCAAATTCTGTATCAGTTTTTGAGTAGCTTCCTCATGCTTATGATATTCCTGTATAAAATTTTGGATTGCCTCCTCTCTCCCCTATCATGCTCATACAGAATCCTTTGTATGTTTTCAAACTTTTCATTTATCATGTTTGCCAGCAGTGTTTGTAGAGCCATTTGGAAACTCTCCTCTGGATTATTCATTATCTGTTCTGTCCCCTAATTATCAAGATTGGGAATTGAGATACCCAGATTTGCCATTTTTCTTGTCTTTTTCCGTCTTACTCTGCCCATTGAAATGAAAACTAGCACCAGTTTTGTGCTGGAACACTATCTTAAGGTAACCATCAACCAACGTCTGAATTTGTACAATCAATAGTCTACAGATATAATCTAGTTCAACAGATACATCTATTCAACATCAAACAACTATGTGTTAATGGGCTTCAAACCGCCGAGAAGAATTTGGAAACCAGAAATTATTAGGGTTAGGGAGAGATGTCGGTAAAAAATAGGAATAGATTGGTGTGGGGAGGCACAGGGAGAGTTAACTATGTCTAATCTCAATGCAGGAAATAGGTTGGGTAGGATGCAATTAGAGAGAGAGAGAAAAAGAAGAAAGGGAAAGGGAAATGAAAAGAGACCAGAAAAAATAGAAAAGTAAAAATTAATAATATTATGGAGTTCCAAAAACAATCTATTTAGAGAGGAATGTGAATATATCGAGAGAAGGGGAGGGACAAAGAGGAGATGTGAAAAACTTAAAAAAATGCTTAAAATATTATATCGGTATAAAGACGTACTACTGCTATTAAGGAATTTAAGTCTCAGAGGTTTTGAATTGAGTAATAAATTTGTGGATTAAGTGTGTACACAATGGGGGATAGGGTCTACTAGTTAACTACGGGTTTATCGAAGGATGTGCAGTACAAGAGTTAAGTCACATAAAGAACAAAAGAGAGGAAAAGGTGAAAAGGATAAGAAAGGGAGAAGAAAAGATCCGAAGTTCAGTAGAGCTAAACAAAAACCAAAAGATAACTAAAAAAGAAAAAAAAAGAGAAGGAAGACCAAAAAAGAAAGAAAAACACACACTCACTTATCCCTAAAATAAAAATTATAAGAGGAAAAAAAATGTTACTGGAAAACAATTTTTTTTTCAAAAAAGGCAAAAATTAAAGATTAATAAAAGTTTTAGAAAAGAAAAAAAATGTTTTATATATAAGGTACCAAAAAAAGAAAAAAGAAATAAAAAAGAAGAGGAAGAAGAAAAAAAAGTTCTATGATTTTTTTTATTTTTGTTTTGGGAGGGGTGGGGAAAATCCTGTATCTCCCTTGTGTCTGTAACCAGCCTCTTGTTGGAGTCTCTGGTCTGCTTGAGGTCCTTTGGCGTGATTGGTTTCTTAAGTCAGTTTGTTCGAACAGGCAGAAAAATGCTCTGCTTTACCCAAGATTTTTAGATCCCCCTCCCAGGTTAGTTTAATGGGAGGGTGATCTGCTTTGAGAATCACAAAAAGGGGGATGCAGTGATGAGGCGAGATTCTGGGTAGAGTTGAGGCCTTTCAACAAACAGTAGCTTTTCCCTGGGGCTATTTTGTGAAAAACTCACAGAGCCCAGCCTGTAGCCATTCTCAGGGTTTCTGTTTTTCAATTGATTGTTGAGGCTGCTAGAGGGAGGGGCAGCCTCTGGCTCTGATTACCCAGTGAGGAAAGCCACTCCTATGGCTGGCACCTGAGCTGGGTGACTTTTCCCTGGTTAGAGCTGAGTCTGGCAGGTCACGTCACCATTAAGTTCTTGTGACCTGCTAAATGACCCGTTTTATTCCAAGGCCTGAGTTGGAGCTAGCAGCTCCTCCGAGATTTGTCGGTATCCAAGATGGAGATCTCCGGTACTGGGGGGTTGGGAAGGGGTGGCCTCCCCTCCTCTGCTGCCTGAGAAGGAGTGAGGACGTCGGGATTCTACTCACGCCGAGTCTTGGTTCCTGGGTTGTCTCTGGTCTGCAAACTGCAGGATGAAGATTTCCGCTCCTTGTTGGTTCTTGCTGTTGTTGAGTAGAATCCGCTCCCCGCTCCGTGAGGCTCATTCATCCCGAACTCTCTGTGGCTCAAGTATGGTGCCCTGGGCTCGCCGCCATGACTGCTCCCGCTGCGGAGGCGCGTGCTGGCAAGCGCTCAGATGTATCTCCTTGCCTTGGCTTCCCCTCTCTTGCCTAACTCTCTGTCCTGTGATGACACACTTGGTGAGATTCTCTGGCTTAGGACTGTTCACTGGAGCTCTAAAACTGCTTTCTATGTGAGAGCTTGTTCAGATTGCAACTTCTCCTCCGCCATCTTCCCAGAACTCTGCTGTCAATTTCTCTATAGAGGCTTGTCCCTCATTTGGGGAAGGAGTAAACCCTAATTGCTATGGGGCCTTCAAACTGTTTCAAGGTAACCAAGTTCTGACTGCTCCATCTTTTCTTGTTTTTAAATTTATTTCTTTATTTATTTGTTCATTTATTTTTTTTTGTGAAAACCATGTACAGAGGGGTTACAATTACATGTGCAAGATGATGAATATATTTTTTATAAAGTATTGTAACGTCCTCCTTTGTTTCCCCTTCCCATCTTTTCCCATCCTCCTCCTGCCCTCCCCCACAGTACTCCCTGCTCCCATAACATCCACCACTCACACACCAAAGTTGTAAAGTTCGTTTTGGACATAACGACTTCTACATCGCATTTTGGCAATGGGTCCACCTATATCGCTATTTTAACGAATTGTGTTCCCCCTTCCCTTCCACAAATTATACCGACATGAAATACAGTGAAAGCAGTGCTTATACAATGGGGGAGGGAATTACAAAGTAAAAAAGAAATGATCTTATGAATGTGTCATAAACAATTGCTTGAAAGCAAATAAAAAACATTTGAATACATATCTTAGGGTTCATTTCATTAACATAACCTTATCTGACTTTCTCTGCTTTATTCAAACTTTCATTTGCATACTAAATTCGCTAACACTGGTCAACTCTCCCAGAAATGGAAGAAAAAAATTGGACTGGGTACTGTGGATGGACAGTATAAGGGGCTTTCAGCCATGTTAGGGTGCAGACACGAGTAACCTGGCTTAGAAAGATGCAATCTATTTCTATTTAGAGGCTTGTCTCTCCCTTTGGGAAGGTGTAGATCATTGAGAATTTGAGCCCTGAAAAACAATTTTGTTTTAAGGCGCCGAATTTGTGTGTTGCTCTATCTTGTCGTTTGCATTCTGTGCTTCCAAACACTTTTCAGCTCTCCCAGAATTGCAAGGAATATAATTGGACCTGTTATTGTTGACAGTATATGGAACTTTCAGTTTTGATAGGATGCAGATTAGGGCTCAGTGGGAAAGGTCGGTGCTGTCCATATATCTTTGGAGGCTTGTCTCTCCATTGGGAAATGAGTAGAGCCTCATCACTTTGGGACCTTAAAACTGTTTTAAGGTCACAAATTTCTGAGTGCTCTATCTTGTCCTTTGCATCCTGAGCTCGCTAACACAGGTCATCTCTCCCAGAATTGGATGAAACAAATTGGACTAGGCTTTGTGGACAGTATGAGGGGCATTAAGCCCTGATGGATGCAGACCAGAGTTGCTTGGGCGAGAACAATGCAGTCTATTTCTATTTAGCGGCTTTTTTCTCCTTTGGGGAAGATGTTGAGGATTCACAACTTGGGAACCTTAAAACAATTGTTAGACAATAGAGACAATTGTTTTAAGGTACCTAAGTTGGGAGTGCTCTTTCTTGTTATTTGAATCCTGTGCTCCCCAAAACACCTCACGTCTCCCAATATTTCCAAGAAAACTTTTGACCTATGGCTGGTGATACCGAGAGGGGCTGTGAACCATGCCAGGAGGTACATAGGAGCTACTAGAAACCGAAATATGCTGTCTGTTTCTCTTTGGTGGCTTGTCTCTTCATTATGGAAAGTGGAGAGTATTCAAAACTGACGCGCCAAAAAACAGTTCTGTTTTAAGGTACACAAGTTCTCAGGGCTCTATCTTGTCATTTTCATCCTGAGCTCCCTAACACTACTCAGCAATACCAGAACTGCAAGGAAAAAATTGGGACTGGATAATGGGGACAGTGTGAGGAGGTTTAAGCCCTGCTAGGATGCAGACCGAAGATGGCTGGGATAGACCGATGCTGTCTAACTCTCCTTAGTGCCCTGTCTTTCCATTGGGGAATGTGTAGAGCATTTAGAACCTCTTCACCATAAAACAATAATGTTTTAAATGGCCGAGGTTCTGAGAGCTCTATCTTGTTGTTTGAATTCTGAGTTCCTAAACATATTTGACGTCTCTCAGAATTAAAAGGAAAAAAAATCTCACCTGTTATTTTAGACAGAATTAGGCACTTTCAATATTGCTAGGATTCAGGGCAGAGCTTCTTGCGAAAGATGGGTGCTGTGAATTTTCTTTAGAGGGGTGTCTCTTCCTTGGGGAACGTGTAGAGCCCTCCTTCCTTGGGGGCCTTAAGACTGTTCTAGGGTCCCCATATTCTGAGTACTCTATCTTATCGTTTGTACCTGGGCACCCTAACACTGGTCACTTCTCCCAGAATTGGAAGAACAAAGTTTGAACTGTTTACTGTGGATAGTGCAAGGGTCATTAAACCCTGCTAAGTTTCAAAACACTGTTGCCTGGGACAGAAAAATGCCTTCTATTTCTCTTAAGTGGCTTGTCTCGCTTTTGGGAAAAGTTGAGAGCACTCAGAACATGGAGACCTTAAAACAAGTTTCTTTATGGTCCCCAAATTCTGAGAACTCTCTCTTGTTGTTTGCATCCTGTGCTTCCAACCCTCCACAGCTCTCCCAAAATTGCAAGGAACAAATATTTACCTGTAGATGGTGACACCAAGAGGGGCTTTGAACCATGCCAGGGTGCACACAGGGGCTGCTAGAAACTGAATGATGTTGTCTATTTCTCTTCGGGGGCTGGTCTTTTCTTTTTCGAAGGTATATAGCATTCAGAACCTATGTGCCATAAGACAATTTTGTTTTAAGTTCCCCACATTCTGAGTGCTCTATCTTGTCGTTTGCATCCTGAGCATCCTAACACTGGTCAGTCCACCCTGAATTGCAAGGAAAAAATTCGGACTTGTTACTGTGGACAGCGAAAGGGGCTTCAAGCCCTGCTAGGATGCAGACCGCTGTTGCCTGTGATAGAACCCTGTTGTCTATTTCTCTTTATTGGCTTGTATCTCTTTGAGGAATCGTAGAGCCTTCAGAACTTGGGCACCATACAATATTGTTTACCGCACCGAAGGTCTGAGTGCTCTATCTTGTCGTTTACATCCTGAGATCACAAAAACTTTTCAGCCCTCCCAGTGGTAAGGAAAAAAACGGAACCTGTGATTGTAGACAGGATGAGACACTTTCTGTCTTGCTAGGCTGCAAACCAGAGCTTCTTGGGAAGATTGGTGCTGTCAATTTCTCTATGGAGGCGTGTCCCTCCTTTGGGGAAGCAGTAAACCCTCATTGCTTGGGGGCCTTCAAACTGTTTCAAGGTCCCCAAGGTCGGAGTGCTCCATCTTTTCTTGTTTTTAAATTTATTTATTTATTTGTTCATTTATTTTTTTTGTAAAAACAATATACAGAGGGGTTACAATTACATGTGCAAGATAATGAGTACATTTTTTATAAAGTATTGTAACATCCTCCATTGTTTCCCCTTCCCAACTTTTCCCCTCCTCCTCCTACCCTCCCCCAAAGTTCTCCAAACTCCTATACACCCCAACACTCACAAACCAAAGTTTTAAAGTTCGTTTTGGACGTAACGACTTGTACATCACATTTTTGCAATGGGTCCAGAACCTTAGCGATTTAAAACATTATTGTTTTATGGTGACCAGGTTCTAAATGCTCTACACATTCCCCAATGGAAAGAGAGGGCTCTTAGGAGATTTAGACATCATCGGTCTATCCCAGGCATCTTCGGGCTGCATCCTAGCAGGGCTTAAACCTCCTCATACTGTCCCCATTAACCAGTCCCAATTTTTTCCTTGCAATTCTGGGATTTCTGAGCAGTGTTAAGGAGCTCAGGATGAAAACGACAAGATAGAGCCCTGAGAACTTGGGTACATTGAAAAAGAACTGTTTTTTCGCGCCTCAGTTGTGAATACTCTCCACCTTCCATAATGAAGAGACAAGCCACCAAAGAGAAATAGACAGCATATTTCCGTCTCTAGTAGCTCCTATGTGCATCCTGGCATGGTTCACAGGCCCTCTCGGTTTCACCAGCCATAGGTCAAAAGGTTTCTTCGAAATATTGGTAGAGCTGAGGAGGTTTTGGGAGCACAGGATGCAAATAACAAGAAAGAGCACTCACCACTTGGGGACCTTAAAACAACTGTTTTATGATCCCCAATTGGTGAGTCCTCTACACCTTCCCCAAAGGAGAGAAATGCTGCTACATAGAAATAGACTGCATTTTTCTCGCCAAGGCAACTCTGGTCTGCATCCATCAGGGATTAATGCCCCTCACACTGTCCACAGAGCCCAGTCCAATTTGTTCCATCCAATTCTGGGAGAGCAGACTTGTGTAATCGAGCTCAGGATGCAAATGACAAGATAGATCACTCACAAATTTGTGACCTAAATTCAGTCTTAAGGTCCCAAAGTGAGGTGGCTCTACTCTTTCCCCAATGGAGAGACAAGCCTCCAAACATATATGGACTCAAGGACATTTCCCACTAAGCCCTAATCTACATCCTAGCAAGACTGAAAGTTCCATATACATTCAACAATAACAGGTCCAATTATATTCCTTGCAATTCTGGGAGAGCTGAAAAGTGTTTGGAAGCACAGGATGCAAACAACAAGATAGAGCATCACAGAAATTCGGCATCTTAAAACAAAATTGTTTTTCTGGGCTCAAATTCCCAATGTTCTACACCTTCCCCAAAGGAGAGACAAGGCTCTAAATAGAAATAGAGCCTATCTTTCTAACCCAGGTTACTCTGGTCTGCACCCTAGCATGGCTGAAAGCCCTGATACTGTCCATCCACAGTATCAAGTCCAATTTTTTCTTCCAATTCTGGGAGAGCTGACCAGTGTTAGCGAGTTCAGCATGCAAACGAAAGTTTGAGTAAAGCAGAGAAATCAGATAACATGATGTTAATGAAATGAACCCTAAGATATGTATTCAAATGTTTTTTATTTGCTTTCAAGCAATTGTTTATGACACATTCATAAGATCATTTCTTTTTTACTTTGTAAGTCGCTCCCCCATTGTATAACCACTGCTTTCACTGTACTTCATGTCGGTATAATTTGTGGAGGGGAAGGGGAAAAACAATTCGTTTAAATAGGGGTACAGGTTGACCCATTGCAAAAATGCGATGTACAAGTCGTTATGTCCAAAAGGAACTTTACAACTTTGGCTTGTGAGTAGTGGGGGGTATGGGAACGGGGAGGATTGTGGGGGATGGCAGGAGGAGGATGGGAAAAGATCTGAAGAGGAAACAAAGGAGCACATTACAATACGTTAGAAAAAATGTACTCACTATCTTGCTGATGTAATTGTAACCCCTCTGTACATTGTTTTCACAAAAAAAATGAATGAACAGATAAATAAATTTAAATACAAGAAAAAATGTAACACTCAGAACTTGGGGACCTTGAAACAGATTTAAGGCCCCCAACCAATGAGGGTTTACTCCTTCCCCAAAGGAGGGACACGCTTCCTTAGAGAAATTGACAGCAGCAATCTTCCCCAGAAGCTCTGGTCTGCATCCTAGCAAGACAGACAGTGTCTCATCCTGTCTACAATTACAGGTTACGTTTTTTTCCTTACCACTGTGACGGCTGAAAAGCTTTTGAGATCTCAACATGTAAACGACATGATAGAGCACTCAGACTTTCGGTGAGGTAAACAATATTGTGTGGTGCCCAAGTTCTGAAGGCTTTACAATTCCTCAAAGGAGATACAAGCCACTAAAGAGAAATAGACAGCATCGTTCTATCACAGGCAGCAACGGTCTGCATCCTAGCAGGGCTTGGAGCCCCTTAAACTTTCCACAGTAACAAGTCTGAATTTTTTCCGTGCAATTCAGGGTGGGCTAACCAGAGTTAGGTTGCTCAGGATGTAAACGACAAGATAGAGCACTGAGAGTGTGGGGAACTTAAAACAAAATTGTTTTATGGTGCCAAGGTTCTGAAGTCTCTATACCTTCGAAAAAGAAAAGACCAGCCCCCGAAGAGAAATAGACAACATCGTTCGGTTTCTTGCAGCCCCTCTGTGCATCCTGGCATGGTTCAAAGCCCCTCTTGGTGTCACCATCCACAGGTCAATCATTTTTACTTGCAATTTTGGGAGAGCTGTGGAGGGTTTGGGAGTACAGGATGCAAACAACAAGAGAGAGTTCTCAGAAATTGGGGACCATTAAAGAAAATTGTTTTAAGGTCTCCAAGATCTGAATGCTCTCAACTTTTCCCAAAAGCGAGACAAGCCTCTTAGGAGAAATAGAAAGCATTGTTCTGTACCAGGCAACAGTGCTCTGAATCTTAGCAGGGCTTAATGTCCCTTGCACTATCCACTAAACAATCCAAACTTTGTTCTTCCAAATCTGGGAGAAGTGACCAGTGTTAGGGAAACCAGGTAAAAATGATAAGATAAAGTCCTCAGAATATGGGGACTCTAGAACAGTCTTAAGACCCCCAAGGAATGAGGGCTCTACATCTTCCCCAAGGAAGAGAAACCCCTAACCGTCACCATAACCCTAACCCTAAACGACACCCTCACTCTCACCCTAACCCAAACCCTAACCCTAAGCCTCATGCTAAACCTCACACTCTCCCTAACACTAATGCTTACCCTAACACTCAGCCTCACCCTAACCCTCAACCTAACACTTACCCTCACCCTAACCCTAACTCTCACGGTCACCCAAACCCTCACCCTAACACTTACCTTCAACCTATCCTGCACCCTAACCCTAAACCTAACCGTAATACACACCCTAACACTCAACCTAACCCTAACCCTAACCCTAACCCTAAACCAAACCCTAACCCTCACCCTAACCCTAACGCTAACCCTAACCCTCATCCTCACCCTAAACCTCACTCTAACCCTTACCCTCACCATATTCCTAACCCTAACACTAACCCTAATCCTCAACCTAACCCTAACCCTCACCCACACCCCAACACTAACCCTAACCCTAACTCTCACCCTCACACTAACCCTCTCCCTAACCCTTTCCCTCAACCTAACCCTTACCCTAACCGTAAACCTAACCCTTACCCTAACACTCAACCTAACCCTAACACTAACCCTAACCCTAAACCAAACCCTAACGCTCACCCTAACCCTAACGCTAACCCTAAACCGCACCCTCACCCTAAGCCTAAACCTAACCCTTACCCTCACCATATTCCTAAAACTAATCCCAACTCTAATCCTCACCCTAACCCTAACCCTCACCCACACCCTAACCCTCACCCTCACCGGAACCCTCACCCTCACCCTAACACTTACCCTAACGCTAACGCTAACCCTTATCCTAAACCTAACCCTCACCCTCATCCTCACACTAACCCTAACCCTAACACTAACCCTAATCCTCACCCTCGCCCTTATCCTCACACTAAACCTAACACTAACCCTCACACTAACCCTAACCCACACCATAACCCTAACCCTACCCCTAAGCCTAAACCTCACCCTAAACCTAACCCTAACCCTCACCCTCACCCTAACCCTAAACCTAATCCAAACCCTCACCCTCAACCTAACCCTCACTGTCACCCAAACAGTCACCCCAAACCTAACCCTCACAAACACCCTAAGCATCACCATCACCAGTACCATCACCCTCACCCGAACACTCACCCTCAACCTAACCCTCACCCTCACCCTAAACATCATCCTAACCCTGACCCTCACCCAAACAATAACCCTAAACATTAACTAAATGAAACCCTCACCCTCAACCTCACCCTGACTCTAACCCTCACACTAGCCCTAACAATCACCGTAACCCTAAACCTAACCCTCACCCTCACCCTCAGCTTCAGCCTAAACCTAAATCTAACCCTAATCCTAACACTACCCCTAATGCTAACCCTCACCCTCACCCTCACCCTAACCCTAACCCTAATAATAACACCAACCCCAACCCTAAACTTAACCCTCACCCTAAACCTAACCCTAACCCTCAGCTTCACCCTAACAATAACCCTAACCCTAACCCTCACCCTTAAGATAACCCTAACACTAATGCTAACCAAAACCCTCACCCTAACCCTAACACTAACCCTAGCCCTAATGCTAACGCTAGCCCTCACCCTTACCCTCACCCTAATGCTAACGCTAACCCTAACCCTAACCCTCACCCACACCCTTACCTGAAGTCTAACCCAATCCCTAACCCTAAACCTCACCCTCACCTTCACCCTAAACCTAACCCACCCCTACCCTCACCCTAACCCTAACTCTCACACTAAACCTAATGCTATCCCTCACCCTCACCCTCACCCTAACCCTCACTCTAACCCTTACCCTCACCCAAACCCTAACCCTAACACTACCACTAAACCTCACACTAACCCTCACCCTAACCCTAAAACTAACCCTAACCCTCATCATCACCCTCACCCTAACGCTAAAGCTAACCCTAACCCTAACCCTCACCCTCACCCTCACCTGAAGTCTAACCCAATCCCTAACCCTAAACCTCACCCTCACCCACACCCTAAACCTAACCCACCCCTACCCTCACCCTAACCCTAACTCTCACCCTAACCCTAATGCTATCCCTAAACCTCACCCTCACCCTAACCCTCACTCTAACCCTTACCCTCACCCTAACCCTAACCCTAACACTACCACTAAACCTCACACTAACCCTCACCCTAACCCTAAACCTAACCCTAACCCTCACCCTAACACTCACCCTAACCCTCACCCTAAACCTAACCCTCACCGTCACCCTAAACCTAAAACTAAACCTTACCCTCATCCTAACCCTAAACCTAACCCTAAGACTAACACTCACACTAACCCTAACACTCACCCTAAACCTAACCCTAACCCTCAGCCAAATCCTCTTCCTAACCGTAACCCTAATCCTCAACCTAAACCTAACCCTATCCATAACCATAATCCTAAACTTAAAGCTCACCCTCACCCTAACACTTACCTTCACCCTAAATCTAACCCTAACCTTCACCCTCACCCTAACACTCACCCTAAACCTAACCCAAACCCTAATCCTAAACCTAACCCTAAACCTCACCCTCACCCTAACTCTCACCCTCAACCTAAACATCAACCTAACCCTAACCCTAAACCTAACCCTAACAATCATCCTCACCCTAACTCTCATCCTCAACCTAAACATCACCCTAACCCTAACCCTCACCCTAACCCTATGCTAACCCTCACCCTACCCATCAATCTAACCCTAACACTAACCCAAATCCTCACCCTCACCCTAAACCTCAGCCTAAACCTGATCCTCACACTAACCGTAACCCTAACCGTAACCCTCACCCTAAACCTAAAACTCACACTAACCGTAACCTTAACCCACACCCTAACCGTCACCCTAAGCCTAACCCTAATCCTAAACCTCACCCTCAACCTATCCCTAACCCTAACCCTAACCCTCACCCTAACCCTAAACCTAACCCTCTCCCTAACATTCACCCTCATCCTCACCCTCACCCTAACACTCACCCTAAACCTAACCCTAACCCTAATCCTAAACCTAACCCTAAACATCACCCTCACCCTAACTCTCACCCTCAACTTAAACATCACCCTAACCCTAACCCTAAACTTAACCCTAACAATCACCCTCACCCTCACTCTCACCCTCAACCTAAACATCACCCTAACCCTAACCCTCAACCTAACCCTATGCTAACCCTCACGCTAACCATCACCCTAACACTAACGCTAACCCTAACCCTCACCCTCACCCTAAACCTCAGCCTAAAAATGATCCTCACACTAACCGTAACCCTAACCCTAACCCTCACCCTAAACCTAACCCTCACACTAACCGTAACCCTAACCTTCACCCTAACCGTGACCTTAAACCTAACCCTAATCCTAACCCTCACCCTCAACCTATCCCTCACCCTAACACTTAGCCTCACCCTAAGCCTAACCCTAACACTAACACTCACACTAATCCTAACCCTCACCCTCACCCTCACCCTCACCCTAACCCTCACCATAATCCTAACGCTAACCCTAACACTCACCCTCACCCTAAACCTCACCCTAACCCTTATCCTCATCATAACCATAACCCTAACCCTAATCCTCACACTAAACTTCACCTAACACTCACCCTAACCCTAACATTAACCCTCACCTTCACCCTAACCCTCACCGTCACCCGAACCCGAACCCTAACCCTAACCTTCACCTACACCCTAACCCTCACCCTCAATATCTCCCTCACCCTCAGCCTAACCCTCAGCCTAACCCTAAATCTAACCCTAATGGTAACCCTTAACCTCAAAGTCACCCTAAACCTCACCCTAAAATTTACCCTCAAACTCAAATTCTCACTAACCCTAACCCTAAACCTAAACCTCACCTTAACCCTCAGACTAACCCTAACCCTAACCCTAATCCTCACCCTCAACCTAACCCTCACCCTAATCCTTACCCTCACCAGAACCTTAACCAGAACCCTAAACCTAACCCTCCTTCTAACCCTTTACCTAACCCTAGCCCATACCCTAACCTTGACCCTAAATGTAACCCTCACCCTAACCCTAACCCTCACCCTCACCCTCAACCTCACCCTCAGCCTAAACCTAACCCTAACCCTAATCCAAACACTAACCCTCACCCTCACCCTCACGCTAACTCAAAACCTAACCCTAACCAATACCCTCACCCTAACCCTAAACCTATCCCTAACCCTCATCCTAACCCTAACCCTAATGCTAAACCTAACCCTCATGCTCATCCTCACCCTAACCCTCAACCTCACCCTAACACTAATGCTAAGCCTAACCCTCACCCTAACCCTAACCCTCACCCTCACACTGAACCTAACCCTAACCCTCAACCTAATCCTCACCCTAACACTGACCCTCACCCTGAACATCACCTACCCCGAACCCTCACCCTAACCCTAAACCTACACCTCACCCTAACCCTCACCCAAACCCTAACGATAACAGAAAACCTCACACTCACCCTAACCCTCACCCTAACCCTGAACCTCACCCTCACCCTAACCCTAAACCTAACCCTCACACTAACCCTAACCCTCACCTCACACTACACCTACCCCTCACCCTAACCCTAACGATAACCCAAACCCTCACCCTCACCCTAACACTCACCCTAATATTTACCCTCACCCTCACCCTAACCCTAACCCTAAACCTAACCCTAATCCTAACCCTCACACTAACCCTAACACACACCCTAAGCCTAACCTTACACCTCACCCTAACCCTCACCCAAACCCTAACGATAACCCAAAACCTCACACTCACCCTAACCCTCACCCTAAACCTTACCCTCACCCTCAGCCTAAACCTGAACCTAACCCTCACACTAACCCTAACCCTCACCCTCACACTACCCCTACCCCTCACCCTAAACCTAACGATAACACAAACCCTCACCCTCACCCTAACCCTAAACCTAAATCTAACCCTCACACTAACCCTAACCCTCACCATAACCCTAACAATACCCCTCACCCTAACCCTCACCCTAACCCTAACACTAAACCTAACCCTCACCCTAAACCAAACCCTAACCCTCACCCTCACCCTAAACCTCACCGTCACCCTAACCCTCACCCTAACCCTAACCCTCACCCACACCCTAAATCCCAACGTTTCCTGAACCCAAACTCGAATCCTAATCCTCACCCTCACTCAAAACATCACCCTAAACTTAACCCTCAAACAATCCCTAACCCTAACCCTCACACTAACCCTAACTCTCACACTAACCCTCACCCTCAACCTAATCCACACTCTAACAATAAGGCTAACCCTTACCTAAACGAAAACCTCAACCTCACCCTCACCCTCACCCTTACGCTAACACTCACACTCACCCTCCCCTCAGCCTAACCCTAACCCTAACCCTAATCCTAAACCTAACCCTTACCCCCACCCTCACCATAATCCTAACCCTAAACCTAACGCTAACCCTCACCCTCACCTTCACCCTCACCCTAACCCTAAACCTAACAATAACCCTAAGACTAACCCTAACCGTAATCCTAACCCTAACCCTCACCCTAACCATAACCCTAACCCTAAAACTCACCCTAAACCTAATCCTAACCCTAAAACTCACCCTCAATCTCACCCTCACCCTAACCTCCACCCTCACCCTCAGCATCACCCTAAACCTCACACTAACACTAACCCTCACCGTTACCCTAACCCTAACCCTCACCCTCACCCTCAACCTCAGCCTAACCCTAACCCTATCACTCATCCTAACCCTAACCCTCACACTCACCCTCACACTAACCCTCACCCGCACCCTCACCCTCACCCTAAACATCACCCTAACCCTAACCCTCACCCCAAAGCTAACCCTAAACGTCACCCTCATCCTAACCCTTACCCTAACCCTTATCCTCACACTAACCCTAACCCTAACCCTAACGCTCACACTAAACCTAAACCTCACCCTAAACCTAACCCTACCCCTCACCCTAACCCTCACCCTAACGCTAAACCTAACCCTCACCCTCACCCTCCCCTAACCCTCAGAGTCACTATAACCCTCACCCTAAACATCACCCTAACCCTAACCCTAACCCTTACCTCACACTAACCCTAAACCTCACCCTAAAACTAACCCTAACCCTCATGCTAACCCTCACCCTAAACCTTATCCTGACACTAACCCTAACCCTAACCCTAATCCCCACCTAACCCTAACCCACACCCTAACCCTCACCCTCACCCGAACCCTCAACCTCACCCATACCCTCACCCTCAACCTAACCGGAACCCTCAACCTAAACATCATCCTAACCCTAACCCTCACCCTAATCCTCACCCTAACGCTCACCCTCACCCTGAACATCACCCTACCCCGAACCCTCACACTAACCCTAAGCCTACACCTCATCCTAACCCTCACCCAAACCCTAACGATAACAGAAAATCTCACACTCACCCTAACCCTCACCCTAACCCTGACCCTCATCCTCACCCTAACCCTAAACCTAACCCTCACATTAACCCTAACTCTCACCTCACACTACACCTACCCCTCACCCTAAACCTAACGATAACCCAAACCCTCACCCTCACCCTAACACTCACCCTAATATTTACCCTCACCCTCACCCTAACCCTAAACCTAAACCTAACCCTAATCCTAACCCTCACACTAACCCTAACACACACCCTAAGCCTAACCCTACACCTCACCCTAACCCTCACCCAAACCCTAACGATAACCCAAAACCTCACACTCACCCTAACCGTCACCCTAAACCTTACCCTCACCCTCACCCTAAACCTGAACCTAACCCTCACACTAACCCTAACCCTCACCCTCACACTACCCCTACCCCTCACCCTAACCCTAACGATAACCCAAACCGTCACCCTCACGCTATCCCTAAACCTAAATCTAACCCTCACCCTAACCCTAACCCTCACCATAACCCTAACAATACCCCTCACCCTAACCCTCAACCTAACCCTAACACTAACCCTAACCCTCACCCTAAACCTAACCCTAACCCTCACCCTCACCCTAAACCTCACCGTCACCCTAACCCTCACCCTAACCCTAACCCTCACCCACACCCTAAACCCCAACGTCTCCTGAACCCAAACTCGAATCCTAATCCTCACCCTCACTCAAAACAACACCCTAAACTTAACCCTCAAACAATCCCTAACCCTAACCCTCACCCTAACCCTAACTCTCACACTAACCCTCACCCTCAACCTAATCCACACTCTAACAATAAGGCTAACCCTTACCTAACCGAAAACCTCAACCTCACCCTCACACTCACCCTCACGCTAACACTCACACTCACCCCCCCTCAGCCTAACCCTAACCCTAACCCTAATCCTAAACCTAACCCTTACCCCCACCCTCACCATAATCCTAACCCTAAACCTAACGCTAACCCTCACCCTCACCCTCACCCTCACCCTAACCCTAAACCTAACAATAACCTTAAGACTAGACCTAACCGTAATCCTAACCCTAACCCTCACCCTAACCGTAACCCTAACCATAAAACTCACCCTAACCCTAATCCTAACCCTAAAACTCACCCTCACCCTCACCCTAACCCCCACCCTCACCCTCAACATCACCCTAAACCTCACACTAACACTAACCCTCACCGTTACCCTAACCCTAACCCTCACCCTCACCCTCAACCTCAGCCTAACCCTAACCCTATCACTAATCCTAACCCTAACCCTCACACTCACCCTCACCCTCACCCGCACCCGCACCCTCACCCTCACCCTAAACATCACCCTAACCCTAACCCTCACCCCAAAGCTAACCCTAAACGTCACCCTCATCCTAACCCTTACCCTAATCCTTATCCTCACACTAACCCTAACCCTAACCCTAACGCTCACACTAAACTTAAACCTCACCCTAAACCTAACCCTACCCCTCACCCTAACCCTCACCCTAACCCTAACCCTAACCCTCACCCTAACGCTAAACCTAACCCTCACCCTCACCCTCACCCTGAACCTCAGAATCACTCTAACCCTCACCCTAAACATCACCCTAACCCTAACCCTAAACCTTACCTCACACTAACCCTAAACCTCACCCTAAAACTAACCCTAACCCTCATGCTAACCCTCACCCTAAACCTTATCCTGACACTAACCCTAACCCTAACCCTAATCCCCACCTAAACCTAACCCACAACCTAACCCTCACCCTCACCCGAACCCTCAACCTCACGCATACCCTCACCCTCAACCTAACCGGAACCCTCAACCTAAACATCATCCTAACCCTAACCCTCACCCTACTCCTCACCCTAACCCTAACCCTCAACCTAAACCTCACCCTCACCCTAATCATCACCCTAAACCTAACCCTAACCCTTACCTAAATGAAAACCTGACCCTCACTCTCACCCCAACAATCACCCTCACCCTAGCCCTCACCCTAACGTTAACCCTCACCCTAAACCTAACCATCACACTAACCCAAACTCTCACCATAACCCTAAACCTTACCCTCACCCTAACACTAACCCTAAGCCTCACACTAACCCTAATCCTCACCCTAGCCCTTACCCTAACCCTAAGCCTCACCCAAACCCTCACCCTCACCCTAACCCTAATGCTAACCCTAACCCTCACGATCACATTAACCGTCACTGTCACCCTAACACTCACCCGAATCCTAACCCTCAACCACAATCTAACCCTCACCCGAAACCGAACCCTCACACTCACCCGAAGCCTCAGCCTCGACCTAACCCTCAAACTCACCCTAAACATTACCCTAACTCTAAACCTCACGCTAACCTTAACCCTAACGTGCACCCTCGTCCTCACCCTCTCCCTAACCCTCACCCTCAGCCTAGCCTTCAGCCTAACCCTAACCCTAACCCTCACCCTCATCCTCACACTAATCCTAACCCTAACCCTAACTCACGCTAACCCTAATGCTAACCCTCACAATAAACCTAACCCTCACACTAACCCTAACTTTACCCTTCAGCCTAACCCTCACCCTAACCCTAAACCTAACCGTAATCATTACCCTAACACTTACCCTAACCCTAATACTCAGGCTATCCCTAACCCTAATATTATCCCTAAGCCTAAACCTCACCCTCAGCCTAAACCTCACCCTAACCCTTACCCTCACACTAATGCTAACCCTAACCCTAAAACTCACCCTCACCCTAAACCTCATGATCACCCTAATCCTCACCCTATGCCTAACCCTCACACACACCCTAAACCTAACCCTAACCCTAACCCAAACCTTAACCCTAACCCTAACCCTAACCCTTACCCTAACCCAACCCTAACCCTAACCTTCACCCTAACCCTAACCATAACCCTCACCCTAACCCTAACACTAAATCTAATCCTCACCCTCACACTAATCCTCACCCTAAGCTTATCCTCACATTAACCCTAAACCTAACCCTAACCCTCACAATAACCCTAAACCTCATCCTAACCCTAACACTACCCCTAAGCGTAACCCTCAACCAAACCCTATCCCTAACCCTAACACTCAACCTAACCCTAACCCTAACATTCACCCTCACCCTAACCTTCACCCTAACCCTAACTCTAACCCTCACCCTCACATTAACCCTAACCCTCACCCTAACCCAAAACCTAACGCTAAACCTCACCCTCACCCTAACCCTCACCCTCAACCTAACCCTAATGATAAACTTAACCGTCAACCTCACCCTTACCCTCGCCCTTACCCTTAACCTCACAATAACTGTTGCTCTCATCCTCAACCTAACACTCACCCTAACCCTTGCCCTCATCCTAAACCTCACCCTAACCCTAACCCTAACTCTAACCCTAACCGTCACCCTAACTCTCAACCTAACCATAACCCTAACCCTCACCCTCACCCAAACCCTAACCGTAACCTTCACCCTCACCCTAACCCTCACCCTAAACCTCACACGAACTCTAACCCTAACCTAAACCTAACCCTAACGCTCACACTAACCCTAACCCTCACCATGATCCTAACCCTAAACCTCAGCCTAACCCTCATCCTAACCCTAACGCTACCCCTCACCCTAACACTAACACTAACCCAAACCTTCACCCTAACCCTAACCCTTAACCTAACCCAACCCTAACCCTAACCCTGACCCTAACCCTAACCATAACCCTCACCCTAAACCTCACCCTAACCCTAACACTAACCCTAACCCTCACCCTCAAACTAATACTCACCCCAACCTTATCCTCACACTAACCCTAACCCTAACCCTCACACTAACCCTAAACCTCACCCTAACCCTAACACTACCCATCAGCAGAACCATCAACCTAACCCTATCCCTAACCCTAACCCTCACCCAAAACCTAACCCTAACCCTCACCCTCACCCTAACACTCACTGTCACTCTAAAGCTCACCCTAACCCTAACCATCACCCACAACCTAAGCCTCACCCTCATCCTAACCCTAATGCTCACCCATACACTCACCATCACCCTCAGCCTAACCCTAACCCTAACCCTAATCCTAACCCTAAACCTTACCCTCACCCTCACCCTAACCCTAACCCTAACACACAAACTTAACCTCATCCTAAACCTAAAGCTAACACTAACCCTAATCCTAACCCTAACCCTCACCATCTCCCTAACCCTCAACCTAACCCTAAGCCTTACCCTAACCCTTACCCTAACCCTAATCCTCAACCTATCCCTAATACTAACCGTAACCATAACCCTCACCCTAACCCTAACCCAAACCATAACCATTACCCTAACCCTCACCCTCACCTTCACCCTCAGCCTAATCCTAACAATAAGCCTAATCCTAACCCTAACCCTCACCCTAACCATAACCCTCACCCTCACCCTAACTCTAACCCTAACCCTAACTCGAACCCTCACCCTAAAATTCACACTAACCCTAACCCTAACCCTCAACCTCACACTAACCCTTAACCTAACCATTACCCTCACTCTAAACTTAGCCCTAACCCTAACCCTAACCTTCACACTACCCCTAAATCTCACACTATGCTTAACCCTGTCCCTCAGCCGAACCCTCATCCTAACCCTAACCAAACCCTAACCTGACCCTAACCCTCACCTTAACCCTAAACCTCACACTCACCCTAACCCTCACCCTAACCCTAACTCTCACCCTATCCCTAATCCTAACCGTCACCCTCACCTTAAACCTAATCGTAACCCTAACACTCACCCTAACCCTCACCCTAACACTGATAATAACCCTAACTCTCAACCTCACCCTAAACCTCAACCTAACCCTTACCCTCACCCGAACCCAAACCCTAACTCTAATCCTCACACTAACCCTAACCGTATTCCCATCCTTCACCCTAACCCTCATCCTAACCCTAAACCTAACCCTAACCCTCACCCTAAACCTAACCCTCAACACACCCTAACCACCACCCTCACACTCACCCTCACCCTCACACTCACCCTCACCCTCACCCTAACCCTAACTCTAACCCTCACACTAACTCTAACCCTCACCTTCACACTCACCCTCACCCTAAGCCTAACCCTAACCCTACAACTAAACCTAACCCTAAACCTCACCCTCACACTTACACTAACCCTAACCCTCACCCTCACCCTAACCCTAACCCTCACCTTCGCCCTAACCCTTACCATCACCCTAACACTCACCCTAACACTCCCATACCCTAACCCTCACCTCAAACGTACCCTCACCCTCACCCTAACTTTTACCCTCAACCTAAACATTACCCTAAACCTAACCCTCAACCTAACCCTAACCATAATCCTCACCCTCACACTAACCCTAACCCTAACCTTAACCCTCACCTTAACCCTCACCCTAACACTCACGATAACCCTAACCCTCACTCTCACGCTAAGCCTCACCCTAAACCTTACCCTCACTCTAACACTAACCCTAATCCAAACCCTCACACCAATCCTAACCCTCATCCTAACTCTAACCCTAAACCTACCCTACACCCTATCCCTCATCCTAATTCTAAACCCTAACCCTAACCCTAACCCTCACCTTTACCCTAGGCTCATCCTAACCCTAATCCTAAACCTAACTTTAACCCTAACCCTTAAACTCACCCTAACCCTAATCATAACTCTAACCCTCAACCTCACTTTAAACATCACCCTCAACCTCACCTTCACCCTAACTCTCACACTAAACCTAACCCTCACCCTCACCCTCACCCTAACCCTAACCCTAAACCTCATCCTAACCCTAACTCTCACCCTAACACTTACGCTAAACCTAATCCTCACCCTATCCCTAATCCTAACCCTAAAACTAACCCTCACCCTTACCCTAACCCTAACCCTCACACTAACCCTAACCCTCACACTAACCCTAACCCTCACACTAACCCTAACCCTACCACTCGCACTAACTGTAACCCTCACCCTAACCCTAACCCAAACCCTAACCATAAACCTAACCCTCACCCTCACCCTCACCTTCAACCTCACCCTCAGCCTAATCCTAACCCTAACCCTAATCCTAACCCTAACCCTCACCCTAACCATAACCCTCACCCTCACCCTAACTCTAACCCTAACCCTAATTCTAAACCTCACCCTAACCCTCACACTAACCCTAACTCTAACCCTAACCCTCACCTTCACACTAACCCTTACCCTAAGCCTTACCCTCACTCTAAACCTAGCCCTAACCCTAACACTAACCCTCACACTTCCCGTAACCCTCACGCTAAGCTAAACCCAATCCCTCAGCCTAACCCTCATCTTAACCCTAACCCTAACCCTGACCCTGACCCTAACCCTCACCTTAACCCTAATCCTCACTCTCATCCTAACCCTCACCCTAACCCTAAACCTCAATCTCACCCTAAACCTTATCCTAACCCTAACACTCACCCAAACCCACACCCTAACCCTAACGCTAACCCTAACCCTCAACCTCACCCAAAACCTCAACCTAACCCTTAACCTCAGCCTCACTCTAACCCAAATCCTAACCCTAATCCTCATACTAACCCTAACCCTAACCCCATCCTTCACCCTAACCCTCACCATAATCTTAACCCTAACCCTAACCCTCACCCTAAACGTAATCCTCACCACACCCTACCACTCGCCCTCACCCGAAACCTCACCCTCACACTAACCCTCACCCTCACCCTAACCCTAACTCTAACCCTCACACTAAAGCTAACCCACACCCTCACACTAACCCTCACTATAAGCCAAACCCTAACCCTAACCCTAAACCTAAAACTAAACTTCACCCTCACCCTTACACTAACCCTAACCCTAACCATCACCCTAACCCTAACCGTCAACCTATACATAACCATAACCCTCACCCTCACCCTAACCCTAAACCTAACCCTAACTCTAACCCTCACCCTAACTCTTACCATCACCTTAACACTCACCCTAACCCTAACCCTCCCATAGACTAACCCTCACCCTCAACCGAACCCTCGCCCTCATCCTAACTTTTACCCTCACATTAAACATCACCCTAAACATCACCCTAAACCTAACCCTAAACCTAACCCTCACAGTAACCCTAACCCTCACGCTAACCCTAACCCTACCACTCACACTAACACTAATCCTCACCCTAACCCTAACCCAAACCATAACCATAACCCTAACCCTAACCCTCACCCTCACAATCAGCCTAATCCTAACCCTAACCCTAATCCTAACCCTAAACGTCAACCTAAACATAACCCTCACCCTCACCCTAACTCTAACCCTAACCCTAACTCTAACCCTTACCCTCAATCTAACCCTAGCTCTAACCCTAAACCTAACCCTCACACTACCACTAACTCGCATGCTAAGCTTAACCCTATCCCTCAGTCGAACTCTCATCTTAAACCTAACCCTAACCCTAACACTGACCCTAACCCTCAACTTAACCCTAATCCTCACTCTCATCCTAACCCTAACCCAAACTCTCACCCTAACCCTAACCCTAACCCTCACCTTCACAGTAAACCTAATCCTTACCCTAATCCTCACCCTCACCCTAGCCCCATCCTAACCATAATCCTAAACCTAACCCTAACCCTAACCCTAAAACTCATCCTAACCCTAATTGCAATCCTAACCCTCACCCTCATCTTAAACGTCACCCTCAACCTCACCCTTACCCTAACCCTCACACTAATCCTAAACCTCACCCTAAACCTAACCCTAACCCTCACCCTCACGCAAAACCTCAAACTAAACCTAACCCTAACCCTAACCCTAATCCTCACCCTCACCCTCAACCTCAGCCTAACCCTTACCCTCACTCTAACCCTAACCCTAACCCTAACCCTCACACTAACCCTAACCCTCACCCTAAGCTTAACCCTACCCCTCAGCCTAACCCTCACACTAACCCTAACCCTCACCCTAAGCTTAACCCTACCCCTTAGGGTAACCCTCATAATAACACTAACCCTAAGCCTAACCCTTACCCTCACTCTAACCCTAAACCTAACCCTAACCCTTACACTAATCCTAAACCTCACCCCAAGCTTAACCCTACCCCACAGCCTAAGCCTAATCCTAACCCTAACCCTAACACTAACCCTGACCCTAACCCTCACCCTATCCCTCACCCTCACCCTCACCCTAACCCTAACCCTCACCCTAACCCTAACTCTTACCCTAAACCTAAAACTAACCCTCACTCTCACCCTATACCTAACCCTCACCCTAACCCTCACCCTAACCCTAACGCTATCCCTAACCCTCACCTTCACCCTAAACCTCACCCTAAACCTTACCCTCATCCTAACCCTAATCCTAAATCTAATCCTTACACTAACCCTAACCCTAAGCCTAACCCCATCCTTCACTCTAAACCTCACCCTAATCCTAACCCTAACCCTAAACCTCACCCTAATGCTAACCCTAACCCAAAACTGAACCCTCACACTCACCCTCACCGTCACCCTAACCCTCACCCTAAACCTAACCCTCACCACACCCTAACCCTCACCCTCACCCTCACCCTCATCCTCACCCTAACCCTCATCCACACCCTAACCCTAACCCTAAACGTACCCTCACTCTCACCCTAAGCCTCACCCTCACCCTAACACTAACCCTAACCCACACACTAACCCTATCACTCACCCTCACCCTCACCCTAAGCCTAAACCTAACCCTAACCCTAATCCTAAACCTAACCCTCACCCTCACCCTAACCCTAACCATAAAACTAAATCTAAAACTCACTCTCACCCTCACACTTACCCTAACCCTAAGCCTAACCCTCACCCTAAACCTAACCGTCAACCTAATCATAAACATAACTCTCACCCTCACCCTAACCCTAAACCTAACACTAACCCTCACCCTCACACTATCACTCACCATCACCCTAAACCTCACCCTAAATCTAACCCTGACCCACACCATAACGCTCACCCTCACCCGAACCCTCACCTTAACCCTAACCCTTACCGTAACCCTCACCCTAACACTCACCCTAACACTCACGTAAACCCTAACTCTCACTCTCATCCTAACCCTCACTTTAAACCTTACACTCACCCTAACTCTAACCCTAACCCTCACACCAAACCTAACCTTTACCCTAAATCTAACCCTAAACCTACCCCTCACCCTAACCCTCTCCCTAACCCTAACCCTAACCCTAACCCTAACCCTAACCCTAACCCTAACCCTAACCCTAACCCTAACCTAAGCCTCACCCTAACCCTAACCCTAAACCTCACCCTCACCCTAGCCCTCATCCTAACGCTAATCCTAACCCTAACCCTAAAACTCACTCTAACCCTAATCGTAACACTAACCCACACCCTCACCCTCACCTTAACCTTGACCCTCAACCTCACCCTCAACGTAACCCTCACATAAACCATAACCCTCACCCTAAACCTAACCCTAACCCTCACCCAAACCCTCAACTTAAGGCTAACACTAACCCCAACCCTAATCCTTAACCTAAACTTCACACTCACCATCACACTAACCCTAAACCTAACCCTCACCCTCACCCTCACCCTAACCCTAAGGCTAACCCTAACCCTCAGCCTCACCCTAACCCTCACCCTAACCCTTACCCTCACCCGAACCCTAACCCTAACCCTAACCCTCACATTAAACCAAATCCTAATCCTAACCCTAAACTTCACACTAAACCTCACCCTAAACCTCACCCTAACCCTAACCCTAACCCTCACCCTAAGCCTCACCCTCAGCCTAACCTTAACCCTAACCCTCACCCTCACCTTAACCCTCATCCTAACCCTTACACTCACCCTAAAACTAACCCTCACCCTAACCCTCACCCTCACCCTTGCCCTAACCCTAACCCTCACCCTAACCCTAATCCTCAACCTCACACTCACCCTCACACTCACTCTCATCCTAACCCTAAACCTAAACTTAATCCTAACCTTCACCCTCACCCTCACCCCAAGTCTAAACCTATCCCTAACCCTAATCCCAAGCCTCACCCTCACCCTAACCCTAAACCTAACCCTCACCCTAATCCTCACCCTAACCCTAACCCTAACCCTAACCCTAATCCTCACCCTAAACTTCACCCTAACCCTTACCCTCACCATCACCCTAACCCGACCCTAAACCTAGTCCTCACCCACACCCTAACCCTCACCGAACCCTAACTTTGACCCTAACCCTTACCCTCAATCTAACCCTATCCCTAACCCTAACCCTCACACTAACCGTGAACCTCACCCTAAGCTTAACCCTACCCCTCACCCTACACCTAATCCTAACCCTAACTCTAACCCTAACCCTCCCCCTAACCCTCACCCTAACCCTAACGCTAACCCTAACCCTCACCTTCACCCTAAACCTCACCCTAACCCTAACCCTCACCCTAACCCTAACCCTAAACGTAATCCTCACACTAACCCTAACCCTAACCCTAACCACATCCTTCACTCTAACCCTCACCCTAATCCTAACCCTAACCCTAAAACTCACCCTAATGCTAACCCTAACCCGAAACCGAACCCTCACCCTAACCCTCACCGTCACCCTAACCCTCACCCTAAAACTAACCCTCACCACACCCTAACCCTAACGCTAACCCTAAACCTCACCCTCACCCTAAACCTAACCCTAACCCTTACCCTCAACATATCCCTAACCCTAACCCCAACCCTAATCCTCACCCTAACCCTAACCCTCACCCACACCCTAACCCTCACCCTCACCAGAACCCTCACCCTCACCCTAACACTTACCCTAAGGCTAACGTTAAGCCTAATCCTAAATCTAACCCTCACCCTCATCCTCACCCTAACCCTAACCCTAACACTAAACCTAATCCTCACCCTCGCCCTTATCCTCACACTAAACCTAACACTAACCCTCACACTAACCCTAACCCACACTATAACCCTAACCCTACCCCTCAGCCTAACCCTCACCCTAAACCTAACCCTAACCCTCACCCTCACCGTAACCCAAACCTAATCCAAACCCTCACCCTCACCCTAACCCTCACTGTCACCCAAACAGTCACCCGAACCCTAACCCTCACCCACACCATAAGCCTCACCATCACCCGTATCATCACCCTCACCTGAACACTCACCCTCAACCTAACCCTCACCCTCACCCTAAACATCATCCTAACCCTCACCCTCACCCTAACCCTCACTGTCTCCCTAACCCTCACCTACACCCTAACCCTCACCTCTCCCGAATCCTCACCCTCACCTAAACCTCAGCCTCACCCTAAACATCACCCTAACCCTAACCCTCACACTAACCCTAACCCTCACCTTAAACCTCACCCTCGCCCTAATCCTCACCCTAACCTTAACCCTACCCCTTTCCTAACCGAAACCCTCACCCTCACCCCAACCCTAACCCTAACCCTAAACTTCACCCTTACCATAACCCTCACCGTCACCCTAACACTCACCCGAACCCTAACTCTCACCCATACCCTAACTCTCACCCTCACCTGAATCCTCACCCTGACCCTGACCCTCACCCTCACCCTTACCCTCACCCTCACCCTAAACATCACCCTAATCTTAACCCTCACCGTAACCCTAAACCTAATGTTCACCCTAAACCTAACCCTCAACCTAACCCTCACCATCAAACTAATCCTCACCCTAACCCTAACCCTAACCCTCACCATCACCCTCACCCTAACCATAACCCTAATCCTCACCCTAACCCTTACCCTCACCATTAACCTAACCCTCACCCTAACCTTAATCCTCACACTAAACCTAACCCAAAACCTAACCCTCACCCAAACCCCCACTGTCACCTTAACGCTCACCCTAACCTTAACCATCCCCCACACCCTAACCCTCACCATCAACTGAACCCTCACCCTCACCCTAACACGAACCCTAACCCTCACCCGAACCTTAACCCTCACCCTCACCCTCAACCTAACACTAACCCTCATCTTAACCCTAACCCTAATCTCACCCTAACCCTAACATTAAGCCTAACCCTATACGCCACCCTAAACCTCACCCTCACCCTTACCCTTACCATAACCCTAACCCTAACCCTAATCCTAATTCTCACAATAACCCTAATCCTATCCCTCACCCTAAAGCTCACCCTAACCCTAACCCTCACCCTAATCCTCACCATCACCTTAACCCTCAACCTAACCTTAACCGTCACCCACACCCTAATCCTCACCATCAACCGAACCCTCACCCTTACCCTAAACCTAACCCTAACCCTCACCCTCACCTTAACCCTCACACTATCCTAACCCTAACCCTCACCCAAAGCCGCACCCTCACCCTAACGCTAACCCTAAACCACACTGTCACCCTAACTCTCACCCTAACCCTTACCCTCACACTAACCCTTACCCTAAACCTAACCCTAACCATCACACTATCCCTAACCCTCCCCCTAACCCTAACCCTACCTCTCACGCTAACCCTCACCCTTACCCAAACCCTAACACTCACCTTAACCCTAAACCTATCCCTAATCCTAAACCTAAACCTCACGCTCACCCTCACCCTAACCCTAACCCTAAATCTAACCCTAACACTCAGCCTCACCCTAACCCTCACCCTCAACCAAAACATCACCCTAACCCTAACCCTCACCATAACCCTAACCCTAACCCTCACCCTAAACCTAACCCTCACCTTGTCACCCTAACCCTAATGCTAACCCGAACCCTCACACTAACCCTAAACCTCAACCTAACCCTTATCTCACACTAAACCTAACCCTAACCCTCACACTAACCCTACCCCTACCCCTAACCCTAACCCTCACCGTAATCCTAACCCTAAACCTAAACTTCAACCTCACCTTAAACCTCACTGTCACCATAACACTGACCCAAAACCGAAACCTCACCCACACCCTAACCCTCACCCTAAACATCACCCTAACCCTAACCCTAACCCTCACCCTAACCCTAACCCTAACCCTCACCCTCACCCTCAACCTCATTCTCACCCTAACACTAAACCTAACCCTAAACCTCAACCTAACCCTGACCTCAATCCTAATGCTAAACCTAACCCTCACCCTCACCCTAACCCTCACCCTTACCCTAACCGTACCCCTCAGCGTAAACCTCACCCTAACACTAACCCTAACCCTAATCCTCAACCTATCCCTAACCCTCACCCAAACCCTCACCCTAACCCTCACCTTAACAATTATCCAAAACCTAATGCTCACCCTATCACGAATCCTAACCCTAACCCATCCCTAACCCTCACCCTCATCCTATTCCTCACCCTAACCCTTACACTCACCCTCACACAAACTCTCACCCTAACCATAACCCTCACCCTCATCCTCACCCTAATGCTAACCCTAACCCTCAACCTAAACCTAACCCTAAACCTTACCCTCACCCTAAACCTAACCCTAAACCTAATCCTCACAGTAACCCTAATCTTAAACATAACCGTAACCCTCAACCACATCCTAACTCTCACCCTAATCCTTATCCTCACACTAACCCTAACCCTAACCCTCACAGTAACCCTAACATTCGCCCTAACCCTAAACTTACCCCTCACCCTAACCCTCACCCTAAACCTAAACCTAACCCTCGCCCTCACCCTAAACCTAACCCTAATCCTCACCCTCACCCTTAACCTCAATTTCACCCTAACCCTCAAGCTCACGCTAACCCTCACCCACAAACTAACCCTAACCCGAACCGGAACTCAAACCCTAATATCACCCTAACCCTAACTCTCACCCTTAACGTGACCCTAACCCTCACTCTAACCCTAATCCTAAACCTCACCCTCACCCTCACCCTAACCCTAACCCTAACCCGCACCCTCACTGTAATATTCACTCTAAGCCTTACCCTCACACTAACACTCACGCTAACCCTAAACCTAAACCTAATCCTCAACATAACGCTCACCCTAACACTCAACTTAACCCTAACCCTCACACTAACCCTAACGTTCCCCCTCAACCTTACCCTCACCCTAACCCTAACCCCAACCCTAACCCTCACACTAACCCTAACATTCACCCTAACCCTAACCCTAACCCTCAGCCAAACCCTCTTCCGAACCCTAACCCTAACCCTCAACCTAACTCTAACCCTAATCATAACCCTAACCCTGACCCTAATATTAGCCCTCACCCTCACCCTCAGCCTAACCCTAACCCTAACCCTAATTCTAACCCTAACCCTAACCCTCACCCTCACCCTCAGCCTCAGCCTCAGCCTCAGCCTAACTCTAACCCTAATCCTAACCCTAAACCTCCCACTAAACCTAACCCTAACCCTAACCCTAACCCTCACCCTAACCCTCACGCTCACCTTCAACCCCAGCCTCAGCCTAAATCTATCCCTAACCCTAACTCTAACCCTCAGCCTCACCCTCACACTAACGCTAAACCTACCCCTCAACCTTACCCTCACTGTAACCCTCACCCTCACCTTAACCCACACCGTCACCCTGACACTCACTGGAACCCGAACCCTCACCCACAACCTAAGCCTCACCCTCTCCTGAACCGTCAACCTCACCCGAAACCTCACACTCACCCTAACCCTCACCCTCACCCTAAACATCCCCCTAACCCTAACCCTCACCCTAACCCTAAATCTAACCCTCACCTTCAACCTCACCCTAACCCTAAACCTCACCTTAACCCTGACCTTAACCCTAATGCTAACCGTAACCCTCACCCTCATCCTAACCTTCACCCTAACCCTTACCCTCACCCTAATCCTTACCCTAAGCCTACCTCACATTAAACCTAACCCTCACCCTAACCCTAACCCTACCCCTCAGCCTAACCCTCACTCTAACACTAACCCTAACACTAATCCTCACACTATCCCTAACCCTAACCCTCACCCTCACCATCACCTTAACAATTACCCAAACCCTAATCCTCACACTATCACTAATCCTAACCCTAACCCTCACCCTATCCTTAACTCTCACCCTAAACCTCACCCTAAACCTCACCCTAACACTAACTCTCACCCTAACGATAACCCTAAACCTCACCCTCACCCTAACCCTAACCCTAACCCTCATCCTCAAACTAACCCTCACACTAATGCTAACCCTAACCCTCACCCTCACCCTAACCTTAACCCTAACCCTAATACTCAAACTAACACTCACCCTAACCCTAATCCTCACCCTCATCCTCACCCTCACCCTAAACCTAACCCTCACCCTAAACCTAACCCTAACCCTCACCCTCATCCTAACCCTGTCCCTAACCCTAACCCTCACTCTAAACCTAACTCTAACCCTAACCCTCACCCTCACCCTAATCCTCACACTCACCCTAGGGCTAAACCTAAGCCTAATCCTCACACTAACCCTAACCCTAACCCTATGCCTAACCCTTACCTTAACCCTCACCCTAATCTGAACCCTAACTCTAACCCTCACACTAACGCTAACCCTAACCAACAGCCACACCCTAAACCACACCTTCACCCTAACCCTTAACCTAACCCTAACCCTCACCCACACACTAAACCTCACCATTACCTGAACCCTCACCCTCACCCTAACCCTAACCCTAACACTAAGCCTAACCCTCACCCTCACCATCACCCTCACCCTAAACCTAACCCTAACCCTCACCGTCACCCTAACCCATACTCTAAAACTAACCCTAACCCTCACCCTAACCCTAACACTCACCCTAACCCTAACCCTAAACCTCACCCTCACCCTAACCCTAACCCTAACCTGAACCCTCACGCTCACCCTAACCCTTATCCTAACACTAAACCTAACCCTAACCCTAACCCTAACCCTCAGACTAACCCTAACCCTCAACCTAAACCTAACCCTACCCCTCACCCTAAACCTCACCCTAAACCTAACCCTAACCGTAACCCTAACCTACACCCTAACCCTAAACCTAAACCTAACCCTCACCCTCACCCTAATACTCACAGTCACCCTAACCCTGACCCTAAACTTAACCCTCATGCACAAGCTAACCCTCACCCTCACCCGAAATGTCATTGTCACCCTAACCCTCACCCTCACCCTACACATCACCCTCACACTCACGCTAACCCTAAACCTCACTCTCACACTAACCCTCACCCTAACCCTTAACCTCACCCTAACCATAACCCTAACCCTAACCCTCACACTAAACCTAAGCCTCACCCTAACACTAACGCTAACACTAACCCTCACCCTAAACCTAACCTGCACTCTAACCCTAACTTTAACCCTAGCACTAACCCTCACGCTAGCCATCAACCTAATCCTAAACCTAACACTAACCATAAACCTAAACCTAAACCTAACCCTACCCTCACCCTCATCATCACCCACACCCTAACCCTCAACTTCACCCTCACCCTAACCCTAACCATAACCCTAATCCTCACCCTAAACCTAACTCAGACCCTCACCCTAACCTCACCCAACGGCTAACCCTACCGTAAGCCTAATCCTAAACCTAAACCTCACCCTCAGCCACACTCTAAAACTAAACCTCAGCCTAACCCTAACTCTAACCCTTCCCCTCATTCTAACCCTTACCCTCACCATAACCCTAACCCTCACCCTAACCCAAACCCTCACCGTAACCCTAACCCTAACCTTAACCATCACCCTAACCCTAACCACAATCCTAATGCTAACACAAACCCTCACCCTCACCGGAAACCTAACCCTAAACACCGCCCTAACCCACACCCTCAGCCTCACCCTCAACCTAACCCAAACCCTAACCCTAAACCTCACCCTAATCCTAACACTAATGCTAAACCTAACCCTCACCCGAACCTGAACCCTAAACCTAACCCTCACCCTCACACTAACCGTAACCATAATGCTATCCATAACCCTCACCCTCACCCTAACCCTCACTCTAACCCTTACCCTAACCCTAATCCTAACCCTAACACTACAACTAAACCTAACCCTAAACCTCTCCCTCACCCTAAACCTCAACTTCACCCTCACCCTCACACTCACCCTAAACCTCGCCCTCACCCTAACCCTAAACCTAACCGTAATCCTCACCCAAATGCTAAACCTAACCCTCACCCTCACCCTCTCCCTGACACTAAACCTAACCCTAAACCTAACCCTAACCCTAATCCTAAACCTAAACCTCACCCTCACACTCACCCTCACCCTAACCATTAACTTCTCCCTAAACCCTAACCCTAACCCTCACCCTCACCCTAACCCTAACCCTAAACCTCAGCCTCACCCTAACCTTTACCCTAAACCAAACCCTGACCCTAAACCTCACCCTAACCCTAACGCTAACCCTAACACTCACCCCCATCTTAACCCTCACCCTAACCCTTATCATCACACTAACCCTAACCCTAACCCTAACCCTCAATGTCACCCTAAACCTCATCCACAATCTAACCCTCACCCAAACTGAAATCCGAACCCTAAATATCACCCAAACCCTAATCCTAACCCTAATGCTAAACCTAACCCTCACCCTCACAGTAACATTCACTCTAAGCCTGACCCTCACCCTAACTCTCAACCTAACCCTTACCCTAACATTAACACTAAACCTCACCCTAACCCTCATGTTAAGGCTAAACCTAAATCTAACCTTAAACCTAAACCTAACCCTCACCCTAATGCTCACCCTAACCCTCAACCTAACACTCTCCCTCACCCTCACCCTCACACTAAGCCTAACCCTCACCCTACCCCTAACCCTAAACCTCAGCCAAACCCTCTTCCTAACCCTAACCCTAAACCTCAACCTAGCCCTAATCCTAACCCTAACCCTAACCCTCAACCGTACCCTAACCCTCACCCCACCCTCACCCTCAGCCTAAACCTAATCCTAACCCTAACCCTCACCCTCACCCTAACTCTAACCCTAACACTAACCTTGACCCTCACCCTAACCCCAATCTGCACCCTAACCCTAACCCTCACCCTCACCCTAATCCTAACCCTCACCCTAACTCTCGCCCTACCCTAAAGCTAATCCTAATCCTCACCCTCACCCTAAACCTCAACCTAACCCTTACCCTCACCATAACCCTAACCCTAACACTAATCCTCACACTAACCTTCACCCTAACACTCACCCTAACCCTTACCCTCACCCTAAAACTAATGCTAACCCTAACCCACACACCCACCCTGACCCTCACACTAACCCTTACCCTCAACCTAAACCTAAGCCTCACCCTCAGCCTCAGCCTCAGCCTAACTCTAACCCTAACCCGAACCCTAACCCTCAGCCTCACCCTCACCCTAACCCTAACTCGATCCCTAACACTAACACTCTCCCTAACCCTAACTCTAACCCTCAACCTCACCCTAACTCTAACCCTAACCCTAACCCTTACCTTAACCCTCAACCTAACTCTAACGCTATCCCTAACCCTCACTCTCACCCTAAACCTCACCCTAATCCTTACCCTCACCATAACCATAAACCTAACCCTAACCCTAATCTTCATCCTAACCCTAAAACTCACCCACACCCTAACATTCACCCTCACCCTCACCCTCACCTTAACATTCACCCTAACCCTAATCCTAATCCTAACCCTCATGCACACCTTCACCCTAACCCTAACCCTAAACTTAACACTAACCCTCACCCTGACCCTAGCTCTCACCCTCAACCTAGACATCACCCTAACCCTAACCCTCACCCTCACCCTAACCCTAACCCTCACCGTAACCGTCACCCTAACATTAACGCTAATCCTAACCCTCACCCTCACCCTAAACCTCAGCCTAACCATTACCTTAAGACTAACTCTAACCCTAAACCTAACCCTCACAGTAACCCTAGCCCTCACCCTAACCCTTACCTTAACCCTCACCCTAACCATCACCATAACCCTAACCCTAATCCTAACCCTCACCCTCAACCTATCTCTCAACCTAACATTTACCCTCACCCTAAGCCTAACCCTAACTCTAACCCTCACCCTAATCCTAACCGTCACCCTCACCCTCACCCTAACCCTAACCCTCACCCTCAACCTAACCCTCACACACACCCTAACCCTAACACTCAACCTAAACCTCACCCTAAACCTTACCCTAAGCCCTAACCATAAAACTAACCCTAATCCTCACACTAACCCTAAACTTAACCCTAAACTTAACCCTCACCATCACCCTCACCCTAACCCTATCACTAACCCTAACCTTAACCCTCACACTTACGCTCACCCTAACCCTAACCCTAACCCTCACCCTCACCCTTAACCTAACACTCACCCTAACCCTCACCCGAAACCCAACCTCACCCTAACCCTTACACTTAACCTAACCCTACCCTAACCCTAACGCTAACCCTAACCCTCACCCCCATCCTAAACCTCACCCTAACCCTTACCCTCACACTAAGCCTAAACCTAACCCTAACCCTACCCTTCACCCTGACCCTCACCCTAACCCTCACCCTCACCGTAACCCTAATCCTCACCCTGACCCACACCCTAACCATCAATGTCAACCTAACCCTCACTGTCACCCTAAACCTCGCCCACACCCTAACCCGAACCCTAACGCTAACCCTAACCTTCACCCTCACCTTAATCCTCACCCTCAACCTAAGCCTGAACCTAACCCTAATCCTCACACAAACCCTAAGTCTAACCCTATGCCTAACCCTTACCTTAACCCTCACCCTAATCAGAGCCCTAAACCTAACCCTCACACTAACGCTAAACCTAACCCTAACCAACACCCACACCCTAACCCACATCGTCACCCTAATCCTCAACATAACCCTAAACCACACCCACACACTAAACTTCAGCATCACCAGAACCATAACCCTCACCCTAACCCTCACCCTCACCCTAAACCTAACCCTAAACCTAACCCTAAGCCTAACCCTCATCCTCACCCTAACCCTAACACTCACACTAACCCTAACCCTAAACCTCAACCTCACCCTAACCCTAACCCTAACCTGAACCCTCACCCTCACCCTAACCCTCACCCTAACCCTTATCGTAACACTAAACCTAACCCTAAACCTAGCCCTAACCCTCACCCTCACCCTAACACTCACCCTAACCCCCACCCTAACCCTAACCCTCACCGTCACCCTAACCCTAAAAATAAACCTTACCCTCATCCTAACCCTAACCCTAACCCTAAGCCTAACACTCACACTAACCCTAACCTTCACCCAAACCCTAACCCTAACCCTCAGCCAAACCCTCTTCCTAACCGTAACCCTAATCCACAACCTAAACCTAACCATAATCCTAAAATTACTGCTCACCCTCACCCTAACCCTTACCTTCACCCAAAATCTAACCCTAACCTTCACCCTCACCCTAACCCTAACCCTAACCCTAAACCTCACCCTCACCCTAACCCTTACCCTAAACCAAACCCTCAACTTAAAACTCACCCTAACCTTAACGCTAACCCTAACCCTCACCCCTAACCTAACCCTCATCCTAACTCTTATTCTCAGCCTAAACCTAACCCTAACCCTAATCCTAACCCTCACAGTAACCCTAACCCTCACCCTAACATTAACCCTACCCCTCACCATAACCCTCACCCTAACCCTAACCTTAACCCTCTCACTCACTTTAACCCTAACCCTAATCCTCACCCTCAATCTAAACCTCAGCGTCACCCTAACCCTCATCGTCACCCTAACACTCACAAACACCCTAACCCTCACCCGAACCAGAATCTGAACCCTAAATATCACCCTAAACGTAAACCTCACCCTAAACGTGACCCTAACCCTCACTCTATCCCTAATCCTCACCCTCACCCTCACCCTAGCCCTAACCCTAACCCTAACCCTCACCCTCACCCTAACCCTAACCCTCACCCTCATCCTAAACCTATCACTAACCCTCACCCTCACCCTAACCCTCACGATAACCCTAACCCTCACCCTAACCCTAATGCTATCCCTAAACCTCACCCTCACAATAACATTCACTCTAAGCCTTACCCTCAACCTAAATCTCACCCTAACTCTAACCCTAACACTAACACTAAACCTCACCCTAACCCTCATGGTAACCCTAAACCTAAACCTAACCATCACCCTAACGCTCACCCTAACCCTCACCCTAACCCTAACGTTCACCCTAAAACTTACCCTCATCCTAACCCTAACCCCAAACATATCCCTCACCGTAAACCTAACCCTAACCCTCAGCCAAACCCTCTTCCTACCCTAACCCTAAACATCAACCTCACACTAACCCTAACCCTAACTCTAAACCTACCCCTCACACTAACACTAAACCTAATCCTCACCCTCAGCTTAACCCAAACCCTAACCCTAACCCTAACCCTAACCCTCACCCTCACCCTAACTCTAATCCTAACACCAATCTTGACCTTCACCCAAACCCCAACCCTCACCCTAACCCTAACCCTCACACTCAACCTAATCCTAAACCTCACCCTAACACTCACCCTAAACCTAACGCTAACCCTAACCCTCACCCTCACCCTAAACCTCAACCTAACCCTTACCCTCACCATAACCATAACCCTAACACTAATCCTCACACTAACCTTCACCCTAACACTCCCCCTAACCCTAAACCTAACCCTCACCTTCACCCTAAGCCGAACCCTAACCGAACCCGAACCCTAACCCTAACAGTCACTTACACCCTAACCCTCACCCTCAATGTCTCCCTCACCCTCACCCTAACCCTAACTCTAACCCTCAGCCTAACCCTAAATCTAATCCTAATGCTAACCCTTAACCTCAAAGTCACCCTAAACCTCACCCTAAACTTTACCCTCAAACACAAACTCTCACTAACCCTAACCCTAACCCTAAACCTCACCCTAACACTCAGGCTAACCCTAACCCTAACCCTAACCCTCAACCTCAACCTAACCCTAACCCTAACCCTAACCCTCAACCTCAACCTAACCCTCACCCTAACCCTTACCCTCACCAGAACACTAATCAGAACCCTCAACCTAACCCTCCTTCAAACCCTATACCTAACCATATCCCTCACCCTAACCTTGACCCTAAATGTAACCCTGACCCTAACCCTAACCCTCACCCTCACCCTCAACCTCACCCTCAGCCTAAACCTAACCCTAACCCTAATCCAAACCCTAACCCTCACCCTCACCCTCACGCTAACTCAAAATCTAACCCTAACCAATATCCTCACCCTAACCCTAAACATATCCCTAATCCTCACCCTAACCCTAACCCTCACCCTAACCCTAACCCTAATGCTAAACCTAACCCTCACGCTCACCCTCACCCTAACCCTCATCCTCATCCTAACACTAATGCTAACCCTAACCCTCACCCCCACACTAAACCTCACCCTAACCCTTACACTCAACCTAAGCCTAAGCCTCACCCTCACCCTATACCTCACCCTAAACTTTACCCTCACCCTAACCCCCACCCTAACCCTAACATTAAACCTAACCCTAACCTTAGCCCTCACCTTAGATCTTACCCTCACCGTCAACCTAACCCTCACCCTCACCCTAACCCTAACCCTAACCTCACGATCAACCTCACCCTCAGCCTAAACCTAACCCTAACCTTAATCCAAACCCTAACCCTCACCCTCAACCTCACCCTAACTCAAAACCTAACCCTAACCGATACCCTCACCCTAACCCTAAACCTCACCCTAACCCTAACCCTAATGCTTAACCTAACCCTCACGCTCACCCTCACCCTAACCCTCATCCTCACCCTAACACTAATGCTAACCCTAAGCTCATCCTCACACTAACCCTCACCCTAACCCTTACACTCAACCTAAGCCTAAGCCTCACCCTCACCCTATACCTCACCCTAACCCTTACCCTCACCCTAACCCCCACCCTAACCCTAACCCTAAACCTACCCTCACTTTAACCCTCACCCTAACCCTAAGCCTAACCCTCACCGACACAATAAACCTCACCCTAACCCTAATCCTAACCCTCACCCTAACACTCCCCCTAACCCTTACCCTCACCATATCCCTAACTCTATCCCTAACACTCACACTAAACTTAACCCTAACACTCAGCCTAAACCTCATCCTAACCCTATCCCTCACCCTAACCCTAACCCTAACCCTCACCCTCACCCTAAACTTAACCCTATCCCTAACCCTCACCCTAAACCTAACCCTCACCCCAACCCTAACTCTAACCGTCACCATCACCCTAACACTAACCCAAACCCTGACCCTCACCCTAACCCTCAACCTAACTCTAACGCTATCCCTCAACCTCACCCTCACCCTAAACCGAACCCTTATACTTACCCTCACCATAGCCCTAAACATAAACTTAATCCTCACCCTAACGGTAACCCTCACCCACACCCTAACATTCACCCTCATCCTCACCCTCACCCTAACACTCACCCTAAACCTAAACCTAACTCTAATCCTAAACCTAACACTAAACCTAACCCTCACCCTAACTCTCACCCTCAACCTAAACATCACCCTAACCCTAGCCCTCAACCTAACCCTATGCTAACCCTCACCCTAACCATCACTCTGACACTAACACTAACCCTAACCCTCACCCTCAGTCTAAACCTGATCCTCATACTAACCGTAAACCTAACCCTAACCCTCACCCCAAACCTAACCCTCACACTAACCGTAACCCTAAGCCTCACCCTAACTGTCACCCTAAACCTAACCCCAATCCTAACCCTCACCCTCAACATATCCCTCACCCTAACACTTAGCCTCAGCCTAAGCCTGAGGCTAACACTAACACTCACACTAATCCTAACCCTCACCCTCACCATCACCCTAACCCTCACCATAAACCTAACGCTAACCCTAAACCTCACCCTCACCCTAAACCTCACCCTAACCCTTATCCTCACCAACACCATAACCCTAACCCTAATCCTCACACTAACCTTCACCCTAACACTCACCCTAACCCTAACCCTAACCCTCACCTTCACCCTAACCCTCACCGTCACCCTAACCCGAACCCTAACCCTAACCTTCACCTGCACCCTAACCATCACCCTCAATGTCTCCCGCACCCTCACCCTAACCCTAATTCTAACCCTCACCCCAACCCTAAATCTAACCCTAATGCTAACCCTTAACCTCAAAGTCACCCTAAACCTCACCCTAAACTTTACCCTCAAACTCAACCCCTCACTAAACCTAACCCTAACCCTAAACCTCACCCTAACACTCAGGCTAACCCTAACCCTAACCCTAACCCTCACCCTCAACCTAACCCTCACCCTAACCCTTACCCTCACCAGAACCCAAACCAGAACCCTCAACCTAACCCTCCATCTAACCCTATACCTAACCCAAACCCTTACCCTAACCTTGACCCTAAATGTAACCTTCACCCTAAACCTAACCCTCACCCTCACCCTCAACCTCACCCTCGGCCTAAACCTAACCCTAACCCTAATCCAAACCCTAACCCTCACCCTCACCCTCACGCTAACTCAAAACCTAACCCTAACCAATACCCTCACCCTAACCCTAAACCTATCCCTAACCCTCACCCTAACCCTAACCCTAATGCTAAACCTAACCCTCACGCTCACTCTCACCCTAACCCTCATCCTCACCCTAACACTAATGCTAACTCTAACCCTCACCCCCACACTAAACCTCACCCTATCCCTTACACTCAACCTAACCCTAAGCCTCACCCTCACCCTATAACTCACCCTAACCCTTACCCTCACCCTAACCCCCACCCTAACCCTAACCCTAACCCTAAACCTCACTTTAACCCTCACCCTAAACCTAAGCCTAACCCTCATCAACATCCTAACCCTCACCCTAACCCTAATCCTAACCCTTACCCTAACACTCACCCTAACCCTAACCCTCACCATATCCCTAACCCTATCCATAACACTCACACTAACCTTAACCCTAACACTCAGCCTAACCCTCATCCTAGCCCTAACCCTCACCCTAACCCTAACCCTAACACTAACCCTCACCCTCACCCTAACCCTAACCCTAAACCTAACCCTCACCCTCACCCTAAACGTACCCATATCCCTAACCCTCACCCTAAACCTAACCCTCACCCTAACCCTAACTCTAACTGTCACCATCACCCTAACCCTAACCCAAACCCTAACCCTCACCCTAACCCTCAACCTAACTCTAACGCTATCCCTCAACCTCACTCTCACCCTAAACCGAACCCTTATACTTACCCTCACCATAGCCCTAAACCTAACATTAATCCTCACCCTAACTCTAACCTTCACCCACACAGTAACATTCACCCTCATCCTCACCCTCACCCTAACACTCACCCTAAACCTAACCCTAACCCTAATCCTAAACCTAACCCTAAACCTCACGCTGATCCTAACTCTCACCCTCAACCTTAACATCACCCTAACCATAACCCTAAACCTAACTCTAACCATCACCCCTACCCTAACTCTCACCCTCAACCTAAACATCACCCTAACCCTAACCCTCACCCTAACCCTATGCTAACCCTCACCCTAACCATCACCCTCACACTAACACTAACCCTAACCCTCACCCTCACCCTAAACCTCAGCCTAAAACTGATGCTCATACTAACCGTAACCCTAACCCTAACCCTCACCCTAAACCTAACCCTCACCCTAACTGTCACACTAAACCTAACTTCAATCTTAACCCTCACTCTCAACCTATCCCTCACCCTAACACTTAGCCTCACCCTAAGACTAACCCTAACAATAACACTCACACTAATCCTAAACCTCACCCTCACCTTCACCCTAACCCTCACCATAACCCTAACGCTAACCCTAACCCTCACCCTCACACTAAACCTCACCCTAACCCTTACCCTCAACATAACCATAACCCTAACCCTAATCCTCACACTAACCTTCAACCTAACACTCACCCTAACCCTAACCTTAACCCTCACCTTCACCCTAACCCTCAACGTCACCCGAACCAGAACCCTAACGCTAAGCCTCACCTACACCCTAAACGTCACCCTCAATGTCTCCCTCACCCTCACCCTAACCCTAACTCTAACCCTCACCCTAACCATAAATCTAAACCTAATGCTAACCCTTAACCTCAAAGTCACCCTAAACCTCACCCTAAACTTTACCCTCAAACTCAACCTCTCACTAACCCTAACCCTAACCCTAAACCTCACCCTAACCCTCAGGCTAACTCTAACCCTAACTCTAACCCTCACCCTCAACCTAACCCTCACCCTAACCCTTACCCTCACCAGAACCCTAACCAGAACCCCCAACCTAACCCTCCTTCTAACCCTATACCTAACCATAACCCTCATCCTAACCTTGACCCTTAATGTAACCCTCACCCTAAACCTAACCCTCACCCTCACCCTCAACCTCACCCTCAGCCTAAACCTAAAACTAACCCTAATCCAAACCCTAACCCTCACCCTCACCCTCACGCTAACTCAAAACCTAACCCTAACCAATACCCTCACCCTTACCCTAAACCTACCCCTAACCCTCACCCGAACCCTCACCCTAATGCTAAACCTAACCCTCACTCTCACCCTCATCCTAACCCTCATCCTCACCCTAACACTAATGCTAACCCTAACTCTCACCCATATACTAACCCTCACTCTAACCCTTACACTCAACCTAAGCCTAAGCCTCACCCTCACCCTATACCTCACCCTAACCCTTACCCTCACCCTAACCCCCACCCTAACCCTAACCCTAAACCTAACCCTCACTTTAACCCTCACCCTAACCCTAAGCCTAACCCTCACCCACACCCTAACCCTCAATCTAACCCTAATCCTAAACCTCACCCTAACACTCCCCCTAACCCTTACCCTCACCATATCCCTAACCCTATCCCTAACCCTCACCCTAACCCTAACCCTAATGCTAAACCTAACCCTCACGCTCACCCTCACCCTAACCCTCATCCTCACCCTAACACTAATGCTAACCCTAACTGTCACCCCCATACTAACCCTCACCCTAACCCTTACACTCAACCTAAGCCTAAGCCTCACCCTCACCCTATACCTCACCCTAACCCTTACCCTCACCCTAACCCCCACCCTAACCTTAACCCTAAACCTAACCCTCACTTTAACCCTCACCCTAACCCTAAGCCTAACCCTCACCCACACCCTAACCCTCACCCTAACCCTAATCCTAACCCTCACCCTAACACTCCCCCTAACCCTTACCCTCACCATATCCCTAACCCTATCCCTAACACTCACACTAACCTTAACCCTAACACTCAGCCTAACCCTCATCCTAACCCTAACCCTCACCCTAACTTTAACACTAACCCTCACCCTCACCCTAACCCTAACCCTAACCCTCACCCTCACCCTAAACTTACCCCTATCCCTAACCCTCACCCTAAACCTAACCCTCACCCTAACCCTAACTCTAACCGTCACCATCACCCTAAACCTAACCCAAACCCTAACCCTCACCCTAACCCTAAACCTAACTCTAACGCTATCCCTGAACCTCAACCTCACCTTAAACCGAATCCTTATACTTACCCTCACCATAGCCCTAAACCTAACCTTAATCCTCACCCTAACTCTAACCCTCACCCACACAGTAACATTCACCCTCATCCTCACCCTCACCCTAACACTCACCCTAAACCTAACCCTAACTCTAATCCGAAACCTAACCCTAAACCTCACGCTCACCCTAACTCTCACCCTCAACCTAAACATCACCCTAACCCTAACCCTAAACCTAACCCTAACAATCACCATCACCTTAACTCTCACCCTCAACCTAAACATCCCCCTAACCCTAACCATCACCCTAACCCTATGCTAACCCTCACCCTAACCATCACCCTAACCCTAAAGCTAACCTTAACCCTCACCATCATCCTCAACCTCAGCCTAAACCTGATCCTCACACTAACCTTAACCCTAACCCTAACCCTCACCCTACACCTAACCCTCACACTAACCGTAGCCCTAAACCTCACCCTAATTGTCACCCTAAACCTAACCCCAATCCTAACCCTCACCCTCAACCTATCCCTCACCCTAACACTCAGCCTCACCCTAAGCCTAACCCTAAAACTAACACTCACACTAATCCTAACCCTCAACTTCACCCTCACCCTAACACTCACCATAAACCTAACGCTAACCCTAAACCTCACCCTCACCCTAAACCTCACCCTAACCCTTACCCTCACCATAGCCATAACCCTAACCCTAATCCTCACACTAACCTTCACCCTAACACTCACCCTAACCCTAACCCTAACTCTCAGCTTCACCCTAACCATCACCGTCACCATAACCCAAACCCTAACCCTAAACTTCACCTACACACTAACCATCACCCTCAATGTCTCAATCACCCTCAAACTAACCCTAACTCTAACCCTCTCCCCAACCCTAAATCTAACCCTAATGCTAACCCTTAACCTCAAAGTCACCCTAAACCTCACCCTAAACATTACCCTCAAACTCAACCTCTCACTAACCCTAACCCTAACCCTAAACCTCACCCTAACCCTCAGGCTAACCCTAACCCTAACCATCACCCTCAACCTAACCCTCACCCTAACCCTTACCCTCACCAGAACCCTAACCAGAACCCTCAACCTAACCCTCCTTCTAACCCTATACCTAACCATAACCCTCATCCTAACCTTGACCCTTAATGTAACCCTCACCCTAACCCTAACCCTCACCCTCACCCTCAACCTCACCCTCAGCCTAAACCTAAAACTGACCCTAATCCAAACCCTAACCCTCACCCTCACCCTCACGCTAACTCAAAACCTAACCCTAACCAATTTCCTCACCCTTACCCTAAACCTACCCCTAACCCTCACCCTCACCCTCACCCTAATGCTAAACCTAACCCTCACTCTCACCCTCATCCTAAACCTCATCCTCACCCTAACACTAATGCTAACCCTAACCCTCACCCATATACTAACCCTCACTCTAACCTTTACACTCAACCTAAGCCTAAGCCTCACCCTCACACTATACCTCACCCTAACCCTTACCCTCACCCTAACCCCCACCCTAACCCTAACCCTAAACCTAACCCTCACTTTAACCCTCACCCTAACCCTAAGCCTAACCCTCACCGACACCCTAACCCTCAATCTAACCCTAATCTTAACCCTCACCCTAACACTCCCCCTAACCCTTACCCTCACCATATCCCTAACCCTATCCCTAACACTCACACTAACCTTTACCCTAACACTCAGCCTAACCCTCACACTAACCTTAACCCTAACACTCAGCCTAACCCTCATCCTAACCCTAACCCTCACCCTCACCCTCACCCTAACCCTAACCCTAACCCTCACCCTCACCCTAAACTTACCCCTATCCCTAACCCTCACCCTAAACCTAACCCGCACCCTAACCCTAACTCTAACCGTCACCATCACCCTAACCCTAACCCAAACCCTAACCCTCACCCTAACCCTCAACCTAACTCTAACGCTATCCCTCAACCTCACTCTTCACACTAAACCGAACCCTTATACTTACCCTCACCATAGCCCTAAACCTAATCTTAATCCTCACCCTAACTCTAACACTCACCCACACAGTAACATTCACCCTCATCCTCACCCTCACCCTAACACTCACCCTAAACCTAACCCAAACCCTAATCCTAAACCTAACCCTAAACCTCACGCTCATCCTAACTCTCACCCTCAACCTTAACATCACCCTAACCCTAATCCTAAACCTAACCCTAACAATCACCCTCACCCTAACTCTCACCCTCAACCTAAACATCCCCCTAACCCTAACCATCACCCTAACCCTATGCTAACCCTCACCCTAATCATAACCCTAACCCTAACGCTAACCCTAACCCTTACCCTCACCCTCAACCCCAGCCTAAACCTGATCCTCACACTAACCGTAACCCTAACCCTAACCCTCACCCTACACCTAACCCTCACACTAACCGTAACCCTAACCCTCACCCTAATTGTCACCCTAAACCTAACCCCAATCCTAACCCTCACCCTCAACCTATCCCTCACCCTAACACTCAGACTCACCCTAAGCCTAACCCTAAAACTAACACTCACACTAATCCTAACCCTCAACTTCACCTTCACCCTAACAATCACCCCCATTCTAACCCTCACCCTAACCCTTACACTTAACCTAAGCCTAAGCCTCACCCTCACCCTATACCTCACCCTAACCCTTACCCTCACCCTAACCCCCACCCTAACCCTAACCCGAAACCTAACCCTCACTTTAACCCTCACCCTAAGCCTAAGCCTAACCCTAAACCTAACCCTAACCCTCACCCTAACCCTAATCCTAACCCTCACCCTAACCCTAATCCTAACCCTCACCCTAACACTCCCCCTAACACTTACCCTCACCATATCCCTAACCCTATCCATAACACTCACACTAACCTTAACCCTAACACTCAGCCTAACCCTCATCCTAACCCTAATCCTCACCCTAACCCTAACCCTAACCCTAACCCTAACCCTAACACTAACCCTCACCCTAACCCTCACCCTCACACTAACGCTAACCCTCACCATCACCCTAACACTGTCCCTAAACCTTATCCTCACACTAACCCAAAACCTAACCCTAACCCTCACACTAAGCCTAACCCTCACGCTAACCCTAACCCAACACCTCACCCTAACCCTAACTTTAACCTAACCCTAATCCCAACCCTCACCCTAACCCTAACCCTAACCATAAACCTCAACTTCACCCTAACCCTCACCCACACCCTAACCCTCACCCTAACCCGAACCCTCACGCTCACCCTAACCGTCACTCTCAACCTAAATATCACCCTAACCCTAACCCTCACCATAACGCTAACCATAACCCTCAACCTTACCCTAAACTTAATCCTAAACCTAACCCTCACCCTAACCCTCACCCTAACACTAATCCTAGCCAAAATGCTAACCCTAACCCTCACCCTCACCCTCACCCTCAACCTCATCTTAACCCCACCTTCACCCTCACCCTAACCCTAACCCTACTCCTCACACTAACCCTCACCCTAACCCTAACCCTCACCCTAACCCTAACCTTAACCCTCAGCCTCACCCTCATCCTCACCCTAACCCTAACCCAAACCCTAAGCCTCACCCTAACACTAACGCTAAACCTAATGCTAACCCAAACCCTCACTCTAAAGCTCACCCTCACCCTAACATTAATCCTAACACTACAACTAAACCTAACCCTAAACTTCACAGTCACCCTAACCCTCACCGTCACTCTAACCCTCACCCTAATCCTAACCCTCACCCACACCCTAACCCTCACCCTCACCCTACCCGTCACCCTCACCCTAAACCTCACCCTCACCCTAACCCTAACCGTAATCCTCACCCTAACGCTAACCCTAACCCACACCCTCACCCTCAACCTAACCCTCACACTCACACTAACCCTAACCCTAAACCTAACCCTAATCCTAATCCTAAACCTAACCCTCACCCACACCCTCATCCTAAACCTAACCCTAAACCTCACCCTTACCCTAACCCTCACAGTCACTCTAACCCTCAGCTTAATTCTAACCCTCACCCAAAACCTAACCCTCACCCTCACCCTCACCCTCACTCTAAACCTCACCCTCACTCTAACCCTAACCGTAATCCTCACCCTAATGGTAACCTTAACCCTAACCCTCACCCTCACTTTCACCCTAACCCTCAAACACACACTAAACCTAACCCTAAACCTAACCCTAACCCTAATCCTAAACCTAACACTCACCCTCACCCTCACCCTAACGCTAACAGTAACCCTAAACCTAACCCTCACTTTTACCCTCACCCTAACCCTAACCGTAACCCTCACCCTCACCCTAACCCTTACCCTCACCCTAATCCTAACTCCAACCCTCATCCTCACCCTAAACCTAACCCTCACCTTAACCCTCACCCTAAACAGCACCCTCACCCTAACCCTACCCTAAACCTAACCCTCACCCTCTCCCTAAATTTCACCCTAACCTTCACCCCCATCGTAACCCTCACCCTAACACTTACCCTCACACTAACTCTTACCCTAAACCTAAACCTAACCCTAACCCTAACAGTAACCCAACCCTCGCCCTAAACCTAACACTACCCCTCAATCTAACCCTCACTCTAAACCTAACCCTCACCCTAACCCTCACCCTCACCCTAACCCTAACACCAATCCTCACTCTTACCCTAACCCTAATCGTCACCCTTACCCTAAACATCCATGTCACCCTATCCCTCACCGTCACCCTAACTCTCAACCACACCCTAACCCTCACCCGATCCCGAACCCGAAACAAAACCATAAACATCATCCTAACCCTAACCCTCACCCTAAACGTGACCCTAACCCTAACCTAACCCTAATCCTTACACTAATCCTAACCCTAAACCTATGCCTAACCCTTACCTTAACCATCATCCTAATCTGAACCCTAACCTTAACTCACACTAATGCTAACCCAAACCCTAAGCAATACCCTCAACCTAACCCACACCGTCACCCTAACCCTCAACCTAACCCTAACCCTCCCCCACACAATAAACGTCACCATCACCGAACCCTCACCTCAACCTAACCCTCACCCTCAACCTAACCCTAACCCTAACCCTAATCCTCATCCTTACCCTCACCCTCACCCTCACGCTCACTCTCACCCTAAGCCTAATCCTAACCCTAACCCTAATCCTAAACCTAAGCCTCATCCTCACCCTCACCCTCACCCTAACGCTTACCATAACCCTTATCCTAACACTAAACCTAACACTAACCCTAACCCTAACCCTCACACTAACAATAACCCTCAACCTTACCCTGACCCTACCCCTCACCCTAAACCTAACTCTAACCCCAACCCACACCCTAACCCTAAACCTAACCCTAAACATCACCCTCACCCTAATACTTACCGACACCCTAACCCTCACCCCAAACCTAACCCTCACGCACAAGCAAACCCTCACCCGAACCCGAACCCTCACCGTCACCCTAACCCTCATCCTAACCCTTAACCTCATCCTAACCCTCACACTAAACCTAAGCCTCACCCTAACACTAATGCTAACACTAACACTCACCATAAACCTAACCTGCACTCTAACCCTAACCTAAACCCTAGCCCTCATCCTCACCCTAGCCCTCACTCTAATCCTAAACCTAACACTAACCATAAACCTATACCTAAACCCAACTCTCACACTCACCCTCATCATCACCCTCAACCTAACCCTCACCTTCACCCTCACCCTAACCCTAACCCTAACCTTAATCCTCAGCCTAAACCTAACTCTGACCCACACTCTAACACTCACCCTAAGCCTAACCCTACCCTAAGCCTAAACCTAAACCTAACCCTCACCCTCAACCTCACCCTAATCCTAAACCTCACCCTAACCCTTAAACTAACCCTAGCCCTCACACTAACTCTTGCCCTCACTGTCACCCTAAGCCTCACCCTAACCCTAACCTACACCCTAAACCTAACCCTAACCCTAATCCTCACCCTATCCCTAACCCTAACCCTAACCCTAATCCTAACCCTCCTCCTAACCCTATCCCTAACCTAACCCTCACCCTAACCATAACCCTAACCCTAACCCTCACTCTAACCCTACCCCTCACCCTCACCGTCAACCTCACCCTCAGCCTAAACCTAACCCTGATCCTAATCCAAACCCTAATACTCACCCTCACCCTCACGCTAACTCAAAACCTAACCCTAACCAATACCCTCACCCTAACCCTCAACCTAACCCTAACCCTCACTCTCACCCTAACGCTCACCCTAAACCTTACCAACCCTAACCCCAACCCTAACCCTCACACTAAACCTAACCCTCACCCTAACCCTAACCCTAACCCTCAGCCAAATCCTCTTCCTAACCCTAACCATAACCATCATCCTAAACCTAACCCTAACCCTAACCCTAACCCTAACCCTACCACTCACCCTAACCCTAACCCTCACCCTCACCCTCAGCCTAACACTAACCTTATCCCTAATCCTAACCCTAACCTTCACCCTCACCCTAACTCTAACCCTAACCTTGACCCCCACCCTAACTCCAACCCTCACCCTAACCCTAACCCTCACCCTCAACCTAATACTAACCCTCACCCTAACCCTCACCCTAACCCTAACGCTAACCCTAACCCTCAACCTCACCCTGAATCTCACCCTAACCCTTACCCTCACCATAACCCTAACCCTAACCCTAATCCTCACAGTAACCTTCACCCTAAAACTCACCCTAAACCTAACCCTAACCCTCACCTTCACCCTAAACCTCACCGTCACCCTAACCCTCACCCTAACCCTAAGCCTCACCTACACCCTAACCCTAACCCTCACTGTCACCCTCACCCTCACCCTAACCCTAACCCTAACTCTAACACTATCCCTAATGCTAACAATAGCCCTCACCCTCACCTAACCCTAACCCTAACACTCACCCTAACTCCAAATCTAACCCTAATGCTAACCTTAAACCTCAACCTCACCCTAACCCTCACCCTAATCTTTACCCTCAAATTCAACCTCACACTAACCCTAATCCTAACCCTAAACCTCACCCCAACCCTCACACTAACCCTAACCTTAACCCTACCTCTCAGCCTAAATCTCACCCTAAACCTAACCCTAACCCTAATCCTCACCCTATCCCTAACCCTAACCCTAACCCTCACCCTAACCCTAGCCCTCACGGTAACACTAATACTAACTTTAACCCTCAACCTCACCCTAAACTTTGCACTAAAATTTACCCTCACCATAACCCTTTCCCTCACATTCACCCTAACCCTCAGCCTAACCCTAACCCTAACCCTAAACCTCGAACTCACCCTAACCCTCAACCTAACCCTTGTCCTCACCAGAACCATAACCAGATCCTTCAACCTAACCCTCCTCCTAACCCTATCCCTAACCCTAAACCTCACCCTAACCATAACCCTAACCCTAACCCTCAACCTAAACATAACCATAACCCTAACCCTCATCCTAAACCTAATGCTCACCCTCACCCTAACCCTGACCTTCACCCTAACCCTAACCCTAACCCTCACCCTCACACTAACCCTAACACTCACCAAAACCCTAACCCTAAACCTCACCCTCTCCCTAACACTTACCCTAAACCAAAACCTCACCCTAAACCTCACCCTAAGCCTAAGGCTAACCCTAACCCTCACCCCCATCCTAAACCTTATCGTCACACTAACCCTAACCCTAACCCTAACCCTCACAGTAACGTGAACCCTCGCTCTAACCCTAAACCTTCCCCTCACCCTAACCCTCAACCTAACCCTAACCCTAACCTTAACGCTCACCCTCACCCTAACCCTAACCTTAATCGTCACCCTCAATCTAAACCTCACTGTCACCCTAACCCTCACAGTCACCCTAACCCTCACCCACACGCTAACACTCACCGGAACCGGAATCCGAACCCTAAATATAACCCTATTCCTAAAAGTCACCCTAAACGTGACCCTAACCCTAACCCTAACCCTAATTCTCACTCTCAACCTCACCCTCACCCTAACCCAAACCCTCACCCTAACACTGACCCTAATCCTAACCCTTACCCTAAACCTAACCCTATCCCTAATGCTATCCCTAACCCTCACTCTCACCATAACATTCACTCTAAGCCTTACCCCCACCCTGAATCTCACCCTAACCCTAACTCTAAGACTAACAATAAACCTCACCCTAACCCTCACGCTAACCCCAAACCTAAACCTAACCCTCAACCTAACTCTCACCCTAACTCTCGACCTAAACCTAACCCTCACCCTCATCCTAACGCTCACCCTAAACCTTACCAAACTTAACACAAACCCTAACCCTCATACTAAACCTAACCCTCACCCTAACCCTAACCCTAACCCTCAGCCAAACCCTCTTCCTAACCTTAACCTTAACCATCAACCTAACCCTAACCCTAAACCTAACCCTAACCCTACCCCTCACCCTAACCCTAACCCTCACCCTCACCCTCAGCCTAACACTAACCTTAACCCTAATCCTAATCCTAACCTTCACCCTCACCCTAACTCTAACCCTAACACTAACCTTGACCACCACCCTAACTCCAACCCTCACCCTAACCCTAACCCTCACCCTCAACCTAATCCTAACCCTCACCCTAACCCTCACTCTAAGCCGAACGCTAACACTAACCCTCAACCTCATCCTCAACCTCACGCTAACCCTTACCCTCACCCTAACCCTAACCCTAACCCTAATCCTCAGAGTAACCTTCACCGTAAAACTCACCCTAAACCTAACCCTAACCCTCACCTTCACCCTAACCCTCACCGTCACCCTAACCCTCACCCTAACCCTAACACTCACCTACACCCTAACCCTCACCCTCACCGTCACCCTCACCCTCACCCTAACCCTAAGCCTAACTCTAACCCTATCCCTAATGCTAACACTAGCCCTCACCCTCACCTAACCCTAACCCTAACACTCAGCCTATCCCCAAATCTAACCCTAATACTAACCCTAAACCTCACCCCAACCCTCATACTAACACTAAACCTAACCCTACCTCTCAGCCTAACCCTCACCCTAAACCTAACCCTAACCCTAATCCTCACCCTATCCCTAACCCTAACCCTAACCCTAACCCTAACCCTAACCCTCCTCCTAACCCTATCCCTAACCTAACCCTCACCCTAACCATAATCTTAACCCTAACCCTACCCCTCACCCTCACCGTCAACCTCACCCTCAGCCTAAACCTAACCCTGATCCTAATCCAAACCCTAACACTCACCCTCACCCTCATGCTAACTCAAAACCTAACCCTAACCAATACCCTCACCCTAACCCTCAACCTAACCCTAACCCTCACCCTCACCCTAACGCTCACCCTAAACCTTACCAACCCTAACCCCAACTCTAACCCTCACACTAAACCTAACACTCACCCTAACCCTAACCCTAACCCTCAGCCAAATCCTCTTCCTAACCCTAACCATAACCATCATCCTAAACCTAACCCTAACCCTAACCCTAACCCTAACCCTCACCCTAACCCTAACCCTCACCCTCACCCTCAGCCTAACACTAACCTTATCCCTAATCCTAACCCTAACCTTCACCCTCACCCTAACTCTAACCCTAACCTTGACCCCCACCCTAACTCCAACCCTCACCCTAACCCTAACCCTCACCCTCAACCTAATCCTAACCCTCATCCTAACCCTCACCCTAACACTAACGCTAACCCTAACCCGCAACCTCACCCTGAATCTCACCCTAACCATTACCCTCACCATAACCCTAACCCTAACCCTAATCCTCACAGTAACCTTCACCCTAAAACCCACCCTAACCCTAAACCTAACCCTCACCTTCACCCTAAACCTCACCGTCACCCTTACCCTCACCCTAACCCTAACTCTCACCTACACCCTAAACCTAACCCTCACTGTCACCCTCACCCTCACCCTAACTCTAACCCTAAATCTACCACTATCCCTAATGCTAACACTAGCCCTCACCCTCACCTAACCCTAATCCTAACACTCACCCTAACCCCAAATCTAACCCTAATGCTAACCTTAAACCTCAACCTCACCCTAACCCTCACCCTAATCTTTACCCTCAATTTCAACCTCACACTAACCCTAATCCTAACCCTAAACCTCACCCCAACCTCACACTAACCCTAACCCTACCTCTCAGCCTAACCCTCACCCTAAACCTAACCCTAACCCTAATCCTCACCCTATCCCTAACCCTAACCCTAACCCTCACCCTCATCATCACCCTCAACCTAACCCTCACCTTCACTGTGACCCTAACCCTAACCATAATGCTAACCCTCACCCTCAACCTAACTCTGACCCTCACCCTAACCATCACCCTAAGCCTAACCCTAAACCTAAGCTTAATACTAAACTTCACCCTCACCCTCACCCTCAACCTAATCCTAAACCTCACCCTAACCATAACCCTAACCCTAACCCTCACCCTGACCCTTACCCTCAGAGTCACATTAAACCTCACCCTAACCCTAACCATCACCCTAACCCAACCCTAACCCTCACCCTCACCCTCACACTAACACTCACCTGAACATGAACCCTCACCCGCACCCTAAACGTCACCCTCTCCAGTACATTAACCCTCACCTGAAACCTCACCCTCACCCTAACCCTCACCCTCACCATAAACATCAACCTAACCCTAACGCTTACCCTAACCCTACCCTAACCCTCACCCTAAAACAAACCCTCAAACTAACCCTTCACCCTCACCCTAATCCTCACCCTAACCCTAAACCTAACACTTATCTAACTGTAAACCTCACCCTCACCTTCACTCTCAACCTAACCCTCACCTTCACCCTAGTCCTCATCCTAACCCTATCCCTCACCCTAACCCTAACCCTAAACCTCACCCTCACCATCACCCTCACTCTAACACTAACCCTGAACCTCACCCTCACTTCACCCTCACCCTAACCCTAAACATAACCCCAAACCTCACCCTAACCCTAACCCTAACTTTAATGCTACTCCTAACCCTCACCCTCACCCTAACCATCATCCTAAACCTTACCCTCACCCTACCCTTACCCTAACCCTAACACTCACAATAAACCTAACCCTCATCCTAAACCTAAACCTACCCCTCAGCCTAAACCTCACCCTAATCCGAACCCTAAACCTAATCCTCACCCTATCCCTAAACCTAAACCTAACCCTCACCCAAACCCTCACCTTAACCCTTACCCAAACCCTAATCCTCATCCTATCACTAATCCTAACCCTAACCCTAACCCTAAACCTCACCCTCACCCTAATGCTAAACCTAACCCTAACCCTCAGCCTAATCCTAACCCTCACCCTCACCCTAAGCATGAAATTAACCCTAACCATAATCCTAAATTTAACCCTTACCGTCACCCTAACCCTAACCCTAACCCTAACCCTCACCCTGACACTCACCCTAACACTAACGCTAACCCTAACCCTCACCCTCATACTAACCCAATCCCTAAACCTTATCCTCACACTAACCCTAACCCTGACCCTAACCCTCAAACTAACCCTAAACCTCACCCTAACCCTAACCCTACCCCTCAAACTAACCCTCTCACTAACCCTAACCCTACCCCTCAAACTAACCCTCTCCCTAACCCTAACACTTACCTAACCGAAATTCTCACCCTCACCCTCACCCTAGCCTTCACCCTATTCCTAACCCTCAACCTCACCCTCACCCTCACCATCAGTCTAACCCTAAACCTAACCCTAACCCTAACCCTAAACCTAACCCTCACCCTCACCCTCACCCTCACCGTAACACTAACCCTAATCCTAAACCCAACCCTAACCCTAGCCCTCACCCTCACCTTACCCTCACCCTCACCTTACCCTTACCCTCACACTAACACTAACCCTAACCCTAAACTTCACCCTCAACCTATCCCTGACCGTCACCCTAACCCTCACCCTTAGCCTAACCCTCACCCACACCCTAACCCTAACCCTCAAAATAACCCTCAACCTCACCTTCAAACTCACCCTAACCCTAACCATTACGTAACTGAAACGCTCACCCTCACCCTCATCCTCAACCTCAACCTAACCCTCACCCTCACCCTAACCCTAAACCTCACCTTTACCCTAACCTTAACTCTAACCATAACCCTCACCCTATCCCTAACCCAAACCCTAATGCTAACCCTAATCCTCACCCTACCCATCACCCTAACCCTTACCCTCACCCTAAACCTTACCCTAACCCTAATACTCACACTAAGCCTAACCCTCACCCTAACCCTAAACCTACCCTTCAGCAAAAACATCAAACTAACCCTAACCCTAACCCTAATCCTCACCCTATCCCTAACCCTAATGCTAACCCTCACCCTAATTCTAACCTAAACACTTACCCAAAGCCTAATATTCACCCTATCACTAATCCTAAAGCTAACCCTAACCCTAAACCTCAACCTCACCCTAACCCTCACCGTAACCCTTAGCCTCACCCTAATGCTAACCCTAACCCTAACCCTCACACTAATCCTAACCCTCACCCTCACCCTCACCCTCACCCTAAGCCTAACCCTAACCCTAATCCTAAATCTAACCCTCAGTGTCACCCTAACCCTAACCCTAACCCTCACCCTAACCCTCACCTAACCCTAACGCTAACCTTAACCCTCACCATCACACTAACCCTTAACCTAACCCTTATCATCACACTAAACCAAAACCTATCCCTAACACTAACCCTCACAATAACCCTAACACTCACCCTCACCCTAACCCTAAACCTCATCCTAACCCTCACCATAAAACTCACCCTAACCCTCACCCTAAACCTCACCCTAAACCTCACCCTCACCCGACCCCTAAACCTCACCCTAAAAACTCACCCTCACCATAAACATCACCCTAACCCTAACACTCACCCTAACTCTCACCCTAAATCTCATCCTAACCCTAAACCTAACCTTAACCCTCACCCTCAACCTCCCCCTGGCCCCAACTCTAACGCTAAACCTAACCCACACCTTCACCCTAACCCTCACCCTAACCTTTATCCTCACACTAACCCTAACCCTAACCCTAATCCTAACCTTCACACTAACCCTAACACTAACCCTAACCCTCATCCTAACGCAAACACTACCCCTCTCCCTAACCCTCACCCTCACCCTCACCCTCACCCTAAGCCTAAACCTAAACCTCACCCTAACCCTCACCCTCACCCTAACACTAATGCTAACCCTATCCCTAACCCTCACACTAACCCTCACCCTCAGCCTAATGCTATCCGTAACCCTAAGCCTCACCCTAATCCTAACCCTCACCCCACCCTAAGCGTAACCTTAACCCTAACACTAATCCTAAATCTAACCCTCACTGTCACCCTAACCCTAACCCTAAACCCTCAACCTCACCCTAACCCTAAAGCTAACCCTCGCCTTGACCCTCACACTAACCCTAACGCTCACCCTAACCTTAACCCTACCCCTCACCCTAACCCTCACCCTAACCCTAAACCTAACCCTCACCCTAATCCTCACACTAACCCTAACACTTACCTAACCGAAATCCTCACCCTCACCCTCACCCTTGCCCGCACCCTAACCCTAACCTTAACCCTCACCCTCACCCTCACCCTCAGTCTAACCCTAAATATAACCCTAAACCTAAACCTAACCCTAACCCTCACCGTCACCCTAACACTCACCTGAACCCGAACCCTCAGCCACACCCTAACCCTCACCCTCTCTGGAACCCTCACTTTCACCCGAAACCTCACCCTCACCTTAACCGTCACCCTCAACCTAAATATCACTCTAACCCTAACCCTCACCCTACCACTAACCATAACCCTCACCCTCACACTAAACTTAACCTTAAACCTAACCCTCACCCTAACACTCACCCTAACCCTAACCCTCCCCCTAACCCTCCCCCTAACACTCACGCTAAACCTAAACCTCACCCTCACCCTAACCCTCACCATAACCCTTAACCTCACCCTAACCATAACCCTAACCCTAACTCTCACACTAAACTTAACCCTCACCCTAACACTAATGCTAACACTAACCCTCACCCTAACACTCACGCTAACCCTAAACCGGACCCTAAACCTAATATTAACCCTAGCCCTCACCCTCACCCTAGCCCTCACCCTAACCCTTAACTAACACTAACCATAACCCTAAACCTAAACCTAACCCTCACCCTCATCATCACCCTCAACCTAACCCTCACCTTCACTGTGACCCTAACCCTAACCATAATGCTAACCCTCACCCTCAACCTAACTCTGACCCTCACCCTAACCATCACCCTAAGCCTAACCCTAAACCTAAGCCTAATACTAAACTTCACCCTCACCTTCACCCTCAACCTAATCCTAAACCTCACCCTAACCATAACCCTAACCCTAACCCTCACCCTAACCCTTACCCTCAGGGTCACATTAACCCTCACCCTAACCTTAATCATCACCCTAACCCTAACCCTAACTCTCACCGTCACCGTAACACTCACCCGAACACGAACCCTCACCCTCACCCTAAACCTCACCCTCTCCAGAACATTCACCCTCACCCGAAACCTCACTCTCACCTTAACCCACACCCTCAACAAAAACATCAAGCTAACCCTAACCCTAACCCTAACATTACCCTAACCCTAACCCTAAAACAAACCCTCAAACTAACCCTTCACCCTCACCCTAATCCTCACCCTAACCCTAACCTAACACTTACCTAACTGGAAACCTCACCCTCACCCTCACTCTCAACCTAACCCTCACCTTCACGCTAGCCCTCACCCTAACCCTATCCCTCACCCTAACCCTAACCCTAAACCTCACCCTCACCATCACCCTCACTCTAACACTAACCCTGAACCTCACCCTCACCCTCATCTTCACCCTAACCCTAACCATAACCTCAAACCTCACGCTAACCCTAACCCTAACTTTAATGCTACTCCTAACCCTCACCCTCACCCTAACCATCATCCTAACCCTTACCCTCTCCCTAACCCTTACCCTAACCCTAACACTCACAATAAACCTAACCCTCACCCTAACCCTAAACCTACCCCTCAGCCTAAACCTCACCCTAATCCGAACCCTAAACCTAATCCTCACCCTATCCCTAAACCTAAACCTAACCCTCACCCAAACACTCACCTTAACACTTACCCAAACCCTAATCCTCATCCTATCACTAATCCTAACCCTAACCCTAACCCTAAACATCACCCTCACCCTAACCTTCACCCTAACACTTACACTCACCCTAATGCTAAATCTAACTCTAACCCTCAGCCTAATCCTAACCCTCACCCTCACCCTAAGCATGACCTTAACCCTAAATATAATCCTAAATCTAACCCTCACCGTCACCCTAATCCTAACCCTAACCCTTACCCTCACCCTAACCCTAACCCTAACCCTCACCCTGACACTCACCCTAACACTAACGCTAACCCTAACCCTCACCCTCATACTAACCCAATCCCTAACCCTTATCCTCACACTAACCCTAACCCTAACCCTAACTCTAACCCTCAAACTAACCCTAAACCTCACCCTAGCCCTAACCCTACCCCTCAAACTAACCCTCTCCCTAACCCTAACCCTAAACCTCACCCTAATCCTCACCCTAACCCTAACACTTACCTAACCGAAACCCTCACCCTCACCCTCACCCTAGCCTTCACCCTATCCCTAACCCTCAACCTCACCCTCACCCTCACCATCAGTCTAACCCTAAACCTAACCCTAACCCTAACCCTCACCCTCACTCTCACCCTCACCGTAACACTAACCCTAATGCTAAACCCAACCCTAACCCTAGCCCTCACCCTCACCTTACCCTCACCCTCACCTTACCCTTACCCTCACACTAACACTAACCTTAACCCTAAACTTCACCCTCAACCTATCCCTGACCGTCACCCTAACCCTCACCCTTAGCCTAACCCTCACCCAGACCCTAACCCTAACCCTCAAAATAACCCTCAACCTCACCTTCAAACTCACCCTAACCCTAACCATTACGTAACTGAAACGCTCACCCTCACCCTCATCCTCAACCTCAACCTAACCCTCACCCTCACCCTAACCCTAAACCTCACCTTTACCCTAACCATAACTCTAACCATAACCCTCACCCTATCCCTAACCCAAACCCTAATGCTAACCCTAATCCTCACCCTACCCATCACCCTAACCCTTACCCTCACCCTAAACCTTACCCTAACCCTAATACTCACACTAAGCCTAACCCTCACCCTAACCCTAAACCTACCCTTCAGCAAAAACGTCAACCTAACCCTAACCCTAACCCTAATCCTCACCCTATCCCTAACCCTAATGCTAACCCTCACCCTAATTCTAACCTAAACACTTACCCAAAGCCTAATCTTCACCCTATCACTAATCCTAACGCTAACCCTAACCCTAAACCTCAACCTCACCCTAACCCTCACCGTAACCCTTAACCTCACCCGAATGCTAACCCTAACCCTAACCCTCACACTAATCCTAACCCTCACCCTCACCCTCACCCTAAGCCTAACTCTAACCCTAATCCTAAATCTAACCCTCGCTGTCACTCTAACCCTAACCCTAACCCTCACCCTCACCCTAACCCTAACCCTAACCCTCACCCTAACCCTCACCTAATCCTAAAGCTAACCTTAACCCTCACCATCACACTAACCCTCAACCTAACCCTCATCATCACACTAAACCAAAACCTATCCCTATCACTAACCCTCACAATAACCCTAACACTCACCCTCACCCTAACCCTAAACCTCATCCTAACCCTCACCATAAAACTCAGCCTAACCCTCACCCTAAACCTAACCCTAAACCTCACCCTCACCCAAACCCTAAACCTCACCCTAAACCTCACCTCACCATAAACATCACCCTAACCCTAACACTCACCCTAACTGTAACCCTAACCCTCACCCTAACCCTCACCCTAACGGTATCCCTCACCCTCACTCTCACCCTCACCCTAAACCTCTCACTCACCCTCACCCTCATCCTTACACTCACCGTCACCCTAAACATCGCCCTAACACTAACGCTTACACTAACCCTAACCCTAACCCTCACCCTAACCCTATCCCTCACCCTAACCCTCATCTAACCTGAACGATAACCCTAAGCCTCACACTCACCCTAACCCTCATACTAACCATTATCCTCACACTAACCCTAACACTCACACTAACCCTAACCCTCACCCTATCCCTAACACTAACCCTATCCCTCACCCTAACCCTCACCCTAAACCTTACCCTCATCCTAAACCTAAGCCTTACCCCCATCCTAAACCTCACTCTCACCCGACCTCTAAACCTCACCCTTAACCTCACCCTAATCCTAACGCTAAACCTCACACTCACCCAACCTCTAAACCTCACTCTAAACCTCACCCTCACCATAAATATGACCCTAACCCTAACACTCACCTTAACTCTAACCCTAAACCTCATCCTAACCCTAAACCTAACCGTAACCCTCACCCTCACCCCAACTCTAACGCAAAACCTATCCCACACGCTCACCCTAACCTTCACCCTATCCCTTACCCTCACACTAACCCTAACCATATGCCTAACCCTAACCCTCACACCAACCCTAACACTCACACTAACGCTAACACTACCCCTCACCGTAACTCACATCCTAACCCTCACCCTAACACTTAACCTAAGCCTAACCCTAACCCTCACCCTCACCCTCACACTAACCCTAAGCCTAAACCTAAACCTCACCCTAACCCTCACCCTAACACTAATGCTAACCCTAACCCTCACCCTCACCCTAACCATCACACTAACCCTTACCCTCAGCCTAATGCTAACCCTAACCCTAACCTTCACCCTAATCCTAACCCTCACCCTCATCCTAAGCGTAACCTTAACCCTAAGCCTAATCCTAAATCTAACCCTCACTGTCACCCTAACCCTAAACCTAACCCTCACCCTCACCCTATCCCTAAACCTAACCCTCGCCTTCACCCACAAACTAACCCTAACGCTCACCTTAACCCTAACCCTACCCCTCAACCTACCCCTCACCCTACCCCTAACCTTAACCCTCACCTTAATCCTCACACTAACCCTAACACTTACCTAACCGAAACCCTCACCCTCACCCTCACCCTTGCCCTCACCCTCACCCTAACCCTAACCCTCACCCTCACCCTCATCATCACCCTCAGTCTAACCCTAAACCTAACTGTAAACCTAACCCTAACCCTCACCCTCACCCTAACCCTCACCGTCACCCTAACACTCACCCGAACCTGAACCCACACCCACACCCTAAACCTCACCGTCTCCCGAACACTCACCTTTACCCGAAACCTCACCCTCACCCTAACCCTCACCCTCATCCTAAACATCACCCTACCCTTTACCCTCACCCTAACCCTAACCCTAACCTTCACCCTATCCCTAACCCTCAAAATAACCCTCAATCTCACCCTAGTCCTCACCCTAACCCTCACCCTAACCCTCACCCTAACTATAACGCTATCCCTAACCCTCACCCTCACCCTAAACCTCATCCTCACCCACACCCGAACACTAACCCTAACCCTAACCCTAAACCTAACCCTAAACCTTGTGCTATCCCTAACCCTCACCCTCACCCTAAACCTCACTCTAACACTTACCCTCACCCTAAACCTAACCCTAAACCTAAACCTCACCCTCACCCTCACCCTAACTCTAACACTAACCCTAACCCTGACCCTCACCCTAACCCCAACTCTATCCCTATCCCTCACCCTAACCCTAAACCTAACCCTCACCATCACCCTCAGCCTAAACCTAACCCTAACCCTAATCCTAACACCCTCACCCTCACCCTAACTCTAACACTAAACTTAACCCTGACCCTCACCCTAACCCCAACTCTATCCCTCACCCTAACCCTAAACCTAACCCTCACACTCACCTTAACCTAACCCTCACCCTAACCCTCAACCTCATCCTAAAACTAACCCTAACCCTAACTTTCACCCTCACCCTCACCACCACCACGAGTCAAACCCGAACCCTAACCCTAATCCTAACCCTAAGCCTAAAACTCACCGTCACATTCACCCTCACCCTAACCCTAACCCTAACCCTAACCCTAACCCTAATGCTAAAAATAGCCCTCACCCTCACACTAACCCTAACCCTAACCCTAACCCTCACCCTACCCTAACCCTAACCCTAATGCTAAAACTAAACCTTAAGCTCACCCTAACCCTCATCCTAACACTTACCATCAACCTCAACCTCACCCTAGCACTAACCCTAAACCTAACCCTCACCCTAACCCTTACCCTAAATCTAACCCTAACCCTACCCCTCAGCCTAACCCTCACCCTAACCCTAAGCCTAATCCTAACCCTAACTCTAATCCTAAACCTCTCCCTAACCCCCACCCTCACCTTAACCCTAATGCTATTATTAACCCTCAACCTCACCCTAAACATGGCCCTAACTCTTACCCTCAGCATAACCCTGTCCCTCACCCTAACCCTAACCCTCACCCTAACCCTTACTCTCACCCTAAACCTCACCCTAACCCTAAAACTAACCCTAACAATAACCTTAACCCTAACTGTAAGCCTAACCCTAACCCCCACCCTCACCCTAACTCTTACCCTCAGCCGAACTCTAACCCTCACCCTCAGCCTAACCCTCATCCTAACCCTAACCCTAACCCTAAATCTCAACTTAACCTTAACCCTCACCCTAACCCTAACATGAATCCTAACCCTAACCCTAACCCTCACCCTCACCCTAACACTCAGCCTCACCCTAAACATCACCCTAACCCTAACCCTCACTCTCACCCTAACCCTAAACCTCACCCTAACCCTAACTCTAACCCTAACCTTCAACCTCACCCTAAACCTCATCCTAACCCTGATCCTCACACTAACCCTAAACCTAAGCCTAACCCTCACACTAAACCTAACCCTCACGCTAACCTTAACCTTACCCCTCAACCTAAACTTCATCCTAACCCTAACCCTAACCCTAATCCTCACCCTAACCCAAACACTTACCTAACCGAAACCTCACCCTCACCCTCACCCTAGCCCTCATTCTAACCCTAAACCTAACCATAAACCTAACCTTAACACTCACCCTCACCCTCACCCTAACCTTAACCCTAACCCTAACTCAAAACCTAACCCTCACCCTCACCTTCACCCTAACACTAATCCTAACCCTAACCCTCACCCTAACACTAACCTTGACCCTAACCCTAACACTCACCCTCACCCTAATCCTAACCCTAACCCTAACCCTAACCTTCACCCTCACCTTACCTCATCCTATCCCTTATCCTCACACTAACGCTAAACCTAACCCTAATCTTCACTCTCACCCTAACCCTCACCATCACCTTAACCCTCACCTAAGCCTAACAGTCACCAACACCCTAACTCTAACCCTAACTTTAAACCTCACACTAAACCTAACGCTCTCCCTAACCCTAACCCTATCCCTCAGCCTAACCCTCACCCCAACACTAATGCTAAACCTAACACTCACCCTCACCCTTACCCTCACCCTAACCGGCACCCTAAACCTAACCCTATACTTAAACCTCACCCTTACCCTCAAACGAACCCTCACCATAACCCTAACCCTCACCGTAACCCTAACCTCACCTTCACCCTCAGCCTCAGCCTCAGCCTAAGCCTAACCCTAACCCTAATCCTAACCCTAAACCTCACCCTCAGCCTCACCCTAACTCTAACACTAACCCTAACTCTAACCCACATGCTCACCCTCACCCAAACCCTAACCCTATCCTTGACCCTCACCCTAACCCTAATACTCACCCTAACCCTAACTCTAACCCTCCCCCTCACCGTAAGCCTAATCCAAACCCCAACCCTCACCTTAACCCTCACCCTAAATCTAACGCTATCCGTAACCCTCACCCTCACCCTAAACCTTATCCTAACTCTTACCCTCACCATAACCCTAACCCTAACCCTAATCCTCACCCTGACCCTAAGCCTCACCCACACCCTAACCCTCACCCTCACCCTCACCCTCACCCACAACTTCACCCAAACACTCACGCTAACCCTAAACCTAACCCTAACCCTAAACCTAACCCTAATCCTCACCCTCACCCTAACCCTCAACCTCACCCTAAACCTCACCCTAACACTTATTCTCACACTAACTCTAACCCTCACCCTCACCCTAACCCGCACTGTCACCCTAACACTCACCCGAACCCGAGCCCTCACCCACACCCTAACCCTCACGCTGTCCCGAACCATCACCTTCACCCGAAACCTCACCCTCACCCTCACACTGACCCTCACCCTACACATCACCCTAACCCTAACCCTCATCCTAACCCTAACCCTAACACTCACCCTAACCCTAACCCTAAAATTAAACCTCACCCTCACCCTAATCCTAACCTTAACAATAACCCTAACCCTTACCTAATTGAAACCCTCAACCTCAACCTCACCATCACACTCAGCCTAATTCTCACCCTCACCCTAGCCCTCACCCTAAACCTAAACCTCACCCTAACCCTAACCCTAACCCTAACCCTCACCCTAACCCTTACCCTCACTCTAAACCTAACGTTGACCCTAACCCTAACCCTAAACATAACACTAACCCTAAAAATTACCCTCACCCTCACACTAACCTTCAACCTAACCCTTACCCATGTAACCATAACCCTAATCCTCACACTAAACCTTATCCTAAAACTAACCCTAACCTTAACCCTCAAACTAACCCTCACCCTAAACCAAACCCTAAACGTCACCTTAACCCAAAACCTAACCCTCACTTTAACCCTGACCCTAATGCTAAACCTAAACCTCACCGTCAACCAAACCCTAAAACTAACCCTCACCTTAACCCTAACACTAACCCTAATGCTATCCCTAACCCTCACCCTCACCCTAACCCTCACTCTAACCCTCACCCTCACCCTAACTCTAACACTAACCCTAACACTAAACCTCACCCTAACCCTCACCCTACCCCTAAACCTAATCCTAAACCTCACCCTAACGCTCACCCTAACCCTCACCCTAAGCGTAACCCTCACCGTCACCCTAACCCTCACCATAAACCTTACCCTCATCCTAACACTAACCCTAACCCTAAGCCTAACCCTCACACTAAGCCTTCCACTCACCCTAACCCTCACCCTAACACTCAGCCACACCCTCTTCGTAACCCTAATTCTAACTCTCAACGTAACCCTAACCCTAACACTAAACATAACCCTAAACCTCACCCTAAACCTCACACTCACCCTGAGGCTAACCATAACCATAACCCTAATCCTGAACCTAAAGCTCACCATCACCCTCACCCTAACTCTAACCCTAACCCTAAACCTGAGCCTCGCCCTAACCCCAACCCTATCTCCAACCCTCAACTTAACCCTCACCCTCACCCTAACCATAACCCTAACCCTAAACCTAAACCTAAACGTCACCCTACCCCTCACACTCACACTAACCCTAACTCTAACCCTAATTCTCAACCAACTCGCACCCTAACTCTAACACTAACCCTCACCCTAACCCTCACCCTAAACCTTAACCTCACCCTAACCCTAACCCTAAGCCTAACACCCACACTAACCCAACCCTCACACTAACCCTAACCCTGACCCTCAACCTAACCCTCAACCTAACCCTAACCCTCGCCCTAACTCTCACCCTCACCCTCACCCTCACCTTAAGCCTAACCCTAACATTAACCCTAATCCTAAACCTAAACCTCACCCTCACCCTCACCCTAACTCTAACCCTAACACTAACTCTGAACCTCACCCTAACCCCCACCCTATCCCTAACCCTCACTCTAACCCTAAACCTAACCCTCACCCTCACCCTAACTCTAACCCTCACTCTAACCCTAACCCTAACCCTAATGCTAACCCTATCCCTCACCCTCACCCTAAACTTCTACCTAACCCTTACTCTCACCATAACCCTAACCCTAACCCTAATCCTCACACTTACCCGGACACTAACCCTCACCGAAACCCTAACCCTCACTGTCATCTGAACCCTACAGTAACCCTAACCGTCACCCACACCCTAAAACTCATTCGAATCCGAACCCTAACAAGAAACCTCACCCTAACCTAAACCTCAACCTAACCCTAACCCTAACTCTAATCCTCATCCTCACCCTAACCCTAACCCTCATATTAACCCGAACCCTCACCCTAACCCTACACCTCACCCTACACCTCACCCTAACCCTAACCCTACACCTCAACCTAAACCTAACCCTAACCCTCACCTTCACCGTAACCCTCACCGTCACCCTAACACTCACCCTAACATTAACCCTCACCTACACCCTAACCCTCACACTCACCCTCACCCTAACCCTCACCCTCACCCTAAACATCACCCTAACCCTAACCCTCACCCTAACGCTAACCCTAATCCTCACCCTAAACCTAACCCTCACCTTAAACCTCACCCTCACCCTAATCCTCACCATAACCCTAACTCTAAGCCTTTCCTAACTGAAACCCTCACACTCACACCAACCCTCACCCTAACCCTCACCCTCACCCCACCCTCAGTCTAACCCTAATCCTAAACCTAACCCTAACCCTAAACCTAACAGTAACCCTCACCTTAACCCTAAAACTAACCCTAACCCTCACCCTAACCCTAAGGTTAATCAAAACCCTCACCCTAACCCGAAACCTCACCCTAAAACTTATTCTCCACTAACCCTAACCCTATCCCTAACCCTCACACTAACCCTAACCCTCACCCTCACCCTGACCCTAACCCTCACCCTAAGCCTCACCCTAAATCTAACCCTAACCCTAACCCTCAACGTAATGCTAAACTTAACACGAACCCTCACCCTCACCGTAAACCTCACCCTCTCCTGAACCTCACCCTCACCCTCACCATCACCCTCAACCTAAACCTCACCTTCAACCTGGCCCTCACCTAACCCTAAACCTCACCCTTACCCTAACCCTAACCTTCACCCTCACCCTCACCCTCATCCTAACACTAACACTAACCCTAAACCTCACCCTAACCCTAACCCTCACCCTAATTCTAACCCTAACCCTCACCCTCACCCTAACCATCACCCTAACTTTTACCCAAACCCTAATCCTAAACCTAACCCTAACTCACATTAAACCTAACCCTCAACCTAACCATAACCCTGCAACTCAGCCTGAAACTCACTCAACCCCTCACCCTAACCCTTACCCTCACCCTATTGCTAACCCTAACCCTAACCTTCCCCCTAATCCTAACCCTCACACTCATCCTAAACCTAACACTAACACTAACCCTCACCCCAACCCTAAACCTAACCCTTACCCTAACCCTCACCCTAACTGAAAGCTTCACCCTCACCCTCACCCTCAGCCTAACCCTAACCCTAACCCTAATCCTAAACCTAATCCTCACCCTCACCCTCACCAGCATCCTAACCATAACCCTAACCCTGATCCTAATCCTCACGCTCACATACACCCTAATCCTAACCCTAACCCTCAACCTAACCCTAACCCTCACCCTAAACCTAACGCTCAACCTCTCCCTAACCCTAATCATAACACTAACCCTAAACCTAACCCTCAACCTCACCCTAACCCTCACCCTAACCCTTACCCTCACCCTAACCCTAATCCTCACACTAACCCTAACTCTCAAACAAACCCTAAACCTACCCCTCAAACTAACCCTCACCCTAACCCTAACCCTAACCTTATCCCTCACCCTAACCCTAACCCTCAACCTCACCCTACCCCTAACCCTAACACTAAACCTAACCCTCACAATAACCCTCACCTTAACCTTTCACCTCACACTAACCCTAACCCTAACCCTCACACTAAACCTAAACCTCAACCTAACCCTAACCCTCCCTCACCCTATCCCTCATCCTCACCCTAAGCCTAACCCTACCCCTCACCCTAAGACTCACCCTAAATCTAACCCTAACCCTAACCCTCACCGTAACGCTAATCCTACAACTAACCCTCACCCTCATCGTAACCCTCACCCTCTCCTGAACCTCACCCTCACCGAAACCTCACCCTCACCCTCATCATCACCCTCAACCTAAACCTCACCCTCACCCTAGCCCTCATCTAATCCTAAACCTCACCCTACCCCTAACCCTTACCCTCACCCTCACCCTCACCCTAACACTAACCTTAACCCTAAACCTCACCCTAACCCTAACCCTCACCCAAATTCTAACCCTAACGCTCACACTCACCCTAACCATCACCCTAACCCTTACCCAAACCCTAATCCTTAACCTAACCCTAACTCACATTAAACCTAACCCTCACCCTAACCATAACTCTGCCCCTCAGCCTAAACCTCACCCTAACACTAACCCTAAACCTAATCCACACCCTATCCTTAACCCTAAACCTAACCCTCACCCTAACCCTCACCCTAACCCTTACCCTCACCCTATTGCTAACCCTAACCCTAACCCTAATCCTAACCCTCACACTCATCCTAAACCTAACCCTAACACTAACCCTCACCCCAACTCTAAACCTAACCCTTACGCTAGCCCTCACCCTAACCCAAACCTTCACCCTCTCCCTCACCCTCAACCTAACCCTAAACCTAACCCTCACCCTCATCCTAACCATAACCCTAAACCTAATCCTAATCCTCATGCTCACACACACCCTAATCCTAACCCTAACCCTCAAGCTAACCCTAACCCTCACCCTAAATCTAACGCTCACCCTCAACCTAACCCTAATCATAACACTAACCCTAAAACTAATCCTCACCCTCACTCTAACCCTCACCCTAACCCTTACCTTCACCCTAGCCCTACCCTAATCTTCACACTAACCCTAGCCCTCAAACTAACCCTAAACCTACCCCTCAAACTAACCCGCACCGTAACCCTAACCCTAACCCTTACCCTAAATCTCACCCTAACCCTAACCCTAACCCTCAAACTAACCCTAACCCTAATGCTAACCCTAACCCTCACCCTAAAACTTCCCCTCAACCTCAACCTCACCCTACCCCTACCCCTAACCCTAACCCTCACCCTAATCCTCACCCTCACCCTAACCCTAACCCTACCCCTCACCTAAGCCTCATCCTAAATCTAACTCTAAACCTAACCCTCACCGTAATGCCAAACCAAACAATAACCATCACCCTCACCATAACCCTCACCCTCTCCTGAACCTTACCCTCACCTGAAACCTCATCCTGACCCTCAACATCACCCTCAACCTAAACATCACCCTCACCCTAGCGCTCACCTAACCCTAACCCTCACCCTAACCCTACCCTCACCCTCACCCTTACCCTCATCCTAACACTAACCCTCACCCTAAACCTCACCCTAACCCTAACCCTCACTCTAATTCTAACCCTAACCCTCACCCTCACCCTAAACCTAACCCTAACCCTAACCCTCACCCTAACCCTTACCCTCACTCTAAACCTAATGTTCACCCTCACCCTAACCCTAATCATAACACTAACCCTAAACCTAACCCTCACTCTCACCCTAACCGTCAACCTAACCCTTACCCACCTAACCATAACACTAATCCTCACACTAAACCTTATCCTCAAACTCACCCTAACCCTAACCCTCAAACTAACCCTCACCCTAAACCAAACCCTAAACGTCACCCTAACCCTAAACCTAAGCCTCACACTAACCCTAATCCTAATGCTAAACCTAACCCTCACCGTCAACTGAACCCTAAAACTAACCCTCACCTGAACCATAACACTAACCCTAATGCCATCCCTAACCCTCACCCTCACCCTAACCCTCACTCTAACCCTTACCCTCATCCTAACTCTATCCCTAACCCTAAAACTAAACCTCACCCTAACCCTCACCCTACCCCTAAACCTAATCCTAAACCTCACCCTATGCTCACCCTAACCCTCACCCTAAGCGTAACCCTCACCGTCACCCTAACCCTCATCATAAACCTTACCCTCATCCTAACACTAACCCTAACCCTAACCCTAACCCTCACACTAAGCCTACCCCTCACCCTAACCCTCACCCTAACACTCAGGCACACCCTCTTCGTAACCCTAATTCTAACTCTCAACGTAACCCTAACCCTAAACCTAACCCTAACCCTAACCCTCACCCTCAACCTCACCCTCACCCTCAGGCTAACCATAACCATAACCCTAATCCTGAACCTAAACCTCACCCTCACCCTCACCCTAACTCTAACTCTAACCCTAAACCTGACCCTCGCCATAACCCCAACCTTATACCAACCCTCAACTTAACCCTCACCCTCATCCTAACCATAACCCTAACCCTAAACCTAAACCTAAACTTCACCCTACCCCTCACACTCACACTAACCCTAACCCTAACCCTAATTCTCACCCCACCCGCACCCTAACCCTAACACTAACCCTCACCCTAACCCTAACCCTAACCCTAACCTCACCCTAATCCTAACCCTAAGCCTAACACTCACACTAACCCAAACTTCACACTAACCCTAACCCTGACCCTCAACCTAACCCTCAACCTAACCCTAACCCTCACCCTAACTCTCACCCTCACCCTCAACCTCAGCCTAAGCCTAACCCTAACCCTAACCCTAATCCTAAACCTAAAACTCACCCTCACCCTCAACCTAACTCTAACCCTAACACTAAATCTTAAGCTCACCCTAACCCCCACCCTATCCCTAACCCTCACCCTAACCCTAAACCTAACCCTCACCCTCACCCTAACTCTAACACTCACCCTAACCCTAACCCAACCCTAACGCAAACCCTATCCCTCACCCTCACCCTAAACTTCAACCTAACCCTTACCCTCACCATAACCCTAACCCTAACCCTAATCCTCACACTAACCCTGACACTAACCCTCACCCAAATCCTAACCCTCACTGTCATCTGAACCCTACACTAACCCTAACCGTCACCCACACCCTAAAACTCATTCTAATCCGAACCCGAACCCGAACCCTCACCCTAACCTAAACCTCAAGCTAACCCTAACCCTAAACCTAACTCTAATCCTCTCCCTCACCCTAACCCTAACCCTCACATAAACCCTAACCCTCACCCTAACCCTAACCCTACACCTCACCCTACCCCTCACCCTAACCCTAACCCTACACCTCACCCTAAACCTAACCCTAACCCTCACCTTCACTCTAACCCTCACCGTCACCCTAACCCTCACCCTAACACTAACCCTCACCTACACCCTAACCCTCACCCTCACCCTCACCCTCACCCTAACCCTCACCCTCACCCTAAACATCACACTAACCCTAATCCTCACCCTAAACCTAACTCTCACCTTAAACCTCACCCTCACCCTAATCCTCACCATAACCCTAACTCTAAGCCTTTCCTAACTGAAACCCTCACACTCACACTAACCCTCACCCTAACCCTCACCTTCACCCTAAAACTAATCCTAATCCTAACCCTCACCCTCACCCTCACCCCCAATCTCAGTCTAACCCTAACCCTAACCCTAACCGTAACCCTCACCTTTACCCTAAAACTCACCCTAACCCTCACACTAACCCTAAGGTTAACCAAAACCCTCACCCTCACCCTAAACCTCACCCTAAAACTTATCCTCCACTAACCCTAACCCTAACCCTAACCCTCACACTAACCCTAACCCTCACCCTAACCCTGACCCTAATCCTCAGCCTAAGCCTCACCCTAAATCTAACCCTAACCCTAACCCTCACCGTAATGCTATACCTAACACTAACCTTCACCCTCACCGTAACCCTCACCCTCTCCTGAACCTCACCCTCACGTGAAACCTCACCCTCACCCTTACCATCACCCTCACTCTAACCATCACCCTAACCCTAACTCTCACTCTAACACTAACCCAAGCCCTCATCCTAACACTAACCCTCACCCTAACCCTCAACCTAACCCGAACGATAACATTAACCCTCTCCCTCACCCTAACACTCACCCTAAAACTTATCCTCACACTAACCCTAACACTCACACTAAACCTAACCCTCACCCTGTCCCTAAACTTAACACTCACCCTCACCCTAACACTAATGATAACCCTAACCCTCACCCTCACCCTAACCCTCACCCTAACCCTTACCCTCATCCTAACCCTAAGCCTCACCCTCAACCTAAACGTCACCCTAACCCTTACCCTCACCCTAACCCGCACCCTAACGCTAACCCTTACCCTTACACTCACCCTAACCCTAACCTCACCCTCACCCTCAGCCTCAGCCTCAGCCTAAGCCTAACCCTAACCCTAACCCTAATCTTAACGCTAACCCTCACCCTCAGCCTCACCCTAACTCTAATCCTATCCCTAACCCTAAACAACACCCTCACCCTCACCCTAACCCTAACCCTATCCCTAACACTCACCCTATCCCTAACTCTTACCCTAACCCTAACTCTAACCCTCACCCTCACTCTAAGCCTAACCCGAACCCTAGCCCTCACCCTAACCCTATCCTCACACTAACACTAACTCTCACACAAACACCAAACCTCACACTATCCCTAAACCTAACCCTAACACTCACCCTCACCCTCAACCTCACCCTAACCCTAATGCTGTCCCTAAACCTCACCCTCAGCCTAAACCTCATCCTAACCCTTACCCTCACCATAACCCTAACCCTAACCCTAATCCTCACCCTAAACAGAACCCTCACCCACACCCTAACACTCACCCTAACCCTCATATTTACCCTCACCATAACACGCACCCTAACCCTTACACTCACCCTAATACTAAACCTAACCCTAACCCTCACCCTCACCCTCACCCTCACCCTAAACCTAACCCTAAACCTCACCCTATCCCTAACCCTAACCCTAATTCTAACCCTAACCCTCACCCTCATCCTAACCCTCACACTAACTCTAACACTATCCCTACCCATCACCCTAAACCTCATCGTAACCCTTACCCTCACCATAACCCTAACCCTAACCCTCACCCTAATCCTCACCCTAAACCTAACCCTCACCCACACCCTAACCCTCATCCTCACCCTCACCCTCACCCTCACCCTAACACTCACCCTAACCCTAACCCTAACCCTAATCCTAAACCTAACCCTCATGCTCACCCTCACCATCAGCCTAACCCAATTCTAAACCTCACCCTTCCCTAAAGCTCACCCTAACCCTAAATCTGACCCTCACCCTCACCCTAACCCTTACCCTCCCATAAAACTTCGCCCTAACCCTCACCATAACCATAACGCTAACCCTAACCCTCACCCTAAACCTTATCCTCACAATAACCCTAACCTTAACCCTCAAATTAACCCTAACCCTCACCCTAAACTTAGCCCTACCCCTCACCCTACCCCTCATCCTAACCCTAAACCTAACCCACACCCTAAACCTAACCCTAACCCTCACCTTCACCCTAACACTCACCGTCATCCTAACCCTCACCCTAACACTAACCCTCACCTACACCCTAACCCTCACCCTTACCCTCACCCTAACCCTCACTCTCCCCATAAGCATCACCCTAACCCTAACCCTAATCCTCATCCTAACCCTAACCCTCACATTATACCTCACCCTCAGCCTAAACCTCACCATAACCCTAACACTAAGTTACTAACTGAAACCCTCACACTCACACGAACCCTCACCCTAACCCTCACCCTCACCCTAAAACTAATGCTAATCCTAACCCTCACCCTCACCCTCACCCCCACCCTCAGTCTAACCCGAAACCTAACCCTAATCCATCCCTAACCATAAACCTCACCGTCACCCTCACCCTCACCTTAACTGTAGCCTTAACCCTAACCCTAATGCTAACACTAGATCTCACACTCACCCTAACCCTAACCCTAACCCTCACCTTACCCTAACCCTAACCGTAATGCTAACCCTAAACCTTAACCTCACCCTAACCCTCACCCTAACACTTACCCTTACCCTCAACCTCACCCTACACCTAATCCTAATCCTAAACCTCACCCTAACACTCACCCTAACCCTAACGCTAATCCTATCCCTCAGTCTACCCCTGGCCCTAACACTAAACCTAACCCTAATCCTCACCCTACCCCTAAGCTAACCCTAAACCTCTCCCTAACCCTCACCCTTATCGTAACCATAATGCTAACTTGAACCATCAACCTCACCCTAAATCTCGCAATAAACCTTACACTCACCATTAAACTATCCCTCACTCTCACCCTAACCCTCACACTAAAGCTTACTCTCACCCTAAGCCGCACCCTAACCCTAACCCTAAACTAACACTAACTCTCACCCTAACCCTCACCCTAATCCTAAGCCTAAACCTCACCCTCACACTCACCCTAAACCTGAACCTGACCCTTACTCTCACCCCAACTCTAAACCTAACCCTCGGCCTAATCCTCATATTAACCCTAACCCTAACCCTAAACTTCACACTAATCTTAACCCTCACCCAAACCCTAACCCTAAACATAAACCTAATCCTAAACCTCACCCTAACCCTAACCCTCACCCTAACCTTAATGCTACCCCTAACCTCACCCTCACCCTAAACCTCACCCTAACCCTTATCCTCACACTAACCCTAAACCTAACCGTAACCCTCACACTAACCTTAACCCTCATGCTAACCCTACCCCTACCCTCAACCTAACCTACACCCTAACCCTAAACCTAACCCTAACCCTCACCCTAAACCTCACACGAACCCTAACCCTCACCCTCACCCTAACCCTCACCGTCACCCTAACGCTCACTGGAAGCTGAACCCTCACCCACACCCTACCTAACCCTCAGATTCTCCCTCACCCTCACCCTCACCCGAAGCCTCACCCTCACCCTAATCCTCATCCTCACCCTAAACATCACCCTAACCCTAACCCTCACCCTAACACTAACCCTAACCCTCACCCTAACCCAAAACCTCAAACTAACACTCAGAGTCACCCTAAACCTCACCTAAACACTAACCCTAACACTTACCTAACTGAAACCCTCACCCTCACCCTCACCCTCACCCTCAACCTAATCCTCACCCTCACCCTAGCCCTCACCCTAACCCTAACCCTCACCCTAACCCTAACCCTAACCCCCACCCTCACCCTCACCCTCACCCTCACCCTCAACCTAACTCTCACCCTCACCCTAGCCCTCACCCTAAACCTAACCCTCACCCTAACCCTAACCCTAACCCCCACCCTCACCCTAACCCTCACCCTAACCATCACCCTAACGCTAACACTCACCCTAACCCTAACCCTAACCCTAATGATACTCCTAACCCTCACCCTCACCCTAACCATCACCCTAACCCTTATACTCTCCCTAACCCTTACCCTAATCCTAACACTCACACTAAACCTAACCCTCACCCTAAACTTAAACCTATCCCTCAGCCTAAACCTCACCGTAATCCTAAACCTCACCCTAATCCTCACCCTATCCCTTACCCTAAATTTAACCCTTACCCAAACGCTCACCTTAACACTTACCCAACCCCTAATCCTCAACCTATCACTAATCTTAACCCTAACCCTAACCCTAAACCTCATCCTCACCCTATCCCTCACCCTAACCCTTACCCTCAGCCTAATGCTAAACCTAACCCTAACCCTCACCTTAATCCTAACCCTCACCCTCACCCTAAGCCTAACCTTAACCCTAACCCTAATCCTAAATCGAACCCTCACTGTCACCCTAACCCTAACCCTAACCCTAACCCTCATCTTCACACTAACCTTCACCCTAACCCTAACCTTAACCCTCACCCTAAACCTAACCCTAACCCTCACCCTCACCCTAACCCTCACCGTCACCCTAACACTCAACCGAACCTGAACGCTCAACCACACCCTAACCCTCACCCTCTCCCGAACCGTTACCCTCACCCGAAACCTTACCCCCACCCTAACCCTAACCGTCAAATTAAACATAAACCTAAACCTAACCCTCACCCTAACACTAACCCTAACTGTCACCCTAAACCTAACCCTCACCCTCACCCTCACCCTCAACCTAACCCTCACCCTCACCCTAGCCCTCACCCTAATCCTGACCCTCACCCTAACCCTAACCCTAAACCTAACCCTCACCCTCAACCTCACCGTCATCCTAACCCTAACCCTAAACCTAACCCTAACCTTCACACTCACCCTAATCCTCACCCTCATCCTAAATATCACCCTAAACCTTACCCTCACCCTAACCCTTACCCTGACCCTAACACTCACACTAAACCTAACCCTCACCCTAACCCTAAACCTACTACTCAGCCTAAACCTCACCCTAACCCTAAAACTAACCCTACCCCTCACCATACCCCTCACCTTAACACTTACCCAAAACCTAATACTCAACCTATCACTAATCCTAACCCTAATCCTAACGCTAACCCTCACCCTCAACGTAATCCTCATCCTAACCCTTAACCTCACACTAATGCTCACCCTAACCCTAACCCTCAGCCTAATCCTAAAGCTCACCCTCACCCTAAGCCTAACCTTAACCCTAACCCTAATCCTAAATCTAACCCTCACCATCACCCTAACCCTAACCTTAACCCTAAAACTCACGCACACCCTAACCCTAATCCTAACTCTCACCCTGACACTCACCCTAACACTAACTCTAACCCTAACCCTCACACTCACACTAAACCTCACCCTAACCCTTATCCTAACTGTAACCCTAACCCTAAACCTCACACTAACCCTAACCCTCACCCTAACTCTAACCGTACCCCTCACCCTAATCCTCACCCTAACCCTAATCCTAACCCTCACCCTAATCCTCACCCGAACTCTAACACTTACCTAACCGAAACACTCACCCTCACACTCCCCCTAGGCCTCACCCTAACCCTAACCCATACCCTGACCCTCACACTCACCCTCACCCTCAGTCTAAACCTAAACAAAACCCTATTGCTAACCCTAACCCTCACTCTCCCCCTCACCCTAACCTTAACACTAAACCTAACCCTCACCCTCACCCTAATCCTAAACCTAACCCTAACCCTAATCCTCACCCTCACCTTACCATCATCCTCACCCTTACCCTCACACTAACACTAACACTAACCTTAACCTTCACCTTCATCGTAACCCTCACTGTCTCCCTAATCCTCACCCTAAGCCAACCCTCACCCACACCCTAACCCTCACCCTAAGCCTAAACCTAACCCTAAACCTAATACTAAATCTACCCCTCACCCTCACCCTAAACCTCACCCTAAACCTAACCCTAACCCTCACACTCACCCTAACCCTCTCCATCACCATAACACTCACCCTAAACCGAACCCTCACCCACACCCTAAGGCTCACCCTCTCCCCAACCCTCACCCTCACCCGAATCCTCACCCTAACCCTAACCCTAACCCTCACACTCACCCTAATCCTCACCGTCACCCTAACACTCACCCGAACCCAAACCCTCACCCACACCCTAAACCTCACCATCTCCCCTACCCTAACCCTCACCCGAAACCTCACCCTCACCCTAAGCCTCACCCTCACTCTAAACATAAACCTAACCCTAACCCCCACCCTAACCCTAACCCTAACCCTCACCCTAACCCTAGCCCTCAAAATAACCCTCAAGCTCACCCTAATCCTCACCCTAACCATAACCCTAAAACTTACCTAACTGAAACAATCACCCGTACCCTCACCTTCATCCTCAACCTAACCCTCACCCTCACCATAGCCCTCACCCTAACCCTAAACCTCACCCTAACCCTAACCCTAACCCACACCCTCTCCTTCACCATTACCCTAACCCTAACCCTAACCCCAACACTAACCCTAAACATAAACCTAACCCTAATGCTAACCCTAATCCTAACCCTCACCCTAACCATCACCCTAACACTTGCCCTCACCCTAAAACTTACCCTAACCCTAACACTCACACAAAACCTAACCCTCACCCTAACCCTTAACCTATTGCTCAGGCTAAACCTCAACCTAACCCTAACCAAAACCCTAATCCTCACCCTATCTCTAAGCCTAAACTTAACCCTCACCCTAACCCTCACCTTAACACTTACCCAAACCCTAATCCTCACCTTATCACTAATCCTAACCCTAACCTTAAACCTAACCCTCAAGCTCACCATAACCCTCACCCTAACCCTTACCCTCACCCTAATGCTGACTCTAAGCCTAAACCTCACCCTAACCCTAACCCTCACCCTCACACTCACCCTGTTTAACCCCAACCCTAATCCTAAATCTAACCCTCACCGTCACCCTAAACCTAACCCTAACCCTAACCGTAATGCTCACCCTAACCGTCACCCCAACCCTAATGCTAACCCTAACCCTCAACATCACACTAACCATTACCCTAACAGTTATCATCACACTAAACCTAACCCTATCCCTAACCCTAACCCTCACACTAAACCTAACGCTCACCCTAAACCTAACCCTACCCATCACCCTAACACTCACCCTAACACTCACCCTAACCCTCACCCTAAACCTAACCCTAAACTTCACCATCACCCGAACCCTAAACCTCACGCTAAAACTCACCCTCACCATAAACATCACCCTAACCCTAACACTCACCCTAACTCTAACACTAACCCTCACCCTAACCCTCACCCTAACCCAAAACTTCACCCTCACCCTCACCCTCAGCCTAACCCTAACCCTAACCCTAATCTTAAACCTAAAACTCACCCTCACCCTCACCCTCATCCTAACCCTAATCCTTGCCGGAACCCTAATCCTCATGCTCACACAAACCCTAAGCCTAACCCTAACCCTCAACCTAACCCTAACCCTCACCCTAAACCTAACCCTCACCCTCACCCTAACCCTAATCATAACACTAACACTAAACCTAACCCTCATCCTCACCCTAACCCTCACCCTAACCCTTACCCTCACCCTAACCCTAACCCTAACCCTCAGCCACACCCTCTTCCTAACCCTAACTCTAGCCGCAACCTAACCTTAACCCTAACCCTAAACCTCACCCTAACCTCACCCTCACCCTCAGCCTCAGTGTAACCCTAACCCTAAACCTAATCCTAACCCTAAACCTCAACCTCACCCTCACCCTAACTCTAACCCTAAACCTAACCCTGACCCTCACCCTAACCCCAAACCTATCCCTAACCCTCAACTTAACCCAAAGCCTCACCCTAAACCTAACCCTATCCCTAACCCCAAAACTAACCTTCACCCTCACACTAACCCTAACCCTAAGTCTAACTCTCACCCTACGCTCACCCTAAACCTAACCCTAACCCTCAACCTAACCCTCACCCTAAACATTAACGTCATATTAACCGCAACCCCAACCCTAAGCCTAACCCTCACAGTAACCCTAACCCTCACACTAATCCTAAACCTAAACCTCAGCCAAACCCTCTTCTTAACCCTAACCCTAACCGTAACTCTCACCCTAACCCTCACCCCAATCCTCACCCTCACCCTCAACCTCAGCCTAACTCTAACCCTAACTCTAATCCTAAACCTAAACCTCACCCTCACCTTAACTCTAACCCTATACCTAACCCTGACCCTCAACCTTACCCTAAACCTAACCCTATCCCTCACCCTAACCCTCACCATAACCCTAACCCTAATCCTCACCCGAACCCTAAACCTCACCTTAAACCTCACCGTCAGCATAAACCTCACCAAAACATTAACCCTAAGCCGTTCCTAACTGAAACCCTCACACTCACACGAACCCTCACCCTAAACCTCACCCGCACCCTAAACCTAACCCTAACCCTAAACCTCACCCTCACCCTCACCACCACCCTCAGTCTAACCCAAAACCTAACCCTAATCCTAACCCTAACCATAAGCCTCACCGTCACCCTCACCCTCACCGTAACCCTAACCCTAACCCTAATGCTAACACTAGACCTCACACTCACCCTAACACTCATCCTCACACTTACTCTCGCCCTCAACCTCACCCTATCCCTAACCCTAACCCTAACCCTCACCCTAACCCTAACCCTAACCCTATCCCTCAGCCTACCCCTCACCCTAAACCTAACCCTAATCCTCACCCTACCCCTAAACCTAACCCTAACCCTCTCCCTAACCCTCACTCTCACCATAACCCTAACGCTAAACTTAACCATCAACCTCACACTAAACCTCGTCCTAACCCTTACCCTCACAATTACCCTATCCCTCACCCTCACCCTAACCCTCACCCTAAACCTTACTCTCACCCTAACCCTCACCCTAACCCTAAGCCTAACCCTAAATCTCACCCTCACCCTAACGCTCAACCTAAACCTTACCCTCACCCGAACTCTAACGCTAACCCTCAGCCTAACCCTCATCCTAACCCTAACCCTAACCCTAACCCTCACACTAACCTTAACCCTCAGCCTAACCCTAACCCTAAACATAACCCTAACCCTAACCCTAACCCTTACCGTAACACTCACCCTCACCCTAAACATCACCCTAACCCTAACCCTCATCCTCACCCTAACCCTAACCCTCACCCTAACCCTAATGCTACCCCTAACCCTCACCTTCACGCTAAACCTCAAGCTAACCCTTATCCTCACACTAACCCTAAACCTAACCTTAACCCTCACACTAACCCTAACCCTCACGCTAAAGCTAACACTACCCCTCAACCTAACATTCACTGTAACCCTAACCCTAACCCTAACCCTCACTCTAAACCTAACTCTAACCCTAACCCTCACACTCACCCTAACACTCACCGTCATCCTAATACTCACCCGAAACCGAACCATCACCCACACCCTAACCCTCACAATCTCCCTCACCCTTACCCGCACCTGAACACTCACCCTCACCCTAATCCTCATCCTCACCCTAAATATCACCCTAACCCTAACCCTAACCCTCACCCTAACCCAAAACCTCAAACTAACCCTCACCCTCATCCTAATCCTCACCCTAACCCTAACCGTAACATTTACCTAACTGAAACCCTCACCCTCACCCTCAACCTCAACCTAACCCTCACCCTCACCCTAGCCCTCACCCGAACCCTAACCCTCACCCTAACCCTAACACTCACCCTTACCCTAACCCTCACCTTCACCCTCACCCTAACCATCACCCTAACCCTAACACTCACCCTAACCCTAACCCTAACTCTAATGCTATCCCTAAACCTCACCCTCACCTAACTATCACCCTAACCCTTATCCTCACCCTAAACCTTACCTAACCCTAACACTCACACTAAACCTAACCCTCACCCTAACCCTAAACACACCCCTCAGCCTAAACCTCAGCCTAATCCTCACCCTATCCCTAACCCTAAATCTAACCGTCACCCAAACCCTCACCTTAACCCTTACCTAAACCCTAATCCTCAACCTATCACTAATCCTAACCCTCACCCTAATGCTAACCCTCACCCTCACCCTAAGCCTATCCTTAACTCTAACCCTAAACCTAAATCTAACCCTCACTGTCATCCTAACCCTAACCCTAACCCTAAACCTCCCCTTCACTCTAACCCTCACCCTCACCCTAACTCTAACCCTCACCCTAACCCTAAAGCAAACCCTATGCCTCACCCTCACCCTAAACCTAACCCTAACCTTTATCCTCACACTAACCCTAAACCTAACCCAAAACCTCACACTAACCATAAACCTCACCCTAACCCTAACCCTACCCCTCAATATAACCTTCACATTAACCCTAACCCTAACCCTCACCCTAAATCTAACCCTAACCCTAACCCTCACCCTAACCCTCACCGTCACCCTAACACTCACCCGAACCCGAAGCCTCCCCACACCCTAACCCTCACACTTTCCCAAACCCTCACCCTAACCCGAAATCTCACCCTAACCCTAACACTCATCCTCAAACTAAACATCACTCTAAACCTAACCCTCACCCTAACCCTAACCCTAAACCTCACCCTAACCCAAACCCTCAAACTAACCTTCACGCTCAGCCTAATCCTCACCCTAACCCTAACCCTAACACTTACCTAACTGAAACCCTCACCCTCACCCTCACCCTCAACCTAACCCTCACCCTCACCCTAGCCCTAAACCTAACCCTAACCCTAACCCTCATCCTAACCCTAACCCTAACCCTAATGATACCCCTAAACCTCACCCTCACCCTAACCATCACTCTAACCCTTACCCTCACCCTAACCCTTACCCTAACCCTAACACTCACACTAAACCTGACCCTCATGGTAACTCTAAACCTACCATTCAGCCTAAACATCATCCTAACCCTAACCTTAACCCTAATCCTCACCCTATCCCTAACCCTAAACCTAACCCTCAGCCAAACCCTCACCTTTACCTTACCCAAACACTAATCCTCAACCTATCACTAATCCTAACCCTAACCCTAACCCTAAACCTCACCCTCACCCAAACCCTCACTCTAACCCTTACCCTTACCCTAATGCTAACCCTAACCCTCACCCTCACCCTAATCCTAACCCTCACCCTCACCCTAAGCCTAACCTGAAGCCTAACCCTAATCCTAAATCTAACCCTCACTGTCACCTTAACCCTAACCCTAAACCTCTCACTCACACTAACCCTCACCCAATCCCTTACCCTAACCCTCAACCTAACCCTAATGCTAACCCTAAACCTAGCCCTCACCCTAAACTTCACCCTAATCCTTAGACTCACACTAACCCTAACCATAACCCTCACACTAACCCTACCCCTCAACCTAACTCTACCCCTACCCCTCAACCTAACCCTCACACTAACCCTATCCCTAAACCTAAACCTCACCCTAACCCTAACCCTAACCCTCACCTCACACTAAACCTCAACCTAACCCTTACCCTCACCCTAATGCTAACCCTAACCCTAACCCTCAGCCTAATCCTAACTCTCACCCTCACCCTAAGCATAATCTTAAACCTAAACCTAATCCTAAATCTAACCCTCACTGTCACCCTAAACCTCATCCTAACCCTAACTCTTACCCTAACCCTAACCCCAACCCTCACCCTGAAACTCACCCTAACCCTTACCCTCACTCTAAAACTCACCCTAACCCTAACCCTAACCCTCACCCTAATTCTCACACTTACCTAACCGAAACACTCAGCCTCACCCTCACCCTAACCCTAAATCTAACCCTCACCCACACCTTAACTCGAACCCTCACCCTCACACTTACCCTCTCCCTCAGTGTAACCTTAAACCTAACCTACTCCTAACCCTAACCCTCACTCTCACCCTCACCCTATCCGTAACCCTAACCCTTACCCTAATCCTCACCCTCTACCTCACCCTCACCCTAACATTAATCCTAACCATAACCCTCACCCTAACCCTAAACCTGACCATAACCCTAACCCTCGCCCACAACTTAATCCTAAATCTAACCATAACCCTCACCTTCACCCTCACCTTACCCTCATCCCAACCCTAACTCTCACACTAACGCTAACCCTAACCCTAACCTTCACCATCACCCTAATGCTCACCGTCAGCTTAACCCTCACCCTAAGCCTAACCCTCACCCACATCCTAACCCTCACCCTAACCCTAACCCTAAGCCTCAACCTAACATTCACACTAACACTAACCCTAACCCTAACCCTAACCCTCACCTTCACCATAACCCTAACCCTCACCCTCACCCTAACCCTCACCATCACCCTAACACTCAACCGAACATGAACGCTCACCCACACCTTAAACTTCACCCTCAACCTAACCCTTACCCTGACCTAAAACTTCACCCTCACCCTTACCCTCGCCCTCACCCTAACCCTAACCCTAACCCTCACCCTAACCCTAACCTCACCCTCACCCTCAGGCTCAGCATCAGCCTAAGCCTAACCCTAACCCTAATCCTAATCCTAATCCTAACCCTCACCCTCAGCCATACTCTAATTCTAACAATAACCCAAACCCTAACCAACACCCTCACCCTCACCATAATCCTAATCCTATCACTAACACTCACCCTAAACCTAACCCTCACCCTAACACTACCTCTAACCCTCACCCTCACGCTAAGCCTAACCCGAACCCTAACGCTCACCCAAACCCTATCCTCACACTAACCCTAACACTCACACTAACCCTAAACCTCACCGTATCCCTAAACCTAACCCTATCCCGCACCCTTACCCTCACCCTCACCCTAACTCTAACACTATCACTAACCCTCACCCTCACCCTAAACCTCATCCTAACCCTTACCCTCACCATAAACTTAACCCTAAACCGAACACTAATCTTCACCCTAACCCTAACCCTCACCCACACCCTAACACTCACCCTCACACTAACACTCACCCTAAACCTAACCCTAACGCTAACCCTAACGCTAACCCTAACCCTAACCCTCAACCTCATTCTCACCCTCACCCTCACCCTTACACTCACCCTCACCCTAAACATCACTCTAACCATAACACTCACTCTAACCCTCACCCTAAACGTCACCCTAACCCTTATCTTCACACTAACCCTAACACTCACACTAACCCTAACCCTCACACTATGCCTAAGCCTAACCCTATCCCAAACCCTAAACATCACCCTCACCCTAAAACTAATGATAACCCTAACCCTCACCCTCACCCTAACCCTCACCCTAACCCTTACACTCATTTTAACCCTAAGCCTCACCCTCAACCTAAACCTCACCCTAACACTTACCCTCACCTTAACCCACACCCTAACCCTAACCCTAACCCTAACCCTTACCCTCACCCTCAACCTAACCCTCACCCTAACCCTCACCCTAATCCTAACCTCACCCTCACCCTCAGCCTCAGCATAAGCCTAAGCCTAACCCAAACCTTAATACTAATCCTAACCCTAACCCTCACCCTCAGCCTCACTCTAAATCTAACCCTATCCCAAACCCTAACCAACACCCTCACCCTCACCCTAACCCTAACCCTATCCCTAACACTCACCCTAAACTTAACCCACACCCTAACCCTAACCCTAACCCTATCCCTCACAATTACCCTCACCCTCACCCTAACTCTAACGCTATACCTAACCCTCACCCTCACCCTCACCCTAACACTAACCCTAAACCTAAACCTCACCCTAACCCTAAACCTAACCCTAATTCTAACCCTAACCCTCACCCTCACCCTAACCATCATCCTAACCTTTAACCACACCCTAATCTGTAACTTAACCCTAACTCACATAAACCTAACCCTCACCCTAACCATAACCCTACCCCTCAGCCTAAACCTCACCCTAACACTTACCCTAAACCTAATCCCCACCCTCTCCCTAACCCTAACCCTAAACCTCACCCTAACTCGCACCTTAACCCTTACCCAAAACCTAATCCCCACCCTATCACTAATCCTAACCCTCACCCTAACCCTAAGCCTCACCCTCAATCTAACTCTCACCCTAACACTTACCCTCACCCTAATGCTAACCCTAACCCTAACCCTCCCTCTAATCCTAACCCTCACACTCACCCACACACTAAGCCTAACCCTAACCCTATACCTAATCCTAAATCTAACCCTCACCCTCACTCTAACCCTAACCCTGATGCTCACTCTCACCCTCACCATATTCCTAACCATAACCCTCGCCCTAACGCTCACCCTAACCCTAATGCAAACCCTAACCCTCCACCTCACCCTAACCCTCACCCTAACCCTTATCCTCACTCTAACCCTAACATTAACCCTAATCCTAACCCTCACACTAACTCTAACCCTCACCCTAACCCTAACCCTAGCCCTCACCCAAAAGCTAAACCTCAACCTAAACCTCACCCTTACCCTCACTCTCACCCTAAACATCACCCTAAACCTAACAGTCACCCTAAATCAAACCATAACCCTCACCCTAAGGCTAACCCTAACCGTAAACCACACCCTCACTTTCATCCTCACCCTAAACCTCACCCTTACCCTTACCCTCACCCTCATCCTAAACATCACCCTAAACCTAACCCTCAATCTAACCCTAAACCTAACCCTCACCGTAACAAAAACCCTCACCCTAATCCTCACCCTAAACGTAACTATAACCTTTACTTTCACCCTCACTCTAACCCTCACCCTAACCCTTACCCTCACACTAACCCTAACCCTCTCACGAACCCTAAACCTCACCCTTATCCCAACCCTACCCCTCACCCTACCCCTCACCCTCACCCTAACACTAAACCTCACACTAACACTAACCCTCACCCTAACCCTAACCCTCACCCTCACCCTTCCCCACAGCCTAAACCTCATCCTAAAAATAACCCTAACACTAACCCTCACCCTAATCCAAACCTTCACCCTGACCCTCAACCTCAGCCTAACCCTAACCCTAACCCTAATCCTAAACCTAATCTTCACCCTCACCCTCAACCTCATCCTAACCCTAACCCTAACCCTAACCTGAATCCTCATGCTCACAAACACCCTAAACCTAACCCTCAATCTAACCCTAAACCTAACCCTCATCCTAACAATAACCCTAACCCTAACCTCACCCTAACCCAAACCTTCACCCTGACCCTCAACCTCAGAATAATCCTAACCCTAACCCTCAAACTAACCCTAACCCTACCCCTCAAAGTAACCCTAACACTAACACTAACCCTAACCCTGACCCTCACCCTAACCCCAACCCTATCTCTAACCCTCAACTTAACCCTAACCCTCACCCTAAACCTAACCCTAAACTGAACCCCAAACTTAACCTTCACCATACCCCTCACCCTAACACTAACCTTAATCCTAACCCTAACTCTCACCCTAGCCTCACCCTAAACCTAAACCTAACCCTCACCCTAACCCTTACCGTAAACCTTAACCTCACATTAACCCCAACAATAAACCTAAGCCTAACCCTCACACTAACCCTAACCCTCACCCTAACCCTAACCCTAACCCTCAGCCAAACACTCTTCCTAACCCTAACACTAACCCTTAACCTAACCCTAACCCTAACCTAAATCTCACACTAACCCTCACTCTAACCCTCACCCTCACCCTCAACCTCAGCCTAACTCTAACCCTAACCCTAATCCTAAACCTAAACCTCACCCTCACCTTAACTCTAACCTTAACCCTAACCCCAACCCTATCCCTAACCCTCAACCTTACCCTAAACCTAACCTTCACCCTCACCCTAACCCTAACTCTCACCCTGACCCTCACCCTAACCCTAGAGCTAACCCTATCCCTCACCCTAACCCTAAACCTCACCCTAACCTTTTCCCTCACCATAACCCTAACTCTAACCCTAATCCTCACACTAACCCTAAACCTAACCCTCAAACTAACACTCACCCTCACCCTATCCCTAACCGGAACCCTAACCCTCACCCTACCCATCACCTTCACCTTAACTCTTACCCAAACCCTAATCCTCAACCTATCACTAATCCTAACCCTAACTCTAACCCAAACCCTCACCCTCACCCTAAACCTCACCCTAACCCTCACACTCACCCTAATGCTAAACCTAACCCCAACCCTCAGGCCAATCCTAACCCACACCCTCACCCAAAGCATGAACTTAACCCTAACCCTAATCCTAAATCTAACCCTCACAGTCACCATCACCCTAACCCTAAACCTAGCCCTCACCCTCCCCCTAACCCTAACCCTAACCCTCACCCTAACCCTAATGCTAACCCTAAACCTCACCCTCACACTAACCCTCACCCTAACCCTTATCCTCACATTAAACCTAACCCTAACCCTAACCCTCACACTAACCCTAACCCTCACCCTAACCCTAACCCTACCCCTCAAACTAAACCTCTCCCTAACCCTAACCCTAAACCTCACCCTAATCCTCACCCTAACCCTAACACTTCCCTAAACAAAACCCTCACCCTCACCCTCAACCTAGCCCTCACCCTAACCCTAACCCTAACCCTAGCCCTCACCCTCAATCTCACCTTCACCCTAAACCTCTCCCTCACCCTCACCCTTACACTCACCCTCACCCTAAATATCACCCTAACCCTAACCCTCACTCTAACCCTAACCCTAACCCTCACCCTAACCTTAACCCTCACCATAACCCTCACACTCACCCTAACCTTAACCCCTAACCGTTATCTTCATACTAACCTAAACACTCACACTAAACCTAACCCTCACCCTATCCCTAATCCTAAACCTAACCGTATCCCTCACCCTAACCCTCACCCTAACACTCACCCTCACCCTATCATTAATAATAACCCTAACCGTCACCCTCACCCTAGCACTAATGATAACCCTAACCCTCACCCTCACCCTAACCCTCAGCCTAACCCTTACCCTCATCCTAACCCTAAGCCTCACCCTCACCTAAACCTCATCCTAAACCTTACCCTCATCCTAACCCACACCCTAATCCTAACCCTAACCCTAAACCTCACACTTAACCTCACCCTAACCCTAACCCTAACCTCACACTGACCCTCAGCCTCAGCCTCAGGCTAAGCCTAAACCTAACATAAACATAATCCTAACCCTAAACTTCACCATCAGCCTCACCCTAACTCTAAACCTAACCCTAACTCTAACCTACACCCTCACACTCACCCTCACCCGAACTCTAATGCTAAATCTCACCCACACCCTCACCCTAACCCTTATACTCACACTAACCCTAACTCTAACCCTAACCCTCACACTAACCCTAACCCTCACCCTAACTCTAACTCTACCCCTCACCCTACCCCTCATCCTAATCCTCACCCTAACACTAACCCTAAGCCTAACCCTAACCCTCACCCTCACCCTCACCCTAAAGCTAAGCATAAACCTAAACCTCACCCTAACCTTGCCACTCACCCAAACACTAATGGTAACCCTAACCCTCACCCTCACCCTAGCCCTCACCCTAACCCTTACACTCAGGCTAATGCTAACCGTAACCCTAACCCTCACCCTAATCCTAACCCTCACCCTAAGGGTAACCTTAACCCTAACCCTAATCCTAAATCTAACACTCACTGTCACCCTAATCCTAACCCTAACCCTCAACCTCACCCTAACCCTAAGCCTAACCCTTGCTTTGACCCTCACACTAACCCTCAACCTCACCCTAACACTAACCCTAGCCCTCACCCTAACCCTCAACCTAACCCTAACCTTAAACCTCACCCTAATACTCACCCTAACCCCAACAATTACCTAACCGAAACCCTCACCCTCACCTTAGCCCTCACCCTAACCCTAAACCTAACCCTAATCCTCACCCTCACCCTCAACCTCATCCTCAGTCTAACCCTAAACCTAACCCTAAACCTCACCCTCACCCTCACTCTTACCGTAACCATAACCCTAACTCCAAACCTCACCCTCACACTCACCTTCACCCTAACACAAATCCTAACCCTAACCCTCACCCTAACCCTAACCCTGACCCTAACCCTAACCCTCACCCTCACCCTAACCCTAAACCTAACCCTAACCCTAACCCTCACCCTCACCTTATCTCATCCTGTCCCTTACCCTCACACTAACTCTAAACCTAACGCTAACCTTCACACTCACCCTAACCCTCACCGTCACCCTAACCCTCACCCTAAGCCTAACCCTCACCCACACCCTAACCCTCACCCTAAGCCTAACCCTAACGCCAATCCTAAACCTAACCATCACCCTCACCCTAAACCTCACCCTAACCCTAACCATCACCCTCACGCTAAGCCTAACCCGAACCCTAACCCTTACCCTAACCCTGTCCTCACACTAACCCTAACACTCACATTAATCCTAACCCTCACCCTATCCCTAAACCTAACAATATCCCTCACCCTAACCCTCACCCTCACCCTAACCCTCAACCTCACCCTAACTCTAACGCTATCCCTAACCCTCACCCTCACCCTAAACCTCATCCTAACCGTTACCCTCACCATAACCCTAACCCTAAACCTATCACTAATCCTCACCTTAACCTTAACCCTCACCCACAACCTAACACTCACCCTCACCCTCACCCTAACACTCACCCTAACCCTAACCCTAATCCTAAACCTAAACCTCATGCTCACCCTCACCCTAACCCTAATCCTAAACCTAATCCTAACCTAACCCTAAACCTCACCCTCACCCTAACTCTAACCCTAACCGTATCCCTGACCCTCACCCTAACCCCAAACCTATACCTAACCCTCAACTTAACACTAACCCTCACCCCAACCCTATCCCTAACCTTCAACCTCAACCTAAACCTAATCCTCACCCTCACCCTAACTCTAACCCTCACTCTAACTCTCACCCTAACCCTAACGCTAACCCTATCCCTCACCCTCACCCTAAACCTCACCCTAACCCTTTCCCTCACCATAACCCTAACTCTAACCCTAATCCTCACACTAACCCAACACTAACCCTCATCCTAACGCTCACCGTAACCCTAAACCTCACCCAAACCCTAAACCTCACTGTCACCTTAACCCTCACCCTAACCCTAAGTGTCACCCACACCTTAAATCTCACCCTCACCCTAACCCTCACCCTCACCCTAACCCAACTCGAAACCTCACCCTAACCCTAAAGCTCATCCTAACCCTAACTCTCACCCTCACCCTCACCCTAACCCTAACCATCACATTAACCCTCATCCTAAACCTCACCATAATCATAACGCTAACCCTAACCCTCACTCTCACCCTAACCCTCAACCTAAACCTTATCCTCACAATAACCCAACCCTAACCCTCACATTAACCCTAACCCTCACCCTAACCCTAACCCTCCCCCTCACCCTACCACTCACTCCAACCCTAAACCTAACCCACACCCTAACCCTAACCCTAACCCTCACCTTCACCCTAACCCTCACCTTCACCCTAACCCTCACCATCACCCTAACACTCACAATAACACTAACCCACACCTACACCCTAACCCTCACCCTAACCCTCACTCTCCCCCTAAACTTACCCTAACCCTAACCCTCAACCTAACCCTAACACTAACCCTTACCCTCACCCTACCCCTAACCCTAAACTTAACCCTCACCCTAACCTCACCCTAACCCTATCCCTCAGCATACCCCTCAGCCTCACCCTAAACCTAACCCTAATCCTCACTCTACCCCCAAACCTAACCCTAATCCTCTCCCTAACCCTCACCCTCACTGTAACCCTAATGCTAACTTTAACCATCAACCTCACCCTTAACCTCGCCCTAACCCTTACCCTCAGCATTACCCAATCCCACACCCTCACCCTAACCCTCACCCTAAACCTCACTCTCACCTTAAACCGCACCCTAACCCTAACCCTAACAATAACCCTAACCCTCACCCTCAACCTAACCCTAAGCCTAACCCTAACACTCACTCTAACCCTCAAGCTAACCCTTACCCTCACCCTAATTCTAAACCTAACCCTCAGTCTAACCCTCATCCTAACCCTAATCTTGAGCATAACCCTCACACTAACCTTAAACCTCACCCTAACCCCAATTCTAAACAAAACATTAAACCTCACCCTCAACCTAACACTCATTCTCACCCTAAATATAACCCTAACCCTAATATTAGCCCACAGCCTAACCCAAACCCTAACCTTAACCCTAACCCAAACCCTAACCCTCACCCTAAACCTCACCCTAACCCTTATCCTCCCACTAACCCTAAACCTAACCTTAAACCTCACACAAACCCTAACCCTCGTCCTAACCCTAACAATACACCTCAACCTAAACTTCACCCTAACCCTAACCCTAACCCTCACCCTAAACCGAACCCTAACCCTAAACCTCACCCTCACCCTAATCCTAACAGTCACCCTAACTCTCACCCGAACCCGAACACTCCCCACTCCCTAACCCTCACACTTTCCGGAACCCTCACCCTCACCTGAAACCTCACCCTTAACCTAACACTCATCCTCACCCTAAATATAACCCTAATGCTAACCCATACCCTAACCCTCACCCTAACCCAAACCCTCAAACTAACCCTCACCCTCAGCCTAATCCTCACCCTATCCCTAATGCTAACACTTACCTAACTGAAACCTTCACCCTCATCCTCACCCTCAACCTAACCCTCACCCTCACCCTAGCAATAAACCTAACCCTAACCCTAACCCTCACCCTCACCTTAACCCTAACCCTAATGCTACCCCTAACCCTCATCCTCATCCTAATCATCACCCTAAACCTTACCCTCACCCTAACACTTACTCTAACCCTAACACTCACACTAACCCTAAACCTCACCCTAACCCTAACCCTACCCCTCAACCTAACTCTCACACTAACCCTAACTCTAAACCTAACCCTCACCCTAACCCTAACCCTAACCCTCACCCTCACACTAACCCTCACCCTAACACTTACCTTCACCCTAATGCTAACCCTAACCCTCAGCATAATCCTAACTCTCACGGTCACCCTAAGCATAACCTTAAACCTAACCCTAATCCTAAATCTAACCCTCACTGTCACCCTAACCCTAACCATAACCCTTAACCCTCACGCTAACCCTAACCCTAACCCTCACCCTGACACTCACCCTAACTTTAACGCTAATCCTAACCCTCAAACTCACACTAACCCTCACCCTAACCCTTATCCTCACATTAACCCTATCCCTAACCCTAACCCTAACCCTCACTCTAACCTTAACCCTCATCCTAAACCTAACCCTACCCCTCACCCTAACCCTCACCCTAATCCTAACCCTAAACCTCACAATAATCCTCACCTTAAACCTAACACTTACCTAACCGAAACCCTCACCCTCACCTTCTCCCTAGCCCTCACCCTAACCCTAACCCTAACCCTAACCCTAACCCTCACCCTCACCTTAACACTAATCCTAACCATAACCCTCACCCTAACCCTAAAACTGACCCTAACCCTAAACCGCATTCTCACCCTAATCTTAAACCTAACCCTAACCCTAACCCTCACCCTCACCTTACCCTCATCCTAACACTTACCCTCACACTAACGCTAACCCTAACCCTAACCTTCAACCACACCCTAACCCTCACCGTCACCCTAACCCTCACCCTAAGCTAACCCTCACATCAACCCTAACCCTCACCCTATGCCTAACCCTAACCCTAACCCTAATCCTAAACCAAATCCTCACCTTCACCCTAAACCTCACTGGAAGCTTAACCCCACCCCTCACCCTCACCCTAAACCTCACTGTCACCCTAACACTCATCCGAACCCGAACCCTCACCCACATCCAAACTGTCACCCTCTCCCGAACCCTCATCCTCACCTGAAACCTCACACTCACCCTAACCCTCACCCAAACTCTAAACATAACCCTAACCCTAACCCTCAGCCTAACACTAACTCTATCCCTCACTCTAAACCTAACCCGCAAAATAACCCTCAACCTCACCCTAATCCTCACCCTAACCCTAAGCCTAACCCTTACCTAACTTACACACTCACCCTCAGCCTCACACTCAACCTCAACCTAAACCTCACCCTCACCATAGACCTCAACCTAACGCTAAACCGCAACCTAACCCTGACCCTAATCCTCACCCTCATCCTCACCATTACCCTAACCCTACCCCTATCCTTAACCCTTACCCTAACCCTAATGCTAACCCTAATCCTCACCCTCAGCCTAACCATCACCCTAACCCTTACCCTCACCCTAAACGTTACCCTAACCCTAACACTCACACTAAATCTAACCCTCACCCTAACTCTAAACCTACCCCTCAGCCTAAACCTCAACCTAAACCTAACCCTAAACCTAATCCTCACACTGTCTCTAACCCTAACCGTAACCCTCACCCTAACCATCGCCTTAGCACTTACCCAAACCCTAATACTCACCCCATCACTAATCCTAACCCTAACTCTAACTCTAACCCTCAACCTCACCCTAACCCTCACCCTAACTCTTACCCTCATCCTAATGCTAACCCGAACCCTAACCCTCACCTTAATCCTAAACCTGACCCTCACCCTCAACCTCACCCTAAGCCTAACCCTAACAGTAATGCTGAATCTAACCCTCACATTCACCCTAAACCTAACCCTAACCCTAACCCTAACCCTTACCCTCACCCTAACACTTACTCTAACCCTAACACTCACACTAACCCTAAACCTCACCCTAACCCTAACCCTACCGCTCAACCTAACCCTCACACTAACCCTAACTCTAAACCTAACCCTCACCCTAATCCTAACCCTAACCCTCACCCTCACACTAACCCTCTCCCTAAGCCTTACCCTCACCCTAATGCTAACCCTAATCGTAACACTCAGCATAATCCTAACTCTCACCCTCACCCTAAGCATAACCTTAACCCTAACCCTAATCCTAAATCTAACCCTCACTGTCACCCTAACACTAACCATAACCCTTAACCCTCACCCTAACCCTAAACCTAACCCTCACCCTGTCACTCACCCTACCCTTAACGCTAACCCTAACCCTCACCCTCACACTAACTCTCACCCTAACCCTTATCCTCACATTAACCCTATCCCTAACCCTAACCCTAACCCTCACACTAACCCTAACCCTCATCCTAACCCTAACCCTACCCCTCACCCTAACCCTCACCCTAATCCTAACCTTAAACCTCACCCTAATCCTCACCTTAACCCTAACACTTACCTAACCGAAACCCTCACCCTCACCCTCTCCCTAGCCCTCACCCTAACCCTATCCCTAACCCTAACCCTCACCATATCCCTCACCCTCACCCTAAGTGTAACCCTAAACCTAACTCTAATCCTAACCCTAACCCTAACCCTAACCCTAATCCTAAATCTAACCCTCACTGTCACCCTAACACTAACCATAACCCTTAACCCTCACCCTAACCCTAAACCTAACCCTCACCCTGTCACTCACCCTACCCTTAACGCTAACCCTAACCCTCACCCTCACACTAACCCTCACCCTAACCCTTATCCTCACATTAACCCTATCCCTAACCCTAACCCTAACCCTCACACTAACCCTAACCCTCATCCTAACCCTAACCCTACCCCTCACCCTAAAGCTCACCCTAATCCTAACCTTAAACCTCACCCTAATCCTCACCTTAACCCTAACACTTACCTAACCGAAACCCTCACCCTCACCCTCTCCCTAGCCCTCACCCTAACCCTATCCCTAACCCTAACCCTCACCATATCCCTCACCCTCACCCTAAGTGTAACCCTAAACCTAACTCTAATCCTAACCCTAACCCTCACTCTTACCCTCACCCTAACCTTAACCCTAACCCTAACCCTCACCCTCACCCTAACACTAATCCTAACCATAACCCTCACACTAACCCTAAACCTGACCATAACCCTAAACCTCACCCTCAACCTAATACTAAACCTAACCCTAACCCTAACCCTTACACTCTCCTTACCCTCATCCTAACACTTACCCTCACACTAACGCTAACCCTAATCGTAATCTTCACCCTCATCCTAACCCTCACCGTCAGCCTAATCCTCACCTTAAGCCTAACCCTCACCCACACCCTAACCCACACCCTAACCCTAACCCTAACCCTAACCCTAACCCTAATCCTAAACCTAACCCTCACCCTCACCCTAAACCTCACCCGAAGTTTAATCCTACCCCTCACCCTCACCCTAACCCTCACTGTCACCCTAACACTCACCCGAATCCGAACCCTCACCCACACCCTAACCGTCACCCTCTCCCGAAACCTCGTCCTCACCCGAAATCTCACACTCACCCTAACCCTTACCCTCACTCTAAACTTAACCCTAACCCTAACTCTCACCCTAACACAAACCCTAACACTCACCCTAACCCTAACCCGCAAAATAACCCTCAACCTCACCCTAATCCTCATCTAACCATAAGCCTAACCCTTACCTAACTGAAACTCTCACCCTCACCCTCACCCTCAACCTCAACCTAAACTTCACCCTCACCATAGACCTCAACCTAACCCTAAACCGCACACTAACCCTAACCCTAACCCTAATGCTAACCCTAATCCTCACCCTCACAATAACCATCACCCTAACCCTTACCCTCACCCTAACCCTTACCCTACCCTAACACTCACACTAAACCTAACCCTCACCCTAAACCTAAACCTAACCCTCAGCCTAATCCTTACTCTAACCCTAACCCTAACCCTAACCCTCAACCTACCCCTTACTTTAACCTTTACACAAACCCTAGTACTCAACCTATCACTAATCCTAAGCCTAACCCTAACCTTAAACCTCACCCTCACAATAACCTTCACTCTAATGCTAAACCTAACCCTAGCCCTCAGCCTAATCCTCACCCTCACCCTCACCCTAAGCTTAACCTTAACCCCAACCCTAATCCTAAATCTAACCCTCACCGTCACCCTAACCCTAACTCTAACCCTTAACCCTCACCCTAACCCTAAACCTAACCCTCACGATGACACTCACCCTAACCTTACCGCTAACCCCAACCCTCACTCTCACACTAACCCTCAACCTAATACTTATCCTCACATTAACCCTATCCCTAACCCTAACCCTAACCCTCACACTAACCCTAACCCTCATCCTAAACCTAACCCTACCCCTCAACCTAACCCTCACCCTAATCCTAACACTAAACCTCACCTTAATCCTCACCTCAACCCTAACACTTAAATAACGGAAACCCTCACCCTCACATTCTCCCTAGCCCTCACCCTAAACCTAACCCTAACCCTCACCCTCACCCTCACATTAACACTAATCCTAACCATAACCCTAACCCTAACCCTAATACTGACCCTAACCCTAAACCTCACCCTCACCCTAATCCTAAACCTAACCCTAACCCTAACCCTCACCCTCACCTTACCCTCATCCTAACACTTACCCTCACACTAACGCTAACCCTAACCCTAACCTTCAACCACACCCTAACCCTCACCGTAATCCTAACCCTCACCCTAAGCTAACCCTCACCCAAACGCTAACACTCACCCTATGCCTAACCCTTACCCTAACCCTAATCCTAAACCTAACCCTCACCCTCACCCTAAACCTCACCCGAAGCTTAACCTCACCCCTCACCCTCACCCTAAACTTCACTGTCACTCTAACACTCACCCGAACCCGAACCCTCACCCACACCCAAACCGTCACCCTATCCAGAACTCTCATCCTCACCGGAAACCTCACACTCACCCTAACCCTCACCCTCACTCTAAACATAACCCTCACCGTACCCCTCACCCTAACACTAACCCTATCCCTCACCCTAACCCTAACCCGCAAAATATCCCTCAACCTCACCCTAATCCTCACCGAAACCCTAACCCTAACCCTTACCTAATTGAAACAATCACCCTCACCCTAGCACTCAACCTCAACCTAAACCTCACCCTCACCATAGACCTCAACCTAACCCTAAACTGCACCCTAACCTTCCTCCTCACCCAAAAACTAATGCAAAACCTAACCCTCACCCTAACCCTACTCCTCACCCTCAACCTAACCATCACCCTAAACCTTACCCTCACCCTAAACCTTACCCTAACCCTAACACTCACACTAAACCTAACACTCACCCTAACTCTAAACCTACCCCTCAGCCTAAACCTCAAGCTAACCCTAACCCTAAACCTAATCCTCACCCTGTCCCTAACTCTAACCCTAACCCTCACCCTAACCATCACCTTAACACTTACCCAAACCCTAATCCACACCCCATCACTAATCCTAACCCTAACTCTAACCCTAACCCTCAACCTCACCCTAAGCCTCACCCTAAATGTCACTCTCACCCTAATGCAAAACCTAAACCTAACCCTCAACCTAATCCTAACCCTAACCCTAATCCTAAATCTAACATTCATAGTCACCCTAACCCTAACCCTAATCCTAACCCTCACCCTCACCCTAATCCTAAGTCTAACCCTCACCGTCACCCTAAACCTCATCCTAACCCTTACCCTCACCATAACACTAACCTTAAACCTAACACTAATCCTTACCCTAACCCTAACCCTCACCCACACATTAACACTCACCCTCACCCTCATCCTCACCCTCACCCTAACACTCACCCTAAACCTAACCCTAACCCTCACCCTAACGCTAACCCTAACCCTAACCCTCAAACTCATTCTCACCCTCACCATCACAATTACACTCACCCTCACCCTATACATCACTCTAACCCTAACACTCACTCTAACTCTCACCCTAACCATTAACCTAACCCTTATCTTCACACTAACCCTAACACTCACACCAACCCTAACCCTCACACTATCCCTAAGCCTAACCCTATCCCAACCCCTAAACCTCACCCTCACCCTAAAACTAATGTTAACCCTAACCCTCACCCTCACCCTAACCCTTACACTCATTTTAACCCTAAGCCTCACCCACAACCAAAACCTCACTCTAACCCTTACCCTCACCTTAACCCACACCCTAACCCTAACCCTAACCCTAACCCTCAGCCTTACCCTCAACCTCACCCTAACCCTAACCCTAACCCTCACCCTAACCCTAACCTCACCCTCCCCCTCAGCCTCAGCATCAGCCTAAGCCTAACCCAAACCCTAATACTAATCCTAACCCTAACCCTCACCCTCAGCCTCACTCTAACTCTAACCCTAACCCAAACCCTAAGCAACACACTCACCTTCATCCTAACCCTAACCCTATCCCGAACACTCACCCTAAACTTAACCCACACCCTATCCCTAACCCTAACCCTATCCCTCACCCTTACCCTCACCCTCACCCTAACTCTAACGCTATCCCTAACCCTCGCCCTCAAACGAAACCTCATCCTAACCCTTACCCTCGCCATAACCTGAACCCTAAACCTAACACTAATACTCACCCTAACCCTAGCCCTCACCCACACCCTATCACTAACCCTCACCCTCACCCTCACCCTCACAATAAGACTCACCCTAACCCTATCGCTAATCCTAAACCTAACCCTGATGCTCACCCTCACCCTAACCCTAACCCTAAACCTAACCCTAACCGTAAGCCTCACCTTAACCCTAACCCTCACCCTAACGCTCAACCTAACCCTAAGGCTAACCCAAACCCTCACCCTAGCCTAAACCTCACCCTAACACTTATCCTCACACTAACCCTACCTCTAACCCTAACCCTCACACTAACCCTAACCCTCACCCTAACCCTAACCCTAACACTCAACCTAAGCCTCAAACTAAATCTAACCCTAACCCTAACGCTCACCGTAACCCTAAACCTAACACTAACCCTCACCCTCACCCTAACCCTCACCGTCACCCTAACACTAACCTGAACCCGAACCCTCACCCACACCCTAACACTCACCCTCACTTAACATCACCCTATCCCTAAACCTTACCTAACTGAAACCCTCACCCTCAACCTCACCCTCAGCCACAACAAAACCCTAACCCTCACCCTCTTCTGAACCTCACCCTCACCTGAAACCTCACCCTCACCATCAACCTCAACCTCAACCTAAATCTCAACCTCACCATATCCCTCACCTAACCCTAACCCTCACCCTCACCCTCACCCTCACCCTCACCCTCACCCTAACACTAACCCTAACCCTAAACCTCACCCTAACCCTAACCCTAATTCTAACCCTAACCCTCACCCTCACCCTCACCATAACCATCATCCTAACCCTTAACCACACCCTAAGCTATAACCTAACCCTAACTCACATAAACCTAACCCTCACCCTAACCATAAACCTACCCCTCAGCCTAAACCTCACCCTAAAACTTACCCTAAACCTAATCCCCACCCTCTCCCTAACCCTAACCCTAAACCTCACCCTAACTCGTACCTGAACCCTTACCCAAACCCTAATCCTCACCCTATCACTAATTCTAACCCTTGCCCTTACCCTAAGCCTCAACCTCAATCTAACTCTCACCCTAACACTTACCCTCACCCTAATGCTAACCCTAACCCTAACCCTCCCTCTAATCCTAACCCTCACACTCACCCACACACTAAGCCTAACCCTAACCCTATACCTAATCCTAAATCGAACCCTCTCCCTCACTCTAACCCTAACCCTGAAGCTCACTCTCACCCTCACCCTATTCCTAACCATAACCCTCAACCTAATGCTCACCCTAACACTAATGCAAACCCTAACCCTCCAACTCACCCTAACCCTCACCCCAACCCTTATCCTCACACTAACCCTAACCTTAACCCTAACCCTCACACTAACCCTAACCCTCACCCTAACCCTAACCCTAGCCCTCACCCAAAAGCTAAACCTCAACCTAAACCTCACCCTTACCCTCACTCTCAACCTAAACATCACCCTAACCCTAACAGTCACCCTAAATCTAACCATAACCCTCACCCTAAGGCTAACCCTAACCGTAAACCACACACTCACTCTCACCCTCACCCTAAACCTCACCCTCACCCTCACCCTAACCCTCACTCTCATCCTAAACATCACCCTAAACCTAATCCTCACTCTAACCCTAAACCTAACCCTCATCCTAACAATAACCCTCACCCTAACCCTCACCCTAAACGTAACTATAACCTTTACTTTCACCCTCACTCTAACCCTCACTCTAACCCTTATCCTCACACTAACCCTAACCCTCTCACGAAACCTAAACCTCACCCTTATCCCAACCTTACCCCTCACCCTACCCCTCACCCTAACCCTATCCCTAAACCTCACACTAACACTAACCCTCACCCTAACCTTAACCCTTAACCTAACCCTCAATCTAACCCTAACGACAATAATTTTAACCCTCACCCTCACCCTAACCCTCACCCTAACCCTTATCCTCACACTAACCCTAACCCTCACACTAACCCTAACACTCACCCTAAACCTAACCCTTACCCTCAACCTAACCCTAACCCTAACCTTAAACCTCACACTAACCCTCACCCTCACCCTCACCCTGACCATTCCCCACAGCTTAACCCTCATCCTAAAAATAACCCTACCCTAACCCTCACCCTAACCCAAACCTTCACCCTCACCCTCAACCTCAGCCTAACCCTAACTCTAACCCTAACCCGAATCCTCACGCTCACAAACACCCTAAACCTAAAACTAACCCTAACCCTCACCCTAACCCTAACACTCACCCTAAACCTAACGCTCACCCTCACCCTAACCCTAATCATAACACTAACCCAAACCTAACACCCACTCTCACCCTAACCCTCACCCTAAACCTTACACTCACCCTAACCCTAACCCTAATCCTCACACTAACCCTAACCCTCTAACTAACCCTAACCCTACCCCTCAAACTAACCCTCACTGTAACACTAACCCTAGCTCTTACCCTCACCCTAACCCTAACCCTCAAACTAACCCTAACCCTAATGCTAACCCTAACCTGAACCCTCACCCAATCCCTAAACCTAACCCTCCATCTAACCCTAACCCTAAACCTAATGCTATCCCTCACCTTCACCCTCATTTTAACCCTCAATCTAACCCTTACCCTCACCCTAACCCTAACACTAAACCTCACCCTAACCCTCACCCTAACCCTAAACCTAATCCCAACCCTCACCCTAAAGCTCACCCTAAACCTCGCCCTAAACCTAACCCTCACCCTCAAACTATCCCTCACCCTAAACCTTGCCCTCATCCTAACCCTAACCCTAACCCTAAGCCTAACCCTCACACTAAGCCTACCCCTCACCCTAACCCTCACCCTAACCCTCAGACACACCCTCTTCCTATCCCTAACTCTAACCCTCAACCTAACCCTAACCCTAACCCTAAACCTCAATCTAACCCTAACCATCACCATCACCTTCACCCTCACCCTCACCCTCAGCCTAACCCTAACCCTAACCCTAATCCTAACCCTAAACCTCACCCTCACCCTCACCCTAAATCTAACCCTAACCCTAACCCTGACCCCCACCCTAACCCCAACCCTATCCCTAACCCTCAACTTAACCCTAACCCTCACCCTAAACCTAACCCTAAACTGAACCTCAAACTTAACCTTCACCATATCCCTCACCCTCACACTAACCTTAACCCTAACCCTAACTCTCACTCTAGCCTAACCCTAAACCTAACCCTAAACCTCACCCTAACCCTCACCCTAAACCTTAACCTCACATTAATCCCAACCCTAACCCCAAGCGTAACTCTCACTCTAACCCTAACCCTCACCCTAACCCTAACCCTAACCCTCAGCCAAACACTCCTCCTAACCCTAACACTAACCCTTAACCTAACCCTAAACCTAACCTAAATCTCATGCTAACCCTCATTCTAACCCTCACGCTCACCCTCAACCTCAGCCTAACTCTAACCCTAACGCTAATCCTAAACCTAAACCTCACCCTCACCTTAACTCTAACCCTCACCCTAACCCCAACCCTATCCCTAAAACTCACCCTTACCCTAAACCTAACCCTCACCCTCACCCTAACCCTAACCCTCACCCTAACCCTTTCCCTCACCATAACCCTAACTCTAACCCTAATAATCACTCTAACCCTAACCCTAACCTCAAACTAACACTCACCCTCACCCTAGCCTTCACCCTTACCATAACCCTCACCCAAACGCTAAACCTAACCCTCATCCTCACCCTCAACCTAACCCTAAATCTAACCCTAACCCTCACCCTCACACTAACCCTAACACTAACCCTAATGCTGCCCCAAAACCTCACCCTCACCCTAACCATCACTCTAAACTTTACCCACACCCTAACCCATACCCTGACCCGAACACTCACTAAACCTAACCCTCACCCTAACCCTAAACCTACCGCTCAGCCTAAACCTCAACCTAACCCTAACACTAACCCTAATCCTCACCCTATCCCTAAACCTAACCCTATCCCTCACCCTATCCCTCACCTTAACTCTTACCCAAATCCTAATCCTCAACCTATCACTAATCCTGCCCCTAACTCTAAACCTAAACCTCACCCTCATCCGAAACCTCACCCTAACCATTACACTCACCCTAATGCTAAACCTAACCCTAACCCTCAGCCCAATCCTAACCCACACCCTCACCCAAAGCATGAACTTAACCTAACCCTAATCCTAAATCTAACCCTCACAGTCACCATCACCCTAACCCTAACCCTAGCCCTCACCCTCACCCTAACCCTAACCCTAACCCTCACCCTAAACCTAATGCTAACCCTAAACCTCACCCTCACACTAACCCTCACCCTAACCCTTATCCTCACATTAACCCTAACCCTAACCCTCACACTAACACTAAACCTCACCCTAACCCTAACCCTACCCCTCAAAGTAAACCTCTCCCTAACCCTAACCCCAAACCTCACCCTAATCCTCACCCTAACCCTAAAACTTACCTAAAAAAAACCCTCACAATCACCCTCACCCTAGCCCTCACGCTAAACCCTAGCCCTAACCGTAGCCCTCACCCTCACTCTCACCTTCACTCTAAACCTCTCCCTCACCCTCACCCTCACCCTTACACTCACCCTCATCCTAAATATCACCCTAATCCTAACTGTCACTCTAACCCTAACCCTAACCCTCACCCTAACCCTAACCCTCACCCTAACCCTCAACTAACCTGAATGATAACCCTAACCATCACACTCACCCTAACCCTAACCATTATCTTCACACTAACCTAAACACTCACACTAAACCTAACCCTCACCCTATCCCTAACCCTAAACCTCACCCTATCCCTCAACCTAACCCTCACCCTAACACTCAACCTCACCCTACCATTAATAATAACCCTAACCCTCACCCTCACCCTAACACTAATGATAACCCTAACCCTCACCCTCACCCTAACCCTCAGCCTAGCCCTTACCCTTATCCTAACCCTAAGCCTCACCCTCACCTAAACCTCACCCTAACGCTTACCTTCATCCTAACCCGCACCCTAACCCTAACCCTAACACTAAACCTCACCCTTAGCCTCACCCTAACCCTTACCCTCACCCTAAACCTTACCCTAACCCTAACACTCACACTAAACCTAACACTCACCCTAACTCTAAACCTACCCCTCAGCCTAAACCTCAACCTAACCCTAACCCTAAACCTAATCCTCACCTTGTCCCTAACCCTAACCCTCACCCTAACCATCACCGTAACACTTACCCAAACTCTAATCCTCACCCCATCACTAATCCTAACCCTAACCCTAACCCTCAACCTCACCCTAAGCCTCACCCTAACTGTTACCCTCACCCTAATGCGAACCCTAACCCTAACCCTCAACCTAATCCTAACCCTCACCCTAATCCTAAATCTAACCCTCATAGTCACCCTAACCCTAACCCTAATCCTAACCCTCACCCTCACCCTAACCCTAAGCCTAACCCTCACCCTAAACCTAATGCTAACCCTAACCCTCACCATCACACTAACCCTCACCCTAACCCTTATCATCACACTAAACCTAACCCTATCCCTAACCCTAACCCTCACACTAACCCTACCCCTCAGCCTACCCCTCATCCTAACACTTACACTAACCCTCACCCTAAACCTAACCCTAAACCTCACCCTCTGCCAAACCCTAAAACTCACCCTAAAACTCACCCTCACGATAAACATCACCCTAACCCTAACACTCACCCTAACTCTAACCCTAACCCTCACCATAACCCTAACCCTAACCATAACGCTCAACCTCATTCTCACCCTCACCCTCACCCATACACTCACCCTCACCCTAAACATCACCCTAAACCTAACCCACACTCTAACCGTCATCCTAACCCTCACCCTAACCTTATCCTCACACTAACCCTAAACTCACACTAACCCTAACCCTCACCCTATCCCTAAACCTAAACCTATCCCTCAACGTAAACCTCACCCTCAACCTAACACTAATTATAACCCTAACCCTCACCATCACGCTCACCCTCACCCTAACCCTTACCCTCATCCTAACAATAAGCCTCACCCTCAACCTAAAACTCACCCTAACACTTACCCTCACCCTAACCCACACCCTAACTCTAACCTTCACCCTTACCCTCGCCCTCAACCTAACCCTAACCCTAACCCTCACCCTAACCCTAACCTCACCCTCACCCTCAGCCTCAGCATCAGCCTAAGCCTAAGCCTAAGCCTAACCCTAATCCTAATCCTAACCCTAACCGTCACCCTAAGGCTCACTCTAACTTTAACACTAACCCAAACCCTAAGCAACACCCTCACCCTCACCCTAACCCTAAACCTATCCTTAACACTCACCCTAAACCTAACCCTCACCCTAACACTAACTCTAACCCTCACCCTCACGCTAAGCCTAACCCGAACCCTAACCCTCACCCAAACCCTATCCTCACACTAACCCTAACACTCACAATAACCCTAACCCTCACCGTATCCCTAAACCTAACCCTATCCTTCACCCTTACCCTCACCCTCACCCTAACTCTAACACTGTCCCTAACCCTCACCCTCACCCTAAACCTCATCCTAACCCTTACCCTCATCATAACCCTAACCCTAAATCTAACACTAAACCTCATCCTAACCCTAACCCTCACCCACAACCTAACACTCACCCTCACCCTCACCCTCACCCTAACACTCACCCTAAGCCTAACCTAACCCTCACCCTAACGCTAACCCTAACCCTAACCCTCAACCTCATTCTCACCCTCACCCTCACCCTTACACTCACCCTCACCCTAAACATCACTCTAACCCTAACACTCATTCTAACCGTCACCCTAACCCTTATCCTCACCCTAACCCTAACCCAACACTCAACCTAAGCCTCAACCTAAATCTAACACTAACCCTAACACTCACCGTAACCCTAAACCTAACACTAACCCTCACCCTCACCCTAACCCTCAGCGTCACTCTAACGCTCACCTGAACCCGAACCCTCACCCTCACCCTAACACTCACCCTCACTTAACATCACACTAACCCTAAACCTTACCTAACTGAAACCCTCACACTCACCCTCACCCTCAGCCACAACAAAACTCTAACCCTCACCCTCTTCTGAACCTCACCCTCACCCGAAACCTCACCCTCACCCTCACCCTCAACCTCAACCTAAACCTCATCCTCACCCTAGCCCTCACTTAACCCTAACCCTCACCCTAAACCTAACCCTCACCCTCACCCTCACCCTAACACTAACCCTAACCCTAAACCTCACCCTAACCCTAACCCTAATTCTAACCCTAACTCTCACCCTCACCCTAACCATCATCCTAACTCTTAACCACACCCTAATCTATAACCTAACCCTAACTCACATAAACCTAACCCTCACCCTAACCATAACCCTACCCCTCAGCCTAAATTTCACCCTAACACTTATCCTAAACCTAATCCCCACCCTCTCCCTAACCCTAACCCTAAACCTCACCCTAACTCGTACCTTAACCCTTACCCAAACCCTAATCCTCACCCTATCACTAATCCTAACCCTCACCCTAACCCTAAGCCTCACCCTCAATCTAACTCTCACCCTAACACTTACCCTCACCCTAATGCTAACCCTAACCCTAATCCTCCCTTTAATCCTAACTCTCACACTCACCCAGACACTAAGCCTAACCCTAACCCTATACTTAATTCTAAATCGAACCCTCACCCTCACTCTAACCCTAACCCTGATGCTCACTCTCACCCTCACCCTATTCCTAACCATAACCCTCACCCTAACGCTCACCCCAACCCTAATGCAAACCCTAACCCTCCACCTTACCCTAACCCTCACCCCAACCCTTATCCTCACACTAAACCCAACCTTAACCCTAACCCTCACACTAACCCTAACCCTCACCCTAACCCTAACCCTAGCCCTCATCCAAAAGCTAAACCTCACCCTAAACCTCACCCTTACCCACACTCTCACCCTAAACATCACCCTAACCCTAACAGTCACCCTAAATCTAACCATAACCCTCACCCTAAGGCTAACACTAACCGTAAACCACACCCTCACTCTCACCCTCACCCTAAACCTCACCCTCACCCTAACCCTCACCCTCATCCTAAACATCACCCTAAACCTAACCCTCACTCTAACCCTAAACCTAACCCTCACCCTAACAATAACCCTCACCCTAACTCTCACCCTAAACGTAACTATAACCTTTGCTTTCACCCTCAGTCTAACCCTCACTCTAAACCTTATCCTCACTCTAACCCTAACCCTCTCACGAACCCTAAACCTCACCCTTATCCCAACACTACCCCTCAGCCTACCCCTCACCCTAACCCTAACCCTAAACCTCACATTAACACTAACACTCACCATAACCTTAACACTCACCCTAACCCACACCCTAACCCTAACGACGATAATTCTAACCCTCACCCTCACCCTAACCCTTATCCTCACACTAACCCTAACCCTCACACTAACCCTAACAATCACCCTAAACCTAACCCTTACCTTCAACCTAACCCTAACCCTAACCTTAAACCTCACACTTACCCTCACCCTCACCCTCACCCTGACGCTTCCCCACAGCCTAACCCTCATCCTAAAAATAACCCTAACCCTAACCCTCACCTTAACCCAAACATTCACCCTCAACCTCAACCTCAGCATAACCCTAACCCTAACCCTAAACCTAAACCTAACCCTCACCCTCACCCTCACCCTCATCCTAACCCTAACCCTAACCCTAACCCGAATCCTCATGCACACAAACACCCTAAACCTAACACTAACCCTAACCCTCACCCTAAACCTAACCCTCAACCTAAACCTAACGCTCACCCTCACCCTAACCCTTATCCTCACATTAACCCTAACCCTAACCCTAACCCTCACACTAACCCTAAACCTCACCCTAACCCTAACCCTACCCCTCAAACTGAACCTCTCCCTAACCCTAACCCTAAACCTCACGCTAATCCTCACCCTAACCCTAACACTTCCCTAAATAAAAACCTCACCCTCACCCTCAACCTAGCCCTCACCCTAACCCTAACCCTAACCCTAGCCCTCACCCTCAATCTCACCTTCACCCTAAAACTCTCCCTCACCCTCACCCTCACCCTTACACACACCCTCACCCTAAACATCACCCTAACCCTAACCCTCACTCTAACCCTAACCCTAACCCTCACCCTAACCCTAACCCTCACCCAAACGCTAACCCTAACCCTCATCCTCACCCTCACCCTAACCCTAAATCTAACCCTAAACCTCACCCTCACCCTAACCCTAACACTAACCCTAATGCTGCCCCTAAACCTCACCCTCACCCTAACCATCACCTTAACCCTTACCCACACCCTAACCCATACCCTGACCCCAACACTCACTAAACCTAACCTTCACCCTAACCCTAAACCTACCGCTCAGCCTAAACCTCAACCTAACCCTAACACTAACCCTAATCCTCACGCTATCCCTAACTCTAACCCTAACCCTCACCCTACCCCTCACCTTAACTCTTACCCAAACCCTAATCCTCAACCTATCACTAATCCTAACCCTAACTCTAACCCTAACCATCACCCTCACCCTAAACCTCACCCTAACCCTTACACTCACCCTAATGCTAAACCTAACCCTAACCCTCAGCCCAATCCTTACCCACACCCTCACCCAAAGCATGAACTTAACCCTAACCCTAATCCTAAATCTAACCCTCACAGTCACCATCACCCTAACCCTAAACCTAGCCCTCACCCTCACCCTAACCATAACCCTAACCCTAACCCTCACCCTAACCCTAATGCTAACCCTAAACCTCACCCTCACACTAACCCTCACCCTAACCCTTATCCTCACATTAACCCTAACCCTAACCCTAACCCTCACACTAACCCTAAACCTCATCCTAACCCTAACCCTACCCCTCAAACTAAACTTCTCCCTAACCTTAACCCTAAACCTCAAGCTAATCCTCACCCTAACCCTAACACTTCCCTAAACAAAACCCTCATCCTCACCCTCAACCTAGCCCTCACCCTAACCCTAACCCTAACCCTAGCCCTCACCCTCACTCTCACCTTCACCCTAAAACTCTCCCTCACCCTCACCCTCACCCTTACATTCGCCCTCACCCTAAACATCACCCTAACCCTAACCCTCACTCTAACCTTAACCCTAAACCTCACCCTAAACCTAACCCTCACCCTAACCCTCAACTCACCCGAACGATAACCCTAACCCTCACACTAAACCTAAACCTCACCCTAACCGTTATCTTCACACTAACCTAAACACTCACACTAAACCTAACCCTCACCCTGTCCCTAATCCTAAACCTAACCCTATCTCTCACCCTAACCCTCACCCTAACACTCACCCTCACCCTATCATTAATAATAACCCTAACCCTCACCCTCACCCTAACACTAATGATAACCCTAACCCTCACCCTCACCCTAACCCTCAGCCTAACCCTTACCCTCATCCTAACCCTAAGCCTCACCCTCACCTAAACCTCACCATAAACCTTACCCTCATCCTAACCCGCACCCTAACCCTAACCCTAAACCTCACCCTTAGCCTCACCCTAACCCTAAACTCACCCTCACCTTCAGCCTCAGCCTCAGGCTAAGCTTAACCTAACCCTAAACCTATTCCTAACACTAATCCTCACCATCAGCCTCACCCCAACTCTAAACCTAACCCTAACTCTAACCAACACCCTCACCCTCACCCTCACCCCAACTCTAATGCTAAACTTAACACACACCCTCACCCTAACCCTTATACTCACACTAACCCTAACTCTAACCCTAACCCTCACACTAACCCTAACCCTCACCCTAAATCTAACACTACCCCTCACCCTACCCCTCATCCTAATCCTCACCCTAACACTAACCCTAAGCCTAAACCTAACCCTCACCCTCACCCTCACCCTAACCCTAAGCATAAACCTAAACCTCACCTAAGCTTCCCCCTCACCCAAACACTAATGCTAACCCTAAGCCTCATCCTCACCCTAACCCTCACCCTAACCCTTACACTCAGGCTAATGCTAACCGTAACCCTAACCCTCAACCTAATCCTAACCCTCACACTAAGAGTAACCTTAACCCTAATCCTAATCCTAAATCTAGCACTCACTGTCACCTTAATCCTCACCCTCACCCTAACCCTAAGCCTAACCCTTGCCTTGACCCTCACACTAACCATCAACCTCACCCTAACCCTAACCCTAGCCCTCACCCTAACCCTCACCCTAACCCTAACCTTAAACCTCACCCTAATACTCACCCTAACCCTAACACTTACCTAACCAAAACCCTCACCCTCACCCTCACCCTAGCCCTCACCCTAACCCTAAACCTAACCCTAACCCTCACCCTCACCCTCAACCTCACCCTCAGTCTAACCCTAAACCTAACCCTAACCCTCACCCTCACCCTCACCCTTACTGTAACCCTAACCCTAACTCTAAACTTCACCCTCACACTCACCTTCACCCTAACACAAATCCTAACCCTAACCCTCACCCTAACCCTAACCCTGACCCTAACCCTAACCCTACCCTCACCCTAATCCTAAACCTGACCCTAACCCTAACTCTCAATCTCACCTTACCTCATCCTATCCCTTACCCTCACACTAACGCTAAACCTAACCCTAACCTTCACACTCACCCTAAACCTCACCGTCACCCTAACCCTCACCCTAAGCCTAACCCTCACCCACACCCTAACCCTCACCCTAAGCCTAACCCTAACCCCAATCCTAAACCTAATCCTCACCCTCACCCTAAACCTCACCTTAACCCTAAGCCTCACCCTCACGCTAAGCCTAACCCGAACCCTAACCCGAACCCTAAACCTATCCTCACACTAACCCTAACACTCACACTAACCCTAACACTCACCCTATCCGTAACCCTAACAATATCCCTCACCCTAACCTTCACCCTCACCCTAACCCTCAACATCACCCTAACTCTAACGCTATCCCTAACCCTCACCCTCACCCTAAACCTCATCCTAACCGTTACCCTCACCATAACCCTAACCCTAAACCTAACACTAACCCTCACCCTAACCTTAACCCTCACCCACAACCTAAGACTCACCCTCACCCTCACCCTCACCCAAACACTCAACCTAACCCTAACCCTAACCCTAATCCTAAACCTAACCTTCATGCTCACCCTCACCCTAACCCTAATCCTAAACCTAATCCTAACCTAACCGTAAACCTCACCCTTACCCTAACTCTAACCCTAACCCTATCCCTGACCCTCACCCTAACCCCAACCTTATACCTAACCCTCAACTTAACCTTAACCCTCACCCCAACCGTATCCCTAACCCTCAACCTCACCCTAAACCTAATCCTCACCCTCACCCTAACTCTAACCCTCACTCTAACTCTCACCCTAAACATAACGCTAACCCTATTCCTCACCCTCACCCGAAACCTCACATTAACCCTTTCCCTCACCATAACCCAAACTCTAACCCTAATCCTCACACTAACCCTAACACTAACCCTCATCCTAATGCTCACCGTAACCCTAAACCTCACCCAAACCCTAAACCTCACTGTCACCTTAACCCTCAACCTAACCCTAAGCGTCACCCACACCTTAAATCTCACCCTCACCCTCACCCTCACCCTCACCCTCAGCCTCACCCTAAACCAACTCTAAACCTCACCTAACCCTGAAGCTCACCCTAACACTAACTCTCATCCTCACCCTCACCCTAACCCTAATCATCACATTAACCCTCATGCTAACCCTCACCATAACCAAAACGCTAACCCTAACCCTCACTCTAACCCTAACCCTCAACCTAATCCTTATCCTCACAATAACCCTAACCCTAACCCTCACATTAACCCTAACCCTCACCCTAACCCTAACCCTACCCCTCACCCTACCACTCACTCTAACTCTAATCCTAACCCACACCCTAACCCTAACCCTAACCCTCACCTTCACCCTAACCCTCACCATCACCCTAATCCTCACCATAACACTTACCCTAACCTACACCCTAACCCTCACCCTAAGCCTCACTCTCCCCCTAAACTTCACCCTAACCCTAACCCTCAACCTAACCCTAACCCTAATCCTCACCCTAACCCTAACCCTCACCTTAAACCTCACCCTCAGCCAAAACCTCACCCTAACCCTAACCCTAAGCCGTTCCTAACTGAAACCCTCACACTCACACTAACCCTCAACCTAACCCTCACCCTCACCCTAAATCTAACCCTAACCTTAACCCTCACCCTCACCCTCACCCCCACCATCAGTCTAACCTGAAACCTAACCCTAATCCTAATCCTAACCCTAAGGCTCACAGTCACCCTCACCCTCACACTAACCTTAATCCTAACCCTAACCCTAAACCTTAACCTCACCTTAACCCTCACCCTAACACTTACGCTCACCCTCAACCTCACCCTACCCCTACCCCTAACCCTAACCCTCACCCTAACCCTCACCCTAACCCTATCCCTAACCCTATCCCTCAGCCTACCCTTCAGCCTAACCCTAAACCTAACCCTAATCCTCACACTACCCCTAACCCTAACCCTAACCCTCTCCCTAAACCTCACCCTCACCGTAACCCTATTGCTAACTTTAACCATCAACCTCACACTTAATTTCGCCCTAACCCTTACCCTCAGCATTACCCTATCCCACACCCTCACCCTAACCCTCACCTTAAACATTACTCTCACCCTAAACTGCACCCTAACCCTAACACTAACACTAACAGTAACCCTCACCCTAACCCTCAAGCTAGCTCTAAGCCTAACCCTAACACCCACTCTAACCCTCAACCTAACCCTTACCCTCACCCGAACTCTAAACCTAACCCTCAGCCTAACCCTCATCCTAACCCTAATCCTAACCCTAACCCTCACACTAACCTTAAACCTCACCCTAACCATAACTCTAAACATAACCCTAACCCTCACCCTCACCCTAACACTCACCCTCACCAAAATATCACCCTAAACCTAACCCTCACCCTAAACCAAACCCTAATCTTAACCCTAATGCAAACCCTGACACTCACCCTAAAACTCACCCTAACCCTTATCCTCCCAATAACCCTAAACCTAACCCTAAACCTCACATTAACACTAACCCTCACCCTAACCCTAACCCTACACCTCAACCTAACCTTCACCCTAACCCTAACCCTAACCCTTACCCTCACCCTAAACCTACCCCTAACCCTAACCCTCACCATCACCCTACCCCTCACCGTCACCCTAACTCTCACCCGAACCCGAACCCTCTCCACTCCCTAACCGTCAAAATTTCCCGAACCATCACCCACACCTGAAACCTCTCCCGCACCCTAACACTCATCCTCACCCTAAACATCACCCTAATGCAAACCCTAACCCTAACCTTAACCCTAACCCTCACCCTAACCCAAACCCTCAAACTAACCCTCACCCTCAGCCTAATCCTCACCCTAACCGTAGCCCTCACCCTCACTCTCACCTTCACCCTAAACCTCTCCCTCACCCTCACCCTCACCCTTACACTCACCCTCACCCTAAACATCACCCTAACCCTAACCCTCACTCTAACCCTAACCCTAACCCTCACCCTAACCCTAACCCTCACCCTAAACCTCAACTAACCTGAACGATAACCCTAACCCTCACACTCACCCTAACCCTAACTGTTATATTCACACTAACCTAAACACTCACACTAAACCTAAACCTCACCCTATCCCTAACCCTAAACCTCACCCTATCCCTCACCCTAACACTCACCCTAACACTCACCCTCACCCTCACCCTAACACTAATGATAACCCTAACCCTCACCCTCACCCTAACCCTAAACCTAACCCTAACCCTAACCCTCACCCTCACCCTAATCCTAACAGTCACCCTAACTCTCACCCGAACCCGAACCCTCCCCACTGCCTATCTGTCACACTTTCCCGAACTCTCACACTCACCTGAAACCTCACCCTAACACTTACCCTCATCCTAACCCTAAGCCTCACCCTCACCTAAACCTCACCCTAACACTTACCCTCATCCTAACCCTAAGCCTCACCCTCACCTAAACCTCACCCTAACACTTACCCTCATCCTAACCCGCACCCTAACCCTAACCCTAACCCTAAACCTCACCCTTAGACTCACCCTAACCCTTACCCTAACCCTTACCCTCACCCTAAACCTTACCTAACACTCACACTAAACCTAACACTCACCCTAACTCTAAACCTACCCCTCAGCTTAAACCTCAACCTAACCCTAACCCTAAACCTAATCTTCACCCTGTCCCAATCCCTAACCCTAACCCTCACCCTAACCATCACCTTAACACTTACCCAAACCCTAATCCTCACCCCATCACTAATCCTAACCCTAACTCTAACCCTAACCCCCAACCTCACCCTAACCCTCATCCTAACTCTTACCCTCACCCTAATGCTAACCCGAGCCCTAAACCTCACCTTAATCCTAACCCTCACACTCACCGTCAACCTCACCCTAAGACTAACCCTAACCCTTATCCTGAATCTAACCCTCACAGTCACCCTAAACATAACCCTAACCCTAACCCTCACCCTAACCCTCACCCTAAACCTAACCCTAACCCTAACCCTCACCCTCACCCTAATCCTAACAGTCACCCTAACTCTCACCCGAACCCGAACCCTCCCCACTGCCTATCTGTCACACTTTCCCGAACTCTCACACTCACCTGAAACCTCACCCTCACCTGAACAATCATCCTCACCCTAAACATCACCCTAATGCTAACACTCACCCTAACCTTAACCCTAACACTCACCCTAACCCAAACCCTCAAACTAACCCTCACCCTCAGCCTAATCCTCACCCTATCCCTAACCCTAACACTTACCTAACTGAAACCTTCACCCTCACCCTCACCCTCACCCTAGCAATAAACCTAACCCTAACCCTCACACTAACCCTAACCCTAACCCTAATGCTACCCCTAACCCTCACCCTCACCCTAACCATCACCCCAACCCTTACCCTAACCCTAACCCTTACTCTAACCCTAACACTCACACTAACCCTAAACCTAACCTTAACTCTAACCCTACCCCTCAATCTAACCCTCAGACTAACCCTAATTCTAAACCTAACCCTCACCCTAACCCTAACCCTAACCCTCACCTTAACCCTTAACCTCACCCTAATGCTAACCCTAACCCTAACCCTCAGCATAATCCTAACTCTCACCCTCACCCTAAGCATAACCTTAACCCTAACCCTAATCCTAAATCTAACCCTCACTGTCACCCTAACCATAACCCTTAACCCTCATCCTAACCCTAACCCTAACCCTCACCCTGACACTCACCCTAACATTAACGCTAACCCTAACCCTCACCCTCACCCTCACACTAACCCTCACCCTAACCCTTACCCCCACCCTAACCCTTACCATACCCTAACACTCACACTAAACCTAACCCTCACCCTAACCCTAAACCTACCCCTCAACCTAATCCTCACCCTAACCCTAACCCTAACACTTACCATCAACCTACCCCTCACCTTAACCTTTATACAAACCCTAGTACTCAATCTATCACTAATCCTAACCCTAACCCTAACCTTAAACCTCACCCTACCACTAACCCTCACTCTAATGCTAAACCTAACCCTAGCCCTCAGCCTAATCCTAACCCTCACCCTCACCCTAAGCGTAATCTTAACCCTAACCATAATCTTAAATCTCACCATCACTGTCACCCTAATCCTAACCATAACCCTTAACCATCACCCTAACCCTAAACCTAACCCTCACCCTGACACTCACCCTAACCTTAACTCTAACCATAACCCTCACCCTCACACTAACCCTCACCCTAACACTTATCCTCACACTAACCCTATCCCTAACCCTAACCGTAACCCTCACACTAACCCTAACCCTCATCCTAAACCTAAACCTACCCCTCAACCTAACCCTCACCCTAATCCTAACCCTAAACCTCACCCTAATCCTCAACTAAACCCTAACACTTACCTAATCGAAACTCTCACCCTCACCCTCTCCCTAGCCCTCACCCTAACCCTAACCCTAACCCTAACCCTCACCCTCACCCTCACCTTAACACTAATACTAACCATAATCCTCACCCTAACCCTAAAACTGACCCTAAACCTAAACCTCACCCTCACCCTAATCCTAAACCTAACCCTAACCCTAACCCTCACCTTCACCTTACCCTCATCCTAACACTTACCCTCACACTAACGCTAACCCTAACCCTAAACTTCACCCACACCCTAACCCTCACCGTCACCCTAACCCTCACCCTAAGCTAACCCTCACCCAAACCCTAACCCTCACCCTATGCCTAACCCTAACCCTAACCCTAATCCTAAACCTAACCCTCACCCTCACCCTAAACCTCACCCTAAGCTTAACCCCACCCTTCACCCTCACCCTAACCCTCACCCTCACTCTAAACCTAACCCTAACCTAGCCCTCACCCTAACACTAACCCTAACCCTCACCCTAACCCTAACCCGCAAAGTAACCCTCAACCTCACCCTAATCCTCACCCTAACCCTAACCCTAACCCTTACCTAAGAGAAACACTCACCCTCACCCTCACACTCAACCTCAACCTAAACCTCACCCTCACCATAGACCTCAACGTAACCCTAAACCGCACCCTAACCCTCACCCTAACCCTCACCCTAACCCTAACCCTAATGCTAAACCTAATCCTCTCCCTTACCCTAAACATCACCCTAACTCTTACCCTCACCCTAAACGTTACCCTAACCCTAACACTCACACTAAACCTAACCCTCACCCTAACTCTAAACCTACCCCTCAGCCTAAACCTCAACCTAATCCTATCCCTAACCCTAATCCTCACCCTGTTTCTAACCCTAACCCTAACCCTCACCATAACCATCACCTGAACACTTACCCAAACCCTAATACTCACCCCATCACTAATCCTAACCATAACTCTAAACCTATCCTTCATCCTTACCCTAACCCTCACCCTAACTCTTTCCCTCACCCTAATGCTAACCCGAACCCTAACCCTCACCTTAATCCTAACCCTCACCCTCACCCTCAAACTCACCCTAAGCCTGACCCTAACCCTAATCCTGAATCTAACCCTCAGTCACCCTAAACCTAACCCTAACCCTAACCCTCACCCTCAACTGAACCCTAACCCTCACCCTCATCCTAGCCCTCAGCGTCACCCGAACTCTCACCCGAATCCGAACCCTCCCCACACCCTAACCCTCACACTTTGCCGAACCCTCACCCTCACCTGAAACCTGACCCTCACCTGAACACTCATCCTCACCCTATGTAACCATAAACCTAACCCTAATCCTAACTCTAACCCTCACTCTTACCCTCACCCTAACCTTAACCCTAACCCTCACCCTTACCTTCTCCCTAACACTAATCCTATCCATAACCCTCACCCTAACCCTAAACCTGACCATAACCTTAAACCTCACCAGCACCCTAATCCTAAACCTAACCCTAACCCTAACCCTCAGCCTCACCTTACCCTCATCCTAACACTTACCCTCACACTAACGCTAACCCTAATCGTAATCTTCACCCTCACCCTAACCCTCACCGTCATCCTAACCCTCACCCTAAGCCTAACCCTCACCCACACCCTAACCCTCACCCTAAGTCTAACAATCACCCTCACCCTAAACCTCACCCGAAGCTTAACAATACCCCTCCCCCTAAACCTCACCTGAAGCTTAACCCTACCCCTCACCCTAACCCTCACTGTCACCCTAACATACACCCGAATCCGAACCCTCACCCACACCCGAACCGTCACCCTCTCCCGAACCCTCATCATCACCCGAAACCTCACACTCACCCTAACCTTCACCCTCACTCTAAACATAACCCTAACCCTAACCCTCACCCTAACACTAACCCTAACCCTCACCCTAAACCTAACCCGCATAATAACCCTCAACCTCACCCTAATCCTCATCCTAACCCTAACCCTAACCCTTACCTAACTGAAACCCTCACCCTCACCCTCACCCTCAACCTCAACCTAAACCTCACCCTAACCATAGACCTCAACCTAACCCTAAACCGCACCCTAACCCTAACTCTAACCCCCACCCTCACCCTAACCCTAACCCTAAACCTAATGCTAACCCTAATCCTCACCCTCACCCTAACCATCACCCTAACCCTTACCCTCACCCTAACCCTTACCTTACCCTAACACTCACACTAAACCTAACCCTCACCTAACCCTAAACCTACACCTCAGCCTAATCCTCACCCTAACCCTAACCCTAACCCTAACCCTCAACCTACCCCTCACCTTAACCTTTACACAAACCCTAGTACTCAACATATCACTAATCCTAACCCTAACCCTAACCTTAAACTTCACCCTCACACTAACCCTCACTCTAATGCTAAACCTAACCCTAGCCCTCAGCATAATCCTAACACTCAACCTCACCCTAAGCATAACCTTAACCCTAACCCTAATCCTAAATCTAACTCTCACTGTCACCCTAATCCTAACCATAACCCTTAACCCTCACCCTAACCCTAACCCTCACCCTGACACTCACCCTAACCTTAATTCTAACCGTAACCCTCACCCTCACACTAACCCTCACCCTAACAATTATCCTCACACTAACCCTATCCCTAACCCTAACCGTAACCCTTACACTAACCCTAACCCTCATCCTAAACCCAAACCTACCCCTCACCCTAACCCTCACCCTAATCCTAACCCTAAACCTCACAATAATCCTCACCTTAACCCTAACACTTACCTAACCGAAACCTTCACCCTCACCCTCTCCCTAGCCCTCACCCTAACCATAACCCTAACCCTAACCCTCACCCTCACTCTCATCTTAACACTAATCCTAATTATAACCCTCACCCTAACATTAAAACTGACCCTAACCCTAAACCTCACCCTCACCCTAATCCTAAACCTAACCCTAACCCAAACCCTCACCCTCACCTTACCCTCATCCTAACACTTACCCTCACACTAACGCTAACCCTAACCCTAACCTTCACCCACATCCTAACCCTCACCGTCACCCTAACCCTCACCCTAAGCTAACCCTCAACCAAACACTAACCCTCACATTATGCCTAACCCTAACCCTAACCCTAATCCTAAACCTAACATTCACCCTCGCCCTAAACCTCACCCGAAGCTTAACCCCACCCCTCACCCTCACCCTAAACCTCACTGTCACCCTAACACTCACCCGAACCCAAACCCTCACCCACACCGTAAGCGTCACCCTCACCTGAACCCTCATCCTCACCCGAAACCTCGCCCTCACCCTAACACTCACCCTCACCCTCACTCTAAACATAACCCTAACCCTAACCCTCACCCTAACACTAACCCTATCCCTCACCCTAAACCTAACCCACAAAATAACCCTCAACCTCACCCTAATCCTCACCCTAACCCTAACCCTAACCCTTACCTAACTGAAACACTCACCCTCACCCTAACACTCAACCTCAACCTAAACCTCACCCTCACCATAGACCTCAACCTAACCCTAAACCGCACCCTAACCCTAACCCTAACCCTCACCCTCACGCTCACCATTACCCTAACCCTAACCCTAACCCTCACCCTAACCCTAACCCTAACCCTAATGCTAACCCTAATCCTCAACCTTACCCTAACCATCACCCTAACCCTTACCCTCACCCTAAACGTTACCCTAACCCTAACACTCACACTAAACCTAACCCTCACCCTAACTCTAAACCTACCCCTCACCCTAAACCTCAACCTAATCCTATCCCTAACCCTAATCCTCACCCTGTCTCTAAACCTAACCCTAACCCTCACCCTAACCATCACCTTAACACTTACCCAAACCCTAATACTCACCCCATCACTAATTATAACCCTAACCTTCAACCTTACCCTAACCCTCACCCTAACCCTTACCCTCACCCTAATGCTAACCCTAACCCTAACACTCAGCCTAATCCTAACCCTCCCCCTCACACTCAGCTTAAACTTAACACTAACCGTAATCCTAAATCTAACCCTCGCCATCACCCTAAACCTAAACCTAAACCTAACCCTCACCCTAACCCTAAGCCTAACCCTCACCCTGACACTCACCCTAACCTTAACGCTAACCCTAAACCTCACCCTCACACTAAACCTCACCCTAAACTTATCCTCACATTAACCCTATCACTAAGCCTAACCCTAACCCTCACAGTAACCCTATCCCTCACCCTAACCCTAACCCTACCCCTCACCCCAACCCTAACCCTAACCCTCACCCTAATCCTCACCTTAACCCTAACACTTACCTAAGGGAAACGCTCACCCTCACCCACACCCTAGCCCTCACCCTAACCCTAACCCTAGCCCTAATCCTCACCCTAAACCTAACCATCACCCTAACCCTTACGCTCACCCAAACCTTACCTTAACCCTAACACTCACACTAAACCTAACCCTCACCCTAACTCTAAACCTACCCCTCAGCCTAAACCTCAACCTAACCCTAACCCTAATCCTCACCCTGTCCCTAAACTTAACCATAAACCGCAACCTAACCATCACCTTAACACTTACCCAAACCCTAATGCTCAACCCATCACTAATCCTAACCCTTACTCTAACCCTAACCCTCAACCTCACCCTAACCCTCACCCTAACACTTACCCTCACCCTAATGCTAACCCTAACCCTAACCCTGACCCTAATCCTAATCCTCACCCTCACCCTCACCCTAAGCCTAACCCTAAGGATAATCCTAAATCTAAAACTCGCCATCACCCTAACCCTAACCCTAACCCTAAACCTCTCCCTCACCCTAACCCTAACACTAACTCTCACCCTAAACCTAATGCTAACCCTAACCCTCACCATCACTCTAACCCTCACCCTAACCCTTATCATCATACTAAACCTAACCCTATCCCTAACTCTAACCCTCACAGTAACCCTAACGCTCACCCTAAACCTAACCCTACCCCTCACCCTACCCCTGAAGCTAACACTCACACTAACCCTCACCCTAAACCTAGCCCTAAACCTCACCCTCACCCGAACCCTAAACCTCACCCTAAAACTCACCCTCATGATAAACATCACCCTAACCATAACACTCACCCTAACTCTAACCCTAACCCTCACCCTAACCCTAACCATAACCTTCAACCTCATCCTCACCATCAGCCTAAACCTCACCCTCACCCTCACCCTCACCCTTACACTCACCCTCACCCTAAACATCACCCTAACCCTAACCCTCACTCTAACCCTAACCCTAACCCTCACCCTAACCCTAAGCCTCACACTAACCCTCAACCTAACCCTAACGATAACCCTAACCCTCTCCCTCACCCTAACCTTCACCCTAACCCTTATCCTCACACTAACCCTAAAACTCACACTAACCCTAACGCTCACCCTATCCCTAACCCTAACCCTATCCCTCACACTGTACCTCACCCTCATCCTAACACTAATGATAACCCTAACCCTCACCATCACCCTAACCCTCACACTAACACTTACCCTCATCCTAACCCGAAGCCTCACCCTCAACGTAAACCGCACCCTAACCCTTACCCTCACCTTAACCCGCACCATAACCCTAACACTAACTCTCACCCTCACCCTTACCCTCTACCTCATCCGAACCCTAATCCTAACCTCACCCTCACCCTCAACCTCAGCATCAACCTAAGCCTAATCCTAAACCTAACCATAATCCTAAACCTAACCCTCATCCTCAGCCTTATTCTAACTCTAACCCTAACCCAAACCCTAACCAACACCCTCACCCTCACCCTAACACAAACCCTATCCCTAACACTCACCTTAAACCTCACTCTCAACCTAATCCTAACTCTAAACCTCACCCTCAAGCTAACCCTAACACGAACCCTAACACTATCCTCACACTAATTGTAACATTCACACTAACCCTAACCCTCACCCTATCCCTAAACCTAACCCTATCCCTCACCCTAACCCTAACCCTCACCCTCACCCTAAAAATAAGGCTATCCCTAACACTCACCCTCACCCTAAACATCATCCTAACCCTTACCCTCACCAAAACCCTAACCCTAAACCTAACACTAATCCTAAACCTAACACTAAACCTCACTCACACCCTAACACTCACCCTCACCCTCACCCTCACCCTAACACTCACCCTAACCCTAACCATAACCCTAATCCTAAACCTAACCCTCACACTCCCCCGCACCCTAACCCTAACCCTAAACCTAACCCTAACCTAACCCTAACCGTAACCCTCACTTTAACCCTAAACTTCACCCTAACCCTCACCCTAACACTAAGGCTAACCCTAGCCCTCACCCTCACCCTAAACGTCACCCTAAAACTTATCCTCACACTAACCCTAACCCTAACCCTAACACTCACACTAACCCTAACCCTCACCCTAACCCTAACCCTACTCCTCAACCTAACCCTCACACTAACCCTAACCCTAAACCTAACCCTCTGTCTAATCCTAACTTTCACCCTCACCATAAGCGTAACCTTAACCCTAAACCTAATCCTAAATCTAACCCTCACCGTCACCCTAACCCTAACCCTAAACCTAACCCTCACCCTAACCCTATCGCTAATCCTCACACTGACACTCACCTTAACCTTAACACTAACCCTAACCCTCTCCCTCACACTAACACTCACCCTAACCCTTATCCTCACATTAACCCTATCACTAACCCTAACCCTCACACTAACCCTAACCCTCACCCTAGCCCTAAACCTACACCTCACCCTAACCCTTACCCTAACCCTAACCCTCACCCTAATCCTCACCTTAACCCTAACACTTACCTAACTGAAACCCTCACCCTCACCCTCACCCTAGCCCTCAGTGTAACCCTAAACCTAATCCTAATCCTAAACCTAACCTTCACTCTTACCCTCACCCTAACTGTAACCCTAACCCTTACCCTAAACCTCACCCTCTCCCTCACCCTCACCCTAACACTAATCCTAACCCTAACCCTAACCCTAACCCTAAACCTGACCCTAACCCTAACCCTCACCCTCACCTTACCCTCATCCTAACCCTTACCCTCACACTAACGCTAACCCTAACCCTAAACTTCACCCTCACCCTAACCCTCACCGTCACCCTAACCCTCACCCTAAGCCTTACCCTCACCTACATCCTAACCCTCACCCTAACCCTAACCCTAACCCTCAACCTAACCCTCACACTAACCGTAACCTAACACTAACCCTTACCCTAACTGTAACCCTAACCGTCACCCTCACCCTAACACTCACCGTCACCCTAACACTCAACCGAACCCGAACGCTCACCCACACCCTAAGCTTCACCCTCAACCAAACACTTACCCTCACCCGAAACTTCACCCTCACTCTAACCCTAAGGCTCACCCTAAACATAACCCTAAACCTAACCCTCACCCTAACCCTAACACCATCCCTCACCGTAACCCTAACCCTCAAACTAACCCGCACCCTCAACCTAATCCTCATCCTAACCCTAACCCTAAACCTTACCTAACTGAAACCCTCACCCTCACCCTCACCCTCACCCTCAACCACACCCTCACCCTCAACTTAGCCCTCACCCTAACCCTAACCCTCACCTCACCCTCACCCTCACCTTAACCCTAACCCTCACCCTAACCCTAACACTAACCCTAATGCTAGCCATAACCCTCAAACTCAACCTAACCATCACGCTATCCCTTACCCTCACCCTAAACCTTATCCTGACCCTAACACTCACACTAACCCTAACACTCACCCTAACCCTAAACCTACCCCTCAGCCTAAACCTCACCCTAACCCTAACCCTAACCCTAACCCTCACCCTACCTCTCACCTTAACCCTTACCCAAACCCTAGTACTCAACCTATCACTAATCCTAACCCTAACCCTAACACTTACCCTCACCCTCACCCTAAGCCTCATGCTAACCCTTACCCTCACACTAATGCTAACCCTAACCCTAACCCTCAGCCTAATCCTAAACCTCACCCTCACCCTCAGCTTAAATTTAACCCTAACCGTAATCCTAAATCTAACCCTCACCATCACCCTAAACCTAAACCTAACACTAACCCTCACCCTAACTCTAACCCTAAAATAACTCTAATCATAACCCTCACCTTACTAAGCCTACCCTCACCCTAACCCTAAACATCAACCTCACCCTCACCCTCACCCTCAAACTCACCCTCAGCCTAACCCTATCCCTAACCCTAATCCTAACCCTAAACCTCACCCTCACCCTCACCCTAACTCTAACCCTTACCCTAACCCTGACCCTCACCCTAACCCAAACCCTATCCCTAACCCTCAACTTAACCCTAACCCTCACCATAAACCTAACCCTAACCCTAACCCCAAACCTAACCTCCACCCTACCACTCACCCTCACACTAACCTTAAACTAACCCTAACTCTCACCCTAGCCTCACCCTAAACCTAACCCTAACCCTCACCCTAACCCACACCCTAAACCTTAACCTCACATTAACCCCAACCCTAAACCTAAGCCTAACCCTCACACTAACCCTAACCCTCACCCTAAACCTAACCCTAACCCTCAGCCAAATCCTCTTCCTTACCCTAAACCTAATCCTTAACCTAACCCTAACCTTAACCCTAACTCTCACCTTAACCCTCACCCTAACCCTCACCTTCACCCTCAACCTCAGCCTAACTCTAACCCTAATCCTAATCCTAGACCTAAACCTCACCCTCACATTAACTCTAAACCTAAGCTTAACCCTGACCCTCACACTAAACCCAACACTATCCCTAATCCTCACCCTTACCCTAAAGCTAACCCTCACCCTCACCCTAACCCTAACCCTCACCCTAACCCTCACCCTAACCCTAAACCTATCCCTCACGCTCACCCTAAACCTTTCCTTCACCATAACCCTAACTCTAACCCTAATCCTCACACTAACCCTAAACATAACCCTCACCCAAATGCTAACCCTCACTGTCACCTTAACCCTCACCCAACCCTAACCGTCAGCCACACCCTAAAACTCACCCGAACCCGAACCCTCACCCTCACCCTAACCCAACTCTAAACCTCACCCTAACCCTAAAGCTCACGCTAACCCTAACTCTCACCCTCACCCTCACCCTAACCCTAACCATCACATTAACCCTCATCCTCACCCTCACCATAACCATAACGCTTACCCTAACCCTCACTCTCACCCTAACCCTCAACATAAACCTTATCCTCACAATAACCCTAACCCTAACCCTCACATTATCCCTAACCCTAATCCTCACCCTAACCCTAAAGCTCACCTTAAACCTCACCCTCAGCCTAAACCTCACCATAACCCTAACCCTAAGCCGTTCCTAACTGAAACCCTCACACTCACACTAACCCTTTCCCTAACCCTCACCCTCACTCTAACACTAACCCTAACCCTAACTCTCACCCTCACCATCACCCCCAACCTTAGTTTAACCTGAAACCTAACCCTAATCCTAACCCTAACCCTAATCCTCACCATCACCCTCACCCTCACCCTAACCGTAACTCTAACCCTAACCCTAATGCTAACACTAGAACTCACACTCACCCTAACCCTACCCCTAACCCTAACCCTCAGCCTAGCCTAACACTAACCCTAATGCTAACCCTAAACCTTAACCTCACCCTAACCCTCACCCTAACAATTAACCTCACCCTCAACCTCACCCTACCCCTAACCCTAACCCTAACCCTGACCCTAACACTAACCCTAACCCTATACCTCAGCCTACCCCTCACCCTAACCCTAAACCTAACCTAATCTTCACTCTACCCCTAAACCTAACCCTCTCCCTAACCCTCACCCTCACCGTAACCCTAATGCTAACTTTAACCATCAACCTCACCCTAAACCTCGCGCTAACCCTTACCCTCACCATTACCCTATCCCTCACCCTCACGCTAAACCTCACCCTAAAACTTACTCTCACCCTAAACCGCACCCTAAACCTAAACCTAACCTTAACACTAGCCCTCACCCTAACCCTCACCTTAACCCTAAGTCTAACCGTAACACTCACCCTCACCCTAAGCCTCAACCTAACCCTTACCCTCACCCGAACTCTAACCCTAACCCTCACCCTAACCCTCATCCTAACAATAACCCTAAGCCTAAGCCTCACCCTAACGCTCACCATCACCCTAACCCTCACCCTAACCCTAACCCTAAACATAACACTAACCCTACCCCTCAACCTCATTCTAACACTCACCCTCACCCTAAACATCACCCTAACCCTAAACCTCACACTCACCCTAACACTAATGATAACCCTAACCCTCACACTCACCCTGACACTCAACCTATCCCTTACCCTAATCCTCACCCTCAACCTAAACCTCACCCTAACCCTTATGCTCACCCTAACCCGCACCCTAACCCTAACCCTCACCCTTACCCTCACCCTCACCCTAACCCTAACCCTAACCCTCACCCTAACCATAGCCTCACCCTCATCCTCAGCCTCAGCATCAGGCTAAGCCTAACCCTGAACCTAATCCTAATCCTAACCCTAAACCTCACCCTCAGCCTCACTCTAACTCTAACCCTAACCCAAACCCTAACCAACACTCTCACTCTCACCCTAACCCTAACCCTATCCCTAACACTCACCCTAACCCTAACCCTAACCCTAATCCTAAACCTAATCCTCAGCCTCACTCTCACCATAACCCTAACCCTAAACCTAACCCTAACCTAACTCTAACCATAACCGTCACCTTAACCCTAACCCTCACCCTAACCCTTACCCTATCCCTAACGCTAACCTTACCTAAGGGAAAACCTCACCCTCACCCTCACACTCTCACTAACCCTCACCATCACCGTAGCCCTCACCCTAAACCTAAACCTCACAGTAACCCTCACCCTCAACCTCACCCTGACACTAACCCTAAACCTAACCCTCACCCTCACCCTAACCCTAACCCTAAACCTCACCCTAACTCTAACCCTCACCCTCACCCTAAACCTCACCCTAACACTTATCCTCACACTAACCCTAACCCTCACCCTCACCTTAACCCTTTTCCTAACCTTAACCCAAACCCTCACCCTTACCCTCACCCTAAGCCACACCCTAACCCTCACCCTCACCCTAAACATCGCCCTAACCCTAACACGCACCCTAAATCTAACCCTAAAACTCACCCTACCCTAACCCTAACCGTAAACCACACCCTCACTCTCACCCTCACCCTAAACATCACCCTAACCCTCACCCGATCCCTCACCCTCATCCTAAACATCACCCTAACCCTAACCCTCACACTAAGCATAACCCTAAACCTCACACTAATCCTAACCCTCACCCTCACCCTCACCCTCACCCTCACCTCACCCTAATCCTAACCCTAACCCTAATCCTAAATCTAACCCTCATAGTCACCCTAACCCTAACCGTAACCCTCTCCCTCACCCTAACCCTAACCCTAACCCTCACCCTAACCCTAATGCTAACCCTAAACCTCACCATCACACTAACCCTCACCCTATCCCTAACCCTAACCCTCACACTAACCCTAACGCTGAGCCTAAACCTAACCCTACCCCTCACCTTACCCCTCACCCTAACACTCACACTAACACTCACCCGAAACCAAACACTAAACCTCACCCTCACTCGAAACCTCAACATCACCCTAAAGCTCACCCTCACCATAAACAACACCCTTACCCTAACACACACCCTAACACTCACCCTAAACCTAACTGTAACATTTACCTTCACCCTAACTCTAACCCTCACCCTAAACCTTATCCTCACACTAACCCTAACCCTGAAACGAACCCTAAACCTCACCCTTACCCCTACCCTATCCCTCACCCTATCCTCACCCTAACCCTAACCCTAAACCTCACACTAATCCTAACCCTAACCCTAACCCTAACCCTCACCCTAACCCTAACGATGATAACCATAACCCTCACCCTCACCCTAACCCTCACCCTAACCCTTATGCTCACACTAACCCTAACCCTCACACTAACCCTAACACTCACCGTAACCCTAACCCTTACCCTCAACCTAACCCTAACCCTAACCCTAACCTTAAACCTCACACTAATCCTCACCCTCACCCTCACCCTAACCCTATCCCACAGCCTAACCTTCATTATAAACCTAACCCTAACCCTAACCCTAACCGTAACCCTAACCCTAACCCTCACCCCAACCGTAAACCCAAACCTCACCCTAACCCTCACCCTAACCCAAACCTTCACCCTCACCCTCACCCTCAACCTAACCTTAAAACTATCCCTAATCCTAAACCTAACCCAAACCCTCAGCCTCGCCCTCATCCTAACCCTAACCCTAAGCCTAAACCTCACGCTTACACACACACTAACCCTAACCCTAACCCTCACACTAACACCAACCCTCACCCTAAACCTAACGCTTAACCTCACCCTAACCCTAATCATAACACTAACCGTAAACCTAACCCTCACCCTCACCCTAACCCTCACCCTAACCCTTACCCTCACCCTAATCCTAACCCTAATCCTCACACTAACCCTAACCCTCAAACTAACCCTAACCCTACCCCTCAAACTAACCCTCACCGTAACCCTAACCCTAACCCTAAACCTAACCCTCACCCTAACCCTAACCCTAACCCTCAAACTAACTCTAACCCTAATGCTAACCCTAGCCCGTACCCTCACCTGTTCCCTAACCCTAACCCACAACCTAAACCTAACCCTAAACCTAATGCTATCCCTAACCCTCACCCTAAACCTAACCCTCAATCTTACTCTTACCCTCACCCTAACCCTAACACTAAACCTCACCCTAACCCTCACCCTAACCCGAAACTTAATCCTAACCCTTACCCTAATGCTCACCCTAAACCTCGCCCTAAGCCTAACCCTCACCCTCACCCTATCCCTCACCCTAAACCTTACACTCATACTAACCCAAACCCTAACCCTAAGCCTAAACCTCACACTAAGCCTACCCCTCACCCTAACCCTCACCCTAACCCTCAGCCACACCCTCTTCCTTACCCCAACGTTAACCCTCAACCTAATCCTAACCCTAACCCTAAACCTCACCCTAACCCTAAAGCTCAACATCACCCTCACCTTCACCCTCACCCTCACCCTCACCCTCAGCCTAATCTTAACCCTAACCCTAACCCTAATCCTAACCCTAAACCTCACCCTCACCCTCACCCTAACTCTAAACCAAACCCTAACCCTGACCCTCAACCGAACCCCAACCCTATCCCTAACCCTCAACTTAACCCTAACCCTCACCCTAAACCTAACCCTAACCCTAACCCCAAACCTAACCTCCACCCTACCCCTCACCCTCACACTAACTCTAAACCTAACCCTAACTCTCACCCTATCCTCACCCGAAACCTAACCCTAACCCTCACCCCCTCACCCTAAACCTTAACCTCACATTAACCCCAACACTAACCCTAGGCCTAACCCTCACACTAAACCTCACCCTCACCCTAACCCTAATCCTAACCCTCAGCCAAACACTGTTCCTAACCCTAAACCTAACCCTTAATCTAACCCTAACCCTAACTCTCACCTTAAACCTCACCCTAAACCTCACCCTCACCCTCAACCTCAGTGTAACTCTAACCCTAACCCTAATCCTAAACCTAAACCTCACTTTCACCTTAACTCTAACCCTAACCCTAACCCTGACACTCACCCTAACCCCAACACTGTCCCTAACCCTCACCCTTACCCTAAACCTAACCCTCACCCTCACCCTAACCCTAACCCTCAACCTATCACTAATCCTAACCCTAACCTTAACCCTTAACCTCACCCTCACCCTAACCAGCACCCTAAACCTTAACTTCACTCTAATGCTATCCCTAACCCTAACCCTCACCCTAATCCTAACCCTCACCCACGCCCTAAGCCTAACCTTAACCCTAAACCTAATCCTAAATCTAAACCTCACTGGCACCCTAACCCTAACCCTAACCCTAACCCTCACCTTCACCCTAACCCTCAACCTAAACCTTACCCTAACCCTCACCCTAACACTAACCCTAACCCTAAATCTCACCCTAACCCTAACCCTGACCCTAACCCTAACCCTCACCCTCACCCTAATCCTAAACCTAACCCTCACCCTCACCTTACCCTCATCCCAACCCTTACCCTCACATTAACGCCTAACCTAAACCTAACCTTCACCTTCGCCCTAACCCTCACCGTCACCCTAACCCTAACCCAAAGCCTAACCCTCACTCACACCCTAACCCTCACCCTAAGCCTAACCTTAACCCTATACCTAATCCTAAATCTAACCCTCACCCTAACCCTAACCCTAAACCTCACACTCACCCTAAACCTCACCGTCACCCTAACACTCACCCGAACCCGAACCCTCACCCACACCCTACCCCTCACCCTCACCCTCTCCCGAACCCTCACCCTCATCCGAAACCTCAACCACACTCTCACCCTCACTCTAAACAAAACCGTAACCCTAATCCCCACCCTAACCCTAACCCTAAACCTCACCCTAACCCTAACCCTCAAAATAACCCTTAACCTCACCCTAATCCTCACGCTATCCCTAAACCTAACCTTTACCTAACTGAAAAAATCAACCTCATCCTCACCCTCAACCTCAACCTAACCTTCACCCTCACCATAGCCCTCACCCTAACCCTAAACCTCACCCTAACCCTAAACCTAATGCTCACCCTCACCCTCACCATTACCCTAACACTAACCCTAACCCTCACCCTAACCCTAACACTAACCCTAATGCTAACCCTAATCCTCACCCTCAACCTAAAAATCACCCTAACCCTTAACCTCACCCTAAACCTTACCCTAACCCTAACACTCACACTAACACTAACCCTCACCCTAAACCTAATCCTACCCCTCAGACTAAACCTCAACCTAACCCTAACGATAACCCTAATCCTCACCCTGTCCCTAACCCTAACTCTAAACCTCACCCTAACCATCACCTTAACACTTACCCAAACCCTAATCCTCACGCCATCACTAATCCTAACCCTCAAACTCACCCTAAACCTCACCCTAACATTTACCCTCACACTAATGCTAACCCTAACCCTAACCCTCACCCTAATCCTAACCCTCACCCTCACCCTCACCCTAAGCCTAAACCTAACATTAATCCTAAATCTAACCCTCACAGTCACCCTAACCCTAACCCTAACCCTAATCCTCACCCTCACCCTAACCCTAACCCTAACCCTCACCCTAACCCTAACGCTAACCCTAAGGCTCACCTTAAGCCTAACCCTACCCCTCACCCTAACACTCACACTAACCCTCACCCTAAACCTAACACTAAACCTTGCCCTCACCCGATCCCTAAACCTCACCCTAAAACTCACCCTCACCATCACCCTAACCCTAACACTCACCCTAACTCTAACCCTAACCCTCACCCTAACACTAACCCTAACCGTAACCCTCAACCTCATACTCACCCTCACCCTAAACCTCACCCTCACCATCACCCTTACACTCACCCTCACCCTAAACATCACCCTAACCCTAACCCTCTCTCTAACCCTAACCCTAATCCTCAACCTAACCCTAACCCTCAGCCTAACCCTCAACCTAACCCGAACGATAAACCTACCCCTCTACCTCACCCTAACCCTCACACTAACCCTTATCCTCACACTAACCCTAACAATCACACTAACCCTAACCCTCACCCTTTCCCTAACCCTAACCCTATCCCTCACCCTAAACCTCAGACTCACCCTACACATCACCCAAAACCTAACCCTCACGCTAACCCTACCTGTAATCCTCACCCTGAACTTAACCATCACCCTAACCCTCACCAGAACCCTAACGCTAACCCTAACCCTCACCCTCACCCGAAACCTCACCCTAACACTTATCCTCACACTAACCCTAAACCTAAACCTAACCCTCACACTAACCCTAACCCTCAACCTAACCTGAACTCTACCCCTCAACGTAAGAGTCACCCTAATCCTAACTCTAACCCTCACCCTCACCGTAACCCTAACCCTAATCCTAACTCTCACCCTCACACTAAACCTCACCATCACCCTATCACTCACCGGAACCCTAAACCTAAACCACACCCTAATCCTCACCCTTTCCTGAACCTCACCCTCACCGAAACCTCACCCTCACCCAACCCTTACCCTCACCCTAAACATCACCCTATTCCTAACCCTTACCTAACTGAAACCCTCACCTCAACCTCACCCTCACCCTAACCCTAACTGTAACACTAAACCTCACCCTAAACCTAACCCTCCCTCTAACTCTAACACTATCCCTAACCCTCACCTTAAACCTCATCCTAACCCTTACCCTCATCACAACCCTAACCCTAACCCTAACCCTAATCCTCACCCTCACTCACTCGCTAAAACTCACCCTCACCCTCACCCTCAACCTAACACTCAACCTAAACCCAACCCTAATCCTAATCCTAAACCTAACCCTCACGCTCACCTCACCCTAACCCTAAACCTAACCCTAAACCTAACCCTAACCCTAACCCTCACCTAAACCCTAAACCTCACCCTAACCCTTACCCTAACCCTAATTCTAACCCTAACCCTCACCCTCACTGTAACCATCACCCTAACCCTTACCCACACCCTAATCCTTAACCTAACCCTAACTCACATTAAACCTAACCCTCACCCTAACCATAACAATACCCCTCAGCCTAAACCACACCCTAACACTAAACCTAAACCTAATCCCCACCCTATCTCTAACCCTAACCCTAACCCTAATCCTAAACCTAAACCTCATCCTCACCCTCACCCTCATCCTAACCCTAACCCTAACCCTAATCCTAATCCTAACCCTCACCCTCACCCTCAGCCTCACTCTAACTCTAACCCTAACCCAAATTCTAACCAACATCCTCACCCTCACCCTAACCATCACCCTAACCCTTACCTTCACCCTAAACCTTACCCTAATGCTAACCCTAACCCTAAACCTCACCCTTACCATCACCTTAACACTTACCAAACCCTAAACCTCACACCATCACTAATCCTAACCCTAACTCTATCCCTAACCCTTAACCTCACCCTAAACCACACCCTAACTCTTACCCTCACACTAATGCTAACCCTAACCTAACCCTCACCCTAACAATAAACCTCACCCTCACCCTCACCCTAATCCTAAACCTAACCCTAATCCCAAATCTAACCCTCACAGTCACCCTAACCCTAACCGTAACCCTAACCGTCTCCCTCACCCTAACCCTAACCTTAACCCTCACTCTAACCCTAATGCTAACCCTAACCCTCACCATCACACTAACCCTCACCCTAACCCTTATCATCACACTAAACCTAACCCTATCCCTAACCCTAACCCTCACACTAACCCTAACATGCACCCTAAACATAACCCTACCCCTCACCCTAACCCTCACTCTAACACTCACACTAAAACTCACTCTAAACCTTACCCTAAACCTCACCCTCACCCGAACCCTAAACATCACCCTAAAACTCACCCTCACCATAAACATCACCCTAACCCTAACACACACTCTAACTCTCACATTAACCCTCACCCTAACTCTAAACCTAACCATAACCCTCAACCTCATTCACACCCTCACCCTAAAACTCACCCTCACCCTCACCCTCACCCTTACACTAACCCTCACCCTAAACATTACCCTAAACCTACCCCTCCCTCTAACCCTCACCCTAACACTCACCCTAACCCTTATCCTCACACTAACCCTAACACTCACACTAACCCTAACCCTCACCCTATCCTTAACTCTAACCTATCCCTCACCCTAAACCTCACCCTCACCCTAACACAAATGATAATGCTAACCTTCACCCTCACCCTAACCCTCACCCTAACCCTTACCCTCATCCTAAACCTAAGCCTCAACCTCAATCTAAACGTCACACTAACCCTTACCCTCACCCTAACCCACACCCTAACCCCAACCCTAACCCTCACCCTTACCCTCACTCTCACCCTAACCTTAACCCTAACCCTCACCCTAACCCTAACCACACCCTCACCCTCAGCCTCAGCATTAGCCTAAGCCTAACCCTAACCCTAATCCTAATCCTAACCCTAACCCTCACCCTCAGCCTCAATCTAACTCTAACCCTAACCGAAACCCTAACCAACACCCTCACCCTCACCTTAACCCTAACCCTAACCCTATCCCTAAAACTCACCCTAACCCTAACCTTAACCATAATCCTAAACCTAACCCTCACGCTCACCCTCACCCTAACCCTAACCCTAAACCTAACCCTAACCTAACACTAACCGTAACCCTCACCTTAACCCTAACCCTCACCCTAACCCTAAGGCTAACCCAAACTCTCACCATCACCCTAAACTTCACCCTAACACTTATGCTCACACTAACCCGAACCCTAACACTAACACTCACCCTCACCCTAACCCTCACCCTAACCTCAACCCTAACCCTCAACCTAAGCCTCACCATAAATGAAACCTTGACACTAACACTAACAGTAACTCTAAACCTAACACTAACCCACATCCTCACCCTAACCTTCACTGTCACCCTAACACTCACCCGATCCCGAACCCTCACCCACATCCTAAACCTCACCCCCTCCTGAACCTCACCCTCACCCAAAACCTCACCCTCACCCTCACCCTCACCCTCAACCTAAACCTCACTCTCACCCTAGCCCTCACCTAACCCTAACCCTCACCGTAAACCTAACCTTCACCCTCACCCTCACCCTAACACTAACCCTAACCCTAAATCTCACCCTAACCCTAAACCTAAACCTAATTCTTACCCTAATCCTCACCCTCACACTAACCATGACCCTAACCCTTACCCACACCCTAATCCTTTAACTAACACTAACTCACATAAACCTAACCCTTACCCTAACCATAACCCTACCCCTCAGCCTAAACCTCACCCTAACACTAACACTAAACCTAATCCCCACACTATCCCTAACCCTAACCCTAAACCTCACCGTAACCCTCATCTTAACACTTAACCAAACCCTAATCCTCACCCTATCACTAATCCTAACCCTAACCCTAACTCTAACCCTCACCCTCACCCTAACCCTCAACCTAACCCTTACCCTCACCCTAATGCTAACACTAACCCTCCCCCTAATCCTAACCCTCACACTCACCAACATAAGTAAGCCTAACCCTAACCCTAAACCTAATCCTAAATCTAACCCTTACCCTCACTCTAACCCTAATGCTGACCCTCACTCTCACCCTCATCCTAATCCTAACCATCACCCTCAACCTAACGCAAACCCTAACCCTAATGCAAACCCTAACCCTAAACCTCACCCTAACGCTCACCCTAACCCTTATCGTCACACTAACCCTAACCCTAACCCTCACACTAACCCTAACCCTCACCTTAACCCTAACCCTCACCCAAAAGCTAAACCTCACCATCACCCTCACCCTAAACCTCACCCTGACCCTCACCCTCACCCTAAACATCACCCTAACCCTAACGCTCACCCTAAATCTAATACTAACCCTCATCCTAACCCTAACCCTAACTGTAAACCACACCCTCACACTCACCATCACCCTAACCCTCACCCTAAACATCACCCTAACCCTCACCTTCACCCTAAACATCACCCTAACCCTAACACTCACCCTAAATCTAAACCTAACCCTCACCCTATCCCTAACCCTAACCATAAACCACACCCTCAATATCACCCTCACCCTAAATATCACCCTAACCCTCACCCTCACCCTCACCCTCATCCTAAACATCACCCTAATCCTAACCCTTTCTCTAACCCTAAACCTAACCCTCACCCTAACCCTAACACTTACCCTAAACCTAACTATAAACTTTGCCTTCACCCTCACTCTAACCCTCCCCCTAAACCTTATCCTAACACTAACCCTAACCCTCACACGAACCCTAAACCTCACCCTTACCCCAACCCTACCCCTCACCCTATTCCTCACCCTAACCCTAACCCTAAACCTCACACTAACCCTAACCCTCACCCTAACATTAACCCTCACCCTAACTCTAACGATGATAACCATAACCCTCACCCTCAACCTAACCCTCACCCTAACCCTTATGCTCACACTAACCCTAACCTTCACACTAACCCTAACATTCATCCAAAACTCAAGGCTAACCTTAACCCTCACCCTCACCCTAGCCCTCACCCTAACCCTAAACCTCACCCTAACCCTAACCCTAACACTCACCCTCAACCTCACCCTCACCCTAACCCTAACCCTAACCCTCACCCTCACCCTAACACTCACCCTAACCCTTACGTTCACCCTAATGCTAAACCTAACCCTAATCCTCACCCTAATCCTAACCCTCATCCTCACCCACACACTAAGCTTAACCCTAACCTTATACCTACTACTAAATTTAACCCCAACCCTCACCCTAACCCTCACTCTAACCCTAACGCAAACCCTAACCCTCAACTTCACCCTAAGCCCCAACCTAACCCTTATTCTCACAATAACCCTAACGCTAACCCTAACACTAACTCTCACACTAACCCTAAAACTCACCTTAAGCCTCACCCTAAACCTAACTATAACCCTTAATTTCACCCTCACTCTAACCCTTAACCTCACACTAACCCTAACCCTCACACGAACCCTAACCCTCACCCTTACCCCAACCCTAACCCTCATCCTAACCCTCACCCTAACCCTAACCCTAAAACTCACACTAACACTACCCTTCACCCTAACCAAAAACCTCACCCTAAACCTCACCCTAACCCTAACGATAACCCTAACCCTCACCCTCACCCTAACCCTCACCCTAACCCTTATCCTCACACTAACCATAACCCTCACACTAACCCTAACACTCACCCTAGCCCTAACCCTTACCTTCAACCTAAACCTAACCATAACCCTAAACTTAAACCTCACACTAACCCTCACCCTCACCCTCAACCTAACCCTACCCAACAGCCTAACTCTCATCCTAAACCTAACCTTAACCCTCACCCTCAACCCAACCCTAAACCTAACCCTAAAACTAACCCTCACCATAACCCAAACCTTCACCCCCAACCTCACCCTCAGCCTAACCCTAACCCTAACCCTAATGCTAAACCTAACCCTCACCCACACACTCACCCTAACTATAACCCTAGACCTATCCCTAAACCTCAACCTCACCCTCACCCTCATTCTGACCCTAACCCAAACCCTAACCGTAACCTTCACACTCGCACTTACCCTAAACCTAAACCTAACCCTAACCCTCACCCTAACCCTAAACCTCACCCAATCCTAACGCTCACGCTCACCTTAATCCTAATCATAACACTAACCCTAAACCTAACCTTCACCCTCACCCTAACCCTCACCCTAACCCTTAGCCTCATGCTAACCCTCATCCTCACCCTAACCCTCACTCTAACCCTTACTCTCACCCTAACACTAACCCTACCCCTAACACTAACCCACACCCTAAACCTCACCCTAGCCCTAAACCTAATCCTAACCCTAACCCTAAAGCTCACCCTAATCCTTGCCCTAACCCTAACCCTCACCCTCACACTAACCTTCACCCTAAAGCTCACCCTAATCCTTGCCCTAACCCTAACCCTCACCCTCACACTAACCTTCACCCTAAACCTTAACCTCATCCTAACCCTAACCCTAACCCTAATCCTAACCCTCACACTAAGCCTACCCCTCACCCTAACCCTCACCCTATCCCTCAGTCACATCCTCTTACTAACCCTAACTCCAACCCTCAACCTAACCCTAACCCTAACCCTAATCCTCACCCTAACAATAACCCTCACCCTCACCCTCAACCTCAATCTCAGCCTAACTCTAACCCTAACCCTAATCCTAACCCTAATCCTCACCCTCAACCTCACCCTACCTCTGACCCTAACCCTAACCCTGATCCTCACCCTAACCCCAGCCCTATACCTAACCCACAACTTAACCCTAACCCTCACCATAACACTAACCCTAACCCTAACCCTAACCCTAAACCTAACCCTCACCCTCACACTAACCCTAACACTCACCCTAAACCTAACGCTAACCCTATCCCTCAAACTCACCCTAAGCCTCACCCTAACCCTTCCCCTCACCATAACCCTAACCCTAAACCTAATCCTCACACTAACCCTAACACTATCCCTCACCCTAACACTCACCCTCACTGTAAACATCACCCTAACACTAACCCTCACCCTCACCCTAACCCTAACCCTTACCCTAACCCTAAGGCTAACCCTAACCCTTATCCTCACACTAACCCTAAACCTACCCCTAACCCTCACACTAACCCTAAACCTCACCCTAACCCTTATCCTCACACTAACCCTAAACCTACCCCTAACCCTCACACTAACCCTAAACCTCACCCTAACCCTAACCCTACCCCTCAACCTAACCCTAACCCTATCCCTAACCCTCACCCTAACCCAAACCCTCAAAATAACCCTCAACCTCACCGTAATCTTAACCCTAACCCTAACCCTAACAATTACCTAGCTGAAACCCTCACCCTCACCCTCAAACCCAACCTAAACCTCACCCTCACCCTAGCCCTCACCCTAACCCTAAATTTCACCCTAACCCTAGCACTCACCCTCAACCTCACCCTCACCCTAACCCTAACCCTAATCCTAACCCTCACCCTAACCCTACCCTAAACTTAATGCTACACCTAACCCTCACCCTCAGACTAACCATCACCCTAACATTTACCCTCACCCTAACCCTTACCCTAACCCTAACACTCACACTAAACCTAACCCTCACCCTAACCTTAAACCTACCCATCAGCCTAAACCTTACCCTAATCCTTACCCTAACCCTAATCCTCCCCATATCCCTAACTCTAAACCGAACCCTCATCCAACCCTCCCCTTATCCCTTACCCAAACCCTGACCCTCAACCTATCACTAATCCTAACCCTAACTCTAACCCTCACCTTCACCCTCACCCTAACCCTCACCCTAACCCTTACCCTAAACTTAAACCTAAACCTAACCCTTGCCCTAACCCTCACACTAAACCTAATGCTAACCCTAACCCTCACCCTAAACTTCACCCTAACCCTCACCCTCACCTTAAACCTAACCCTGACCCTAACACTCACACTGACTAACCCTCACCCTAACCCTGACCCTACCCCTCAACCTAACCCACACACTAACCCTAACCCTAACCCTAACCCTAACCCTCACCTTAACCTTACCCCTAACGCTCACCCTCACCTTAACCCTCAATGTCATGCTAACACTCAACCGAACCTGAACGCTCACCCACACCCCAACCCTCATCCTCACCCTCACCCTTATCCCCCCCCTTAATCTCACCCTCACCCTAACCCTAACCCTTACCCTCACACTTACCATTACCCGAAACTGAACCGTAACCCTAACCCTCATCCTCACCCTAACCCTAACCCTAACCCTAATACTAACCCTAATCCTCACTCTCACCCTAACCCTCACCCTCTCCCGAACCCTCACCCTCACATGAAACCTCGCCTTCACCCTAACCCTCACCCTCACTCTAAACATAACCCTAACCCCCACCCTAACCCTCACCCTAACCCTAACCCTCAAAATAACCCCCAACCTCACCCTAATCCTCACCTAAACCTAACCCTTACCTAACTGAAACAATCACCCTCACCCTCACCCTCAACCTCAACCTAAAACTCACCCTCACCCTAGCCCTCACCTAAGCCTAACCCTCAACCTAACCCTCAACTTTACTCTCAGACTAACCGAAACCCTAACCCTAACCTTAACCCTAACCCACACCCTATCACTAACCATAACCCTAATGCTAACCGTAATCCTCACTCTCACCCTAACCATCACCCTAACGCTTACCCTCACCCTAAACCTTACCCTAACCCTAAAACTCACACTAAACCTAAACCTCACCCTAAATCTAAACCTAGCCCTCAGCCTAAACCTCAACCTAACCCTAATCATAACCCTAATCCTCACCCTATCCCTAAGCCAACCGTAAACCTCACCCTAACCCTCACCTTAACACTTACCCAAACCCTAATCTTCACCCTATCACTAATTCTAACCCTAACCCTATCCTAACCCTCAACCTCACCACAACCCTCACCCTAACCCTTACCCTCACCCTAATGCTAACCCTAATCCTAACACTCACGCTAATCCTAAACCTCACGCTCACCTTCACCCTCACCCTAAGCCTAATCCTAACCCTAATCCTAAATCTAACCCTCACCGTCTCCCTAACCCTAACCCTAACCCTCACCCTCAACCTAACCCTAACCCTCACGCTCACCCTCACCCTAATCCCAACCCTAATGCTAACCCTAACCCTCACCATCACACTAACCATCACCCTAAACCTTAGCATCACACTAAACCTACCCCTATCCCTAACCGTAACCCTCACACGAACCCTACGGCCCACCCTAAACCTAACCTTACCCCTCACCCTAACACTCACCCTAACTCTCACCCTAACCCTCACCCAAAACCTAACCATAAACCTCACCCGAACCCGAACCCTAAACCTCACGTTAAAACTCACCCTCACCATAAACATCACCCTAACCCTAAAACTCACCCTAACTCTAACACTAACCCTCACTCTAACCCTAACCGTAAACCTCACCCTCACACTCACCCTCAGCCTAACTCTAAAACTATCCCTACCTGTCATCCTAAACCTCATCCTAACCCTTACCCTCACCATAACCATAACCCTAACCCTAACCCGATTCCTCACCCTAACCCTAACCCTCACCCTCAACCTAACAATCACCCTCACCCTCACCCTCACCCTCACCCTAACACTCAGCCTAACTCTAACCCTAACCCTAACCCTTAACCTAGCCCTAACTCTCACCCTCACCCTATCGCTCACCACACCTTAAATATCAACCTAACCCTAACCCTAACTCTCACCCTAACCGTAACTGTAACCCTCACCCTAACCCTAAACCTCACCGTAACCCTCACCATAACCCTAAGCCTAAACCTAAACCTAACCCTAACCCTCACCCTCACCCTAACCCTCACCCTAACCCTTACCCTCACTCTAATGCTAACCCTTACCCTAACCCTCACCGTAATCCTAACCCTCACCCTCACCCTAAGCCTAACCTTAACTGTAACCCTAATCCTAAATCTCACCCTCACTGTAACCCTAACCCTAACCCTAAACCTAACCCTCAACTTCACCCTAAACCTCACCCTAACCCTAAACCTAACTCTCACCCTAAACCTAACCCTAACTCTCACCCTCACCCTAACACTCACCGTCACCCTAACACTCAACCAAACCTGAAAACTCACTCACGCCCTAACCCTCACCCTCTCTGAAACCGTTAAACTTACCCGAAACCTCACCCTCACCCTAACTCTTACCCTCAACCTAAACATAACCCTAAACCTAACCCTCACCCTAACCCTATCCCTAACCCTCACCCTAAACCTAACCCTCAAACTAACGCTCACCCTCAACCTAATCCTCAACCTAACCCTAAACCTAACCCTTACCTAAGTGAAAACCTCTCCCTCACCCTCACCCTCAAAATAACCCTCACCCTCACCCTAACCCTCACCCTAATCCTAACGCTCACCCTAACCCTAACCCTAACCCTCACCCTCACCATCACCCTCACCGTCACCCTAACCCTAACCCTATACCTAATCCTAACCCTCACCCTCACCCTACCCTCACCCTCATCCTAAACAACACCCTAACCCTTACCTCACCCTAACCCTTACCCTGACCCTAACACTCACATTAACCTAACCCTCACCCTAACCCTAAACCTACCCCTCAGCCTAAACCTCACCCTAAACCTAACCCTAACCCTCAAACTACCCCTCAACTTAACCCTTACCCAAACCCTAATAGTCAACCTATCACTAATCCTAACCCTAATCTTAACCCTAATTCTCACCCGCAACCTAACCCTCATCCTAACCCTTACCCTCACCCTAATGCTAACCCTAACCCTAACACTCAGCCTAATCCTAACCCTCACCCTCACCCTAAGAGTAACCTTAACCCTAACCCTAATCCTAAATCTAACCCTCACAGTCACCCTAACCCTAACCCTACACCTAACCCTCAACCTCACCCTAACTCTAACCCTCACCCTCACCCTGACGCTCACCCTAACCCTAACCCTCACTCTAACCCTCACCCTCACACTAACCCTCACCCTAACCTTTATCCTCACACTAACCCGAACCCTAAGCCTTACCTAGTCCTCACACTAACCCTAACCTCACCATAACTCTAATCTTACCCCTCACACTAACCCACACACTAACCCTCAACCTAACACTCACCCTAATCCTCACCCTATCCATAACACTTACTGAACCGAAATCCTCAACCTCACACTCAAACTAGCCCTCACCCTAACCCTAACCCTAACCTTACCCTTCACACTCACCCTCACCCTCACCATCAGTCTAACCCTAAACCTACCCTTATTCCTAACCCTAACCCTCACTCTCACAGTCACCCTAACCTTAACACTAAACCTAACCCTAACAATCACCCTCACCCTAACCCTCTCCCGAACCCTCACCCTCACCCCAAACCTCGCCCTCACCCTAACCGTCACCCTCACTCTAAACATTACCCTAACCTTAACCCCCACCCTAACCCTCCCGCTAACCCTAACCCTCAAAATAACCCCCAACATCACCCTAATCCTCACCTAACCCTAACCCTTAAATAACTGAAACAATCACCCTCACCCTCACCCTCAACCTCAACCTAAACCTCACCCTCAGCCTAGCCCTCACTTAACCCTAAGCCTCACCCTAACCCTAACCCTCTCCCTCACACTCATCATTAACCTAAACCTAACTCTAACCCTAACCCTAACCCTAACCCAAATGCTAAACCCTAATTCTCACCCTCACACTAACCATCACCCTAACACTTACCCTCACCCTAAACCTAACACTCACAATAAACCTAACCCTCACCCAACTCTACACCTAGCCCTCAGCCTAAACCTCAACCTAACTCTAATCATAACCCTAATCCTCACCCTATCCCTAAGCCTAACCATAACCCTCACCTTAACACTTACCCAAACCCTAATCCTCACCCTATCACTAATCTTAACCCTAACCCTAACCCTAACCCTCAAATTCGCCATAACCCTCACCCTAATGCTAACCCTAACCCTAACCCTGACCCTAATCCTAAGCCTCATTCTCACCCTCACCCTCACCCTAAGCCTAATCCTAACCCTAATCCTAAATCTAACCCTCACTCTCACCCAAACACTAACGCTAAACCTAACCCTCACCCTCACCCTAACCCTAACCCTAATGCTCACCCTAACCCTCAACCTAACTGAAATCCACACGCTCACCCTAACCCTCACCCAACCCTAAGGCTAACCCTAACATTCACCATCACACTAACCATCACCCTAACCCTTATCATCACACTAAACCTATCCCTAACCCTAACCCTCACACTAACGCTTACGCTCACCCTAAACCTAACCCTATCCCTCACCCTAACACTCACCCTAACACTCACACTAACTCTCACCCTAAACGTAACCCTAAACCTCACCCGAACCCGAACCCTAAACCTCACGTTAAAACTCACCCTCACCATAAACCTCACCCTAACCCTAAAACTCACCCTAACTCTAAATCTAACCCTCAACCTATCCCTAACCCTAACCCTTACCCTCATTCTAACCTGAAGCCTCACCCTCAACCTAAACCTCAACCTAACCCTTACCCTCACCCTAAACCTAACCCTCACCCTTACCCTAACCTCAGCCTCAGCCTCAGCCTCAGCCTCAGCCTAAGCCTAACCCTAAACCTAACCCTATTCCTAACACTAACCCTCACCCTCAGCCTCACTCTAACCCTAAACCTATCCCTATCACTTACCCTAACCCTAAACCTCACCCTAACCCTATCTCTAAACCTCACCCTCACTCTAAGCCTAACCCGAACCCTAACCCTCACCCTAACCCTATCCTCACACTAACACTAACACTCACACAAACACCAACCCTCACCCTATCACTAATCCTAACCCTAACCCTCACCCTCACCCTCACCCTAACTCTAACGCTATCCCAAAACCTCACCCTCACCCTAAACCTCATCCTAACCCTTACCCTCACCATAACCCTAACCCTAACCCTAACCCTAATATTCACCCATTCCCTAACCCTCATCCGCACCCTAACACTCACCCTCACCCTCACCTTCACTCTCACCCTAACACTAACCCTAACCCTAACCCTAATCCTAAACCTAACCCTCACGCTCACCCTCACGCTTACACTAACCCTAACCCTAACCTTAACCTAAGCCTAACCCTCACCCTCACCCTAAACATCACACTAAACCTAACCCTCACCCTAACCCTAAACTTAACCCTCACCCTAACCCTAAACCTAACCCTAACGCTCACACTAACACTAACGCTAACCCTAACCCTCATCCTCACCCTAAACCTCAGCTTAACACTTATCCTCACACAAACCCTAACCCTAACCCTGACCCTCACACTAACCCTAACCCAACCCCTCAACGTAAGCCTCACCCGAAACCTACCCCTAACCTAACCCTCACCGGAACCCTAACCCTAACCCTAACCCTCACCCTCATCCAAACCCTCACCGTCACCATAACACTCACCCCAACCCGAACCCTCACCCACACCCTAACCCTCACCCTCACTTAACATCACCCTAACCCTAACCCTTACCTAACTGAAACTCTCACCCTCACCCTTACCATCAACCTAACCCTCACTCTCACCCTAGCCCTCACCTAACCCTAACCATCACCCTAACCCTAACCCTCACTCTCACCCTCACTCTCACCCTAACCCTAACCCTAACCCTAAACCTCACCCTAATCCTAACCCTAACCCTAATTCTAACCCTCACCCTCAGCCTCACTCTAACCCTAAACCTATCCCTATCACTTACCCTAACCCTAAACCTCACCCTAACCCTATCTCTAAACCTCACCCTCACTCTAAGCCTAACCCGAACCCTAACCCTCACCCTAACCCTATCCTCACACTAACACTAACACTCACACAAACACCAACCCTCACCCTATCACTAATCCTAACCCTAACCCTCACCCTCACCCTCACCCTAACTCTAACGCTATCCCAAAACCTCACCCTCACCCTAAACCTCATCCTAACCCTTACCCTCACCATAACCCTAACCCTAACCCTAACCCTAATATTCACCCATTCCCTAACCCTCATCCGCACCCTAACACTCACCCTCACCCTCACCTTCACTCTCACCCTAACACTAACCCTAACCCTAACCCTAATCCTAAACCTAACCCTCACGCTCACCCTCACGCTTACACTAACCCTAACCCTAACCTTAACCTAAGCCTAACCCTCACCCTCACCCTAAACATCACACTAAACCTAACCCTCACCCTAACCCTAAACTTAACCCTCACCCTAACCCTAAACCTAACCCTAACGCTCACACTAACACTAACGCTAACCCTAACCCTCATCCTCACCCTAAACCTCAGCTTAACACTTATCCTCACACAAACCCTAACCCTAACCCTGACCCTCACACTAACCCTAACCCAACCCCTCAACGTAAGCCTCACCCGAAACCTACCCCTAACCTAACCCTCACCGGAACCCTAACCCTAACCCTAACCCTCACCCTCATCCAAACCCTCACCGTCACCATAACACTCACCCCAACCCGAACCCTCACCCACACCCTAACCCTCACCCTCACTTAACATCACCCTAACCCTAACCCTTACCTAACTGAAACTCTCACCCTCACCCTTACCATCAACCTAACCCTCACTCTCACCCTAGCCCTCACCTAACCCTAACCATCACCCTAACCCTAACCCTCACTCTCACCCTCACTCTCACCCTAACCCTAACCCTAACCCTAAACCTCACCCTAATCCTAACCCTAACCCTAATTCTAACCTTAACCCTCACCCTCACCCTAACCCTCACCCTAACTCTAAGGCTAACCCTAACCCATCACCCTAAACCACATCCTAACCCTTACCCTCACCATAAACCTAACACTAACCCTAACCCTAATCCTCACCCTAACCCTAACCCTCACCCTAACACTCACCCTCACCCTCACCCTAACACTCAACCTAACACTAACCCTAACCCTAATCCTAAACCTAACCCACATGCTCACCCTCACCCTAACCCTAACCCTAACCTAAACTTAATCCTCACCTCACCCTAAGGCTCACCCTCACCCTAAACATCACCCTAAACCTAACACTCACCCTCACCCTAACCGTAACCCTCACCCTAACCCTAACCCTCACCCTAACCCTCACTGTAACCCTAAGCCAAACCTTAACCCTCACCCTAACCCTCACCGTCACTCTAACACACACCCGAACCCGAACCCTCACCCACATCCTAACCCTCACCTTCTACTGAACCTCACCCTCACTCAAAACCTCACCCTCATCCTAACCCTCACCCTCACCCTAGCCCTTACCTAACCCTAACCCTCACCCTAACCAAAACCCTAAACCTCACCCTCACCCTTAACCTCACCCTAACCCTAACCCTAATTCTAACCCTAACCCTCATCCTCAGCCTAAGCATCACCCTAACCCTTACCCTCACCATATTCCTTAACCTAATACTAACTCATATTAAACCTAACCCTCACCCTAACCCTAACCCAACCCCTCAGCCTAAACCTCACCCTAGCACTAACCCTAAATCTAATCCTCACCCTAGACCTAACCCTAACCCTAAACCTCACCCTAACCCTATCTCTAAACCTCACCCTCACTCTAAGCCTAACCCGAACCCTAGCCCTCACCCTAACCCTATCCTCACACTAACACTAACACTCACACAAACACCAACCCTCACCCTATCCCTAATCCTAACCCTATCCCTCACTCTCACCCTCACTCTCACCCTAACTCTAACGCTATCCCGAAACCTCACCCTCACCCTAAACCTCATCCTAACCCTTACCCTCACCATAACCCTAACCCTAACCCTAACCCTGATCCTCACCCTTTCCCTAACCCTCACCCACACCCTAACACTCACCCTCACCCTCACCTTCATTCTCACACTAACACTAACCCTAACCCTAACCCTAATCCTAAACCTAACTCTCACGCTCACCCTCACGCTTACACTAACCCTAACCCTAACCCTAACCTAACCCTAACCCTCACCCTCACCCTAAAGCTCACCCTCACCCTAAACATCACCCTAACCCTAACCCTCACCCTAACCCTAACCTTAACCCTCACCCTAACCCTAAACCTAACCCTAACGCTCACACTAACACTAACGCTAACCCTAACCCTCATCCTCACCCTAAACCTCACCTTAACACTTATCCTCACACAAACCCTAAACCTAACCCTAACCCTCACAGTAACCCTAACCCTAACCCTAACCCTAACCCTACCCCTCAACGTAAGCCTCACCCGAAACCTACCCCTAACCTAACCCTCACTGGAACCCTAACCCTAACCCTCACCCTCATCTAAACCCTCACAATCATCATAACACTCACCTGAACCCGAACCATCACCCACACCCTAACTCTCACCCTCACTTAACATCACCCTAACCCTAACCCTTACCTAACTGAAACTCTCAGCCTCACCCTCACCCTCAAACTAACCCTCTCTCTCACCCTAGCCCTCACCTAACCCTAACCTTCACCCTAACCCTAACCCTCACTCTCACCCTCACTCTCACCCTAACCCTAACCCTAACCCTAAACCTCACCCTAATCCTAACCCTAATTCTAATTCTAAACTTAACCCTCACCCTCACCCCAACCCTCACCCTAACCCTCACCCTAACTCTAAGGCTATCCCTACCCATCACCCTAAATCTCATCCTAACCCTTACCCTCACCATAAACCTAACACTAACCCTAACCCTAATCCTCACCCTAATCCTAACCCTCACCCTAACACTCACCCTCACCCTCACCCTCACCCTAACACTCACCCTAACACTAACCCTAACCCTAATCCTAAAACTAACCCTCATGCTCACCCTCACCCTAACCCTAACCCTAAACCTAAACTTAACCCTCACCTCACCCTAAGGCTCACCCTCAACCTAAACATCACCCTAAACCTAACACTCACCCTCACCCTAACTGTAACCCTCACCCTAACCCTAACCCTCACCCTAACCCTCACTGTAACCCTAAGACAAACCCTAACCCTCACCCTAACCCTCACCGTCACTCTAACACTCACCCGAACCCGAAGCCTCACCCACATCCTAACCCTCACCTTCTCCTGAACCTCACCCTCACTCGAAACCTCACCCTCATCCTAACCCTCACCCTCACCCTAGCCCTAACCTAACCCTAACCCTCACCCTAACCAAAATCCTAAACCTCACCCTCACCCTCACCCTCACCCTAACCCTAACCCTAATTCTAACCCTAACCCTCATCCTCAGCCTAAGCATCACCCTAACCCTTACCCTCACCCTATTCCTTAACCTAACACTAACTCATATTAAACCTAACCCTCACCCTAACCCTAATCCAACCCCTCAGCCTAAACCTCACACTAGCACTAACCCTAAATCTAATCCTCACCCTATACCTAAACCTAACCCTAACCCTCACCCTAACCCACACCCTAACCCTTGCCCTCACCCTAATGCTAACTCTAACGCTAACCCTCACCCTAATTCTAACCTTCATCCTCACCCTCACCCTAAGCCTAAACCTAACCTTAAACCTAATCCTGAATCTAACCCTAATCCTCCCCCTAACCCTCACCCTAACCCTAATGCAAACCCTAACCCTCAACCTCACCCTAACCCTCTCCCTATCCCTTATCCTCACACTAAACCTAACCCTAACCCTAACCCTCACCCTAAACCTAACCCTCACCCTAACCCTAACCCTCACCCTCACCCTAACCCTCACCGTCACCCTAACTCTCACTCTAACCCTAAGCCTCACCCACAAGCTAAACCTCACCCGAACCCGAACCCTAAACCTCACCCTAAGCCTCAGCCTCACCATAAACATCACCCTAACCCTAACACTCACCCTAAATCTAACCCTAACCCTCACCCTAACCTTAACCCTAACCGTAACTCACACCCTCACTCTCACCCTCACACTCACCCTCACCCTCACCCTCACCCTAACCCTCACTCTCATCCTTAACATCACCCTAACCCTAACACTCTAACCCTAACACTAACCCTCAACCTAACCCTAACCCTCAACCTAACCCTCACCCTAAACCTAACTATAACCCTTACCTTCACCCTCACTCTAACCCTCACTCTAACCCTTATCCTCACACTAACCCTAACCCTCACAGGAACCGTAACCCTCACCCTTACCCCAACCCTACCTCTCACACAAACCCTCAACATAACCCTAACCCTGAAACTCACACTAACCCTAACCTTCACCCTAACCCTAACCCTCACCCTAAAACTCACCCTAACCCTAATGATAAACCTAACCCTCACCCTCACCCTAATCCTCATCCTAACCCTTACCCTCACACCAACCCAAACCCTCACACTAACCCTAACACTCACCCTAACCCTAACACTTACGCTCAACCTAAACATAACCATAACCCTAAACCAAAACCTCACCCTCACCCTAAACCTCCCCCTAACCCTTACCTTCACCCTAACACTAACCCTAATCCTCACACTAACCCTAACCCTCACCCTCAATCTAACACTCACCCTCACCCTCACCCTAATACTCACCATAACCCTAACCGTAACCATAATCCTAAACCTAAACCTCATGCTCACCCTCACCCTAACCCTAACCCTAAACCTAACCCTAACCCTCACCCTCACCCTAACGCTCACCCACACCCAAAACATCACCCTAACCCTAACCCTCACCCTCACCCTAACCGAAACCCTCACCCTAAACCTAACCCTCACCCTAACCCTCATCATAACCCTAAGCCTAACCGTAACCCTCACCCTCACCCTAACCCTCACCGACACCCTAACACTCATCGGAACCCGAACCCTCATCCACACGTTAACGTTCACCCTCTCCAGAACCTCACCCTCACCCGAAACCTCACACTCATCCTAACCCTCACCCTTACCCTACACCTAACCTAACCCTAACCCTAACCCTAACGCTCACCCTCACCCTCACCCTCACCCTCACCCTAATCCTAACAATAAACCTCACCATAACCCTAACAGTAACCCTAATTCTAACCCTAACCCTCACCCTCAGCCTAACCATCACCCTAACCCTTACCCTCACCTTAATCCTTAACCTAACACTAACTTACATTAAACATAATTCTCACCCTAACCCTAACCCAACCCCTCAGCCTCAACCTCACCCTAACACTAACCCTAACCCTATTCCTCACCCTAATCCTAACTGTAACCCTCAACCTAAACCTAACTCTCACCCTAACCCTCAACGTAACCCTAACCCTAACCCTAACCCTAACCTCATCCTAACCCTCACCCTCAGCCTAACCCTAACCCTAACCCTAAAGCTAAACCTAACCCTAACCCTAACCCTAACCTTAACCCTAACCCTCACCCTAACCCTCACCTTAAGCCTTACCCAAACCCTAATCCTCACCCTATCATTAATCCTAACCCTAACCGTAACCCTAACCCTCACCCTCACCCTAACCCTCAACCTAACCCTTACCCTCACCCTAATGCTAACCCTAACCCTAACCCTCACCCTAATCCTAACCCTCATCCTCACCCTCACCCTAAGCCTAACCCTTATCTTAAACCTAATCCTAAATTTAACCCTAACACTCACCTTAACCCCATTGCAAACCCTAAGCCTCAACTTCACCCTAAACCTCACCCTAACCCTTATCCTTACACTAACCCTAACCCTAACACTAACACTAACCCTCACACTAACCCTAATCCTCACCATAACCCTAACCATCACCCTCACCCTAACCCTCACCGTCACCCTAACTCTCACCCTAACTCTAACACACACACACGCTAAACCTCACCCTCACTCGAAACCTAAACCTCCCCCTAAGCCTCAGCCTCACCGTAAACATCACCCTAACCCTAACACTCACCCTAAATCTAACCCTAACCCACACCCTAACCCTAACCCTAACCGTAACTCACACCCTCACTCTCACCCTCAACCTCACCCTCACCCTCACCCTAACCCTCACCCTCATCGTAAACATCACCCTAACCCTAACCCTCAACTTTACCCTAATCCTCACCCAAACCCTCACCCTAAACCTAACTATAACCCTTACCTTCACCCTCACACTAAGCCTCACTCTAACCCTTATCCTCACAGTAACCTTAACCATCACACGAACACTAACCCTCAAACTTACCCCAACCCTACCCCTCACCCTAACCCTCATCCTAAACCTAACCCTAAAACTCACACTAACCCTAACCTTCACCCGAACCCTAACCCTCACACTAACCCTTATCCTCACACTAACCCTTATCCTCACACTAACCATAACCCTCACACTAACCCTAACACTGACCCTACCAGTAACCCTTACCCTCAACGTAAACCTAACCATAAACCTAAACTTAAACCTCACACTAACCCTCACCCTCACCCTCATGCTAAACCTAGCCCACAGCCTAACAATCATCCTAAACCTAACCCTAACCCTAACCTTCACCCTAACCCAAACCTTCACCCCCACCCTCACCCTCAGCCTAAACCTCAGCCTAACCCTAATCCTAAACCTAACCCTTACCCACACCCTCACTCTAACTATAGCCCTAAACCTATCCGTAACCCTCACCCTCACCCTCACCCTCACCCTCAACCTAACCCTAACCCAAACCCTAACCCTAACCCTCACCCTCACCCTAACCCTCAACCTAACACTACCCTAACCCTAATGCTACACCTAAACCTCACCCTCAGACTAACCATCACCCTAAACCTTACCCTCACACTAAACCTTACCCTAATCCTAACACTCACACGAAACCTAACCCTCACCCTAACCCTAAACCTACCCCTCAGCCTAACCTTAACCCTAATCCTAACCCTAAGCCTAATTCTCCACCTATCCCTAACCCTAAACCTAACCTTCACCCAAACCCTCACCTTATCCCTTACCCAAAGCCTAATCCTCAACCTATCACTAATCCTAACCCTATCCCTAAACCTCAGCCTCACACTAAGCCTCACCCTAACCCTTACCCTCACCCTAATGCTAACCCTAACCCGAAGCCTCAACCTCACCCTAACCCTCAACCTAACCGTTACCCTAACCCTCAAACTAAACCTAACCCTCACCCTAACCCTAATGCTAACCCTAACCCTCACCCTAAACTTCACCCTAACCCTTATCCTCACACTAACCCTAACCTAACCCTCACACTAACCCTAACCCTCATCCTAACCCTAACCCTACCCCTCAACCTAAACCTAACCCTAACCTTCACCCTCACCTTAACCCTCACCGTCACCAAAACACTCAACCGAAAATGAACGCACACCCACACCCTAACCCTCACCCTCAACCGAACCCTTAGACTCACCGAAACCTCACCCTCACCCTAACCCTAACCCTCAACCTAAACATAAACCTAAACCTCACCCTCACCCTAACGCTAACCCTAACCCTCACCCTAACCCTAACCCTCAAACTAACCCTCACCCTCACCCTAATCCTCAACCTAACCCTAATCCTAATACTTACCTAACTGAAACCCTCATCCTCACCCTCACCCTGACCTTCAACCTAACCCTCACCATTACCCTAGCCCTCACCCTATCCCTAAATCTCACCCTAACCCTCACCATCACCCTCACCCTAACACTAACCCTAACCCTAACACTCACCCTAACCCTAACCCTAACCCTAATGTTACACCTAACCCTCACCATCACCCTAACCATCACCCTAACCCTCACCCTCAACCTAGACCTTACCCTGACCCTAACAATCACACTAAACCTAACCCTCATCCTAACCCTGAACCTACCCCTCAGCCTAAACCTCACCCTAACCGTAACCCTAACCCTAACCCTCACCCTACACGTCACATTAACCCTTACCCAAATCCTAATACTCAACCTATCAATAATCCTAACCCTAACCCTAACCCTAACCCGCACCCTAACCCTAACCCTCACCCTAACACTTACCCTCACCCTAATGCTAACCCTAAAACTAACCCTCAGCCTAATCCTAACCCTCACCTTCACCCTAAACGTAACCTTAACCCTAAACCTAATACTAAATCTAACCCTCACGGTCAACCTAATCCTCACCCTAACCCTAACACTTACCTAACCGAAATCCTCACCCTCACCCTCACCCTAGACATCACCCTAACCCTAAACCTAACCCTTCCCCTCAAACAAAGCCTCACCCACACCCTCAGTCTAACCCTAAACTTAACCATAAACCTAACCCTCACCATAACCCTCACCTTCCCCCTAAACCTAACACTAACCCTAACCCTAACCCTCACCCTAAACCTAACCCTGAACGTAACCCTAACCCTCACCCTCAACTTACCCTCATCCTAACCCTTACCCTCACACTAACGCTAAACCTAACCCTAACCTTCACCCTCACCCTAACCCTCACCGTATCCCTAACCCTCATCCTAAGCCTAATCCTCACCCACACCCTAACCCTCACCCTAAGCCCAACCCTAACCCTAACCCTAATCCTAAACCTAGCCCTCACCCTCAATTTAAACCACACCCTAACGCTAACCCTAACCCTCACCCTCACCCTAACCCTCACCGTTATCCTAACACTCACCCAAACCCGAACCCTCACCCACACACTAACCCTCACCCTCTCCTGAACCCTCAACCTCACCCGAAACCTCACACTCACCCTCACTCTAAACATAACCCTAACCCTAACCCTAACCCTAAACCTTACCCTAACACTCACCCTAACCCTAACCCTCAAAGTAACCCTCAACCTCACCCTTATCCTCACCCTAACCCTAACCCTAACCCTTACCTAACTGAAAACCTCACCCTCAACCTCAACCTCAACTTAACCCTCACATTCACCATAGCCTTCACGCTAACCCTAAACTTCACTCTAACCCTAACCCTAAACCTCACCCTCACCCTCACACTTACCCTAAACCTAACCTTAACCCTAACCCTCACCCTAACCCTAAACCTAAACCTAATGCTAACCCTAATCCTCACCCTCACCCTAACCATCACCCTAACCCTTACCCTCACCCTAAACCGTACCCTAATCCTAACACTCACACTAAACCTAACCCTCACCCAAATCCTAAACCACCCCTCAGCCTAAACCTCAAACTAACCCTAACCCTGAACCTAATCCTCACCTTATCCCTAACCCTAACCCTAACCTTCACCCTAACCCTCAACTTAACAGTTACCCAAACCCTAATCTTCACCCTATCACTAATCCTAACCCTAACACTAACCCTAACCCTCACCCTCACCTTAACCCTCACCCTAACCCTTACCTTCACCCTAATGCTAACCCTAACCCTAGCCGTCACCCAACCCTAACCCTCACCCTCACCCTAACCCTACCCCTCACCCTAACCCTAACCTAACCCTCACCCTAATCTTCAACCTAACCCTAACACTTACCTAACAGAAACCCTCACCCTTACCCTCACCCTAGCCCTCATCCTAACCCTAAACCTAACCCTACCCCACACCCTCACCCTCACACTCACCCTCAGTCTTACCCTAAACTTAACCCTAAACCTAACCCTCACCATCACCCTCACCCTCACCCTAAACCTAACACTAACCCTAACCCTAACCCTCACCCTAACCCTGACCCTGACCCTAACCCTAACCTTCACCCTCACCCTAATCCTAAACCTAAACGTAACCCTGATCCTCACCTTCACCTTACCCTCATGCTAACTCTTACCCTCACACTAATGCTACCCCTAACCCTAACCTTCACCCTCACCCTAGCCCTCACAGTATCCCTAACCCTCATACTAACCCTAACCCTCACCCACACCCTAACCCTCACCCTAAGCCTAACCTTAACCCTAACCCGAATCCTAAACCTAACCCACACCCTCACCCTAAATCTCACCCCAATGCTAACCCTAACCTTCACCCTCACCCTAACCCTCACCGTCACCCTAACACTCACCAGAACCCAAAACCTCACCCTCACCCTAATCCTCAGCCTCACTCTAAACATAACCCTAACCCTAACCCTCACCCTAACCCTAACCCTCACCCTAACCCTAACCCTCAAAATAACCCTCAACCTCACCCTAATCCTCACCATAACCCTAACCCTTACCTAACTGAATACCTCACCCTCACCCTCAACCTCAACCTAACCCTCACCCTCACCATAGCCTTCACGCTAACCCTAATCCTCAACTTTTCCCTAACCCTAACCCTAATTCTGACCCTAACCCTAACCCTCACCCTCACCCTAACACTCACCCTCACCCTCACCCTCACCCTAACACTCACCCAAACCCTAACCGTAACCCTAATCCTAAACCTAACCCTCACGCTCACCCTCACCCTAAAGCTAACCCTAAACCTCACCCTAACCCTCACCCTCTTCCTAACCCTAACCCTCACCCTAACCCTCACATTAACCCTAACGCTAACCCTAACCCTTACCCTCACCCTAAATCTCACCCTAACACTTATCCTCACACTAACCCTAAACCTAAACCTATCCCTCACACTAACCCTAACCCTCACCCTAACCTTAACCCTATCCTTCAACCTAAGCCTCACCCTAAACCTAACCCTTACCCTCACCGTAACCCTAACGCTAACCCTAAATGTCACCCTCAACCTAACCCTCACCGTCACCCTAACACTCACCCAAACCCGAACCCTTACCCAAACCCTAACCCTCACCCTCTCATGAAACTCACCCTAAACCGAAACCTCACCCTCACCCTAACCCTCACCCTAAACATCACCCTAACCCTAACCCTAACCTTAACCCTTAACTAATTAAAACCCTCACCCTCAACTGCACCATCACCCTGAGCCTAACTCTCACCCACACCCTAGCTCTCACCGTAAACCTAACCCATACCCTAACCCCAACCCTAACCCTCACCCTCACCATCACCCTATCGCTAACCCTAAACCTAAACCTCACCCTAACCGTAGCCCTAACCCTAATGCTTACCCTAACCCTCACCCTCACCCTAACCCTCACCCAAACATTTACCCTCACCCTAACCCTTACGCCAAACCTAACCCTCACTCTAAATCTCACCTTAACCGTTACCCAAACCCTAATCCTTACCATATCACTAATCCTAACCCTAGACCTAACTCTAACCCTCACCCTATCCCTCACCCTAAACCTTACCCTCACCATAATGCTAACCCTAAGCCTAACCCTCACCCTAATCCTAACCCTCACCCTCACCTTCACCCACACCCTAAGCCTAACCATAACCCTTACCCTAACATAAATCGAAACCTCGCCCTCACCCTAACCCTAACATAAATCGAAACCTCACCCTCACCCTAATCCTAACAATGACCCTGAACCACACCCTCACCCTAACCCTAACCCTAACCCTCACCATAAACCTCACCCTATCTCTAACGCTAACCCTAACCCACACCCTCACCCTAAACATAACGCTAACCCTAACCCTCACCTTCACACTACACCTCACCCTAACTCTCACCCAAACCCTCAGCTTAACACTAACCCTAAGACTAACACTAACCCTCACCCTCACCCTCACCCTAACTCTAACCCGAACACTAATCCTAACACTCACCCTCACTCTTACCCTAACCCTAACACTAACCTTCACCCTAAACCTAACCCTCAACCTGACCCTCACCCTAACCCTAACGCTAACCCTAACCATCAACCTCATACTAAACCTCACTCTAACACTGATCCTCACACTAACCCTAACACTAACCCTAACCCTAAACCTAATCCTAACCCTCACACTAACCCTAACCCTCACTCTAACCCTAACCCTCACCCTCACCCTAACCCTCACCATAACCCTAACCCTAAACCTCACCTTAATCCTCACCCTAACCCTAACCCTAACCCTAACCCTCACCCTCACCCTCACCCTCACCCTCAGTCTAACCCCAAACCTAACCCTAATCCTAACCCTAACCCTCAGCGTCACCCTCACCCTAACCGTAACCTTACCCAAACTCTAAACCTCACCCTCACCCTCACCCTAACACTAACACTAACCCTCACCCTACCCCTAATCCTGACCCTAACCCTAACCTTCACCCTCACATTACTCACAACCTAACCCTTACCCTCACACTAATGCTAACCCTAACCCTAACCTTCACCCTCACCCTAACCCTCATTGTCACCCTAACCCTCAACCTAAGCCTAACCCTCACCCAAACCCTAACACTCACCCTAAGCCTAACCCTAATCCTAACCCTAATCCTAAACCTAACCCTCACCCTCACCCCAAAACTCACCCTAACCTCACCATCACCCTCAGCTTCAGCCTCAGCCTAAGCGTAACCCTAAACCTAACCATAATCCTAAACCTAACCCTCACCCGCAGCCTCACCCTAACACTAAATCTAACTCTAACCCTAACCAACAAACTCAACCTCACCCTAACCCTAACCCTATCCCTAACACTCACCCTAAATCTAACCCTCACCCTAACCCTAACTCTAACCCTCAGCCTAACCCTAAGCCTAACACGAATCCTAACCCTCACCCTAACTCTCATCCTAACATTAACGCTATCCCTAACCTGCACCCTCACCCTAAACACCATTCTAACCCTTACCCTCACCATAACCCTAACCCTAACCCTAACCCTAATCCTCACCCTAAACCTAACCCTAAACCACACCGTAACACTCACCCTGACCCTCACCCTAACACTCACCCAAACCCTAACCCTAACCTTTATCCTAAGCCTAACCCTCACGCTCACCCTCACCCTAAACCTAACCTTAAATCTAACCCTAAACCTCACCCTCTCCCTAACCCCCACCCTCACCCTAAACATCACACTAACCCTAACCTTCACCCTAACCCTAACAGTAATCCTCACCCTAACCCTCACCCTCACCCTAACACTTATCCTCACACTAACCCTAACCCTAACACTAACCCTCACATTATCCCTAACCCTCAGCCTAACTCTAACCCTACCCCTCAACCTAAACCTCACCTTAAATGTAACCCTAATCCTAACCCTCACTTTAACCCTAACCCTAACCCTAACATACACCCTCACCCTAACCCTCACCGTCACACTAACACTCACCCAAACCCAAACCCTCGCCCACAACCAAATCCTCACCCTCTCCTGAACCTCACCCTCACCCGAAACCACACCCTCAACCTAACACTCACCCTCACCCCAAACTTCATCCTAACCCTAACCCTCACCCTAACCCTAACCCTCAAACTAAGACTCACCCTCATCCTAATCCTCACCCTAATCCTAACCCTAACACTTACCTAACTGCACCCCTCACCCTCAACCTCACCATTACCCTCAGCCTGTTTCACCTTCACCCTAGCCCTCACCGTAAACCTAACCCATACCCTTACCCTAACGCTAACCCTTACCCTCACCCTCACCCTAAACCTTACCCTAAGCCTAAACCGCACCCTAACACTATCACTAACCCTAATTATTACCCTAGCCCTCACCCTCCCCTTATCCTCACCCAAACCCTTACCCTCAACCTAACCTTTACCCTAAACCTAACACTCACCCTAACACTAAACCAACCCCTCAGCCTAAATCTCAACCTAACCCTCACGCTAATCCTCACCTTAACCGTTACACAAACAATAATCCTCACCATATCACTAATCCTAACCCTAACCCTAACCCTAACACTCACCCTCACCCTAACCCTAACCCTAAACCTTATCCTCACCCTAATGCTAATCCTAACCCTAACCCTCACCCTAATCCTAACCCTCACCCTCACCTTCACCCTCACCCTAAGCCTACCCATAACCCTAACCCTAATCCTAAATCTAATCTTCACCCTCACCCTAACCCAAACCCTGACCCTGACCCTCACCCTGACCCTAACCCTAACCCTAACCCTCACCTTAACTCTAACGCTAAACCTAACCCACACCATCACCCTAACAATAACCCTAACCCTAACCCTCACCCTAACACTACCCCTCACACTAACTCTCACAATAACCCTCACCCTAACACTACCCCTCTCACTAACTCTCACACTAACCCTCACCCTAACACTACCCCTAAGCCTAACCCTAATCCTCACCCTGAACCTCACACTAACTCTAACCCTAACCCTAATCCTCAGACTAACCCTCACTTTCACCCTCACCCTAACCCTAAGAATAACACTAAACCTCACCCTAAAACTCACCCTCACCTTAACATTAATGCTAACCCTAACCCGAACCCTCACCCTAAACCTCACCCTAACCCTTACCCTCACCCTAATGCTAACCCTAACCCTAACCCTCACCCTAATCCTAAATCTCATCCTCACCCTAAGCATAACTTTAACCCTAAACCTAATCCTAAATCTAACCCTCACCATCACATTAACCCTAACGCTAACACTAACCCTCACCCTCAACCTCATATTAACACTAACCCTAACCCTCAACCTCACTCTAACACTAACCCTAACCCTAACCTTCACCCTAACCCTAAGCCTGACGCTAACCCTAACCCTCACCCTCACCCTAATCCTAAACCTAACCCTAACCATAACCCTCAACCTCATGCTCATCATCACCCTAACCCTCATCCTAAGCCTAACCCTCACCCACATCCTAACCCTCACCCTAAGCCTAACACTAATCCTAACCCTAATCCTAAACCTAACCCTCACCCTCACCCTAAACCTCACCCTAACCCTAACCCTCACCCTCACCTAACCCTCACCATCACCCTAACACTCACCTGAACCCGAACCCAAACCCACACCCTAACCTTCACCCTCTCCTGAACCCTCACCTTCACCTGAAACCTCACCCTCACCCTGACCCTCATCCTCACCCTAAACATCTCCCTACCCCTAAACATCACCCTAACCTAACCCTAACCCTCACCTTAACCCTAACCCTCAAAATAACCCTCAACCTCACCCTAATCCTCACCCTAACCCTATCCCTAACCCTTACCTAACTGAAACCCTCACCCTCACCTTCCCCTCAACTTCAACCTAACCCTCACCCTCACCATAGCCCACACCCTAACCCTAAACCTCACCCTAACCCCAACCCTAAAACTCACCCTCACCCGCACCCTTACCCTAACCCTAACCCTAACGCTAAACCTCACCCTAACCCTAACCCTAACGCTAAACCTCACCCTAACCCTAACCCTAACACTAATGCTAACCCTAATCCTCACCCTCACCCTAACCATAACCCTAACCCTTAACCTCACTCTAAACCTTACTCTAAACCTAACACTCACACTAAACCTAACCCTCACCCTAACCCTAAAACTATCTCTCAGGCTAAACCTCAACCTAACCCTAATCCTAACCCTAATCCTCACCCTATCCCTAACCCTAACACTAACCCTCATACTAACCCTCACTTTAACACTTTCGGAAACCCTAATCCTCAGCCTATCACTAATCCTAACCCTAACCCAAACTCTCAACCTCACCCTAATCCTCACCCTAACACTTACCCTCACACTAATGCTAACCCTAACCCTAACCGTCACCCTAATCCTAACCCTCACCCTCACCCTAAGCCTAACCCTAACCCAAATCCTAAATCTAACCCTCACCCTAACCCTAACTCTAACCCTAACCCTAACCCTCACCCTCACCCTAACCCTCACCCTAACCCTAACGTAACCCTAACCCTCACCATCACACAAACCCTCACCCTAACACTTCTCGTCACACTAAACATATCCCTATCCCTAACCCTAACCCTCACAGTAAACCTAATGCTCACCCTAACCCTAACACTACCCCTCAGCCTAAACCTCATCCTAACACTCACCCTAACCCTCACCCTAAACATAACCCTAAACCTCACCCTCACCCGAACCCTAAACCTCACCCTAAAACTTACCCTCACCATAAACATCACCCTAACCCTAACACTCACCCTAACTCTAACCCTAAACCTCACCCTCACTCTTACACTCACCCTCATCCTAAACATCACCGTAACCATAACCCTCACTCTAACCCTACCCCTAACACTCACCCTACCCCTAACCCTAACCGTAACTCTCACCCTCACTCTCAGCCTCACCCTAAAACTCACCCTCACCATCACCCTCACCCTTACACTCACCCACACCTTAAACATCTCCCTAACCCTAACCCTCCCTCTAACCCTAAACCTACCCTCACCCTAACCCTAACCCTCAGGCTAACCCTCAACCTATCCCGAATGATAACCTAACCCTCACCCTCAACCTAACCCTCACCCTAAGCCTTATCCTCACACTGACCCTAACACTCACACTAAACCTATCCCTCACCCTATCCCTAACCCTAACCCTATCCCTCACCCTAACCCTCACCCTCACCCTAACACTAATGCTAACCCTAACCCTAACCCTCACCCTCACCCTCACCTAACAATTACCTTCATAATAACCCTAAGGCTCACCCTCAATCTAAACCTCACCTTAACCCGTACCCTCAGCCTATCCTGCAGCCTAACCCTCACCCTAACCGTAACCCTCACACTTACCCTCATCCTAAATCTAACGCTAACCCTAACCCTCACGCTAACCCTAACCTCACCCTCACCCTCAGCCTCAGTCTCAGCCTAAGCTTAACCCTAACACTAATCCTAATCCTAACCCTAACCCTCACCCTCAGCCTCAACCTAACTCTAACCCCATCCCTAACCCTCACCGTAACCCTGACTCTAACCTTCACTCTCACCATAAGCCTAACTCTAATGCTATCCCTAACCCTCACCCTCACCCTAAACCTCATCCTAACCCTTACCATCACCATAATCCAAACCCTAAACCTAATCCTCACCCTAACCCTAAAACTCACCCATCCCCTAACACTCACCCTCACCCTCACCCTCACCCTAACACTCACCCTAACTCTAACACAAACCCTAATCCTTAACCTAACCCTCAATCTCACCCTCAATCTAACCCTAACCCTAAACCTAACCCTAACCTCACCCTCACCCTAATCCTCACCCTCATCCTAAACATCACCGTAATCCTAACCCTCACCCTAACCCTAACTGTAACCCTCACCCTAACCCTAACCGTAACCCTCACCCTAACCCTAACCCTCACCCTAACCCTCACCCTAACTCTAATGCCAACCCTAACCCTCACCCTCACCCTAAACCTCACCCTAACACTTATCCTCAAACTAACCCTAACACTAAACCTAACCCTAACCCTACCCCTCAAACTAAGCCTCACCCTAAACCTAACACTAACCCTAACACTCACTGCAACCCTAAACTTAACCTTAACTCTCACCCTCACCCAAAACCTCACCGTCACCCTAACATTCACCTGAACCCGAATCCTCTAACACACCCTAACCCTCACCCTCTCCTGAACCCTCACCCTCACCCGAAACCTCACCTTCACCCTAACCCTGACCCTCACCCTAAACATCACCCTAACCCTAACCCTTACCCTAACACTAACCCTCACCCGATCCCTAACACTCAAACTAAGCCTCACCCTCAACCTAATCCTCATCCTAACCCTAACCCTAACCCTTACCTAATTGAAAACCTCACCCTCAACCTCACCATCACCCTCAGCCTAACTCTCACCCTCACCTTAGCCCTGACCCTAAAACTAACCCTCACCCTAACCCTAACCCTAACCCTCACCCTCACCCTAACCCTCACCCTCACCCTAAGGCTCACACTAACCCTTACCCTCACCCTAACCCTTACTTTAACCCTTACCCTCACACTAATGCTAACCTTAACCCTAACTCTCACCCTAATCCTAACCCTCAACCCCACCCTCACCATCACCCTAACCCTAACCCTCACCCTAACCCTACCCCTAAACCTAATTCTCACCCTAACCTTCACCCTAACCCTAACGCTAAACCTAACCCTCACCATCATATTAACCCTCACGCTAACACTTTTCATCACACTAACCCTACCCCTATCCCTAACCCTAAACTTCACACTAAACCTAATGCTCACCCTAACCTAACCCTAACCCTCAGCCTAAACCTCACACTAACATTCACTCTAACCCTCACCCTCACCTTAAACATCACCCTAATCCTAACCCTCACCCTAACCCTAACCCTCACCCTAACCCTCAACCTAACCCTAACGCTAATCCTAAACCTCACCCTCACCCTAAACCTCACCCTAACACGTATCCTCACACTAACCCTAACCCTACCCCTACCCCTCAAACTAAGCCTCACTCTAAACCTAACACTAATCCTAACCCTCACTGTAACCCTAACCCTAACCTTAACCTTCAGCCTCACCCTAACCCTCACCGTAAACCTAACACTCACCCGAACCCGAACCCTCACCCACAACCTAACCCTCACCCACTCTCGAACCCTCACCCTGACCCGAAACCTCACTTTCACCCTAACCCTGACCCTCACCGTAAACATCACCCTAACCCTAACCCTTACCCTAATCCTAACCCTCAACCGAAACCTAACCCTCAAAATAAGCCTCACCCTCAACCTAATCCTCATCCTAACCCTAACCCTTACCTTATTGAAACCCTCACCCTCAACCTCACCATCACCCTCAGCCTAACTCTAACCCTCACCATACCCCTGACCCTAAACCTAACCCACACCCTAACCCTAACCCTAACGCTCAATCTCAACCTCACCCTAACCCTCACCCTCACCCTAAGCCTCACCCTAATCCTAACCCTCACCCTTACCCTCAAACTCACCCTAAGCCTAACCCCAACTCTAATCCTAAATCTAATCCTCACCATCACCCTAACCCTAAACCTAAGGCTAACCGTCACCCTCACCATAACCCTAACCCTAACCCTCACCCTAACCCTAACGCTAACCCTAAACCTCACCATCACACTAACACTCACCATAACACTTATCATCACACTAACCCTACCCCTATCCCTAACCCTAACCCTCACACTAAACCTAATGCTCACCCTAACCCTAACCCTACCCCTCAGCCTATCCCTCACCCTAACACTCACCCTAACCCTCACCCTAAACATAACGCTAAACCTCACCCTCACCCGAAACCTAAACCTCACCATAAACATCACCCTAACCCTAACACACACCCTAACTCTAACCCTAAATCTCACCCTAACCCTAACCCTAACCGTAACACTCTCCTTCACTCTCACCCTCACCCTAATCCCACCCTCACCATCACCCTCACCCTTAAACTCACCCACACCCTAAACATCACCCTAACCCTAACCCTCACTCTAAATCTCAACCTAACCCTCACCCTAACCCTTATCCTCACACTAACCCTAACACTCACACTAACCCTATCCCACACCCTATCCCTAACCCTAACCCTATCCCTCACCCTAACTCTTACCCTCACCCTAACACTAATGCTAACTCTAACCCTAACCCTCACCCTAACCCTGACCCTCATCCTAACCCTAAGCCTCACCCTCAACCTAAACCTCACCCTAACCCTTACACTCAGCCTAACCCTCAGCCTAACCCTCACCCTAAAACTAAACCTCACCCTTACCCTCAACCTAAACTTAACCCTCACCCTAACCCTAACCTCACCCTCACCCTCAGGCTCAGTCTCAGCCTAAGCTTAACCCTAACCCTATTCCTAATCTTAACCCTAATCCTCACCCTCAGGCTCAACCTAACTCTAACCCTAACCCTTACCCTAACCCACACCCTCACCCTCACCCTAACCCTAACCCTACACCTAACCCTAACCCTAACCTGACTCTAACCCTCACCCTCACCGTAAGCCTAACCCGAAACCTCACCCTCACCCTAACCCTCACCCTAACTCTAACGCTATCCCTAACCCTCACCCTCACCCTAAACCTCAACATAACCCTTACCCTCACCATAACCCAAACCCTAACCCTAAACCTAATCCTCACCCTAACCCTAACCCTCACCCATCCCCTTACACTCAACCTCACCCTCACCTCACCCTAACCGTCACCCTAACTCTAACGCTATCCCTAAACCTCACCCTCACCCTAAACCTAATCATAACCCTTACCCTCACCATAACCCGAACCCTAAACCTAATCCTCACCCTAACCCTAAACCTCACCCACCCCTAACACTCACCCTCACCCTCACCCTCACCCTAACACTCACCCTAACTCTAACCCTAACCCTTATCCTAAACCTAACTTCACGCTCACCCTCAACCTAACCCTAACCCTAAACCTAACCCTAACCCATACCCTCACCCTAACCCTCACCCTGACCCTCACCCTCACCCTCACCCTAAACCTCACCCTAACACTTATCCTCACACTAACCCTAACCCTAACCCTAACCCTCAAACTAAGCCTCACCCTAAACCTAACACTAACCCTAACCCTCACTGTAACCCTAACCCTAACCTTAACCCTCACGCTCACCCTAAACCTCACCATCACCCTAACACTCACCCGAACCATCACCCACACCCTAAACCTCAGACTCTCCCGAACCCTCACCCTCACCCGAAACCTCACCTTCACCCTAACCCTGACCCTCACCCTAAACATCACCCTAACCCTAACCATTACCCTAACACTAACCCTCACGCGAACCCGAACCCTCAAACTAAGCCTCACCCTCAACCCAACCCTCATCCTAACCCTAACCCTAACCCTTACCTAATTGAAACCCTCACCCTCAACCTCGCCATCACCCTCAGCCTAACTCTCACCCTCACCCTAGCCCTGACCCTAAAACTAACCCTCACCCTAACCCTAACCCTAACCCTCACCCTCACACTCACAGTGACCCTCAGCCTCACCCTAAGCCTCACACTAACCCTTACCCTCACACTAAGCCTTACCTTAACACTGACCCTAACACTAATGCTAACCCTAACCCTAACCCTCACTCTAATCCTAACCCTCACCCTCACCCTCACCCTCACCCTAAGCCTATCCCTAACCCTAATCCTAAATCTAACCCTCACCATCACCCTAACCCTAACCCTAACCCTAACCCTCACCCTCACCCTAACCCTAAACCTAACTCTCACCCTAACCCTCACACTAACCCTAACGCTAACACTAACCCTCACCATCACACTAACCCTCACCTTAACACTTTTCATCACACTAACCCTACCCCTATCCCAAACCCTAAACTTCACACTAAACCTAATGCTCACCCTAACCCTAACCCTACCCCTCAGACTACCCCTCACACTAACACTCTCTCTAACCCTCACCCTCACCCTAAACATCACCCTAATCCTAACCCTCACCCTAACCCTAACCGTAACCCTCACCCTAACCCTAACCGTAACTCTCACCCTAACCCTAACCCTCACACTAAACCTCACCCTAACCCTAACGCTAACCCTAACCCTCACCCTCACCCTAAACCTCACACTAACACGTATCCTCACACTAACCCTATCCCTAACCCTATCATTAACCTACCCCACAAACTAAGCCTCACCCTAAACCTAACACTAACCCTACCCCTCACTGTAACCCTAACCCTAACCTTAACCCTCACCCTCACCCTAACCCTCACCGTCAACCTAACACTCACCCGAACCCGAACCCTCACCCACACCCTAACCCTCACCCTTTCTCGAAACCTCACCCTGACCCAAAACCTCACCTTCACCCTAACCCTGACCCTCACCCTAAACATCACCCTAACCCTAACACTTACCCTAATCCTAACCCTCACCCGAACCCAAACCCTCAAACTAAGCCTCAGCCTCAATCTAATCCTCATCCTAACCCTAACCCTAACCCTTACCTTATTGAAACCCTCACCCTCAACCTCACCATCACCCTCAGCCTAACTCTCACCCTCACCTTAGCCCTGACCCTAAACTTAACCCTCACCCTACTCCTAACCCTAACCCTCACTCTCAACCTCACCCTAACCCTCACCCTCACCCTAAGCCTCACCCTAAACCTTTTCCTCACCCTAACCCTTACCCTAACCCCTACCTTCAAACTAATGCTAACCCTAACCCTAACCCTCAATCCTAACCCTCACCCTCACCCTCACCCAAAGCCTAACCCTAACTCTAATCCTAAATCTAACCCTTACCATCATCCTAACCCTAAACCTAACCCTAACCCTCACCCTCACCGTAACCCTAACCCTAACTCTCACTATCCCTAACGCTAACCCTAACCCTCACCATCAGACTAACCCTCACCCTAACTCTTATCATCACACTAACCCTACCCCTATCCCTAACCCTAACCCTCACACTAAACCTAATGCTCACCCTAACCCTAACCCTACCCCTCAGCCTATCCCTCACCCTAACACTCACCCTAACCCTCACCCTAAACATAACCCTAAACCTCACCCTCACCTGAAACTTAAACTTCACCCTAAACCTCACCCTCAACATAAACATCACCCTAACCCTAACACTCACCCTAACTCTAACCCTAAACCTCACCCTAACCCTAACCCTAACCTTAACCCTCACCTTCACTCTCACCCTCACCCCAAACTTCAACCTCACTCTAACCTTCACCCTTACACTCACCCTCACCCTAAACATCACCCTAAACCTAACCCTCACTCTAACCCTACCCCTAACCCTCACCCTAACCCTAAACATATCCGTAACCCTCACCCTCACTCTCACCCTCACCCTAAACCTCACCCTCACCCTCACCCTCACCCTTAAACTCACCCACAACCTAAACATCACCCTAACCCTAACCCTCACTCTAAACCTAAACCTAACCCTCACCCTAACCCTAACCCTCAGCTTAACCCTCAACCTAACCCGAACGATAACCTAACCCTCAACCTCAACCTAAACCTCACCCTAACCCTTATCCTCACACTAACCCTAACACTCACACTAATCCTATCCCTCACCCTATCCCTAACCCTAACCCTATCCCTCACCCTAAATCTCACCCTCACCCTAACATTAATGCTAACCCTAACCCTAAGCCACACCTGAAACCTAACCCTCAAACTAAGCCTCACCCTCAACGAAATCCACATCCTAACCCTAACCCTAACCCTTACCTAATTGGCACCCTCACCCTCAACCTCACCATCACCCTCAGCCTAACTCTCACCCTCACCCTAACACTGACACTAAACCTAACCGTCACCCAAACCCTAACCCTAACCCTCACCCTCACCCTCACCCTAACCCTCACCCTCACCCTAAGCCTCACGCTAACCCTTACCCTCACCCTAACCCTTACCCTAAACCTAACACTCACACTAAACCTAACACTCACCCTAACCCTAAATGTACCCCTCAGCCTAAATTTCACCCTAACCCTCACCTTAACTGTAACCCTCAACCTAACACTCACCCAAAACCTAACCCTTACATTAACACTAATGCTAACCCTAACACTCACCCTCACCCTAAACCTCACCCTAACACTTATCCGCACACTGACCCTAACCCTAACTGTAACCCTCACACTAACCCTAACCCTCACCCTAACCCTAACCCTACCCCTCAACCTAAGCCTCACCCTAAACCTAACACTAACCCTAACCCTCACGGTAACCGTAACCCTAACCTTAACCCTCACCCTCACCCTAACCCTCACAGTCACCCTAACACTCACCTGAACTCGAACCCTCACCCATACCCTAACCCTCACACTCTCCCGAACCCTCACCCTCACCCGAAACCTCAACTTCACCCTAACCCTAACCCTCATCCTAATCCTAACCCTAACCCTCACCCGAACCCTAACCCTCAAACTAATCCTCATGCTCAACCTAATCCTCATCCTAACCCTAATCCTTACCTAATTGAAACCCTCTCCCTCAACCTGACAATCACCCTCAGCCTAACTCTCACCCTCACCCTAGCCATGACCCTAAACCTAACCCTCCCCCTAACCCTAACCCTAACCCTCGCCCTCACCCTCACCCTAACCCTCACCCTCACCCTAAGCCTGACCCTAACCCTTACCCTCACCCTAACTCTTACCCTAACCCTAACACTCACACTAAACCTAACACTCACCCTAACCCTAAACCTCCGCCTCGCCTAAATTTCACCCTAACCCTCACCTTAACCGTTACCCAAACTCTAATCCTCACCATATCACTAATCCTAACCATAGCCCTAACCCTAACCCTCACCCTCACCCTACCCACACCCTAACCCTTACCCTCAACCTAATGCTAATCCTAACCCTAACCCTCACAATAATCCTAACCCCCACCCTCACCTTCACCCTCACCCAAACCTAACCATAATCCTAACCCTAAACCTAAATCTAATCCTCACCCTCACACTAAACCTAACCCTGACCCTCACCTATACCTCTCCCTAACCCTAACCCTAACCCTCACCCTAACCCTCACGCTAACCCTAAGGCTAACCCTAACCCACACCTCACCCTAACCCTCACCCTAACCCTTATCCTCACACTAACCCTAACCCTGACCCTAACCCTTACCCTCACACTTACCCTAACCCTCACCCTAATGCTAACACTACCCCTCACCCTAACCCTCACCCCAACCCTCACCCTAAACCTACCTAAACAATCACCCTCACCCTAATCCTCACCATCAACCTAACCTCACCCTAACCATTACCCTCACCCACACCCTAAATCTCACCCTCAACCGAACCCAAAACCTCACCCTAATCCTCACCCTCACCCTAACTCTAACGCTATCCCTAAACCTCACCCTGACCCTAAACCTCATCCTAACCCTTTCGCTCATCATAACCCTAACACTAACCCTAACCCTAATCCTCACCATAACACTAACCCTCAACCTCACCCTAACCCTTACCTTCACCTTAACCCTCACTCTAAACCTAACTGCCACCCACACCCTAAAACTCACTCTCATCCGAACCCTCACCCTCACCCTAACCGTACCCTAAACCTCACCTTAAAACTAAACCTCACCCTAAACCTAACTCTAACCCTCACCCTCATACTAACCCTAACCCTCACCTTAACCCTCACCCTAACTCTCACCCTAACTCTAACGCTAAACCTAAACCTCAATCTCACCCTAACCCTAACCCTAATCCTTAGCCTCACACTATCCCTAACCCTAACCCTGACACTCACATTAACCCTAAACCTCACCCTAACCCTAACCCTACCCCTCACCCTAACCCTTAACATAACCCTAACCCTAACCCTCACCCTAACCCTAACACTAACCCTCAACTTCACCCTAACCCTCACTGTCACCCTAACCCTCACCCTCATCCTAACCCTCACCTACACCCTCACCCTCACCTTCACCCTCACCCTCACCCTAAACCTCACCCTCACCCTAAACATCACCCTAACCCTAACCTCACCTTAACCCTAACCCTCACCTAAAACCTCACCCTCACCCTAATCCTCACCCTAACCCTAACCCTAAGCCTTTCCTAACCGAAAGCCTCACCCTCACCCTAAACCTCACCCTAACCCTCACCCTCACCCTAGCCCTCACCCTAAAACTAACCCTAACCCTAACCCTCACCCTCAACCTCACCCCATCCTCAACCTAACCCTAACCCTAACGCTCACCCTAACCCTAACCCTAACCCTAATGCTAACCCTAAACCTCAACCTCACCCTAACCCTCACCCTAACCCTTACCCTGACCCTCAACTTCACCCTAAACTTAACACTGACCCTCAACCTAACCTTCACCCTAACCCTCACTCTAACCCTAACACTAACCCTCACCCTAACCCTAAGCCTAACCCTAACCCTCACCCTCACCTTAACCCTCACCCTAACCCTCATCCTCCCCTGAACCCTAACCTTAAAAATCAGCCTAACCCTCATCCTAAACCTAACCCTAACCCTAAACCTCACCCTAACCTTAACCCTAACACTAATCCTAACCCTCACCCTAACCCTAACCCTCACCCTCAGGCTCAACTTCAATCTCAGTGTAACCCTAACCCTAATTCAAACCCTCACCATCACCCTCACCCTAACTCTAAACCTAACCCGAACCAAAACCCTCACCCTAGCCCTAACCCTGTCCCTAAACCTCACCCTAACCCTAACCCTAATCCTAAACCTAACCCTCACCCTCAACCTAACCCTTACCCTCACCCTATCCCTAAGCCTAACCCTCATCCTAACCCTAACCCTAACCCTAAACCTCACCATAACCTTAACCCTAAACCTAACCCTCCCCCAAACCCTAACCCTCACACTCACCCTCACCCTCACCCTAACCATAAGGATAAACCTAATCCTCACCCTAACCCTAACCCTCACCCTCACCCGAACCCTCACCCTCACCCTAGCCCTACCCTAAACCTCACCCTAACCCTAAACCTCACCCTAAACCTAACTATAACCATCGCTCTCATACTAACCCTAACCCTCACCTTAACCCTCACCCAACACTAAGGCTAACCCTAACCCTCACTATCACCCTAAACCTCATCCTAACCCTTATCCTCACCCTAACCCTAACCATAACCCTCACATAAACCATAACCCTCACCCTAACCCTAAACCTACCCCCCACATTACCCCTCACCCTAACCCTAACCCTAACCCTCTCCTTCACCCTAACTCTCACCGTCACCCTAACCCTCACCGAAACCCTAACCCTCACCTACACCCTCAACCTCACCCTCAGCCTAACCCTCACCCTAACCCTAACCTTAATCCTCACATAACCCTAACCCTCACCTTAAAACTCACCCTCATCCTAATCCACACCCTAACCCTATCCCTAAGCCTGTCCTAACCGAAACCCTAACACTCACCCTCACCCTAGCCCTCACCCTAAAACTAACCCTAACCCTAACTCTCACCCTCAACCTCACCCCCAACTTCAGCCTAAGCCTAACCCAAAACCTAATCCTAAACCTAACCATAACCCTCACCAACACCCTCACCTAACCCTAACCCAAACCCTAACTCTAATGCTAACACTAGCCCTTACCCTCACCCTAACCCTAATCCTAACCCTAACCCTCACCCTAACCTTAATACTAACCCTAAACCTCCACCTCAACCTAACCCTCACCCTAACCCTTACCTTCACCCTCAACATCACCCTAACCCTAACTCTAACCCTAACCCTAAACCTCACCCTAACCCTCACACTAACAATAACGCTAAGCCTACCCCTCACACTAACACTCACCATAACAATAAACCTCATCCTTATCCTAACCATAACCCTAGCCCTCAGCCTAACCCTAGCCCTCACCCTAAATCTAAACCTAACACTAACCATAACACTAACCCTAAACATAACTCTCACCCTCACCCTCATGCTCACCATCAACTTCACCATAACCCTCACACTCACCCTCACCCTAATCCTCACCATAATCCTAAACCTCACCCTAAAACTAACTCTGACAGTCACCCTCACGCTCACCCTACGCCTAACCCTAAACCTAAGCCTAAACCTAAACCTAACCCTCAACCTCACCCTCACACTAAACCGAAACCTCACCCTAACCATAACCCTAACCCTAGCCCTCACCCTAACCCTTGCCCTCACCGTCACTATAACCCTCACCCTAACCCTAACCCTCACCCTAACCCTAACCCTAACCCTCACCCTCACCCTCACCCTAACCCTAAACCTCACCCTAACCCTATTCCTAACCCTAAACCTAATCCTCAACATAACCTTCACCCTTACCCTCACCCTCACCCTAACCGCAACCCTAACCCTCACCCTAACCCTAACCCTAACCCTAATGCTATTTCTAACCCTCAACCTCACCCTAACCCTCACAATAACCCTTACCCTCAACCTAACCCTAACCCTTAACCTCACCCTAAACCTAACCTTCACCCTAACCCTCACCCTAAACCTAACCCTAACCCTAATCCTCACCCTATACATAACCCTAACCCTTTCCCTCACCCTAACCCTAACCCTAACCCTCACACTAAACCTAACCCTCACCCTAACAATAATGCTAACCCTACCCCTCACCCTGACACTCACCCTAACCTTAATCCTCACCCTAATCCTGATCTTAAACCTAGACCTCAGCCTCACCCTAGACCTCACCCAAACCCTAAACCTAAAACTAAACTTAACCCTAATTCTAAACCTAACTCTCACCCTCACCCTCATCCTCACCATCACCCTCACCCTAACCCTCACCCTCACCCTAACCCTTACCATAACCCAAACCCTCACCCTAAACCTAACTCTGACCCTCACCCTCACCCGCATCCTAAGCCTAAGCCTAACCCTAAGCCTAATCCTAAACTTAACGCTCACCCTCACCCTCAGCTTAACCCTCATCGTCAAGTTAACATTCACCCTAACCCTTACCTTCACCCACAGCCTAAAACTCACCCTCACCCTCACCCTCACCCTCACCATAACCTTACCCTAAACCTCCCCCTAAACCTAACCCTCACCCTAAACCTAATTCTAACACTCACCCTCATAATAAACCTAACCCTCACCTTAACCCTCAGCCTAAACCTCACCCTAACCCTAACGCTAACCCTAAATCTCAATCTCACCCTAACCCTCACCCTAACCCTTATCCTCACACTAACCCTAACCCTAACCCTCACATTTACCCTAACCCTCACCCTAACCCCAACCCTACCCCTCACCCTAGCCCTCACTCTAACCCTAACCCTAACCCTCACCTACAACCTCACCCTCACCATCACCCTCACCCACACCCTAACACTCATCTTCACCCTAAACATCCCCTTAACCTTAACCGTCACCCTAACCCTAACCCTAATCCTCACCCTAACCCTAACCCTCACCTTAAACCTCACCCTCACCCTAATCCTCAGCCTAACCCTAACCCTAAGCCTTTCCTAACCGAAACCCTCACCCTCACCCTCACCCTAACCCTCACCGTAACCCTCATCTTCAACCTAGCCCTCAACCTAAAATTAACCCTAACCCTAACCCTCACCCTCAACCTCACCCCCACCCTCAACCTAACCCTAACCCTAACCCTAATGCTAACCCTAATGCTAACCCTAAACCTCAAACTAACCCTAACCCTCACCCTAACCCTTACCCTCCCCCGAATCCTAACCATAACCGTCAGCCTAATCTTAACCCTAACCCTAACCCAAACCCTCACCTAACCCTAAACCTCACCCTCAGCCTCAAGCTCAACCTCAGCCTAATCCTAACCCTAACCCTAATTGAAATCCTAACTCTCACACTCACCCTACCTCTAAACCTAACCCTAACCAAAACCCTCATGCTAACCCTAACTCTATCCCTAACCCTCTCCATCACCCTAACCCTTACCCTCACCCTAACCCTAAGCCTAACCCTCAGCCTAACCCTCATACTAACACTAACTGTAACCCTAACCCTCACACTAACCTTAACCCTAAACCTAACCCTAACCCTCAACCAAACCCTAACCCTCACCCTCACCCTCAACCTCACCATCACCCTCACCCTAACCCTCAAACTCACCCTCACACTCATCCTCACCCTAACCCTAACCATAACCCTAACCCTCACCCTAAACCTAACCATTACCCTTACCCTCACCATGACCCTCACCCTAACCCTCACCCTCACCCTCACCGTAACCCTAACCATAATCCTAACCCTCACCCTAAACCTAACTCTGACTCTCACGCTCACCCTCACCCTAAGCCTAACCCTACACCTAAGCCTAATCCTAAGCCTAACCCGCACCCTCACCCAAACCTACAACTCAGCCTAACCCTAAGCCTAACCCTAGCACTCACCTAACCCTTACCCTCACCGTCACCCTAACCCTAATCCTCAACCTAAACCTAACCCTCACCCTAACCCTAACCCTCACACTCACCGTCACCCTCACCCTAACCCTAACCCTAGCCCTCACCCTAACCTATTCACTCACCATCACTCTAACCCTCACCCTAAACCTAACCCTAACCCTCACCCTCACCTTCACCCTCAACCTAACCCTAACCCTAACCCTAAACCTCACCCTAACCCTATTCCTATACCTAACCCTCAACATAACCCTCACCCTTACCCTCACCCTAACCCTAACGGCAACCTTAACCCTCACCCTAACTGTAACCCTAACCCTAATTCTATTTCTAACCCTCACCCTCACCATAACCCTCACTCTAACACTTACCCTCACCCTAACCCTAACCCTTACATTCAACCTAAACCTAACCCTCACCCTAACCCTCACACTAACCCTAACCCTACCACTACCCCTCAGCCTAACCCTCACCCTAAAAATAACCCTGACCCTAATCCTCACCCTATACCTAACCCTAACCCTTACCCTCACCCTAACCCTAGCCCTAACCCCAACACTCACACTAAACCTAACCCTCACCCTAACAATAAAGCTAACCCTACCTCTCACCCTAACACTCAACCTAACCTTAATCCTCACCCTAATCCTAACCTTAACCCTAGACCTCAGCCTCACCCTAGCCCTCACCCAAACCCTAAAACTAAAACTAACCATACCCTAACCCTAAACCTAACTCTCAACCTCACCCTCATCCTCACCATCACTCTCACCATAACCCTCACCCTCACCCTAAACCTAAGCATAACCTTAACCCTCACTCTAAACCTAACTCTGACCCTTACCCTCACCCTCATCCTAAGCCTAACCCTAAACCTAAGCCTAATCTTTAACCTACCCCTCACCCTCACCCTCACCCTAAACCTAAACCTTACCCTAACCCTAACCCTAATCCTATCCCTCACCCTAACCCTTACCCTCACCATCACTCTAACCCTCACACTTACCCTAACACTCACCCTAACCCTAACCCTAACCCTCACCCTCACCCTCACCCTAACCCTAACCCTAACACTCACCCTAACCCTAACCCAAATCCTAACCCTACACCTCAACATAACCCTCACACTCAACCTAATCCTAACGGTAACCCTAACCCCCACCCTAACCCTAAGCCTAACCCTCATGCTATCCCTAACCCCCACCCTCACCCTAACCCTCACTCTAACCCTTACCCTCATCCTAACCCTAACCCTTACCCTAAACCTAAACCTCACCCTAACCCTAACCCTAACCCTAACCCACAACCTAACTCTTATACTCACCGTCACTCTAACCCTCACCCTAACCCTAACCCTAAACCTCAACCTCACCCTCACCCTAACCCTAACCCGAACCCTAACCCGAAACCTAACAGTAACTCTCAACATAACCCTCACCCTCACCCTCACCCTAAACCTATCCGTAAACCTAACCCTCACCCTAACCCTAAGCCTAACTTTAATGCTATCCTTAACTCTCACCCTCACCCTAAATTTCAATCTAACCCTTACCCTCACCCTAACCCTAACCCTAACCCTAAAACTAAACCTCACCTTAAACCTAAACCTAACCCTAACCCTCACCCTAACCCTCACACTAACCCTCACCCTAACCCTAACACTCACCGTCACCCTAACCATCACCCTACACCTTTCCGTCACCCTAATCCTAAACCTAACCCTAAGCCTAAACCTCCCATTAAAACTATCCCTCACCTCCCTCACCCTAACTCTAACCCTAACCCTCAACCAAACCCTCTTCCTAACCCTAACCCTAACACTAACTCTAACCCTCACCCTCACCCTAAGCCTAAAGTGAACCCTAACACTCACCCTCACCCTCACCTTAACTGTAACGGTATCCCTAAACCTCACCCTCACCCTAAACCTCATCCTAACCCTTACCCTCACCATAACCCTAACCCTAATCCTCACCGCAAACGTACCCTCACCCTCACCCTAACCCTCACCGTCACCTTAACCCTCACCCTTACCCTAACCCTTACCCACACTCTAAAATTCACCCTCACTCGAACCCTTACCCTAAACCTCACCCTAACCCTAACCCTCACCCTAAACCTATGTTTAACGCTCACCCTCATACTAACCCTAAACCTCAACTTAACCCTCACCCTAACCCTGACCCTAACCTTAACGCTAACCCTAACCCTCACACTCACCCTAACCCTCACCCTAACCCTTACCCTCACCCTAACCCTAACCCTAAACCTAACCTTCACACTAATCCTAACCCTCACCCCAACCCTAACCCTAACCCTAACACTCAAAATAACCCTCCCCCTAACTCTAACCTAAACCCTAATGCTATCCCTAAATCTCACCTTCACCCTAACCCTCACTCTAACCCTTACCCTCACCCTTACCCTAACCCTAACCCTAAAACTAAACCTCATCCTAACCCTCACCCTAACGCTAAACCTAACCCTAACAATCTCCCTAATCCTCACCCAAACCCTAACCCTCACAGTCACACTAACACTGACCCTAAACCATTCCCTCACCCTAATCCTAACCCCAACCCTAATCCTAACCCTCACTCTAACCCTAAACCCCACCCTAACCCTAACTCTAACCTTCAGCCAAAACCTCTTCCTAACCCTAACCCTAACCCTCAACCTACCCCTAACCCTAACCCTCACCCTAACCTTAACGCTAACCCTAAGCCTCACACTCACCCTAACCCTCACCCTAACCCTTACCCTCACCGTCACCCTAACCCTAACCCTAACCCTCACACTAAACCTAACCCTCACCCCAACCCTAACCCTCACCCTAACCCTAACACTCAACATAACCCTCACCCTCACCCTCACCCTAAACCTACCCGGAAACCTAACCCTCCCCCTAACTCTAAGCTAAACCCTAATGCTATCCCTAAACCTCACCCTCACCCTAACCTCATTCTAACCCTTAGCCTCACCCTAACCCTAACTCTAACCCTAAAGCTAAACCTCATCCTAACCCTCACCCTAACCCTCACCCTAACCCTAAACCTAACCCTAACAATCAACCTAACCCTCACCCTAACTCTAACCCTCACAGTCACCCTAACACTGACCCTAAACCTTTCCCTCACCCTAATCCTAACCCTAAACCTAATCCTAACCCTCATTCTAACCCTAACCCTCACCCTAACCCTAACGGTAACACTCAGCCAAACCCTCTTCCTAACCCTAACCCTAACCCTCAACCTAACCCTAACCCTCAACCTAACCCTCACCGTAACCCTAAACCTCACCCTCACCCTAACCCTAAACCTCACCCTCACCCTCACCCTCACCCCCAGCCTAACTCGAACCCTAACCATAATCCTAACCCTAACCCTAACCCTCAACCTAATCCTAACACTAACCCTAATCCTAACCCTCAATCTAACCATAACCCTCACCCTAACCCTAACGGTAACCCTCAGCCAAACCCTCTTCCTAACCCTAACCCTAACCCTCAACCTAACCCTAACCCTAAACCTGACCCTCACCCTAACACCAACCATATCCCTAACCCTCAACCTAACACTAACACTCACCCTTGCCCTAACCCTAAACCTAAACCTCACCCTACCCCTAACCCTAACCCTAATGCTATCCCTAACCCTCACCCTCACCCTAACCCTAACACTAACACTAAACATCACCCTAACCCTCACCCTATCACTAAACCTAAACCTAACCCTCACTCTAACGCTCACCATAACCCTCAACTTAACCCTAACCCTCACCCTCACCCTAACTCTCACCTTAAACCTTACCCACACCCTAACACTAACCCTAACACTAACTCTAACCCTCACCCTCACCGTAAGCCTAACCTGAGTTCTAACTCTCACCCTAATTCTAACGCTATCCCTAAACCTCACCCTCACCCTAAACCTCATCCTAACCCATACCCTCACCATAACCCTAACCCTAAACCTAACCCTAACCCTCACCCTCACCCTAACTCTCACCATAACCTTAACTCTCACCCTAACCCTAACCGTCACCCACACCCTAAACCTCACTCTCACCCGAACCCTCAAACTCACCCTAAACTTACCATAAACCTCACCCTAACCCTAACCCTCACCCTAAACCTAACTCTAACCCTCACCCTCATACTAAACCTAACGTTCACCTAAACCCTCACCCTAACCCTCACCCTACCCCTATCGTTAACCCTAACCCTCACTCTCAACCTAACCCTCACCCTAACCCTTATCCTAACTCTAACACTAAACCTAACCCTAACCCTCACATTAAACCTAACCCTCATCCTAACCCTAACCCTACCCCTCACCCTAGCCCTCACCCAAACCCTAACACTAAACCTCACCCTAACCCTAACCGTAACCCTCACCTTCACCCTAACCCTCATCTACACCCTCACCCTCACCCTCAGCCTAACCCTAACCCTAACACTAAACCTAATGCTGACCCTAACCCTAAACCTCACCCTCAGCCTAACCCTAACCCTAACACTAAACCTAACGCTGACCCTAACCCTAAACCTCACCCTCAGCCTAACCCTAACCCTAACCCTAATCCTAACCCTAACTCTCACACTCACTCTCACCCTAACTCTAACCCTAAACCTAAAGCTGACTTTCACACTAGCCCCAACCCTATCCCTAACCCTCAACCTAACACTAACCCTCACCCTAACCCTAAACCTAAACCTAACCCTCACCCTAACCCTAAACCTAACCCTAATGCTATCCCTAACCCTCACCCTCACACTAACCCTCACTCAAACCCTTACTCTCACCCTAAACCTCACCCTAACCCAAAAACTAAAATTAACCATCACCCTAACGCTCTCCCTAACCCTCAACCTAACCCTAACCCTCACTCTCACCCTAACCCTCACCCTAAATCTTACCCTCACCCTAACCCTAACCCTAACCCTAACTCTAACCCTCACCCTCACCCTAAGCATAACCTGAAACCTCACCCTCACACTACCCTCACGCAAACTCTAACGCTGTCCCCAAACCTCACCCTCTCACTCAATCTCATTCTAACCCTTACCCTCACCATAACCCTAACCCTAACCCTAACCCTAATCCTCACCACAACCCTAACCCTCACCCTCACCCTAACCCTCAACTTCACCTTAACCCTCACCCTAACCCTAACCTTCACACACACCCTAAAACTCACCCTCACCTGAAACCTCCCCCTCACCATAACCTTACCCTAAACCTCACCATAAAACTAACCCTCACCCTAAACCTAACTCTAAACTTCATCCTCATACTAACCCTAACCCACACCTTAACCCTCACCCTAACCCTCACCCTAACCCTAACGCTACCCTTAACCCTCAATCTCACCCTAAACCTCACCCTAACCCTTATCTTCACACTAACACTAACCCTAACACGAGCCCTCACATTAACCCTAACCCTCACCCTAAACTTAACCCTACACTTCACCCTACCCCTCACCCGAACCCTAACCCTAAACCTCACCCTAACCCTAACCCTAACCCTCAACTTCACCCTAACCCTCACTGTCACCCTACCCTCACCCTAACCCTATCCCTCACCTACACCCTCACAATCACCATCACCTTCAACCTCACCCTAACACTCATGCTCACACTAAACATCAACCTAACCCTAACCCTCACCCTTAACTTAACCCTAATCCTCACCCTAACCCTAACTCTCACCTACCTTAAACCTCACACTCACCATAACCCTTACCATAACCCTAACCCTAAGCCTTTCCTAACTGAAAACCTCACCCTCAACCTAACCCTCACCCTAACACTCAACCTAACCCTAACCCTCACCCTCACCCTAACCCTCACCTTAAACCTTACCCTCAGCCTAACCCTAACCCTGACCCTAACTCTAACCCTCACAGTCACCCTAAGCCTAAACGGAATCCTAACCCTCACACTAACCCTCACCCTAACTCTAATGCTATCCCTAAGCCTCACCCTCACCCTAAACCTCATCCTAACCCTTACCCTCACCATAACCCTAACCCTAATCCTCACCGCAACCCTAACCCTCACCCTCACCCTAACCCTCACCGTCACCTTAACCCTCACCCTTACCCTAACCGTCACCCACACTCTAAAATTCACCCTCACCCGAACCCTTAACCTAAACCTCCCCCTAACCCTCACCCTCACCCTAAACCTAAGTCTAACGCTCACCCTCATACTAACCCTAACCCTCAACTTAACCCTCACCCTAACCCTGACCCTAACCTTAAGGCTAACCCTATCCCTAACACTCACCCTAACCCTTACCCTCACCCTAACCCTAACTCTAATCCTAATCCTCACCCCAACCCTAAACCTAACCCTAACCCTCAATATAACCCTCACCCTCACCCTCACCCTAAATCTACCCTTAAACCTAACCCTCCCCCTAAGTCCAAGCTAAACCCTAATGCTATCCCTAAACCTCACCCTCACCCTAACCCTCACTCTAACCCTTACCCTCACCCTTACCCTAACCCTAACCCTAAAACTAAACCTCATCCTAACCCTCACCCTAACCCTAAACCTAAACCTAATCATCACCCTAACCCTCACCCTAACCCTAACCTTCACAATCACCCTAACACTGACCCTAAACCTTTCCCTCACCCTAATCCTAACCCTAACCCTCCCTAATCCTAACCCTCACTCTAACCCTAACCCTAATCATAATGCTATCCTTAACCCTCACCCTCACCCTAAATCTCACTCTAACGCTTACCTCACCCTAACTCTAATCCTAACCCTAAAACTAAACCTCAACTTAACCCTCACCTTAACCCTAAACCTAACCCTAACCCTCACCCTAACGCTCACCCTAACCATCATCCTAAACCTAACACTCACCTTCACCCTAACCCTAAACCTAAAACTTTCCCTCACCCTAATCCTAAACCTATCCTTAAGCCTAACCCTCACACTAACCCTATACCTCACCCTAACCCTAACTCTAAATCTAAGCCAGTCCCTCTTCCTAACCCTAACCCTAATATTCAACCTAACCCTAACACTAACACGAAACCTAATTCTCACCCTAACCCTAAACCTCACCCTCACTCTCACCCTCACCCTCAGCCCAAACCTAACCCTAACCCTAATGCTAACCCTAACCCTCACTCTCACCCTAATCCTCACACTAACCCTTATCCTCACAGTAACCCTAAACCTAACCCTAACCCGCACATTAACGCTAACCCTCACCCTAACCCTAACCCTACCCTTCACCCTACCTCTCACCCTAACCCTAACCCTAACCCTCAGCCTAACCCTAACCCTAAACCTCAACTTCACCCTAACCCTCACCTACACCCTCATCCTCACCCTCAGCCTAACCATAACCCTAACCCTAAACCTGACCCTCATCCTAACCCTAAACCTCACCCTCACCCACACCCTCACCCTCAGCCTAACCCTAACCCTAACCCTAATCCTAACACTAACCCTCACACTCCCCCTCACCCTAACTCTAACCCTCACCCTAACGCTGACTTTCACCCTAACACCAACCCTATCCTTAACCCTCATCCTAACCCTAACCCTCACCCTAACACTAATCCTAAAACTCACCCTAACCGTAACCATAACCCTAATGCTAACCCTAACCCTCATCCTCACCCTAACCCTTACCCTCACCCTCACCCTAACCCTAACCCTCAGCCTAACCCTCATCCTAACCCTAACCCTAACCCTCACACTAACCTTAACCCTAACCCTAACCCTCACCCAAACACTAACCCTCACCCTCACCTTCACCATCACCCTCACCCTAACCCTCACCGTCAACCCCACCCTAACCCTAACCCTAACCCTCATCCTCACCCTCACCCTCACCCTCGCCCTCAACCTAACCCTTACCCTCACCCTAACCCTAAGTCTAACCTGAGCCCTAACCCTCACCCTAACTCTGACCGTATCCATAAACCTCACCCTCACCCTAAACCTCATCGTAACCCTTACTGTCACCGTAACCCTAAACCTAACCCTAAACCTATTCCTCACCAAAACCCTAACCCTCACCCTCACCCACAACCTCATCATCACCCTCACCATAACCCTCAACCTCACTCTCACCCTAACCCTAAACATAACCCTAACCCTCACCCTAAACCTAACCCTCACCCTCACCCTCACCATCAGCCAAACCCTAACCTTCAACCTCACCCTCAAACTATCCCGAACAATAACCCTAAACCTCACCCTAAACCTAACTCTGACACTCACCCTCACCCTCACCCTAAGCCTAACCCTACACCTAAGCCTAATCCTAAACCTAACCATCACCCTCACACTCACCCTAAACCTAAACCTCACCCTAACCCTAACCCTTACCCTTGCCCACATCCTAACCCTTACCCACACGTCAACCTAACCCTAACCCTCACCCTAACCCTAATCCTCCCCCTACCCCTAACCCTAACCCTCAACCTCACCCTCACCCTAAGCCTAACCTTAACCCTCACCCTAACCCTTACCCTCCCCTGAACCTTAACCCTAGCCTAACCCTCATCCTAAACCTAACCCTAAACCTAATCCTCACCAAAACAGTAACCCTCACCCTCACCCTAACTCTCACCGTCACCTTAACACTCACTCTAACCCTAAACGCCACACACACCCTAAAACTCACCCTAACCGGAACCCTCACCCTCACCCTAAGCCTACCCCAAACCACATCCTAACCCTAACAGAAACCCTCACCCTCACCCTAACCCTAACACTAACCCTAATGCAAACACTAGCCCTCACCCCCACACTTACCCTAATCCTAAACCTAACCCTCACCCTAAACCTAATGCTAACCCTAAACCTAAACCTCACCCTAACGCATACCCTAACCCTTACCCTCACATTCAACCTCACCCTAACACTAACCCTAACCCTCACCCTAACCCTAACCCTACCCCTACCCCTCAGCCTAATCCTCACCCTAAACCTAACCCTAACCCTAATGCTCACCCCATAGCTAACCCTAATCCTAACCCTCACCCTAACCCTCCCCCTCACCGTAACCCTAATGCTAACATTAACCCTCAACCTCACCTTAAACCTTGCCCTAACCCTTACCCTCACCTTAACCCTATCCCTCAGCTTCTCCCTAACATTAACCCTAACCCCAACCCTAATCCTCACACTAACCCTAACCCTCACTCTAAACCTAACCATACATGTCACCCTAACGCTAACTTTAACCTAACCCTAACCCTAACCCACACCCTAACCCTAACATTAACCCTCACCCTAATCCACACCTTAAACCTCAGCCTAACCTTAACCCTCACATTACCCTCACCCTTACCCTTACCCTACCCCGAACGCTAATCCTAACCCTCAGCCTAACACTCATCCTAACCCTAACCCTAACCCTACCCGGCACCCTAACCTTAACTCTAACCCTAACCCTAATCCTCACACTAAACCTAACCCTCACCCATAACCTAACCGTACTCGCCACCCTAACCCTAACTTTAAACTAACACTAACCCTAACACTCACACTAACCCTAACCCTAAACCTAAACCTCAACCTCACCCTAAACCTCACAGTCAACCTAACCTTCACTCTAACGCTAACCCTCACCCACACCCTAACCCTCACCCTGACACTCAGGCTAATCCTAACCCTCACTCTCACCCTAACCCTCATCCTAACACTTACCCTCACCCTAACCCCAACCGTAACCCTAACCCTCACACTAAACCTAACCCTCACCCTAACAATAACGCTAACCCTACCCCTCACCCTAACACTCACCCTAACCCTAGCCCTCACCCTAATCCTAAACTTAACCCTAGACCTCAGCCTCAATCTAGCCCTCACCCTAACCCTAAACCTAAAACTAACCATAACAATAAGCATAAACAAAACTCTCACCCTCACCCTCAGCCTCAGCATCACACTCACACTAACCCTCACCCTCACCCTCACCCTCACCCTAATCCTAACCATAACCCTAACACTCAACCTAAACCTAACTCTGACCCTCACCCTCACACTCACTCTAAGCCTAACCCTAAACCTAAGCCTAGACCTAAACCTAACCCTCACCCGCACCCTCAACCTAAACCTAAACCTCACACTAACACTAACCCTAAACCTAGCCCTCACCCTAACCCTTACACTCACCATCACTCTAACGCTCACCCTAACCCTTACACTCACCCTAACCCTAACCCTAAGCCTCACCCTCACCCTCACACTAACCCTAACACTAACCCTCACCCTAACCCTAAACCTAACCCTAAACCTACAAATCAACATAATCCTCATCCTAACCCTAACCCTAATGGTAACCGTAACACTCACCCTAACACTAACCCTAACCCTAATGCTATCCCAAACCGCCACCCTCACCCTAACCCTCACTCTAACCCTTACCCTCACCCTAACCCTCACTCTAACCCTCACCCTCACCCTAAACCTAACCCTAACATTAAACCTAAACCTCACCCTAACCCTAACCATAACCCTATCCCTCACCCTAACCCTTACCCTACCGTCACTCTAACCCTCAACCTAACCATAACCCTCACACTAACCCTAACCCTAAACTTCACCCTCACCCTCATCCTAACCCTAACCCTCACCATAACCCTAACCATAACCCTAATGCTATCCTTAACCCTCACCCTCACCCTAAATCTCACGCTAACCCTTACCCTCACCCTAAGCCTAACCCTAACCCTAAAACTAAACCTCAACCTAACCCTCACCTTAAGCCTAAACCTAACCCTAACACTCACCCTAACACTCACCCTAACCCTCATCCTAATTCTAACACTCACCATCACACTAACCCAACTCCTAAAACTTTCCCTCACCCTAATCCTAACCCTAACCCTAAGCCTAAACCTCACACTAACCCTATCCCTCACCCTAACCCTAACCCTAACCCTCAACTTAACCCTAACCCTAACCCTAACCCTAAACCTAATTTTCACCCTAACCCTAAACCCCACCCTCACCCTCACCCTCACCCTCAGCCTAACACTAACCCGAACCCTAACCCTCACTCTCACCCTCACCCTCACCCTTACCCTAAACCTAACTCTAACCCACACCCTCACCCTAATCCTCACCCTAACCCTAACTCTAAACCTTACCTAACCGAAAACCTCACCTTCACCCTCACCCTCACCCTAAAACTCACCCTCACACTAGCTCTCACCCTAACTCTAACCCTCACCCCAGCCCTAACCCTAACCCTCACCCTCACCCTCACCCTAACCCTAATCCTAACCCTAACCCTCATCCTAACAATAACCCTAACCTAAAGCTAACCCTAAACCTTACCCTCACCCTAACCCTCACCCTAACCCTTACCCTCACCCTAACCCTAACCCTCACCCTCAACCTAACCCTCACCCTAAACCTAATGCTAACACTCACCCTAACCTTAACCCTAATCCTAAACATCACCCTCACCCTAACTCTCACCCTGACCTTTACCCTCAACCTAACCCTTATCCTAACCCTAAAACTAACTCTCACACTAACCCTAACCCTAAACCTAACCCTCACCCTAACCATAAACCACACCCTCACCCTCCCGGTCACCCTCAGCCTTACACTAATCCTACCCCTAATCCTAACCCTCATCCTCAACCTCACCCTAACTCTAATGCTAAACCTAAACCTAATACTCACCCACATCCTCCCCCTAACCTTAACCCTATCCCTATCCCTCACCCTAACCGTAACACTCACCCTATACCTCACCCTCACCCTACCCCTAAACCAAACCCTAACCCTCACCCTAAATCTCACCATCACCCTAACCCACACCCTAAACCTAACCCTCAACCACACCCAAACCCTCACCCTCACCCGAACCCTAACCCTCACACGAACACTCACCCTCACCTTAACACTCAACCTCACAATAAATATCACCCTAAACCTAACTCTCACCCTAAACATAACCCTAACACTTACCCGAAACCTAACCCTCAAACTAACACTAACCCTCACACTGCCCCTCACCCTAACTCTCAAACTAACCTTAAACCTCACCCTAACCCTTACCCTAACCCTAATCCTAACCCTCACCCTCACCCTATCCCTAACCCTAACTCTCATACAAACCCTAAGGGTAAACCTAATGCTAAACCTAAACCTCACCCTCACCCTAACCCTCACCATAACCATTACCCTCAACCTAACCCTAATCCTAACCCTCACACTAAACCTAAAACTCACCCTAACTCTAACCCTAAACCTCAAACTATACCTAACTCTCACACTAACCCTACCCCTCAGACTAACCCTCAACCTAAACCTAACACTAACCCTAATCCTCACCCTATCCCTAACCTTAACCCTAACCCTCACCCAAAACCTCACCCTCACCCTAACCCTCACGCTAACCCTAACCCTCACCCTCGCCCTAACCCTCACCCTAACCCTTACCCTCAACCTAACCCTAAACCTCACCCTCACCCCAACCCTCACCGTAACCTTTACCTACACCCTAACCCTCACCCTAAGCCTAACCCTAAACCTAACACTCACCCTAACCCTAAACATAACCCTAACCCTAACCCTCAACCTAAATCTCACCCCAACCTTTACCCTCAAACTTACCCAAACGCTAACCCTAAACCTAACACTCACACTAACCCTAACCCTAACCCTCACCCTAACACAAACCCTAACCCTAACGCTAACCCTCACACTAACCCTATCCCTAACCCTCAGCCTAACCCTCACCCAAACCCTAACCCTAACCCTAACCCTCACCCTCACCCTCACCCTAACCCTCACACTCACCCTAAAACTCACCCTAACCCTTACCCTACCCCTCTCCCTAAACCTAACCCTAATCCTCAACCTAACCCTAGCCCTACCCCTAACCCTCACCCTCACACTAAACCTAAACTTAAGGCTAACCCTCACCTTAACCCTAATCCTCACCCACACCCTATCCCTCACTCTCACCCTCACCCTCACCCGAACCCTCAACCTCTCCCTAACCCTCAACTTCACCCTAAACATCACCCAAACCCTAACCCTCACCCTAATCCTAACCCTAACCCTAACCCTCACCCTAAAACTTACCCTCACCCTATCCCTAATCGTAACCATAACCATAGCCCTCACACTAACCATAACCCTCACTCTAACCCTAATCCTAACCCTAACCCTAACCTTCACCCTCACCCTGACCCTCACCCTCAGCCTAACCCTAACCCTAACACTATTCCTAATTCTAACTCTCACCCTCAACCTCTCCCTAAACCTAACCCTAACCCTCACCATCACCCTGAACCTCACCCTAACCCTCACCCTCACCCTCACACTAACCATCAACATCTCGCTAAACATCACCCTAACCCTCACCCTCACCCTAACCCTAACCCTTACCCTCACCATTATGCTAACCCTCACCCTAACCGTAATGCTAACCCTAAACCTCACCTTCACCCTAAACCTCACCCTAAACCTTATCCTCATACTAACCCTAAGCCTCACCCTAACCCTATCCCGGCACCTCACCCTTACTCTCCCCCTAACCCTAACCCTAACCCTAACCCTCACCTTAACCCTTACCCTAACCCTAACCCTCACCCTAAACGTAACCCTCACCCTAACACTATCCCTCATATTAAACTTAACCCGAACACTCACCCTCACCCTCGAACTCACCCTCACCCTAATCCTAACCCTCTGCCTAACCCTAATCCTAACCCTAATCCTAATCCTATCCCTCACCCTCCTGCTAACCCTAACACTAACCCTAACCCTCACCCTAACCCTAAGACTGACCCTCACCCTAACCCTCACCCTAACCCTTACACTCAACCTAACCCTATCCCTAACTCTAAATCTAACCCTAACTCTCACCCGAACACTCAACCTCACCCTAACCCTCACCCTCACACTAAAAATCACGCTAAACCTAACCCTCACCCTAACCCTAACCCTAACCCTCACCCTAAACCTAACCCTCACAGTAACCCTAAGCCTCACCCTAACCTTCACCCTCACTCTCACCCTCACCCTCACCCTTACCCTAAACCTAACCCTAACCCACACCCTCACCCTAATCCTCACCCTAACCCTAATTCTAAACTTTCCCAAACCGAAAACCTCTCCCTCACCCTCACCCTCACCATAACACTCACCCTAACCCTAACCCTCACCCTAAACCTAACCCTCACAGTAACCCTAAGCCTCACACTAACCTTCAACCTCACTCTCACCCTCACCCTCACCCTTACCCTAAACCTAACCCTAACCCACACCCTCACCCTAATCCTCACCCTAACCCTAATTCTAAACTTTCCCTAACCGAAAACCTCTCCCTCACCCTCACCCTCACCATAACACTCACCCTCACACTAGCTCTCACCCTAACTCTAACCCTCACCCCAGCCCTAACCCTAACCCTCACCCTCATCATCACCCTAACCCTAATCCTAACCCTAACCCTCATCCTAACACTAACCCTAACCTAATGCTAACCCTTAGCCTCACCCTAACCCTTACCCTCACCCTAACCCTAACTCTCACCCTCAACCTAACCCTCACCCTAACCCTAATGCTAACACTTACCCTAACCTTAACCCTAATCCTACACCTCACCCTCACCCTAACTCTCACCCTGACCTTTACCCTCAATCTAACCCTTATCCTAACCCTAAAACTAACCCTCACACTAACCCTAACCCTAACCCTAACCCTCAACCTAACCCTCATCATAACCCTAATCCTAACCCTATCCCTCACCCTCACCATGCCATAAACCTAACCCTCACCCTAACCGTAAACCACACGCTCACCCTCCCGATCACCCTCAGCCTTACACTAATCCTAACCCTAATCCTAACCCTCACCCTCAACCTCACACTAACTCTAATGCTAAACCTAACCCTAACACTCACCCACACCCTCACCCTAACCTTAACCCTATCCCTATCCCTCAACCTAACCCTAACCCTCACCCTATACCTCACCCTCACCCTAACCCTAAACCAAACCCTAACCCTCGCCTTAACCCTAATACTAAACCTAACCCTCATCCTCACACTAAACCTCACCCTAACCCTTACTCTCAACATAACCCTAACTCTAACCCTAACCCTCACCCACAACCTAACTCTCAACCTCACCCTCACCCTAACACTCTCCCTAATCCTAACCCTAACCCTAATCCTAAACCTAACCCTCACCCTCAAACTCACCCTAACCCTAACCTTAACCCTAACCCTAAGCCTCACCCTCACCCTCATCCTAACCCTCACACTCACCCTAAAACTCACCCTAAACCTAACCCTACCCCTCTCCCTAAATCTAATCCTAACCCTCAACCTAACCCTAACCCTACCCCTAACCCTCACCCTCACACTAAACCTAAACCTAACGCTAACCCTCACCCTAACCCTAATCCTCACCCACACCCGAACCCTCATATTCACCCTAACCCTCAATCTTACCCTAAACATCACCCAAACCCTAAGCCTCACCCTAATCCTAACCCTAACCCTAAACCTCACCCTACCACTCACCCTAACACTTACCCTCAGCCTATCCCTAATCATATCCCTAACCATAACCCTCACACTAACCATAACCCTCACTCTAACTAATCCTAACCCTCACCCAAACCCTTATTCTCACACTAACCCTAACCCTAACCTGAAACCTAACCCTCACCCTAACCTAACCCTTACACTCACCCTAACACCAACCCTCACACTAACCCTCACCCAAACCCTAACCCTTACCCTAACCAAAATCCTACCCCTACACCTAACCCTCACCCTCACCCTAACGCTAACCCTAACCCCAACATTCACTGTCACCCTCACCCTCAACCTCACCCTAACTCTCACAGTCATCCAAAACATCATCCTAACCCTCAACCTAACCCTAACACTTACAGTAACCCTAAACCTAACCCTCAACCTCAACCTAACCCTAACCCTAACCCTCATCCTCACCCTAACCCTAACCCTAACCCTCACCCTCACCCTAATCCTAACCCTAACCCTAACCCTATCCCTCACCCTAACCCTCAACCTTACCCTAATCCTAACCCTAACCCTCACCATTGACCTAACCCTAAACCACACCCTAACCCTCACTCTCACCCTCACCGAACCGTCACCCTCACCCTAACCCTCAGCCTCACCCTAAATATCACCCTAACCCTATCCCTCAATCTAACCCTAATCCTAACCCTCACCCTAACCCTAAACCTAAAACTAACCCTCACCCTCAACCTAATCCTCACCCTAAACCTAACCCTAATCCTTACCTAACTGAAAACCTCAACCTCACCTTCACACTCACCCTAACACACACCCTCACCATAGCCGTCACCCTAAGCCTATACCTCACCCTAACCCTAACCCTAAACCTCACCCTCACCCTCACCCTAACCCTAACCCTAACCCTCACCCTCACCCTAACCCTAAACCTAAACCTAACCCTCACATTAATCCTCACCCTAATCCTAACCCTAACCCTAACCCTCACCCTCAGACTAACCCTCAACCTAAGCCTTTCCCTCAACCTGACCCTAACCCTAACTCTAACCCTCACACTAACCCTAACCCTCACACTAACCCTAACCCTACCTCTCACTTAACCCTCACCCTCACCCTAAACCTAAACCTAACCCTCACCCTAACACTCAACCTAACTCTAACCCTAACACTCACCCTAACCCTCACCCTCACACTAACCCTCACATTTAACCTAATCCTCACTCTCAACCTCACTCTCACCATAACCCTCACCGTCACCCTAAACTTAACCCAAACCCTAACCCTCACCCTAACCCTAAACCTAACCCTAACCCTCACCCTCACCCTAACCCTAACCCTAAACCTAACTCTAAACCTAACCCTAACCCTAACCCTCACCCTAAACCTAACACTAACCCGCACCCTAACCCTAACTCTTACCCTAACCCTAACCCTCACCCTAACCCTAAATCTTACCCTCACCCTAAACCTAATGCTTACCCTAACCCTAAACGTAATGCTTACCCTCAACCTAACCCTCAGCCTCACCCTAAACATCACCCTAACCCTATCCCTCAATCTTAACCCTAACTCTCACACTCACCCTAACCCTAACCCTAAAACTAACCCTCACCCTCAAACTAATACTCTCCCTAATCCTAACCGTAATCCTTACTTAACTGAAAACCTCACCCTCACCCTCACACTCACCGTAACCCACACCCTCACCGTGGCCCTCACCCTAAACCTAAAACTCACCCTAACTATAACCCTAAACCTCACCCTCACCCTCACACTAACCTTAACCCTAACCATCACCCTAACCCTCACACTCACCCTGACTCTAACCCTAACCCTAACCCTAACCCTCACACTAACCCTAAACCTCACACTAACCTTAACCCTACCTCTCATCCTAATCCTCACACTCACCCTAACCCTAACCCTAACCCTAACCCTCAACCTAACTCTAACCCTAACCCTCACCCTAACCCTAACCCTCACAATAACCCTCACATTCAACCTAATCTTCACCCTAACAAAAACCTTAACTCTTACCTAACCAAAACCCTCATCTTCACCCTCATTCTCACCCTAACCCTCACACTTACCCTGGACCTCACCTTAACCCTAACCCTAACCCTAACCGTAACCTTCACCCTCACCCTCACCGTCACACTCAGCCTAACCCTAACCCTACCCCTAATCCTAAACCTAACCCTCAACCTCACCCTCACCCTAACCCTAACCCTAACGCTAATCTTCACTCTCACACTCACCGTCACCCTCAGTCTTACCATAACCCTCACCCAAATCGTAAACATTACCCTCACCCTCACACTCACACTAACCCTAAACCTCACCCTCACCATAGCCCTCACGCTAAACCTAAACCTCACATTAACCCTAACCCTAAACCTCACTCTTACCCTAAACCTAACCCTAACCCTAACAATAACCCTAACCTTAACCCTAATCCTAAAGCTAACCCTCACCCTAACCCTAACCCTAAACCTAAAACTCACCCTAACCCAAATCCTAACCCTAAACCTCACCCTCACTGTCACCATCACCCTAAACCTGACCCTCAATCTCACCCTCACCCTAACCCTCACACTAACCCTAGACCTCACCCTAACCCTAACCCTACCCCTCAACCCTCACCCTCATACTCAACCTAAACCTTAACCAAAACCTAATCCTAACCCTAACCCTCACACTCAACCTTACCCTATTCCTAACCATAACCCTAACAATCACCCTCACCCTCAGCCTCACCCTAAAACTCACCCTCAACCTCACCCTCACCCTAACCCTCACCATCACCTTAAACTTCACCCTAACCCTAACCCTCCCCCTAACCCTAAACCTAACCCTAACCCTCACACTAACCCTCGCACTACGCCTGACCCTAACCCTAAAAATAACCCTCACCCAACCCTGACCCTCACCCTAACTTTCATTCTAACCCTAATCCTAACCCTAACCCTAAACCTCACCCTCACCCTCACCCTCAGCCTCAGCCTCAGCCTAACCCTAACCCTACACCTAACCCTCACCCCCTGACTCACACTAACACTAACCTTAACCTAATGCTAACCCTCACCCTCACCCTCAACCTAACCCTAACCCTCACCCTAACAATAACTTTAACCCTAACCCTAAACCTAAACATAACGCTAACCCTCACACTAACCCTAAACCTAACCCTATAACTCACCCTAACATTAAACCTACCCCTAACCCTTACCCTAAACCTAACCCTCACCCTAAACCGAAAGCTAACCCTAACTTCATCTTCAACCTAACCCTAACCCTCACGCTTATCCTCACACTAACCCTAAACCTAACCCTAACCCTAACCCTCACACTAACCCTAACCCTCACACTAACACTAATCCTACCCCTCACACTAACCTTGACCCTAACCCTAACCTTAACCCTCATCCTAACCTTAAACCTCAACCTAACCCTCACCCACAACCCAATCCTCACTGTAACCCAAACCCTAACACTTACCTACCGGAAACGCTCACCCTCACCCTCACCCTCACCCTAACCCTCACCCTCACCCTAGCCCTTACCCTAAACTTAACCCACACCCTAACCCTAACACTAACACTCATCTACACCCTAACCCTAAACCTAAACCTAAACCTAATCCTTAGCATAACCCTCACCCTAACCCTAATACAAACCCTTACCCTAACCCTCACCCTAACCCTCACCCTCACCCTAATCATCACCCTAGCTCTAATCCTCACCCTAACCCTAAACCTCACCCCAGCCCTCACCTTAACCCTAACCCTAAAGCTCACCCTAACCCTCAGCCTCACCCTCAACCTCAAACTAACCCTCACCCTAGCCCTAACCCTCACCCTAACTCTAAATCTCACCCTAACCCTCACCCTCACCCTATCACTAAAGCTCACCCTAACCCTCACCCTCACCCTCAAACTCACCATAACCCTAACCCTCACCCTCACACTAATTCTAACCTTAACACCAACCCTCACCCTCACCCTCACCCTAACCCTTACCCTCAGCTTAACCCTAACCCTCACCCTCACCATAACCCTCACTCTAAACCTTACCCTCACCCTAACCGTACCCTAAAACTAACCCTAACTCTAACCCTCACCCTAAACCTCACACTAACCCTAACCCTAACCCTAAATTTCACCCTAACCCTAAACCTCAAACTCACCCTAACCCTCACCGTTAAACTTACCCTCACCCTAACCTTAACCCTAACCCTAACCTTCACACTAACCCTAAACCTAACCCTCAGCCTAACGCTCATCCTAAACGTAACCCTAACCCTAACCCTCACCCTAACCCTAACACTCATCCTCACCCTCAAGCTCAACCTAACCCTAACCTAACCCTAATCCTAACCCTAACCCTAACCCTAACCCTCAGCCTCACCAAAACTGTAACCCTAACCCTAACCCTCACCCTCACCCTCGCCCTCAGACTAACCCTAACCCTAACCCTAAAACTCATCCTCACCCTGACCCTAACCGCAAACCTAACCCTAATCCTAACACTAACCCTCACCCTCACACTCACCCTAACTCAAACCCTAACCCTAACCCTAACCCTAACGCTCACACTGAAGGTAATCCTCACCCTATCCCTAACGCTAACCCTAATCCTCACAGTAACCCTCACCCTCAACCTAACCCTAATGATAACCCTAACCCGTGCCCTCACAGTAACCCTCACCCTAATCCTTACCCTCAATCTAACCCTAAACCTCATCCTCACCCTAACCCTCACCCTAATTCTTACCATCACCCTAACCATCAACAAACCCTATCCCTAAACCTCACCCTCACACTAACCCTCACTATCAACCTAACCCTCACCCTAAACCTAACCCCAACCCACACCCTAACCCGAACCCTCACCCGAAACCTCATCCTCACCCGAACCCTCACCCTTACCCTTACCCTCAGCCACACACTAAACATCACCCTAACCCTAACCCTCAAACTAACCCTCACCCTCACCCTAAACCTCACCCTAACCCTAACCCTAACACTTACCTAACTGAAAACCTCACCCTCACACTCACACTCACCCTAAACCTCACTCTCACCATAGCCCTCACACTAAACCTAAACCTCACCCTAAAACTAAACCTAAGACTCAACCTCACCCTCACCATAACCCTAAACCTAACCCACAGCCTAACCCTAACCCTTACCCTAAACCTAACTCTCACACTCACCCTAACCCTCACCCTAACCCTAAACTTAATCCTAACCCTAAACTTCACCCTCACCCTCACAGTCACCCTCAACCTAACCCTAAACCCTAAATCTAATCCTAACCATAACCCTCACCCTTACCCTCAACCTCAACCTAACCTAACCCTAACCCCAAACTTTACTCTCAGGCTAACCCTAACCCTAACTCTAACCCTAACCCTAATGCTAACCCTAACCCTCACCCTCACAGTCACCCTAACCCTAACGCTGACCCTCAACCATATCCTCACCCAAACCCTCACACTAACCCTAAACCTCACCCTAACCATAACCCTAACCCTTACCCTCACCCTCACCCTCAGACTAAGCTTTACCCTAACCCGAATCCTAACCCTAACCCTCACAATCACCCTAAAACTAACCCTAACCCTAAACATCACCATCATCATCACCCACACCCTCAGCCTCACCCTAACCCTCACCCACAACCTCGCCCTCACCCTAACCCTCACCATCACCCTAAACATCATCCTAACCCTAAACCTAACCCTAACCAAAACCCTCACCCTAACCCTCACCCTAACCCTCACACTAACACTAACTCTAACCCTAACCCTCACACTAACCCTAACCCTCACCCTAACCCTCACACAAACCCTAACCCTAACCCTCACCCTAACCCTAACAATAACACTAACCCTAACCCTCACCCTAACCCTAACCCTATATCTAACCCTATGCCTAAACAGCCCCCTTCGCCTACTTCTCCACCTTAGCCTAACCCTAACCCTAATCCTAATCCTAACCCTAATTCTCACTCTCACCCTCACCCCAAACCTAACCCTAACCCTAAACCTCACACACACCCTAACCCTCACCCTAACCCTAACAATAACCCTAAACCTAACCCTAAACCTTACCCTAACCCACACCCGAACACTAACTCTAACCCTAACATCAACCCTAAACCTAAACCTAAACCTCAACCTAACCCTAACCCTCACCCTAACCCTAACCCTCACCCTGACCCTGAACCTCACCCTAAACCTAACACTCACCCTCAACCTAAACCTCACCCTTATCTTTACCTTCACCATAACCCTCACCCTAAACCTAAACCTAAATCTAACCTTCACTCTAATCCTCAACCTAAACGTAAACCTAACCGAAAAACTCACCTTACCCTAACCCTAATCCTCACCCTCACCCTAACCCTCACACCAACCCTTACCCTCACCCTAACCCTAACCCAAAACCTAACCCTAACCCTCACACTAAACCTAAGCCTCAACCTAACTCTAACCCTAGCCCTCAAACTAACACTCATCCTATCCCTAACCCTAACCCTAACCCTCACCCTACCCCTAACCCTCATCCTAACCCAAAACCTCACCCTCACCCTCACCCTCACCCTCAGTCTAACCCTAACCCTAACCCTAATCCTAACCCTAACCCTAACACTAACCCTAACCCTAGCCCTCACCCTCACCCTCACCCTACCTCTAACTCTTAACCAACCCTAACCCTCACCCTGACTCTAACCCTCACCTAACCCTAACCCTCACCCTCACACTCACCCTAACCCTAACCCTAACACTCAATCTCACCCTAACCCTAAACCTAAACCTAACCCTAACCCACACCCTAAACCGAAGGCTAAATCTAACCCTCACCTTCACCCTAAACCTCTCCCTAACCCTTACACTCACTCTAACCCTAACCCTAACCCTAACCATCACACTAATCCTAACCCTTACCCTAACTCTAAATTGCACCCTAACCCTCATCCTAACCCTAACCCTAACCGTAAACCTCAGCCTCACCCGAACCCTCACCCTAACCCTAACACTCACCCACAGCCTAATCCTCACCCTCACCCGAACACTCACCCTAACCCTAAACCTCACCCTGACCTTAATCATCACACTAAACCTAACCCCCACCCTAACCCTAACGCTAACCCTCACCCTAACCCTCAGCCTCAACCTCATCCTCACACTCACCCTAAGCCTAACCCAACTTAACACTAGTCCTAAACCTAAATCTCACTGTCACATTCACCCTAACGCTAACCCTAACCCTAACACTAACCTTAACGCTCACCCTCACCCTAGATCTCACCCTAACCCTAACACTAACCCTCCCCCTAACCCTCAACCTAAGCTCAACCCTAATCCTAAACCTCACACTAACCCAAACCCTAATCCTAACCCTACCCCTCACCCTAATCCTAAACCTAACCTTAACCCTAACCCTAATCCTCACACTAACCCTAAATCTCACCCTCACCCTCACCCTAACCCTAATGTTAAACCTAACCCAAAACCTCAGACTAAACCTACACTTCACCATAACCATAACCCTACCCCTCAGCCTAAACCTCACCCTAACCCTCACCCTAACACTCATGCTAACCCTAACCCTCAGTATCATCGTAAACCTCACTCTAACACTTACCCTCACCCTAACCCTAATCCTAACCCTCACCCTCACCCGCACCCTCAGCCAAACCCTAACCCTAACCTTAATCCTAACCCTAACACTCACCCTCACCCTCACCCTAATCCTAACCCTAACCCTAAACTTCACCCTCACCCTCACCCTCACCCTAACCCTCATCCTCACCCTCACCCTCACCTTAACCCGAAACTTAACCATCACCCTAACCCTAATTCTCACCCTAACCCTAACCCTAACCCTCAACCTCAACCTCACCCTAACCCTAACACTCACCCTCACTCTAACCCTCACCGTAACCGAAATGCTAACACTAAACCTCACCCTCACCCTAACCCTCACCGGAACCCTTACCCATACCTTTAGCGTAACCTTAAACCTTACCCTAATGCTCAGACTAAACCAAGCCCTCACCCTAACCCTAACCCTACCCCTCAGCCTAACACTCACCCTAACACTAAACCTAACCCTAATTCTCACCCTATCCCTAAACCTAACCTAACCCTCACCCTCAAACTAGCCCTCACCGTAATGCTAACCCTAACCCTGCCCCTCACCCTAAGCCTCACACTCATTCTAACCCTAACCCAAAACCTCACCCTGACCCTATCCCTCACCCTAATCCTAACCGTAAACCAACACTCAACCTCAACCTAACTCTCACACTTACCCTTACCTTCACCCTCACCCTCAAACTAACCCTAATGCTAACCCTATCACCCTAACCCTCAACCTAACCCTCACCCTAACCCTCACCCTAACCATAACCATAACCGTCACCCTCAAAATAACCCTAACACTAACCTTTACCCTCACGCTAACCTTAAACCTAAACCTAACCCTATCCCTCACGCTAAATATAACCCTCACCCTAACCGTAATCCTACCCCTCAAACAAACTCACACTAACCCTAACCCTAAACCTAAACCTAACCTTCACCCTCACCCTAAACCTAAACCTAACCCTCACCATAACACAATCCCTCACCCTCACCCTCAGTCTAAGCCTAACCCTAACCCTAATCCTAACCCTAACCCTCACCCTCACCCTCACCCTAACTCTAACCTTTACACAAACCTAACCCTAAACCTCACCCTAACTCTAACCCTCACCGAACACCAAGCCTCACCCTCACACTCACTCAAACCCTAAACCTAACCCTAACCCTCACCGTCATCCTAACCTTAAACCTAACTCTAACCCTCACCCAAAACAACACCCTAACCCTGAGGCTAACTCTAACACTCACCCTCACCCTAACCTCTCCCTAACCCTTACACTAACCCTAACCTTATCCTAACCCTAACCTTAACCCTCACACTAATCCTAACCCTAACCCTAACCCTCAAATTCACCCTAAACCTAACTCTAACCCTGACCCTAACCCTAACCCTAACCCTAACCCTAACCCTCACCCTCAGTCTAACACTCACCGTCACCCTAACCCGCACCCTAACACTAACCCTCACCCACACCATAACCCTCACCCTCACCGGAACACTCAACCTGACCCTAAATCACACCCTCACCCTAAACATCACCCTAACCCTAAACCTCACACTAACCCTTACCCTCACATTAACCCTTACACTCAACCTAATCCTAACCCTAAACCTCACCCAAACCCTAACCCTAAACCTTAACCTCACCTTAACCCTAAACCTCACCATAACTCTAACCCTCCCCCTAACCCTTACCCTCACCCTAACCCTAACCCCAACCCTAAGCCTAACCCTCACACTAACCCTAACCCTCACCCTAACCCTAACCCTAACCCTCACCCTCAACCTAAACCTCTCCCTAACCCTTACACTAACCCTAACCCTAAACTAACCCTAACCCAAACCCTCACACTAATCCTAACCCTAACCCTAAACCTCACCCTAACCCTAACCCTAACCCTGACCCAAACTCTAACACTAACCCTAACCCTCACCCTAACACTAACCCTCACATCACCCGAAACCTAAACCTAAACCTAACCCTCACCTACACCCTTACCCTCACCCTCACCGGAGCACTCACCCTAACCCTAAACCTCACCCTCACCCTAAACTTCACACTAACCCTAACCCTCACCCTAACCCTAACCCTAACCCTCACCCTAAAGCTCACCCTAAACCTCACTCTCACCCTCACCCTAAGCATAACCCTAAACCTCACATTAATCCTAAACCTAAATCTCACCCTCACCCTCACCCTAACGCTCAACCTAACACTAACCTTAACCCTCACCCTAACCTTTACCCTCACCCTAATTCTAACCCCAACCCCAAACCTAACCCTCACCCTCAAGCTAATTCTTACACTCACCCTAATTGTTATCCTCATCCTAACCCTAAGCCCAAACCTAACCCTAACCCCCACACTAACACTAACCCTCACCTTAACCCTAACCATAACTCTAATCCTCACACTAACCCTAAAGCTCACCCTAACTCTCACCCTAACCATAACACTCACACTAACCCTCACCATCACGCTCACCCTCACCCTCAGCCTAACCATAACCCTCACCCTAATACGAACCCTAACCCTCACCCTCACCCTAACCGTAACCCTAATCCTAACCCTCACCCTCACCCTAACCCTAACCCTAACCCTCACCTTCAAGTTCACCCTCAGCCTAACCCTCAGCCTCAACATCACCCTCAACCTAACTGTAACCCTAACCCTAACACTCACACTAACCCTACCCCTCACCCTAATACTAACCCCAAAATTCATCCTCAACCTCACCCTCACCATAACCCTAATCCTAACACTCTCCCTAACCCTAACCCTAACTCTAACCCTCACACTAAAGCTAACCCACAACCTAATCCTAAACTTACCACTGACCCTAACCATAACAGTAACCCTAAACCTCACCCTAAGCCTAAGCTTCACCCTAACCCTTACCCTCACTCTAGCCCTCACCGTAACCCTAAACCTAACCTTATCCCTCACCCTAACCCTAACCCTCACCTAACCCTAACCCTCACCCTCAACCTAACCCTTACCCTAACACTAACCATAACATTAACCATAACCCTCACCCCAACCCTAAACCTAACCTTAACCCTAACCCTCAACCTAACCCTCACCCTAACCCAAACCCTGACGCTAACCCTCCCCCTCACCCTAACCATCAACCTAACCCTTACCCTCACCCTCATTCTAACCCTCATACTAACCCTAACCCTAACCCTAACCCTAACCCTAATCCTAACCCTAACATTAACATTAAACCTCACCCTTACCCCAAACCCTAACCTTAACCCTAACCCTCAACCTAAACTTCCCATTAACCCTAACCCTAACCCTCTCCCTCACCCTAACCCTCAACCTAACCGTTAATCTCGCCCTCACCCTAACCCTCACACTAACTCTAACACTCACCCTAACCCTAACCCTCATCCTCACCTTCGTGCTAACCCTCATCCTAACCCAAACCCTAACCCTATTATTAACATTAACCCTCAACCTCGCCTTCACTCTAAACCTAACCTTAACCCTAACCCACACCCTCACCCTCAGCCTCATCCTCACCCTCACCCTAAACTTCAGCCTCACCCTCACCCTCACGCTAACCTTAACCCTAACCCTATCCCTCACCCTATACTTAAATCGCAACCTAACCCCTAACCTAACCCTCACCTTCACCCTCAACCTAAACCTAAACCTAACCCTCACCCTAACCCTAATGCTAACCCTAACCTTCATCATCACCCTCACCCTTAACCTAATCCTTAAAGTCACCCTAAACCTAACCCTAAACTTAACACTATCCCTCACCCTAACCCTAACCCTACCCCTCACCCTACCCCTCACCCTAACCCTAAACCTAACCCTAACACTAACCCTCACACTAACCCTAACCCTAACCTTCACCCTCACCCTAACCCTGTCACCCTAACCTTCACCCTAACCCTAACCTTGACCCACATTCTAACCCTCACCCTAAAACTAACCCTAACACTAACCCTCACCCTCACCCTCAACCTAACCCTAACCCTAACCCTAACCCTCACCCTAACCCTCACCCTCACCCTCAACCTAACCCTAACCCTAACCCTAACCCTCACCCTTACCCTCACCCTCATCCTAACCTTCACACTCACCCTAAAGATCACCCTAACCAAACCCTCACCCTACCCTAACCCTAATCCTCACCCTAACCCTAACCCTCACCCGAACCCTAACCCTCACCCTCACCCACACACTAATCCTAACCCTAACCCTAAGCCTAAATTTCACCCTCACCCTAACACTCACTCAAACATTTTCCCTCACCCTAATCCTAACTCTAACGCTCACACTAACCCTAACCTTCACACTCACCCTTACCCTAACCCTAACCCTCACCCTCCCCCCCAACCTAACCCTAACCCTCACCCTCACCCTCACCCTCAACCTAACGCTAACCCTAATACTAATCCTAACCCTAACCCTCACACTATCCCTCACCCTTAAAGTAACCGTAAACCAACCCCTTCCCTCCCCTTCCCCCTCACCCTAACCCTAACAAAAACCCTAACCCTAACCCTAACAATAACCCTCAACCTAACTCTAACCCCATCACTAAACCTAACCCTTACCCTCACCCTCACTCTCACCCTCAGCCTAACCCTAACCATAATCCTAATCCTAACCCTAACCCTCACTCTCACCCTCATCCTAAATGTTACCCTAACCTTAAACCTCACCCTCAACCTCACCTTTAACCTCACTCTAACCCTAACAATAAACCTAACCCTAACCCTAACCTTCACCCTAACCCTAACCCTCACATTAAACCGAACCCTTAACCTAACCCTAAATTGCAACCTAACCCACATCCTAACCCTAACCCTAACAGTAACCCTCAGCCTCACCCTAACCCACACCATCACCCTAACCCTCACCCTAAACCTAAACCTCACCCACACCCTAACCCTAAACCTAGCCCTCACCCTAACCCTCACCCTCAACCTCATCCTCACACTCACCCTAAGCCTAACCCTAAACTTAACACTAGTCCTAAACATAATCTCACCCTCACCCTCACCCTAATGCTAACCCTAACCCTAACACTAACCTTAAAGCTCACCCTCAGCCTAGATCTCACCATAACCCTAACCCTAACCCTCACACTAACCCTCAACCTGACCCACACCCTCACCTTAAACCTAACCCTCACCCTAACCCTAAGACTCACCCTAACCCTTACACTCACCCCTAACCGTAACCTCAACCCTAATCCTAACCCTCACACTAACCATAAACCTAACCCTAACCCTACCCCTCACCCTAACCCTAAACCTAACCTTAACCCTAACATTAATCCTCACACTAAACCTAAATCTCACCCTCACCCTCACTCTAACCCTAATGTTAACCCTAAACCTCACCCTCAGACTAAACCTACACCTCAACATAACCATAATCCTACCCCTCAGCCTAACCCTCACCCTAACCCTCACCCTAACACTCAGGCTAACCCTAACCCTCACTCTCATCCTAAACCGCACTCTAACACTTACCCTCACCCTAACCCTAATGCTAACCCTCACCCTCACCCTCACCCTCAGCCTAAACTTAACCCTAACCCTAATACTAACCCTAACCCTCACCCTCACCCTCACCCTAACCTTAACCCTAACCCTAAACCTAAACCTCACCCTCACCCTCATCCTAAACCTCATCCTCACCCTCACCCTCACCTTAACCCTAACCCTAACCCTAAATCTCACCCTAGCCCTAATTCTCACCCTAACCCTCACACTAACACTCACCCTCACCCTTATCCTAACCCTAAACCTCACCCTCACCCTAACCCTCACCCTAACCAAAATGCTAACACTAAACGTCAACCTCACCCTAACCGGCACCGGAACCCTTACCCTCACCTTAAGTGTAACCTTAAACCTTACCCTAATTCTCAGACTAAACCAAACCCTCATCCTAATCCTAATCCTACCCCTCAATCTAACCCTCACCCTAACACTAAACCTAACCCTAATTCTTTCCTATCCCTAAACCTAACCCTAACCCTCACCCTCACCCTAGCCCTCACCCCAACCCTAACCCTAACCCTAACACTCAACCTAACCCTCACCCTCATCCTAATCCTAACCCTAAACCTCACCCTGACCCTAACTCTCACCCTAATCCTAACCTTAAACCTAAAACTCACCCTCACCCTAACCCTCACCCTTATGCTTACCTTCACCCTCACCCTCAAACTAACCCTAATCCTAACCCTAACCATCACCCTAACCCTCAACCTAACCCTAAACCTAACCCTAACCCTCACCCTAAACCTCACCTTAACCCTCACCCTCACACTTACCCTTACCCTCACCCTAACCCTAACCCTAACCCTAACCCTATCCCTCACACTAAATATAACCATCACCCGAACCGTAAACCTACCCCTCAATCTAACACTCATCCTAACCCTAACCCTAAACCTAAACCTAACCAACACCCTCAGCCTACACTTAAACCTAACCCTCACCGTAACACAATCCCTCACCCTCACCATCACCCACAGTCTAAGCCTAACCCTAACCCTAATCCTAACCCTAACCATAACCCTAATCCTAACTCTAACCCTCACCTGCACCCTCACCCTAACTCTAAACTTCACCTTCACTCTAAACCTCTCCCTAATCCTTACACTCACCCTAACCTTATCCTAACCCTAACCTTAACCCTCACACTAATCCTCACCATAACCTTAACCCTAATTCTCACCCTAACCCTCACTCTCAACCTCACACTCACCCTCACAATAAACCTAACCCTAAACCTAACACTAATCCTAAACCTAAATCTCACCCTCACCCTCACCCTAACACTCACCGTAACCCTTACCCTCACCCTCAACCTCACCCTAACTCTGACGCTAACCCTCACCCTAACCCTAACCCTAACACTACCCCTCAGCCTAACCCTTAACCTAAACCTAACCCTAAACCTAATCCTCACCCTATAGCTAAACCTAACCCTAAGCCTCAGCCTAACCCTCCCCTTCACTGTAACCCTAATGTTAACATTAACCCTCAACCTCACCCTAAACCTCGCCCTAACCCTTACCCTCACCTTAACCCTATCCCTCCCCTTCACCCTAACCTTAACCCTAACCCTAACCCTAATCCTCACACTAACCCTAACCCTCACCCTAAACCTAACCGTACATATCACCCTAACGCTAACTTTAACCTAACCCTAACCCTAACACACACCCTAACCCTAACACTAACCTTCAACCTAACCCTCACCCTAAACTTAAGCCTAGCCTTAACTCTCACATTACCCTCCCCCTTACCCTTACCCTCCCCCTTACCCTAACCCTAACCCTCAGCCTAACCCTCATCCTAACCCTAATCCTAACCCTCACCCTAACCTTAACCCTAACCCTAACCCTAATCCTCACACTAACCCTAACCCTCACCCTAAACTTAACCGTACACATCACCCTAACCCTAACTTTAACCTAACCCTCACCCTAACCCTAACCCTATCCCTAAACCTCAAACTCACCCTAACCCTCACTCTAACCCTAACCCTCACCCACATCCTACCCCTCACCCTAACCCGAACCCGAACACTCACCCTAACCGTCACCCTCAACCTAAACATCACCTTAACCCTAACCCTCACCCTAACATTAATCATAATCCTCACCCTCAGCCTAACCTTAACACTAACCCTAACCTAAACTTAAACCTCACCGTAACCCACACCCTAACAGTCAGGCTAACCCTAACCCTCACTCTCACCCTAACCCTCACCGTAACTTTTACCCTCACTCTAACCCTAACCGTAACCCTAACCCTCACACAAAACCTAACCCTCTCCCTAACAATAACGCTAACCCTACCCCTCACCCAAATACTCACGCTAACCCTAACCCTCACCCTAATCCTAAACTTAAGCATAGACCTCACCCTAGCCCTCACCCTAACCCTAAACCTAAAACTAACCGTAACCCTAATCCTAAACCTAACTCTCACCCTCACCCTAACCCTCACCCTCACCCTAACTCTCACCCTCACCCTAACCCTCACCCTCACCCTAACCATAACCCAAACCATCACCCTAAAACTAACTCTGACCCTCACCTTCACCCTCACCCTAAGCCTAACCCTAAACCTAAGCCTAGTCCTAAACCTAACCCTCACCCTCACCCTCAACCTAAACCTAAACCTCACCCTAACACTAACCCTAAACCTAGCCCGCATCCTAACCCTTACCCTCACCGTCACTCTGACCCTCAACCTAACCCTAACCCTCACCCTAACACTAACCCTAAGCCTTACCCTCACCCTCACCCTAACCCTAACTCTAACCCTCACCTTAACACTAAACCTAACCCTAACCCTATACCTCAACATAAACCTCACCCTCACCCTAACCCTAACGGCAACCGTAACCCTCACCCTATCCCAAACCCTATCCCTAATGCTATCCCTGTCACCCTGACCCTAACTCTCACTCTAACCCTTACCCTCACCCTCACCCTAGTCATAACCCTAACCCTAACCCTCACACTAATCCTAACCCTAACCGTAACCCTAACCCTCAACATAATCCTCAACCTCACACTCACCCTAACCCTAACCGGAACCCTAACCCTCACCCTAACACTAACCCTAACCCTAAAACTAATGCTATCCTTAACCCTAACACTCACGCTAAATCTCACTCTAACCCTTACCCTCACCCTAACCCTAACCATAACCCTAAAACTAAACCTGAACCTAACCCTCACGTTAACCCTAAACCTAACCCGAACCCTCACTCTAACGCTCACCCTAACCCTCACTCTAACCCTAACACTCACCGTCACACTAACCCTCAACCTAAAACTTTCCCTCACCCTAATCCTAACCCTAACCCTAAGCTTAACCCTCAAACTAACCCTATCCCTCACCCTAACCCTAACCCTCAACCTAACCCTAATCCTAATCCTAAACCTAATTCTCACCATAACCCTAAACCTCACCCTCACCCTCTCCCTCACTCTCAGCCTAACCCTAACCCTAACCCTAATCCTAACCCTAACCCTCACACTCACCCTCACTCTAACTCTAACCCTAACCCTAACCCTGACCCTCAACTAACCCCAACCCTATCCCTAACCCTCAACCTAACACTAACCCTCACCCTAACCCTTACAATAACCCTCACCCTAACCCTAACCCTAAACCTAATGCTATACCTAAATCTCACCCTCACCCTAACCCTCACTCTAACTCTTACCCTCACCCTAGCCCTCACCCTAACCCTAAACCTAAACCTTACCCTCACCCTAACGCTCACCCTATCCCTCAACCTAACCCTAACGCTAACCCAAACCCTCACTCTCACCCTAATCCTCACACTAACCCTTATCCTCACAGTAACCCTAAACCTAACCCTAACCCGCACATTAACGCTAACTCTCAACCTAAACCTAACCCTACCCTTCACCCTACCCCTCACCCTAACCCTAACCCTAACCCTCACCCTAACCTTAACCCTAACCCTGACCTTCACGCTAACCTCACCTACACCCTCACCCTCACCCTCAGCCTAACCCTATCCCTAACCCTAAACCTGAACCTCACCCTAACCCTAAACCTCTCCCTCACCCACACCCTCACCTTCAGCCTATCCCTAACGCTAATCCTAACCCTAACCCTCACACTCCCCCTCACCCTAACTCTAACCCTAACCCTAACGCTGACTTTCACCCTAACACCAACCCTATCCCTAACCCTCAACCTAACCCTAACCCTAACCCTCACCCTCGTCCTAACCCTCACCCTAAACTTTACCCTCAACCTAACCGAAACCCTAACCCTAAACTTAACACTCACTAACCCTAACCCTAACCCTCATCCTAACCCTAACCCTAACTGTAACCCTCACCCCCACCCTAACCCTAACCCTATCCCTGACCATAACCCTTAAACTAACCCTCACACTCACACTAACCCTAAACCTAACCCTCAGCCTAACCCTCACCCTAACCCTAACCCTGACCGTAATCCTCACCCTCACCCTAACCCTAACCCTAACCATAACCCTCACCATAACCCTAAACCTAACCCTAACCATAACCCTCACACTCACCCTAACCCTAACCCTCAGCCTAACCCTCATCCTAAACCTAACCCTAACCCTAACCCTCACCCTCACCCTAACCCTAAGCCTAACCCTAACCTCACCCTAACCCTAAACCTCACTCTCAGCCTAACCCTCACCCTAACCATTACCCTCAACCTAACCGTATCCCTAACCCTAAACCTAACCCTAACTCTCACCCGAACACTCTCCCTCATCCTAAACCTCACCCTAAGCCTTACCCTCACCCTAACTCTAATCCTAAACCTTACTCTAACTCTCACCCGAAACATAAACTTATCCCTAACACTCATCCTAACCCTAACCCTCACACTACCCCTAACCCTAACTCTCACCCTCACCCTCACCCTCACCCTAAACCTCACCCTAACCCTCACCCAAACTCTAACGCTAACCCTAATCCTCACCCTCACCCTAAACCTCACCCTAATCCTTACCATCAACAAATCCCTTACCCTAACCCTAGCCATAATCCTCACACTAACCCTAAACCTAAACCTCACCCTAACGCTCACCCTAACCCTAATCATCACCCTCACCCTAACCCTTACTGTCACCTTAACCCTAACCCTAACCCTAACCGTCACCCACACCCTAACCCTCACCTTCACCCGAACCCTCACCCTCACCCTCAAACTAACCCTAACCCTAACCCTCAAAAAACCCTAACCCTCAGCCTAATCCTAACTCTAACCCTCACCCTCACCCTCACCCTTACCCTAACCCTTACCCTAATCCTCACCATAACCCTCACCCTAATCCTAACGGTAACCAAAACCCTCACTCTAACTCTGATCCTCACCCTCACTCTGATCCTCACCCTAACCCTTATCCTCACACAAACCCTAACCTGAACGCTAACCCTCACACTAACCCTAACCCTCATACTAACCCTAACCCTGCCCCTCACCCTAACCCTCACCCTAACCCTAACCCTACCCTCACCTTAACCCTAACCCTAACCCTCACCCTCACCATAACCCTCACCCTACCCCTCACACTGACCCTTGCCCTCACTCTAAACCTAACCCTAACTCTCACCCTCACCCTCACCCTCATCCTCACCCTCACCCTAACCCTAAAAATAACCCTAACCCTCACACTAACCCTAACCCTCACCTTCACCCTCACCCTCACCCTCTCCCTCACCCTAAACCTAACCCGCAAACTAACACTCTCCCTATCCCTAACGCTAACCCTAACCCTCACCCTCACCCTAACCCTCAACTTAACCTTATTCCTACACCTTACAATAACTCTCACCCTAACCCTAACCCTAACTCTTACCCTAACCCTAACCCTAAACCTAAACCTAAGCCTCAAGCACACCCTAACCCTCACTTCACCCGAACCCTCACCCTTACCCTAACACTCACCCTCACTGTCACAGTAAATATCACCCTAACCCTAACCCTCAGCCTAACCCTAACCCTCAACCTAACCCTAACCCTCACACTGACCCTCACCCTAAACCTAACCCTAACCCTAACCCTCACCCTAACCCTTACCCTAAACCTAACCCTCACCCTAAACCTAACACTCACCCTCACACTCCCCCTCACCCTAAGCCTAACCCTAACCATACAAATAACCCTAACCCTAACCCTAATGCTAACTCTAACCCTCACACTAAACCTAACCATCACACTAACACTAAACCTACCCCTCACCCTAACCCTCTCCCTCACCCTAACTCTAATCCTCACCCTCACCCTAACCCTAACCCTAACCCTAACTCTCACCCTCATCTTAGCCCTCACCCTATCCCTAATCCTATACCTAATCCTCACCCTCACCCTCACCCTCACCCTCACCCTAACACTCACCCTCACCCTAGCCCTCACCTTAACACTAACCCTCACCCTAACCCTAACCCTAACCCTCACCCTCACCCTAACGCTAACTCTAACCCTAAACCTAACACTCAACCTAACCCTAACCCTAAACCTAATGCTAACCCTAAACCTCACACCCTAACCCTCACCGTAAACGTTCCCTTCACCCTAACCCTAACCCTAACCCTCACACTAAACCTAACCCTCACCCTAAACCTCATGCTACCCCTCAGCCTAACCCTCAACCTAAACCTAACCCTAACCCTAATCCTCACCCTGTCCTTAACCTTAACCCAAAGCCTCACCCTAACCCTCACCCTAACCCTTACCCTTACCCTAACCCTAACCCTCACCCTCAGCCTAACCCTCACCCTAACACTTACCCACACCCTAAACCTCACCCGAACCCTACCCCTACCCCTCTCCCTAACCCTCACCCTAAACCTAACCTTAACCCTAATCTTAACCCACCCCTAAACCTCACCCGAGCCCGAACCTTCACCCTCACCCGAACCCTCATCCTCACCCTAAACCTCACCCTCACCCTGAACATCACCCAAACCCTAACACTCACCCTAACACTAACACTGACCCTAACCCTCACCCTAAACCTAACCTCAGCTTAACCCTCACCCTCACCCTAATCCTCACCCAAACCCTAACCCTTACCTAACTGAAACCCTCACCCTCACCCTCACCCTAATCCTCACCCTCACACTAGCCCTCACCCTAACCCTAACCCTCACCCTCAACCTCCACTTCCCCCTCAGCCTTACCCTAACCCTAACTCTAATCTGAACCCTAAACCTCAACCCCACCCTCATCCTAAACTAACCCTAACCCTAACACTAACCCTCACCCTCACTCTCACCCTCACCCTAATCCTAACAATAACCCTAACCCTAACCCTAACCCTAATCCTAACCCTAAAATTCACCCTAACCCTAATCTTAACCCTAACCCTCAACCTGAGCCTCACCATCACACTAACCCTCACACTAACCCTCACCCTCTCCCTAACCCTAACCCTAACCCTCACACTTACTTTCTCCGTCACTCTCAGCCTAACACTAACCCTAACCTTAATCCTAACTCTAACCCTCACCCTCACCCTAACCCTAACACTAAAACTCACCCTCAGCCTCAACCTCACCTGCACCCTCAACCTAACCCTCACCCTCATCCTCACCCTAACCCGAAACCTCACGCTAAACATCACCCAAACACTAACCCAAACCCTAACCCTAACCCTATCCCTAACCCTCACCCTCACCCTCACCCTAACTCTCACCCTAAACCTTACCCTCAACTTAACCCTAACCATTAACCTAACCATAACCCTCACACTAACCGTAACCCTCACCCTCACCCAAACCCTAACCCTAACCTTCACCCTTACCCTGACTGTCACCCTCAGCCTAAACCTAACCCTAACCCTATTCCCAATCCTAACCCTCACCGTCACCCTCACCCTAAACCTAAACCTAATCCTAACCCTCACCCACACCCTCACCCTCACCCTCACCCTAAACCTCACACTTACCCTAACCCTCATCGTCAACCTAAACATCACCATAAACCTAACCCTCAAATTAACACTAACCCAACCCTCACCCTAAACCTAACCTCAGCTTAACCCTCACCCTCACCCTAATCCTGTCCATAACCCTAACCCTTACCTAACCAAAACCCTTACTCTCACCCTAACCATCACCCTCACCCTAGCCCTCACCCTATACCTAACCCTAATCCTAACCCTCACCTTCAAACCCCCTCCCCCCTCAGCCTTACCCTAAACCTAATTTTAATCCGAACCCTAAGCCTCAACCCCACCCTCACCCTCACCCTCACCCTAACCCTAACACTAACCCTCACCCTCACCCTCACCCTAACCCTAACCCTAACAATAACCCTCACCCTAGCCCTAACCCGAACCCTAACCCTAAAACTCACCCTAATCCTAAACCTCACCCTGACACTCACCATCACAGTAACCATCACACTAACCCTAACCCTCACCCTAACCCTAACACTAAACCTCACCCAAACTTTCACCATCACCCTCAGCCTAACCCTAACCCTAACCCTAACCCTAATCCTAACCCTAAACCTCACCCTCACCCTAACCCTAACCCATAATCTCACCCTCAACATCAACCGCACCCTCACCCTCAATCAAACCCTCACCCTCACCCTCACCCTCACACTAACCCTCAACCTCACCCTAAACATCACCCTAACCCTAACCCTCACCCTAAACCTAATCCTAACCCTCACCCTAACCCTAACCCTCACCATAACCCTAACACTAACCCTAACCCTCACTCTCACCCTAACACTCACCCTAACCTTTATCCTCACACTAAACCTAACCCTAACCCTAACCCTCACACTAACGCTAACCCACACCCTAAACCTATCCCGACACCTCACCCTAACTCTCACCCTAACCCTAGCCCTAACCCTCACCCTAACCCTAACCCTAAAGCGAACCCTCACCCTCACCCTAACCCTCACTGTGACTCTAACTCTCACCCTAACCCTAACCCTCAACCACACCCTAACCCTCACCCTCACCCTCACCCACACCCGAACACTCACCCTCACAATAACACTCACCCTCAAAATAAACATCACCCTCACTCTAACTCTAATCCTAACCCTAACCCTAACCTTCACCCTGACCCTGACCCTGACCCTCAGCCTAACCCTAACCCTAACACTATTACTAATTCTAACTCTCACCCTCACCCTCACCCTAAACTTAATCCAACCTTCACCCTCACCACTACCCTCACCCTAACCCTCAACCTCACCCTTACACTAACCATCAACCTCACCCTAAACATCACAATAACCCTAACCCTCAACCTTACCCTAACCTTAACCCTCACCGTAACGCTAACCCTCACCCTAACTCTCACCCTAACCCTCACCCTCACACTAGCCCTCACCCTAACCCTAACCCTAACCCTCACCCTCAACCTCCACTTCCCACTCAGCCTTACCCTAACCCTAACTCTAATCTGAACCCTAAACCTCAACCCCACCCTCATCCTAAACTAACCCTAACCCTAACGCTAACCCTCACCCTCACTCTCACCCTCACCCTAATCCTAACAATAACCCTAACCTTAACCCTAAAATTCACCCTAACCCTAATCTTAACCCTAACCCTCAACCTGAGCCTCACCATCACACTAACCCTCACACTAACCCTAACCCTCTCCCTAACCCTAACCCTAACCCTCACACTTACTTTCACCGTCACCCTCAGCCTAACACTAACCCTAACCTTAATCCTAATTCTAACCCTCACCCTCACCCTAACCCTAACACTAAACCTCACCCTCAACCTCACCCTCACCAGCACCCTCAACCTAACCCTCACCCTCATCCTCACCCTAACCCGAACCCTCACGCTAAACATCACCCAAACCCTAACCCTATCCCTAACCCTCACCCTCACCCTCACCCTAACACTCACCCTAACCCCTACCCTCAACTTAACCCTAACCATTAACCTAACCATAACCCTCACACTAACCGTAACCCTCACCCTCACCCAAACCCTAACCCTAACCTTCACCCTCACCCTGACTGTCACCCTCAGCTTAAACCTAACCCTAACCCTATTCCCAATCCTAACTCTCACCGTCACCCTCACCCTAAACCTACACCTAATCCTAACCCTCACCCACACACTCACCCTCACCCTCACCCTAAACCTCACACTCACACTCACCCTAACCCTCATCGTCACCCTAAACATCACCATAAACCTAACCCTCAAATTAACCCTAACCCAACCCTCACCCTAAACCTAACCTCAGCTTAACCCTCACCCTCACCCTAATCCTGTCCATAACCCTAACCCTTACCTAACCAAAACCCCCACTCTCACCCTAAACATCACCCTCACCCTAGCCCTCACCCTAAACCTAACCCTAATCCTAACCCTCACCCTCAACCCCCCCTCCCCCCTCAGCCTTACCCTAAACCTAATCTTAATCCTAACCCTAACCCTCAACCCCACCCTCACCCTCACCCTAACCCTAACCCTAACAATAACCCTAACCCTAACCCTAACCCTCACCCTCACCCTAACACTCACCATCACCCTAACACTCAACCTAAACCTAACCCTCACCCACACCCTAACCCTAACCCTCATCTGAACCCTAACCCTAAACCTCACCCTAAACATCACCCTAATCCTAACCCTCAACCAAATCCTCACCCTAACCCTAACACTCACACTAACCCTCAATCTCAACATAATTCTCACCCTAAAAATAACACTAACCATTACCTAAACGAAACTCTCCCCCTCAACCTCACCCTAAACCTCACCCTCAACCTAGCCCTCCCCCTAAACCTAACCCTATCCCTAACACTAATCCTATCCCTTACATTCACCCTAACCCTCACCCTCACCCAAACCCAAACACTCACCCTAACAGTCACCCTATGCCTAAGGCTAACCCTAACCCTCACCCTCACCCTCACCCTAACCCTAACCCTATCCCTACACTTCACCCTAACTTTCACATTAACCGTAACCCTAACCCTCACCTTGACCCTAACCCAAAACCTAAACCTCACCCTCACCCTAACACTCACCATCACCCTAACCCTCACCCTAACCCTAACCCTCAAGCACACCCTAAACCTCACCCGAAACTTCACCCTCACCCTAACACTCCCCCTCAACCTAACACTCACCCTCACAATAAACAGAACCCTAAAGCTACCCCTCAGCCTAACCCTAACCCTCTACATAACCCTAAACCTCACCCTGACCCTCACCCTAACCCTAACCCTAAACCTAACCCTCACGCTAACCCTTACCTTATCCCTAAGCGTCATCCTAAACCTAACTCTCACACTAACCCTCACCCTCACCCTCACCCTCACCCTAACCCTAACCCTATTCCTAATCCTAATGCTAACCCTAACCCTCAACCTAACCCTTACCCTCACCCTAACCATAACCCTCACCCTAAACTTACCCCTCAGCCTAACCCTCACCTCAAACCTAACCCTGACCCTAAGCCTAACCCTAACCCTCACCCTAACCCTAACCCTCACTCTAACCCTAACTCTCACACTAATCCTAACAATAACCCTCACCCTCACCAACACCCTCACCCTCACCCTAAACATCACCCTAACCCACACCCTCACCCTAATTCCCACCCTGAACCTGACCCTAAACCTTACCTAACCAAAAACCTCACCCTCACCCTCACCCTCACCCTAAACCTCACCCTCACCCTAGCCCTCACCCTAACACTAAACCTCACCCTAACCCTAGCTCTAAACCTAACCCTCACCCTAACACTAACCCTCACCCTAACCCTAACGCTAAACCTAATACTTTCCCTAAGGCTAATCCTAACAGTAAACCTTACCTTCATACTAAACATCACCCTAAGGTTAACCCTCACCCTAACCCTAACCCTAAACCTCACACTAACCCTAACTCTCAACCTAACGCTCACACTCCCCTAAACCTCACCCTAACCCTAATCCTACACCTCATCCTATCCCTAATCTAAACGAAAACCTCACCCTCACCCTCACCCTCACCCTCAACCTAACCCTCAAGCTCACCCTAGCCCTCACCCTAACCCTAACCCTACACCTCACCGTAACCATCACCCTAACCCTTACCCTCACCCTAACCCTAACCCTAACCCTCACACTAACCCTAACCCTCACGCTAACCCTAACCCTACCCCTCACCCTAGCCCTCACCGTAACCCTAACCCTCACCCTAAACGTAACCATAACCCTCACCCTCACCCTAACCCTCACCCACACCCTAACCCTCACCCTCACCAGAACCCTAACCTTCACCCTAACCCTAAACCTCACCCTAAACATCATCCTAACCTAAACCTCGCCCAAATCCTAACCCTAACCCTCACCCTAACCCTAACACTCACACTAACCCTCAACCTCAACCTAATCCTCACCCTAAAAATAACCCTAACCCTTACCTAACCAAAACCCTCACCCTCACAATTACTCTAACCCTCACCCTCACCCTAACACTCACCCTATCCCCAACGCTAACCCTAACCCTCACCCTCACCCTAACCCTATCCCTACACCTCACCGTAACTCTCACCCTAACCTTAACCCTAACCCTAAACCTCACCATAACCCTAACCCTAAATCTAAACCTCACCCTCACCCTAACCGTAACACTCACCCTCACCCTAAGCCTCACCCTCACAATATACATCACCCTAACCCTTACCCTCAGCCTAACCCTAACCCTCACCCTAACCCTAAACCTAATCCTAACACTAACCCTCACCCTCACCCTCACTCTAAACTTAACCCTGTCCCTAACCCTCACCCTAACCCTCATCCTAACCCTCACCCTCACCCTAACTCTAATGCTAACCCTACCTGTCACCCTCACCCTAACCCTCACCCTAAACCTCGACCTAACCCTTACCCTCACCATAACCCTAACCCTAACTCTAACCCTAATCCTCAACGTAACCCTAACTCTCGCCCACACCCTAACCCTCACCATCACCCGAAACCTCATCCTCACCCTAACACTCACACTAATCCTAACCCTAACCCTAATCCTAAACCTAACCCTGACCCTCACCCTCACCCTCAACCGAAACCTAACCCTAACCCTCACCCTAAACCTAACCCTCACCCTCACCCTCACTCTCACCCTAACCCTTACCCTTAACCTAAACCTAACCCTAATCCTAATCCTAACCCTGACCCGCATCCTCACCCTAACACTAACCCTAACAATAAACCTCACCCTCACCCTAACCCTCACCCTAACACTCACCTTAAACCTAACGGTAACCCTAAACCTCTCCCTCAACCTAACTCTCACCCTAACCCTTATCCTCACAAAAACCTAAACCCTAACACTAACCCTAAACCTCACAGTAACCCTAACCCTCAGACTAACCCTAAACCTAACCTCACCCTAACCCTCACCCTAACCCTTACCCTCACACTAACACTAACCCTAAACCTAAACCTCCCCTCAACCTAACCTTCACCATCGCCCTAACCCTCACCCTAAGCCTAACCCTCACTCAAAACCTAACCCTAACCCTCACCCACAACCTAAACATCACCCTAACCATAACCCTCACCCTAAACCTAACCCTCACCCTCACCCTAACCCTAACCCTAACAATAACCCTCACCCTAACCCTCACCGTAACCCTAACCTTAACACTCAATGTAACCCTAACGCTAACCCTAAACCTCACCCTCACCCTAACCCTCACCCTAACCCTTATTCTCATACTGACCCTAACCCTAACCCTCACCCTCACCCTAAACTGAACCCTAACACTACCACTCACCCTAAATCTTACCCTAACCATAACCCTCCCCTACACCCTAAAATTCACCCTAAACTGAACAATAACCCTCACCCTAGCCCTCACTCTCACCATAAACATCACGCTAACCCTAACCATCACTCTAACCCTAACGCTAACCCTAACCCTAACCCTTACCTAACAGAAACCCTCACCCTCACCGTAACCCTAACCCTCACCGTAGCCCTCACCCTAAACCTAAACCTCACCCTAACTCTAACCCTAACCCTCACCCTAACCCTACCCGTACCCCTAACCCTCACCCTAAACCGCACCCTAAACCTAACCCTAACCGTAACCCTAACCCTCACCCTAACCCTCACCCTCACCCTAACCCTCACTCTAACCCTTACCCTTACCCTAACAGTCACCCTATCCCTAACCCTATCACCCTTACCCTAACCCTCACACTAACCCTCACCTTCAACCTCATTATCTCCCTAAACCTTACCATAAACTTAGTCATCACCCTGAACCTAACCCTAAACCTAACCCTAACTTTCAACCTCACCCTGACCTGACCCTAACCCTAAACCTAATCCTAACCCTAAACCTCACCCTCACCCTAACCTTAACCCTAACCCCAACCCTAACGCTAAACCGAACCCTCACTCTTATCCTAAACCTAACCCTAAACCTAACGCTAACAATAACCCTAACCGTAACCCTAATCCTAACACTAACCCTCAGCATAACCCAAAACCTAACCCTAAAACTCACCCTAACCCAAATCCTAACCCTAACCCTCACCCTCACCGTCACCCTCACCCTAAGCCTGACCCTGAACCTCACCCTCACCCTAACTCTCACACAAACCCTAACCCTCACCCTAACCCTAACCCTAACCCTCACCCTCACCCTCACCCTCACCCTCATCCTAACCCTTACCCTAACCCTAATCCTATCCCTATCCCTCACCCTCACCCTAAACTTCACCCTAACCCTTATCCTCACACTAACCCTAACCCTAACCCTAACCCTCACTCTCACCCTAATCCTAACCCTAAACTTAACCTCACTCTAACCCTAAATCTTCCCCTAAACCTAACCCTAACCCTCACCCTCACCCTCACCCTCAACACAGCCTAACCCTAACCCTAATCCTAACACTCAACCTCACCCTAAACCTCACCCTCACCCTAAGCCTAACCCTCAGCCACACCCTAAACCTCACGCTCATCCTGACCCTAACACAAACCCTAACACTAACTCTTACCCTCACCCTAACCCTCACCCTAAACCTAACCCTAACCCTCACCCTCACCCTCACCCTAACCCTATCCCTAACCCTAACCCTAACCCTCACCCTAACCCTAACCCTAACCCTAACCCACACCCTAAACCTCACCTTAAAGCTAACGGTAACCCTACCCCTCTCCCTCACCCTAACACTCACCCTAACCATTATCCTCACAATAACCCAAACCCTAACACTAACCCTAACCCTCACAGTAACCCAAAACCTCAGCCTAACCCTAAACTTAACCTTACCCTAACCCTCACCCTAACCCTTACCCTCACCCTAACGCTAACCCTAACACTAAACCTCCCCTCACCCTAACCCTCACCATCGCCCTAAACCTCACCCTAAGCCAACCCTCACCTACAACCTAACCCTAATCGTCACCCTCACCCTGAATATCACCCTAACCCTAACCCTCACCCTAAACCTAAGCCTAATCCTCACCCTAAACCTAACCCTCACCCTCACCCTCACCCTAAGACTAACCCTAACAATAACCCTAAGCCTAAAACTATCCTTCACCCTCACACTCACCTTAAGCATATCCCTAACCCTAACCCTAATCCTTAACCTAACCCTCACCCTCAACCAAACCCTAAACCTAACCTTAACCCTAATCTTCACCTTCACCCTCACACTAGCTTTAACTCTAACAATAAACTTCAACCTAACCCTCACCCTAACACTCACCGTAACCCTCATGCTAACCCTTATCCTCACACTAACCCTAACCCTAACCCTCACCCTAACCCTCACCCTCACCCTAACCCTAACCCTAAACCTAACCCTCACATTAATCCTCACCCTAACCCTAATGCTATCCCTAACCCTCACCCTCACCCTCACCCTAACCCTCAACCTAACCCTTACCCTAACTCCACCACTAACCCTAAACCTAACCCTCACCCTCACACTCACCATGAGCCTAATCCACACCCTAAACCTAACCCTAAACCACAACCTAACCCTCAACCTCACCCGAAGCCTCACCCTCACCTGAACCCTCATCCTCACCCTAACCCTCAGCCTCACCCTAAACATCACCCTAACCCTAACCCTAACACTAACACTAACCCTAACCCAAAACTTACCTAACCGAAAACCTCACCTTCAACCTCACACTCACACTAAAACTCACCCTCACTGTAGCCCTCACCCTAAACCTAAACCTCACCCTAACCCTAAACCTAACCCTCACCCTAACCCTAACATTAACCCTGACCCTAAACCTCACCCTAACCCTAACCCTAACCGTAACCGTAACTCTCAACCTAACCCCCACCCTCACCCTAACCCTAAACCTAACCCAAACCCTCAACCTCAATCTAACCCTCACCCTCACCTCATCCTAACCCTTACCCTAACCATAACCCCAACCCTAACCCTCACCCTCATTCTAACCGTAACCCTAACCGCAACATTCACTGTCACCCTCACACTCACACTCACCCTCACACTAAACCTCACCCTCAACCTCACCCTCACCCTAACCCTCACTACCACCCTAAACATCACCCTAACCCTAAACCTCAACCTAACTCTAATCCTTATACTAACCCTAACAATAACCCTAACCCTCACCCTAACCCTAAACCTAACCCTCACCCTCACCATAACCCTAACCCTAACCCTCAGCCTAACCCTAACCCTTACCCTAACCCTAATGCTAACCCTCACCCTCACCCTAACCCTAATGCTAACACTAACCCTCACCCTAAACCTCACCCAAACCCTTATCCTCACACTAACCCTAACCCTAACCCTCACCCTCACCCTCACTCTAACCCTAACCCTAAATTTAACCCTCACTCTAACCTTAACGCTTAACCTAACCCTAACCCTAATCCTCACACTAACCCGCACCCTAACCCTTATCCTCTCACTAACCCTAACCCTAACCCTCAACCTCACCCTCACCCTAACTCTAACCTTAAACCTAATCCTCACCCTAACCCTAACAATTAAACTAACCCTAACCCTAAACCTCGCACTAACTCTCATCCTAACCCTAACCCTAACCCTAACCCTCACCTTCACCCTCACCCTCAACCTAACCCTAAACCTGAACCAAACCCTCACCCTATCCCGAACCCTACCCTTCACCCTAAACCTCACCCTCACCCTAACCCTAAACCTAAACCTAACCCTAACCGTAACCCTCACACTAACCCTAACCCTAACCCTCACGCTGTCCCTAAACCTTACCCTAAACCTAACCCTAACCCTAACCCTCACCTTAACCCTAACCCTACCCCAACCCTCACCCTAACCCTTAACCTAACCGTAACCCTAACCCTAATCTTCACCCTCACCCTAACCTTCACCCTACCTAACTCTAATCCTAACCCTCACCCTCACCCTCAAACTCACCTTCACCCTAAAACTCAAACTAACCCGAACCCTCACCCTAACCCTAATCATAACCACCATGCTCACCCTCACCCTCAGCATAACCCTAAACCTAACCCTAATCATAACCCTAACCCTCACCCTCACCCTAAACATAACCCTAAACGTCACACTCACCCTCATACTCACCCTAACCCTCACCTTTAACCTCACCCTCACCCTCACCTCATCCTAACCCTTACCCTAACCATAACCCCAACAATAACCCTCACCCTCATCCTAACTCTAACCCTAACCGCAACATTCACTGTCACCCTCCCCCTCACACTCACCCTCACCCTAAACCTCACCCTCAACCTCACCCTCACCCTAACCCTCACTGACACCCTAAACATCACCCTAACCCTAAACCTCAACCTAACTCTAATCCTTACACTAACCCTAACAATAACCCTAACCCTAAACCTAACCCTCACCCTCACCATAACCCTAACCCTAACCCTCAGCCTAACCCTAACCCTTACCCCAACATTAACCCTCACCCTCACCCTAACCCTAATGCTAACACTAACCCTCACCCTCACCCTAAACCTCACCCAAACCCTTATCCTCACACTAACCCTAACCCTAACCCTATCCCTCACCCTCACTCTAACCCTAACCCTAAATTTAACCCTCACTCTAAGCTTAACGCTTAACCTAACCCTAACCCTAATCCTCACACTAACCCGCACCCTAACCCTTATCCTCTCACTAACCCTAACCCTAACGCTCAACCTCACCCTCACCCTAACCCTAACCTTAAACCTAATCCTCACCCTAACCCTAACCCTTAAACTAACCCTAACCCTAAACCTCGCACTGACTCTCATCCTAACCCTAACCCTAACCGTAACCCACACCTTCACCCTCACCCTCAACCTAACCGTAAACCTGAACCAAACCCTCACCCTATCCCGAACCCTACCCTTCACCCTAAACCTCACCCTCACCCTAACCCTAAACCTAAACCTAAACCTAACCCTAACTGTAACCCTCACACTAACCCTAGCCCACACCCTGACCCTAAACCTTACCCTAAACCTAACCCTAACCCTAACCCTCACCTTAACCCTAACCCTACCCCAACCCTCACCCTAACCCTTACCCTAACCGTAACCCTAACCCTAACCCTCACCCTCACCCTAACCCTAGCCTTAACCCTCACCCTCACCCTCACCCTCACCCAAACCCTCACCCTACCTAACTCTAATCCTAACCCTCACCCTCACCCTCAAACTCACCTTCACCCTAAAACTCAAACTAACCAGAACCCTCACCCTAACCCTAATCATAACCACCATGCTCGCCCTCACCCTCAGCATAACCCTAAACCTAACACTAATCCTAACCCTAACCCTCACCCTCACCCTAAACATAACCCTAAACGTCACCCTCACCCTCATACTCACCCTAACCCTCACCTTCAACCTCACCCTCACCCTAATATTCACCCTCACCCTAAGCATTACCCTTACCCTAACACTCACCTTAACCCTAAACTTTATTCTAACCCTAACCCTAACCCTCACCCTAACCTTTATCTTCAGACTAACCCTTACTCTAAACCTAACCCTAACCCTAACACTAACCCTGACCCTCTCCCTAACGCTAACCATACCCCTCACACTAACCCTCACCCTAACCCTAAATCTAACCTTAAACCTTACCCTAACCCTAACCCTCACTCTCACCCTAACCCTCATCGTCACTCTAAACCTCACCCTGAACCTAACCCTAACCCACACCCTAACCCTCACCCTCACCAGAACCCTCACCCTCACCTGAACCCTCACCCTCACCCTAACCCTCAGCCTCACCCTAACCCTCACCCTATTCCTAACCCTCAACTTAACTCTCACCCTAACCCTAATCCTAACCCTAACCATAAACCTAACCCTTACCTACGGGAAACACTCGCCCTCACCCTCACCCTCACCCTAACCCTAACCCTCACCCTCACCCTCACCATCACCTTAACACACACCCTAAACCTAACCCTAACCCACAACCTAACCATCAACCTCACCCGAACCTGAACCCTCACCTAAGCACTCACCCTCACCCTAAACCTCATCCTCACACTAACCCTAACCCGCACCTAACCCTAACCCTCACACTAATCTAACCCTCACTCTAATCCTAACCCTCACCAACACTCTAACCTTCACTCTAACCCTAACCGTAAACCTTACCCTCACCCTCAACCTAACCCTAATCCTAACCCTAACCCTCAACCTAACCCTAACCCTTACCCTAACCCTAACCCTACCCCTCACCTTAACCCTAACCCTAACCCTCACCCTAACCCTAACCCTCACCCTAAACCTAACCCTAACCCTAAACCTCAACCCAACCCTAACCCTAACCCTCAACCTAACCGTAATCCTTACCCTAACCCTCACCCTAACGCTAACCCTAACCCTAACCCTCATCCTCATCATCACCCTAACCATAACCCTAACCCTAACCCTAATCCTAACCCTAAACCTCACCCTCACCGTCACCCTCACCCTAATCCTTACCCTCTAACTCACCTTCACCCTAACCCTCAAAGTAACCCTAACACTCACCCTAACCCTAAACATAACCCTCACTCTCATCCTCAACTTCAGCCTAACCCTAAACCTAAACCTAATCCTAAACCTAACCCTCACATTCACCCTAAACCTAACCCTCACTGTCACCCTCACCCTCACACTCAACCTAACCCTCAACCTAACCCTGACCCGAACCCTAACCTTAACCCTAAATCTAACCATAACCCTCACCGTAACCCTAACCCTCAGCTTAAACCTCAGCCTAACCTTTATCCTCATACTAACCCTAACTCTAACCCTAACCCTAAATCTCACACTAACCCTAAACCTAACCCTAAAACGCGCCCTAACACCAATCCTAAACCTAATCCTCACCCTAGCCCTAACCCTCAACCTAACCCTAACCCTAACACTTACCCTAACCCTAAAACTCACCATAACCCTCACCCTAACCCTCACCCTAACCCTAACGCTCACCCTCAACCTAACCCTCACCCTAACCCTTATCCTCACCCTAACCCTAACCCTAACCCTAACCTTCAATCTAACCCTAACGCTCACCCGAAACCTACCCCTCACACTAACCCTCACCCTAACCCCAACGGTAACCCTGACCCTAACTCTAACCCTCACCCTCAATCTAACCCTCACCCTCACCCTAATTCTCACACTAACCTTAAACCTTACCTATGCGAAACCCTCACCCTCACCCTCACCCTTAAACTAAACCTAACCCTAATGCTAACCTTAACCCTGACCCTCAACCTAACCATCACCGTAAACCTTACCTCACCCTAACCCTAACCCTACCCCTCACCATAACCCTAATCCTCAACCTCACCCTCAACCTCGTCCTAAGCCTAACCCTAACCCTATACCTAAACCAAACACTCAACCCCACGTTCACCCTAACCTTAACCCTAACACTCTCCCTAAACCTAACCCTTACCCTAACCCTATCCTTAACCCTCAATCTAACCCTAACCCTCACCCTAATGTTCACCCTCAAGCTCACCCTAACCCTCATCCTCAACCTCACCCTAACCCTCACCCTCACCCTAACCCTAATCCTAACCCTAACCCTCAACCTCAACCTCACCCTCACCCTAACTATAACCCTAAACCTAATCCTAATTCTAACCCTCACCCTCATACTAACTCTAACCCTAATCCTATAACTAACCCTCACACTCACCCTAACACTAACCCTAAACCTAACCCTCACATTAATCCTCACCCTAACCCTAACGCTAACCTTAACCCTCACCCTCACCCTAACCAGCAACCTAAACCTTACCCTCAACCTGACCATAACTCTAACCCTAACCCTCACAGTAACCCTATCTCTCACACTAACCCTAACCCTACCTCTCACCCTCACCCTCACCCTCACCCTAAACCTAACCCTGACCCTAACCCTAACCCTCACCCTAACTCTAACCCTAACCCTCACGCTAAACCTCACCTCAGACTAACCCTAACATTCAACCTAATCCTCACCCTAACATTAACCCTAAGTCTTACCTAACCGAAACCCTCAACTTCACCCTCATTCTCACCGTAACCCTCACACTCACCCTAGCCCTCACCTTAACCCTAACCCTAATCCTAACCCTAATCTTCACCCTCACCCTCACTGTCACCTTCAGCCTAACTCTCACTCTAACCCTAATCCTAAATCTAACCCTCAACCTCACCCTCACCCTAACCCTAACCCTGACCCTAAACTTCACCCTCACCCTCACCGTCACCCTCAGCCTTACCATAACCCTAACCCAAATTGTAACCCTTATCCTCACCCTCACCCTCACACTCACCCTAAACCTCACCCTCACCATAGCCCTCATCCTGAACCTAAACCTCACCCTAACCCTAAACCTCACTATTACCCTAACCCTAACCCTAATCCTAAACCTAACAATAACCCTAACCCTATCCCTAATCCTAACTCTAACCCTCATCCTAACCCTAACTCTATACCTAAAACTCACCCTAACCCTAATCCTAACCTTAACCCTCACCCTCACTCTCACCGTCACCCTAAAACTGACCCTCAACCTCACCCTCACCCTAACCCTCACACTAACCCTAGCCCTCACCCTAACCCTAACCCTAACCCTCACCATCACCCTCACCCTCAGCCTAAACCTTAGCCAAACCATAATCCTAACCCTAACCCTCACACTCACCCTAACACTAATCCTAACAAAAACCCACACCATCACCCTCACCCTCACCCTCACCCTAACCCTCACCCTCAACCTCACCCTCACCCTAACCATTACCCTCACCCTAAACTTCAACCTAACCTTAACCCTCACCCTCACTCTCACCGTCACCCTAACCCTGACACTCAACCTCACCCTCACCCTAACCCTCACACTAACCCTAGCCCTTCCCCTAACCCTAAGCCTAACCCTCACCATCACTCTCACACTCAGCCTAACCCTTAACCAAACCATAAACCTAACCCTAACCCTCACACTCCCCCTAACACTAATCCTAACAAAAACCCACACCATCACCCTAACCCTAACCCTCACCCTCACCCTAACCCTAACCATAAACCTCACTCTAAACCTAACCCTAACCCTAACCCTCACACTAACTTAACAGTAACCCTCACCCTAACCCTAACTCTTACCCTAACACTACCCCTAAACCTAACCCTCACGCTAACCCTAACTCTAACCCTCACCCTAAACCTAAGGCTTACCCTAACCCTAAACCTAACCCTTAACCTCACCCTAACCCTAACCCTAACCCTCAACCTCACCCTCACCCTAAACCTCACCCTAACCCCCACCGTCAACCTCACCTTCACACTAACATTCAAACTAACCCTTACCCTCACCCTAACACTAAACCTAAGCCTCACCCTCACCCTCACCCTAACCCTAAAACTAACCCTAATCCTCACCCTAAACCTCACCCTCACCGTAAACCTAACCCTCACACTCACCCTCACCCTCACCCTCACCCTCAACTTCACCCTCACCTTAACCCTCACCCTCACCGTAAACATCACCCTAACCCTAACCCTAACCCTCACCCTAACCCTAACCCTAACTCTAACCCTCACCCTAACCCTAACGATAAACCATACCCTCACGCCCACCCTAAAACTCACCCTAAGCTTTATCCTCATACTAACCCTAATTCTAACCCTAACGCTAATAACCGTCACACTAACCCTAACCCTCTCCCTAACCCTAATCCTACCCCTCAAACTTACCTTCATCCGTAAACCTAACCCTAACACTAACCCTCACCCTAACTGACCCTAACCCTCACCCTCACCCTAACCCTCACCGTCACCCTAACCTTCACCATAAACCTAACCCTAAACCACATCCTACCCCTCACACTCACCCTCACCCGAACCTTCAACCTCACCATAACCCTCAGCCTCACCCTAAACATCACCCTAACCCTAACCCTCAATCTAACCCTAACTCTAACCCTCACCCTTAACCTAACCCTCAAACTAACCCTCACCCTCAACCTAATCCTCACCCTAAACCTAACCCTAATCCTTACATAAATGAAAACCTCACTTTCACCCTCACACTCAACGTAACTCACACTCACCGTGGCCCTCACCCTAAACCTAAACCTCACCATAACCCTAACCCTAAACCTCACCCTCACCCTAACCCTAACCCTAACACTAACCCTCACCCTAACCCTCAACCTCACCCTAATCCTAACCCTAAACCTAACCCTAACATTAATCCTCACCCTAACCCTAACGCTAACCCTAACCCTCACCCTCACAATAAACCTCAACTTAAGCCTTACCCTCAACCTGAACCTAACCCTAACCTTAACCCTAAACCTCACACTAACCCTCACCCTCACACTAACCCTAAACCTACCTGTCACCCTAACCCTAACCCTAACCATAAACCTCAACCTAACACTAACCCTCACTCTCACCCTAACCGTAATCCTTACCCTAACCCTCATCCTAACCCTCACCTTAACGCTAACCCTAACCCTAACCCTCACCCTCACCATCACCCTAACTCTAACCCTAACCCTAATCCTAACCCTAACCCTCACCCTCAGCGTCACCCTCAACCCAATCCTCACCCTCAAATTCACCTTCACCCTAACCCTCAAAGTAAACCTAACCCTCACCCTAACCCTAACCCTCACTCTAACAATTACCCTCACCCTAACCCACACCCTATACCTAACCCTAACCCTAACCCTAAACCTCACCTTAAACCTCATCCTAACACCAACCCTAACCCTAAACCTAAACCTCACCATAACCCTCACCCTAAGCCTAAACTTCAAACTCACACTAACCCTCACCCTAACCCTTCCCTCACCCTAACCCAGCCCTAACCCTAACCCTAACCCTAAACTTCACTCTAAACCTAACCCTAAACCTCAGTCTAACCCTAACCCTAATCCTAACCCTAACCCTCACACTCAGCCTCTCCAAAACTCTAACCCTAACCCTAACCCTCACCCTAAACCTATTGCTAACCCTAACCCTCATCCTCACCATAAACCTCACCGTAACCCTTACCCTCATCCTCAACCTAACCCTAACCCTAGACTGCAACCTAACCCTAACCCTAACCTTAACTATAACATCACTCTCACCCTAACCCTCACCCTCACTCTAAATATCACCCTAACCCTAACCCTCACCCTAACCCTAACCCTAACACTCACCCTAACACTAACCCTCACTGTAACCCTCAACCTAAACCTAACACTAAACCTAAACCTCACCCTGACACTAACCCTCACCCTAACCCTTATCCTCACACTAAACCTAACCCTAAACATAACCGTAACCCTCACACTAAGCCTAACCGTCATCCTAAACCTAACCGTACCCCTCACCCTAACCTTCACCCTAACCCTAACCCTAACGCTAACCCTCACCCTAATCCTAACCCTAACCCTAACCCTCACCCGCACCCTAACTCTGAACCTAACCCTTACCTAACCGAAACCCTCCCCCTCACCTTCACCCTAACCCTCACCCTCACGCTAGCCCTCATCGTAACCCTAACCCTTACCCTAACACCAACAATAACACTAAGCCTCACCCTAACCTTAACCCTAACCCTAAACCTCACCATCACCGTCACCCTCACCCTCACCCTAACCCTCACCCTTACCCTAACCCTCAACCTTACCCTAAACATCACCCTAACCCTAACCCTCAACCTAACACTAACCCTCACCCTAAACAACACCTTAACCCTAACGCAAACCCTAACCCTCACCCTCTTCTTAAACCTCACAATAACACTTATCCTCTCACTAACCCTAATCTTAAACCTAACCCTCACACTAACCCTAACCCTCACACTATCCTTCACCCTAACCCTAACCTTAACCCTAACCGTCATCCTAAACATAACCCTAACCCTCACCCTCACCCTAACCCTCACCATCACCCTAACCTTCACCCTAACCATAACCCTCACCCACACCCTAACCCTCACCTGAACCAGAACCCTAACCATCACCCTAACCCTCACCCTCACCCTAAACATCACCCTAAACCTAACCCTCACCCTAACTATAACCCTAACGTTCAACCTGAACGTAAACCTCACACTAACCCCCACCCTCAACCTAATCCTCAACCTAACAATAACCCTAACGCTTACCTAAACGAAATCCTCAACCTCATCCTAGCCATCACCTTAACCCTCACCCTAACCTTAACCCTAGCCCTCACAATAAACATCACCCTAAACCTAACCCTCAACCAAACCCGAATGAAAACCCTAACCCTCACCCTCACCCTAACCCTCATCCTAACCATCACCCTCACCTTCACCCTCACCTTAACCCTCACCCTCACCCTAAAAATCACCCTAAACCTAACCCTCAACCAAATACAAACGCAAACCCTATCCCTCACCCTCACCCTAACCCTCATCCTAACCCTTATTCTCACACTAACCCTTACCCTAACCCTAACCCTCACACTAACCCTAACACTCGCCATAACCCTAAGCCTAACACTCACCCTAACAGTCAACCTAACCCTAACCCTAATTCTAACCCTCACCCTAACCCTTACCCTAACCCTCACCCTCACCCTAACCCTCACCATCACCCTTACCCTCACCCTAACTCTAACCCTAACCCACACCCTAACACTCAGCCTCACCCGAACCTTCACCCTCACGTGAAACCTCACCCTAAACCTAACCCTAAACTTTACCCTCACCCTCACCCTCACCCTCACCCTCACCCTCACTCTAACCCTCACGCTAACCCTAACACTTATCCTAACCCTAACCCTAACCCTAACCCTCACCCTAACTCTAAACCTAAACCTAACCCTCAGGCTAACCCTCCCCTAAACCTAACCCTAATCCTCACCGTCACCCTAACCCTCACCCTCACCCTGAACATCACCCTAACCCTAACCCTCACCCTCACTCTCATCCTAAACCTAACCCTAAGCCAAACCCTCACCAACACCCTAATCCTCACCCTAACCCTAACCCTAACCCTTACCTAACCGAAACCACCACCCTCAACCTAACCCTCAACCTCACCCTAACCCTCAACCTAACCCTAAACCTCACCCTAACCCTAACCCTCACCCTACCCTCACCCTAAACCTAACCCTAACCCCAACCCTCACCCTCAGCCTCACCCTAACTCTAACCCTAACCGTAACAATCATCCTAACCCTAACGCTAACCCTAACCATCACCTTCACCCTAACCCTCACCCTAACCCTCAGCCTCACACTAACCGTAACCCTAATCCTAAACCTAACCCTCAACCTTACCCACACCCTCACCATAACCCTAACCATAGCCCTCACCCTAACCCCCACCCACACCCTAAACGTAAACCTAAACCTAACTCTCACACTCACCCTAACCATAAGCCTAACCCTTATCCTCATCCTAAACCTAACCCTCACTCTAACCCTAACCCTTAACCTCACCCTAACCTTAACCCTTACCCTAACCCTAACCCTAATGCTAACACTCACCCTCACCCTATCCCTAAACCTAAACCTCACTCTCACACTCAGCCTAACCCTAAACCTCACCTTAGCACTCACCCTAACCCTAAAGCTTACCCTAACCCTAAACCTAAACCTAAACTTCAACCTAACCCTAACCCTAACCTTAACACTAACCCTCACCCTAATCGTAAGCCTAACCCTAACACTCACCCTCACCCTAAAACTCACCAGCACCCTAAAACTCACCCTCACCTTCACCCTCAACCTCACCCTAACCCTCACCCTCACCCTAGCCCTCACCCTGTCCCTTACTCTAACCCTCACCCAAACTGTAACCCTAATGCTCACCCCAAGCCTAATCCTCACCCACACCCTAATCCTCAACCTCACCTGAAACCTCACACTCACCTTAACCCTCACCCTCACCCTAAAAATCACCCTAACTCTAACCCTCAACCTAACCCTAACCCTAACCCTCATCCTCACCCTAACCCTAACCACAGCCTACCCCTCAACCTGACCCTAATCCTCACCCTAAACCTAACTCTAACCCTTTCCTTGAACCTAACACATACCCTCATCCTCACCCTAGCCTTCGCCCTAAACCTCACCCTAGCGCTAAACCTAACCCTAACTCTCACCCTAACCCTAACCCTAACACTTACCCTAACCCTAACCCTAACCCTCACCCTCACCCTAGCCCTCACCCTAACCCTCACCCAAACCCTGACCCTAATCCTAACCCTCACACTAACCATAACCCTCTCCCTAAACCTAACCATACCCCTCACCCTCACCCTCACCCAAACCCTCTCCCTCAACCTAACCCTCAACCTAACCCTAACACTCATCCACATCCTAACCTGAATCCTCACCCTCACCCTCACCCTCACCCTAACCGTCACCCTCACCCTAAACATCACCCTAACCCTAATCCTAACAATAACCCTCAACCTAACCCTCACCCTAACCCTCACCCTCACCATAATGCTCACCCTAACCCTAACCCTAAACCTTACCCTCACCCTCACCCTCACCCTCACCCAAGCCCTCAACCTAACCCTAACCCTCACCCTAAACCTAACCCTAACCCTCAGCCTCACCCTCACCCTTACCCTAACATGAATCTTGCTGCTGGCCGGCCTCTGGGAGTTCCGGGTGAACATCTCTTTGTAACTCCTCCGTGGTTTCTTCTACACCCCTGAAGTTTGGCAAGGGTATGCAGTTTGCATTGCTGCACAATTTCGCCTTCATACCTCTGCCGCGGTTGCAAACATTCAGACGTGCCAGCCACATGTGCTTGTCCTCGTTGGTCACTGCCAGCTGACTGGGAATATCTGCTTCCCGTTTTTCTCACCTGAGTGCTACTGATTAGAGCTTTGACGGCTACACTCCACTCAATCTGAGGAGTAAGTTGAACCTCTACTTATGGCACTCTGTGAAAGTTTGGAAAACTAGACCTCAGTTGTTTGGGACGCGACCACTGTCCATCCAGGACTATGGATGGCACTGGCTATATCAGGATCTAATTAGTCCACGGTTGTGTTCGGCTGAATGACCTCTGCTGGGAACACTCAGAATGAGGTTCTGAGTTATTGCATCATAGGAGCGTTTCACTGCATTTCAAGGCTTCTTAGGAAGAATTCCAGAATTTTTGTGCCGGTAGGCCTCCAGGTGTTCTGGGTGAACATCTCCTTGTAAATCCTAACCCTCACCGAACCCTAACCCTAAACCTAACCCTCACCCTCACCCTCACCCTCAGCCTCACCCTCACCCTAACCCTTAAACTAACCCTCACACTAACCCTCACCCTCACACTCACCCTCACCCTCACCCTAACCCTAACCCTATCCCGAAACCTAACCTTAACCCTCACCCTCACCCTCACCCTCACCCTAAACCTAACCAGAAACTTACTGCTGGCAGGCCTCCAGGTGTTCAGGGTGAACATCTCCTAGTCAATCCTCCGTGGTTTCTTCTACACCCGTGAAGTTTGGCAAGAGTACACAGTTTGCAATGCTGCACAATTGCGCCTGCAGAGGTCTGCCGTGCTTGCAAACATTCAGACGTGGCAGCCAGATATGCTTGTCCCCGTAGGACCCTGCCAGCTGACTGGGTATATCTGCTTCCCTTTCTTCTCACCTGAGTGCTACTGATTACAGCTTTGACGGCTACACTCTACTCCACCTGAGGAGTAAGTTTTACCTCTACTTACAGCACCCTGTAAAAGTTTGGAGAACTAGACTTCAGTTGTTTGGGACACAACCACTGTCCATCCAGGACTATGGACAGCACTGGCTATATCAGGCTCTAGTTAGTCCACCGTTGTGTTCAGCTGAGTGACTTCTGCTGGAAACACTCAGAATGAGGTTCTGAGTTATTGCAAGATAGGTGCGTTTCACTCCTTTTCAAGGCTTCTTAGGAAGAATTTCAGAATCTGGCTGCCGGCAGGCCTCCGGGTGTTAATGGTGAACATCTCCTTGTAAATCATAACCCTAACACTAACCCTAACCTTAACCCTGACCCTAAATCTAAAGCCTAACCCTAACCTAACTCTAACCCTATACTGATTACAGCTTTGATGGCTACACTCTACTCAATCTGAGGAGTAAATTGAATCTGTACTTATGGCACTCTGTGAAAATTTGGAGAACTAGACCTCAGTTGTTTGTGACGCGACCACTGTCCATCCAGGACTATGGACAGCACTGGCTATATCAAGCTCTAGTTAGTCCACCGTTGTGTTCAGCTGAGTGACTTCTTCTGGAAACACTCAGAATGAGGTTCTGAGTTATTGCAACATAGGAGTGTTTCAATCCTTTCAAGGCTTCTTAGGAAGAATTCCAGAATCTTGCTGCCGGCACGCCTCCGGGTGTTCCGGGTAGACATCTCCTTGTAAATCCTAACCCTAACCTTAAATCTAATCCTAACTCTAACCCTCACCCTCACCCTAACTCTAACCCTCACCCTCACCCTCACCCTAACACTCACCATCACCCTCACCCTCACCATCACTCCAACCCTAAACTTACCCTAACCCTAATGTTAACCCTAAGCCCTAACCATAACCCTAACCCTAAACCTAAACATAACCCGAATCTTGCTGCCGTCAGGCCTCCGGGTGTTCCGGGTTAACATCTCCTTGTAAATCCTTCGTGGTTCATTCTACACCCGTGATGTTTGGCAAGGGTACACAGTTTGCAATGCTGCACAATTGCGACTGCAGATCTCTGCCGAAGTTGCAAACATTCAGACGTGGCAGCCAGATATGCTTGCCCCCGTAGAACACTGCCAGCTGACTGGGAATATCGGCTTCCCGTTCTTCTCGCCTTAGTGCTACTGATTACAGCTTTGTCTGCTACACTCTACTCAACCTGAGGAGTAAGTTTTACCTCTACTTATGGCACTCTATAAAAGTTTGGAGAACTAGATCTCAGTTGTTTGGGACTCGACCACTGTCCATCCAGGACTATTGAAGGCACTGGCTATATCAGGCTCTAATTAGTCCACAGTTCTGTTCAGCTGAATGACTTCTGATGGAAACACTCAGAATGAGGTTCTGAGTTATTGCAAGATAGGTGCGTTTCACTCCTTTTCAAGGCTTTCTAGGAAGAATTTCAGAATCTGGCTGCTGGCAGGCCTCCGGGTGTTCCTGGTGAACATCTCCTTGAAAATCCTAACCCTAACCCTAACTCTAACCCTATCCCTAATCCTAACCCTGACCCTAGTCGTAACCCTAACCATAACCCTAACCCTAAACCCTAACCCTAACCCTAAACCCTAACCCTGACCCTAACCCTAACCCTAAACCCTAACCCTGAACGTAACTCTCACCCTATCACTATCCCTAACCCTAACCCTCTACTGATTATAGCTTTGATGGCTACACTCTACTCAACCTGAGGAGTAAGTTGAATCTGTACTTATGGAACACTGTGAAAGTTTGGAGAACTAGACCTCAGTTGTTTGGGACGCGACCACTGTCCATCCAGGACTATGGTTGGCACTAGCTATGTCAGGCTCTAATTAGCCCACGGTTGTGTTCATCAGAATGACATCTGCCGAGAACACTCAGAATGAATTTCTGAGTTATTGCAACAAAGGAGTGTTTTTATCCTTTCAAGGCTTCTTAGGAAGAATTCCAGAATCTTGCTGCGGGCAGGCCTCCGGGTGTTCCTGGTGGACATCTTGTAAATCCTAACCTTAAACCTAACTCTAACCCTCACCCTCAACCTCACCCTCACCGTCATCGTCACCCTCACCCTCACCCTAACACTCAACATCACCCTCACTTGAACCCTTACCCTGACCCTAACCCTAATGCTAATCCTAAGCCCTAACACTAACCCCAACCCTAACCCTCACCCTAACCCTCATTATAACAAAAACCCTCACCCTAATCCTCAACCTCATCCTAACTCTCACCCTAACCCTTACCTAACCCAAATGCTCACCCTCAACCTAAACCTCACCTTAAAACTAACCCTCACCCTAGCCCTCACCCTAACCCTAACCCTAAAACTAACCCTCACCCTTACCTGCACCCTCACCATAATCCTCATTCTAACCCTAACACTCATCCTCACCCTCACCATAATCCTCACCCTAACCCTAACAATCATCCTCACTCTAACTCTCCCCCTAATCCTTACCCTCAACCTAAGTCTAACCATAACCCTAACCCTCACACTAACCCTAAAGCTCACCCTAACCCTAAACCTAAACCTAAACCTAATCCTCACCCTCACACTCACACTCAGCCTAACCCTAACGCTAACAATAACCCTAACCCTAATCTTAACCCTCACCCTAAACCTAACCCTAACGCTCACCCTAAACCTAAATTTCACCCTAACCCTAACCCTCACCTAACCCTAACCCTAACCATCACAACCCTAACCCTAACACTAACACTCACCCTAATACTAACCCTAACCCTCACCATAACCCTCATCCTAAACCTAACCCTAACCCTCACCCTAAATCTAACCCTAACCCTCACCCTCACCCTCACCCTAACTTAACCATAACCCTAAACCTCACTCTCACCCTAACCCTAACCTTAACCCTAACCCTCACAATAACCATAACCCTCACCTTACCCTAACCCTAACCATCACAATCCTAATCCTAACCCTAACACTAACCCTCACCCTAACCCTAATCCTCACCCTCACCCTAACCCTCACTGTCACCCTAAACCTAACCATAACCCTCATCCACACCCTAACCCTCACCTCAAAAAAACCCCTCACCCTCAAACTAACCCTCACCCTCTCCCAAAACATCACCCTAACACTAACCCTTACCCTAACACTAACCCTAAACTTCACTCTAAACCTAAACCACACCCTCACTCTCACCCTAACCCTAACCCTAACACTGATCCTAAACCTAACTCTCAACCTCACCATAACACTAACCCTAACCCTAATGCTAACCCTAAACCTAACCCTAACCCTAACCCTTACCCTCACCCTCACCAGAACACACACCCTCACCCTCACCCTCACCCTCACCCTAAACATCACCCTAACCCTAACCATAAAACTAACCCTAACCCTCACACTCAAGATGACCCTAATCCTAACCCTGACCCTAACCCTCACCCAAATCTTAACCCTCACCCTACACCTAACCCTAACTCTCACCCTAACCCTAACCCTAACTTTCACCCTCAACCAAATCCTCACACTAACACTTATGCTAACCCTAACCCTCACTCTCAACCTAACCCTCACCCTAGTCCTTATTCTCACCCTAAAACTAACCCACAACCTACCACTAAACCTAACCCTAACCCTCACAATAACCCTAACACTCACCCTAACACTAACACTAATCCTAACCCTAACACTCAACCTCACGCTCACCCTAAACCTAACCCTAATCCTAACCCTAACCGGCACCCTCAACCTCACCCTAAGCCTAACCCTAACCCTAACACTAATTCTAAACCTAAACTCACCCTAACCCTAACCCTAAACCTAACCCTCACTCTCACCCTAACCCTAACCCCTACCCTAAACCTCACCCTAACCCTAACCCTCAACGTACCCTAACCCTCACACTCACCCTAACCCTAAACGTAACCCTAAAACTAACCCTAACACTCACCCTAAACCTCATCCTAACCCTGATGCTAACCCTCACCCTCATCATAACCCTAAACCTCACCTTAACCCTTTCCCTCACCCTAATATTAACCCTAAACCTAACCCTAACCCTCACACTAAACCGATCCCTCACCCTAACCCTAAATCTACCCTAATCCTCACGCTAACCCTAACCCTAACCCTAATCCTCACCCTATACCTAATCCTAACCCGCATCCTAGCCTTTACCCTAACCCTAAACCTAACACTAACCGAAACCCTAACCCTTAACCTTACCCTGACCCTCACCCTAAACCTAAACATCACACTAAGCCTAATCCTCACCCTCACCCTCACCATAATCCTAACCCTAAACGTAACCCTAACTCTCACCCTCACCTTAACTCTCACCCTAACCCTTACCCTCATCCTAAGTCTAACCCTAACCTTAACCCTAACCCTCACACTAACCATAAACCTGACCTTAACCCTAAACCTAAACCTAAACCTAAACCTCACCCTCGTCCTCACACTCACCCTCAGCCTAACCCTAACCGTAATCCTAACCCTCACCCTCACCCTAACCCTAACCTAACCATAAACTTAACCCTCACACTAACCCTAACCCTCACTCTCACCCTAACGCTAATCCTAACTAAACCCTAACACTAACCCTAAACCTAACCGTCAAATTCACCCTAACCCTCACCATAACCTCAACCTAACCCTCACCCTAACCCACAACCTAAACTTCACCCTCATCCTAATCCTCGCCCTAACCCTAACCCTAAACCTAACCCTGAACCTCACCCTCAGCCTAACCCTAAACCTAACCCTCATCCTAAGCCTAACCCACACCCTCACCCTAACCCTAACACTAACCCTAACCCTCACCCTCACCCTCACCCTAATCCTAATTCTAACCCTAACCCTCACCCTAATCCTAACCCTCACCCTAACCCTAAACCTCACCCTCACCCTCACCATAATCCTAACCATATCCCTAACCCTCATCCTCACCCTAATGCTCACCCTAATCCTTACCCTCACCCTAAGTCAAAACCTAAACCTAACCCTAACCCTCACACTAACCCTAAACCTCACCCTAACCCTCAACCTAAACCTAACCCTAACCCTCATCCTCACACTCACCCTCAGCCTAACCCTAACCCTAACAATAAGCCTAACCCAAAACCTAAAGATCACCCTCAACCTAACAATAACCCTAAACCAAACCCTAACACTCGCCCAAAGCCTAACCCTCACCCTCAACCTAAACCCTAACCCTAAACCTAACACTCACCCTAAACCTAAACCTACCCCTCAGCCTAACCCTCACCCTAACACTAAACCTAACCCTAACCCTCACCCTCACACTAACCCTCACCGACCACATAATCCTCAACCTAAACCTACCCTCACCCACACCCTAACCCTAATCCTAATCCTAAATCTAGCCCTCACCCTAACACTCATCGTAACCCTAAACCAAACCCTAACCCTCACCCTAACGCTCACCCTAACCCTAACCCTCACCCTCACCCTATACCTCACACTAAACCTTACCCTCACCCTAACCCTAAACCTAACCCTAACCCTCACACTATATCTAACCCTCACCCTAACGGTAACAATTCCCCTCACCCTAACACTCATCCTAACCCTAACCCTAACCCTAACGCTAACCCTAACCCTAATCCTAACCCTAACACTAACCCTAATCCTAACACTAACCCTCACTCTCACCCTCACCCTAACTCTAACCCTCACCAAACCCCAACCCTCACCCTTACACTCACCTTAACCCTAAACCTAACCCTAACCCTCACCCTCATCCTAACCCTAAACCTAACTCTAAACCTCACCCTCACCCTAAACCTAACCCTAAGGCTAACTCTAACCCTCACACTCACCCTAAACCACTCCTTAACCCTTACACTAACCCTAACCCTATCCTAAACATAATCCTATCCCTCACAGTAATCCTAACCCTAACCATAACCCTAACCCTAACCCTCACCCTCACTCTAACCCTCACCGTCACCCTAACCTTCACCCTAACCAAACTCTCACACACACCCTAACCCTCACCCTCACTGGAACACTCAGCCTAACCCTAAACCACACCCTCAACCTAAACTTCACCCTAACCCTAAACCTCACCCTCACCCTAAGCCTCACCCTAACACTTACAATCACCCTTATCCTAACCCTAAACCTCACCCTAACCCTTACCCTCATCTGAAAATTAACCCTCACCCTAATCCTAACCCTGCCCCTAACCCTTACCCTGACCCTAACCCTAACCCCAACACTAAGCCTAACCCTCACACTAACCCTAACCCTCACCACAACCCTAACCCTAACTCTAACCCTAAACTTCACCCTAACCCTCACCATAAACCTTACCCTAACCGTCAACATAACCCTAAAACTAAACCTAAACATAACCCTCACCCTCACCACAACCCTCGCTGTCACCCTAACTCCCAACATAACCATACCTTCACCCACTCCCTTAACCTCACCCTCACCCGAACAGTCACCCTAACCCCAAACCTCACACTCACCTTAAATTTCACCCTAACCCTAACCCTCATCCTCACCCTAACCCTAACCCTCACCCTAACCCTCACCCTCAACCTCACCCTCACCCTCACCCTAAGCCTAACCCTAAACCTAACACTAATCCTAAACCTAAATCCCACCCTCACACTCACCCTAACTCTAATCATAACCATAACCCTAACCTTATCCCTCAACCTAACCCTTACCCTCACCCCAACCCTAACTCCAACCCTAACCCTAACCCTCAACCTAACTCTTACCCTCACCCTAACCCTTACCCTCACCCTAAACCTAAGCCCATCATAAACCATAACCCTCACAATAACATTAACCCGCACACTATCCCTAACCCTACCCCTCACCCTAAGCCTAAACCTAACCCTAACCATAACCCTAATCCTCACACTAAACCTAAACCTCACCGTAACACTTACTCTAACCCTAAACCTCACGCTAACACTCACACTCACCCTCATCCTCAGCCTAACCCTAACCCTAACCCTAATCCTAACCATAACGCTCACTATCACCCGAACCCTAACCCTAACCCTCCACCTCCCCATCACCCTCACCCTAACCGTAATCCAAACCCTAACACTCACCCTAACACTAACCCTCACCCTAAACCTAACCCTAAACTTCACCCAACTCCTCCCCCTCCCCCTCAGCCTAACCCTTACCCTAATCCTAATCCTAACACTAACTGTAACTCTCAACCTCACCCTAAAACTAACCCTAACCCTAAACGTCACCCTCACCCTCTCCCTCAACTTCACCCTCACCCTAACCCTAACAATAACTCTAACCATAACCCTAAACCTTACCCTAACCCTCAACCTAACACTCACCCTAACCCTAACCCTAACCCTAACCCTAACCCTAACCCTACCACTCAGCCTAACCCTAACCCTACCAATCAGCCTAACCCTCACCCTAACCCTAACACTAACCCTAATCCTCACCCTAAACCTAACCCTAACCCTAACACTTACCCTCACCCTAGCCCACATCCTAACCCGAAACCTATACCTAAACGTTACCCTCACCCTAACCCTAACCCTCACCATGACCCTAAGCCTAAACCTAACCCTAACAAAAACCCTAACCCTCACCCTCAGTCTAACCCTAACCCTAACCCAAATCCTAACCCTAACCCTAACCCTAATCATAACCCTAACCCTCACCCTCACCCTCACCCTCACCCTCACAATAACTCTAACCCTTACCCAACCCTAACCCTAACCCTCACGTAACTCTAACCCTCACCGAACCCCAACCCTCACCCTCACACTCACCCGAACCCTAAACATAACCTAAACCCTCACCATAACCCTAACCTGAAACTTAACTCTAAACCTCACCCTAACCCTAAGGCTAACTCTAACCCTCACCCTCACTCTAAACCTCTTCCTAACCTTTACACTAACCCTAACCCTAACCTAAACCTAACCCTAACCCTCACACTAATCCTAACCCTAACCCTAACCCTAACGCTAAACTCAACCATAAACCTCACCCTAACCCTAATCCTAACCCTCACCCTAACCCTAATCCTAACCCATACCCTCACCCTCACCCTTATCCTCACCATCACCCAAACCGTCACCCTAAACCTAACCCTCACTCACATCCTAAACCTCACCCTCATTGGAACAGTCAGCCTAACACTAAACCTCTCCCTCACCCTAAACATCACCATTACCCTAACCCTCACCCTAACCTAACCGTAACCCTCACCAGAATCCTGCCCCTCAACCTCACCCTCACCCTAAGACTAACCCTAAACCTAACACTAATCCTAAACCTAAATCTCACCCTCGCCTCACCCTAATGATAACCCTAACCCAAACTTTAACCCTCGCCCTAACCCTTACCCTCACCCTAACCCTAACCTCAATTCTAACCTTAACTCACAACCTAACCCTTACACTCACCTTAACCCTAACCCTCACCCTAATTATAACCCTCACCCTAACCATTATACTCACCCTAACCCTAACCCCAACCCTAACCCTAAAACTCACATTAACCCTAACCCTCACCCTAACCCTAACCATACCCCTCATCCTAACCCTAAACTTAAACCTAACCCTAACCCTAATCCTTACACTAACCCAAAACCTCACCCTAAACCTAACTTTAATCCTCACTCTAACCCTCACCCTCACCCTCCCCCACAGCCAAACCCTAACCCTAACCGTAATCCTAACCCTAATGCTCACACTCACCCTCACCCTAAGCCCCACCCTAACCTTAACCCTAAACCTAACCCTAACCCGCCCCCTCCCCCTCCGATTCACCCTCAGCCTAACCCTAACCTTAATCCTAATCCTAACCCTAACTCTCACACTCACACTCACCCTAAACCTATCCCTAAACCTAAACCTCACCCTCACCCTCTCCCTCATACTCACCCTCACCCTAACCCTAACAATAACCCTAACCCTAAACCTATACCTTACCCTAAGACTCACCCTAACACTAACACTAACACTAACCCTAACCCTCACACTAAACCTAACTCTCAGCCTAACCCTAACCCTACCACTCAGCTTAAGCCTCACCCTAACCCTAACGCTAACCCTCATCCTCACCCTATCCATAAGTCTAACCCTACTCCTGACCCTCACCCTAGCCCACACCCTAAACCTAAACCTAAACCTCACCCTAATTCTAACCCTCACCCTAAACCTCACTCTGACCCTAACCCTAAACCTAACCGTAAACCTAACCCTAACCCTAACCCTCACCTTAACTCTCACCCTAACCCTAACACTAACCCTCACCATACACCTCACCCTAACCCTAACCCGAACCCTAACCCTCATGCTCATCCTAACCCTCACCCTTACCCTTACCTTCACCCTAATCCTCACCCTAACCCTAAGCCTAAACCTCACCCTAAACCTCACCCTAGCCCTCACCCTAACCCTAAACCTAACCCTAACCCTCACCCTAACCCTAACCGTAACCCTCATCCTCACAATATCCCACACACTAAACCTTACCCTCAGCCTGAACCTAACCCTAACCCTCACACTAACACTAACCCTCACCCTAACCGTAACCCTACCACTCAACCTAACCCTCACCCTAACTCTAAACCTAACCCTAACCCTCACCCTAAGCCTAACCCTAAACCTAACACTCACCCTCCCCCTAATCCTCACCCTTACCCTTACCATCAACCTCACCCTCACCCTCACCCTCACCCTCATTCTAACCCTAACCCTAACCCAAATCCTAACCCAAACCCAAACCCAAACCCTAATCATAACCCTAACCCTCTCCCTCACCCTCACCCTCACCCTAACTCTAACCCTTACCCAACCCTAAACCTAACCCTGACCCTAACTCTAACTCTCACCGAACCCCAACCCTCACCCTCAGACTCACCCTAACCCTACCCATAACCTTAACCCTCACCCTAACCCTAACCTGAAACCTAACCATAACCCTCACCCTAAGCCTCAACCTAACCCTAAGGCTAACTCTAACCCTCACCCTCACCTGAACCTCTCCCTAACCTTTACACTAACACTAACCCTAACCTAACCCTAACCCTAACCCTCACACTAATCCTAACCCTATCATTGAACCTAACCTTAAACTTCACCCTAACCATCACCCTAAACCTAACCCTAAACCTCACCCTAACCCTAACCCTAACCCTAACCCTCACCCTCACCCTCACCCTCACCCTCAACCTAACCCTAACTCTAATCCTAATCCTAACCCTAACCCCCACACTCACGCTCACCCTAAAGCTAACCCTAACCCTAAAACTCACCCGCACCCTCACTGACAGCCTCACCCTCAGCCTAACCCTAACCCTAAAAATAACCCTAATTCTAACCCTAACCCTAACCCTAACTCTCACCCTCACCCTGACCCTAAACCTAACCCTCACCCTAACACTAACATAAAACTAATCTTCAACCTAAACCTAACCCTCACCCTAACCCTCACCCTAACACTCAGGCTAACCCTAACACTCACTCTCACCCTAACCCTAACCCTAACCCTAACTCTCATCGTAACCCTCACCCAAACCATAATGCTAAACCTAACCCTTACTCTCAACCTAACCCTAAACTTACCAATAACCCTAACACTCACACTAATCCTACCCCTCAGCCTAACCCTCACTCTAACCCTAACCCTAACCCTAAGTATCACCCTATACCTAACCCTAACCCTCACCCTCAACCTAGCCCTCACCCTAAATCTAACCCTAACCCTAACCCTCACCTTCACCCTAAACATCACCCTAAACCTCACCCTCATCCTAAACTTAATTCTCACCCTAACCATAACCCTCACCCTCACCCTAAACCTTACCCTAACCCTAAACCTAACACTCATCCTCCCCCTCACCCTCACCCTCAGCCTAACCCTAACAATAAACCTAATCCTATCCCTAAACCTTACACTAACCCTCACCCGAACAGTAACTCTAACCCTAACCCTAAACCTAAACCTAAACCTAACACTAACCCTCACCCTAACCCTAACCCTCACCCTAACCCTAACCCTCACCCTAACCCTAAACCTAAACCTCACCCTAACCCTCAACCTAACCCTAAACCTAACCCTAAACCTCACCCTCACCCTAACCCTATCTCTAACCCTCACCCTCACCGTAACTCTAACCCAAAACCTAACTCTAACCCTCACACTAAACCTAAGCCTCACCCTAACTCTAACCCTATCCCTCACCCTAACACTCATCCCAACCCTAAACCTAACCCTAACCCTCACCCTATCCCTAACCCTCACCCTAATACCAAACCTGACCTTCACCCTCACCCTCATCCTCAGTCTAACCCTAACCCTATCCCTAATCCTAACCCTAACCCTAACACTAATCCTAACCCTAAACCTCACCCTCACGTCACCCTAACTCTAAGACTTACCCAACCCTAACCCTCACCCTAAACCTCACCCTCACCCTCACCCTAACTCTAAGCCTTACCCAACCCTAACCCTCACCCTAACTCGAACCCTCACCGAACCCTAACCCTCACGCTCACTCTCACACTAACCCTAACCCTAACCCTCACCCTCACCCTAACCCTAACCCTAAACCTAACCCTAACCCTCACCCTAAACCTAAGGCTAACTCTAACCCTCACCCTCACCCTCATCCTCTCACTAAATCTTACACTCACTCTAACCTTAAACCTAACCGTAACCCTCCCACTAATCCTAACCCTTACCTTAACCCTAAATTGCAACCTAACCCTCATCCTAACCCTAAACATAACCGTAACCCTCAGCCTCACCCTAACCCTCATTGTAAACCTAACCCTCACCCTAACCCTAACCCTCACCCACAACCTAATCCTCACCCTCACGCGAACACTCACCCTAGCCCTAAACCTCACCCTCACCTTAATCATCACAGGAAGCCTAACACCCACCCTAACCCTAATCCTAACCCTCAGCCTAACCGTCACCCTCAACCTCATCCTCACACTCGCCCTAAGCCTGACTCTAAACCTAACACTAGTCCTAAATCTAAATCTCACCCTCACCCTCACCCTAACGCTAACCCTAACCCTAACCCTAACCTTAACCCTCACCTTCACCCTAGCCCTCACCCTAAACCTAATCCTAACCCTCACCCTAACCCTCAACCTAACCCTTACCCTCACCTTAAGCCTAACCCTCACCCTAACCCTAACACTCACCCTAACCCTTAAACTCACCCTAACCCTAACCCCAACTCTAAACCTATCCCTCACACTAACCATAACCGTAACCCTCACCCTCACCCTAACCCTCAGTCTCACCTTCACCCTCACCATAACCCTAACCCTAACCCTCACCCGAACCCTAACTCTCACCCTAACCGTAACCCTAACCCTCACCCTCACCCTTCCCCTAATCCTAACCCTCACTCTCACCCTAACCCTCACCCTACCCGAAATTATAACACTAAACCTCAACCTCACCCTAACGCTCAACTGAACCCTTACCCTCACCTTAACCGTAAACTTAACCCTAACCCTAACGCTCAGACTAAACCTAACCCTAACCCTAATTCTAACACTAGCCCTCACGCTAACCCTCATTCTAACCCTAAACCAAATCCTAACTCTCACCCTAACCTTCACCCTAACCCTAACCCTAACCCTCACCCTCACCCTAACCCTCACAGTAACCCTTACACTCACCCTAAACCTAAACCTAACCCTAACCCTCACACTAAATCTAACCCTCACCCTAATGGTAACTATACCCCTTACCCTAACACTCATCCTAACCCTAACCCCAAACCTAACCCTAACCCTCACCCTCACCCTAAACCTAAGCCTAACCCTCACCCTAACACAAACCCAACCCTGACCCTCACCCTTACCCTCAGTCTAAGCCTAACCCTAACCCTAATCCTAACCCTAACCCTCACCCTCACCCTCACTCTAACTCTAACCCTTACCCAAACCTCACCCAAAACCTCACCCTAACACTAACCTTCACCGAACCCCAACCCTCACCCTCACACTCACCCTAACCCTAAACCTAACCCTTACCCTCACCCTCATCCTAACCCTAAACCTAACTCAAAACCTCACGCTCACCCTAACCTTAACCCTAAGGCTAACTCTAACCCACACCCTCACCCTAAACCACTCCTTAACCCTTACACTAACCATAACCCTATCCTAAACCTAATCCTAACCCTCACAGTAATCCTAACCCGAACCCTAACCCTAACCCTCACCCTCACTCTAACCCTCACCGTCACCCTAACCCTCACCCTAACCATAACTCACACACACCCTAACCCTCAACCTCACTGGAACACTCAGCTTAACCCTAAACCACACCCTCACCCTAAACTTCACCCTAACCCTAATCCTCACCTTAACCCTAACCCTCATCCTAACACTTACACTCACCCTAATCCTAAACCCAACACTAAGCCTAAACATCACACTAATCCTAACCCTCACCCCAACCCTAACCATAACCCTAAGTCTAACTCTAACCCTCACCCTCACCCTAAACCTCTCCCTAACCCTTAAACTAACACTAACCCTAACCTAACCCTAACCTTAACACTCACACTAATCCTAAACCTAACCCTAACCCTAAAATTCACCCTAACCCTCACCCTAAACCTAACCCTAACCCTCAACCTAACCTTAACCTTCACCCACTCCTTTGACCTCACCCTCACCCGAACACTCACCCTAACCCTAAAACTCACTCTCACCCTAAATTTCACCCTAACCCTAACCCTCATCCTAACCCTAACCCTGACCCTCACCCTAACCCTCACCCTCAACCTCACCCTTACCCTCAACGTAAGCCTAACCCTAAACCTAACACTAATCCTAAGCCTAAATCTCACAGTCACACTCACCCTAACTCTAACCATAACCCTAACCCTAACCTTATCCCTCACCCTAAACCTTACCCTCACCCCAACCCTAACCCCAACCCTAACCCTAACCCTCAACCTAACTCTTACCCTCACCCTAACCCTTACCCTCACCCTAAACCTAAGCCCACCCCAAACCATAACCCTCACAATAACATTAACCGGCACACTAACCCTAACCCTACCCCTCACCCTAAGCCTAAACCTAACCCTAACCATAACCCTAATCCTCACACTAAACTTAAACCTCACCGTAACACTTACCCTAACCCTGAACCTCACGCTAACCCTCACACTCACCCTCACCCTCACCCTCAGCCTAACCCTAACCCTAACCCTAATCCTAACCATAATGCTCACCCTCACCATAACCCTAACCCTAACGCTAAACCTCAGCCTCACCAGCACCCTCTCCCTAAATGTAATCCTAACCCTAACACTCACCCTACCGCTAACCCTCACCCTAACCCTAAACCTAACCTTCACCCTCCCCCTCCCCCTCACCCTCAGCCTAACCCTAAACCTAATCATAATTCTAACCCCAACCGTCACTCTCACCCTCACCCTAAAACTAAACCTAAAACTAAAACTCCCCCTTCTCCTCCCCCTCACCTTCAAACTCACCCTCACAATCACCCTAAACCTTACAATAACCCTAACCTTTACCCTAAACCTAACCCTTAATCGCCCCCTCCCCCTCCCCTTCACCCTCAGCCTAACCCTAACCCTAATCCTAATTCTAACACTAACTGTAACTCTCAACCTCACCCTAAACCTAACCCTAACCCTAAACTTCACCTTCATCCTCTCCCTCACCCTCACCCTCACCCTAACCCTAACAATAACTCTAACCATAACCCTAAACCTTACCCTAACCCTCAACCTAACACTCACCCTAAACCTAACCCTAACCCTAACAATACCAACTCAGCTTAACCCTCACCCTAACCCTAACCCTACCACTCAGCCTAACCCTCACCCTAACCCTAACACTAACCCAAATCCTCACCCTATCGCTAACCCTAACCCTAACACTTACCCTCACCCTAGTCCACACCCTAACCCGAACCCTAAACCTAAACGTAACCCTCACCCTAACCCTAACCCTCACCCTGACCCTAACCCTAAACCTAACCCTAACAAAAACCTTAACCCTCACACTAACCCTAGCCCTCATCTTATCCGTAACCTGTCCCCTCACCCTAACACTCATCCTAACCCTCAAGCTAACCCTAAACCTCACCCTAACCCCCACCCTAACCCTAACACTTACCCTCACCCAGGTCCACACCCTAACCCGAACCCTAAACCTAAACGTAACCCTCACCCTAACCCTAACCCTCACCCTGACCCTAACCCTAAACCTAACCTTAACAAAAACCTTAACCCTCACACTAACACTAGCCCTCATCTTAACCGTAACCTGCCCCCTCACCTTAACACTCATCCTAACCCTCAGGCTAACCCTAAACCTCACCCTAACCCCCACCCTAACCCAAAACCTCAACCTCACCCTAAACCTCACCCTCAGTCTAACCCTAACCCTAACCCAAATCCTAACCTTAACCCTAACCCTAATCATAACCCTAACCCTCCCCCTCACTTCACCCTCACCCTAACTCTAACCCTTACCCAACCCTAACCCTAACCCTCACCCTAACTCTAACCCTCACCGAACCCCAACTCTCACCCTCACACTCATCCTAACCCTAAACATAACCTTAACCCTCACCCTAACCCTAACCCGAAACCTAACCCTAAACCTCACCCTAACCCTCACCCTAACCCTAAGGCTAACTCTAACCCACACCCTCACCCTAAACTTCTCCCTAACCTTTACACTAACCCTAACCCTAACCTAAACCTAACCCTAACCCTCACACTAATCCTAACCCTAATATTAACCATAACCCTAAACTTCACCCTAATCATCAACCTAAACCTAAACCTAACCCTAACCCTAAACCTAAACCTAACCCTAACCCTCACCCTCACCCTAACCCTCTCCATCACCCTAACCCTCACCCTAAACCTAACCCTCACCCACACCCTTACTCTCACCCTCACCCGAACACTCACCCTAACCCTAAACCTCAACCTCACCCTAAACATCACCCACCCCCTAAACATCAACCTAACCCTAACACTAACCCTCAACCGAACCCTAACCCTGAATCTCACCCTCACCCTCACCCTAAGCCTAACCCTAAAGCTAACACTAATACTAAACCTAAATCTCACCCTCACCCTCACCTTAACGATAACCCTAAACCTATCCCTAACCTTAACCCTCACCCTGATCCTTACTCTCACCCTAATCCTAACCCCAAACCTAACCCTAACCCTCAACCTAACCCTTACCCTCACCTTAACCCTAACCCTCAGCCTAACCCTAACCTTCACACTAACCCTACCCCTCACCGTAACCCTAAACATAATCCTAAGTCTAACTCTAACCCTAACCCTCACCCTAAAAATCACCCTAACCATTACTCTCACCCTAAACCTAACCCCAACCCTCACCCTAACCCTAACTATACCCCTCACCCAAACCCTAAATCTAACCCTAACCCTAAACCTAATCCTCACACTAACCCTAAACCTCACCCTAACCCTAACCTTAACCCTCACCCTAAACGTCACCCCCTCCCTCACCCACAGCCAATATCTAACCCTAACCGTAATCCTAACCCTAATGCCCACCCTCACCCTCACACTAACTCCCACCCTAACTTTAACCCTAAACCTAACCCTAACCCACCCCCTCCCCCTCCGCTTCACCGTCAGTCTAACCCTAACCTTAATCCTAATCCTAACACTAACTCTCACTCTCACACTCACCCAAAACCTATCTCTAACCCTAATCCTCACCCTCACCCTCTCCCTCATCTCACCCTCACCCTAACCCTAACAATAACCCTAACCCTAAACCTAAACCTTACCCTAACACTATCACTAACCCTAACACTAACCCTCACACTAAACCTCTCACCCTAACCCTAACCCTACCACTCAGCCTAAGCCTCACTCTAACCCTAAACCTAACCCTCATCCTCACCCTAGCCATAAGCTTAACCCTAACCCTGAACCTCAACCTAGCCCACACCCTAACCCTAAACCTAAAGGTAAACCTCAACCTAACTCTAACCCTGACCCTAACCCTCACCCTTACCCTAACCCTAAACTTAACTTTAACCCTAACCCTAACACTCACCTTAACCCTCACCTTAACCCTAACCCTAAACCTCACCGTACGCCTCAACCTAACCCTAACCCTAACCCTCATGCTCATCCTAACCCTCACCCTTACCCTTACATTCACCCTAACCCTCACCCTAAACCTAACCCTAAAATTCACCCTAAACCTCACCCTAGCCCTCACCCTAACCCTAAAACTAACCCTAACCCTCACCCTAACCATAACCCTAACCCTCATCCTCATCATATCCCTCCCATTAACCCTTACCCTCACCCTAACCCTAACCCTAACCCTCACACTAACACTAACCCTCACCCTAACCTAACCCTACCACTCAACCTAAACCTCACCCTAATCCTAAACCTAACCCTAACCCTCACCCTAAGCCTAACCCTAAACTTAACACACACCCTCCCCCTAACCCTCACCCTTACCAAGACCCTTAACCTAACCCTCACCATAACCCTAATCCTAACACTCATTCTCAACGTAAACCTCACACTAACCCTTACCCTAACCCTCACACTAACCCTTACCCTGACCCTAACCCTAACCTACACCCTAACCGTAACCCTACCCCTCACACTAACACTCATCTTAAACCTAACCCTAACCCTAACCCTCACAGTAACTCAAACCCTAACCCTCACCTTTACACAAACCCTCACCCTCACCCTCAGTCTAACCCTAACCCTAATCCTAAACCTAACCCTCACCCTCACGCTAACTTTAACCCTTATCAAATCCTAACCCTCATCCTAACTCTAACCCTGAGCGAATCCTAACCCTCACCCTCACACTCACCTTAAACCTAACCCTCACCATCACCCTAATCTTAACCCTAAACCTAACCCTTATCAAATCCTAACCCTCATCCTAACTCGAACCCTGAGCGAATCCTAACCCTCACCCTCACACTCACCTTAAACCTAACCCTCACCATCACCCTAATCTTAACCCTGAACCTAACCCTCAGAGTAAACCTCACCCTTACCTTCACCCTCACCAAAAACGTCATCCTAACCCTTAGACTCAATCCTAACATTAACACTAAACCTAACCCTCAGATTAAACCTACACCTCACCATAAACATAACCCTCCAGCTTAACCCTCACACTAACCCTCACCCTAACACTCAGGCTAACCCTAACCCTCACTCTCATACTAACCCTCACTCTAACACTTACCCTCACCCTAACCCTAATGTTAACCTTCACCCTCACCCTCACCCTAACCCTAACCCTAACAATAATCCTAACCCTAACTCTCACCCTCACCCTCACCCTAAACCTAACCCTAACCCTAACCCTCACCCTCACCCTCACCCTAACTCTAACCCTTACCCAACCCTAACCCTCACCCTAACTCTAACCCTAACCCTAAACCTAACCCTCAGCCTCACCCTAACTCTAACCCTAAACCTAACCCTAATCCTCACCCTAAACCTCACCCTAAACCTAAGGCTAACTCTAACCCTCACCCTCACCCTAAACCTCTCCCTAACTCTTACACTCACTCTAACCCTAACCCTAACCCTAACCCTCACACTAATCCTAACCCTTACCCTAACCCTAAATTGCAACCTAACCCTCATCCTAACCCTAACCCTAACCCTAACCCTCAGCCTCACCCTAACCCTCACTGTCAACCTAACCCTCACCCTAACCCTAACCCTCACCCACAACCTAATCCTCACCCTCACGCAAACACTCACAATAGCCCTAAACCTCACCCTCACCTTAGTCATCACACTAACCCTAACCCACACCCTAACCCTAATCCTAACCCTGACCCTAACCCTCACCCTCAACCTCATCCTCACACTCACCCTAAGCCTAACCCTAAATCTAACTCTAGTCCTAAACCTAAATCTCACCCTCACCCTCACCCTAATGCTAACCCAAACCCTAACCCTAAAGTTAACCCTCACCCTCACCCTAGCCCTCAACCTAAACCTAAACCTAACCCTCACCCTAGCACTCAACCTAACCCTTACCCTCACCTTAAGCCTAACCCTCACCCTAACCCTAACACTCACCCTAAACCTTAAACTCACCCTAACCCTAACCCCAAATCTAAACCTAACCCTCACACTAACCATAACCCTAAACCTAACCCTAACCCTACCCGTCACCCTAACCCTAAACCTAACCCTAACCCTAACTCTAAACCTCACACTAACCCTAAACCTCACCGTAACCCTAACCCTACCCCTAACACAACCCTAACCCTTACCCTCACCCTAATACTGTTAACACTAAACCTAACCCTCAGATTAAACCTCCACCTCAACATAACCATAACCCTACCCCTCAGCCTAACACTCACCTTAACCCTCACCCTAACACTCAGGCTAACCCTAACCCTCACTCTCATCCTAACCCTCACTCTAATACTTACCCTCACCCTAACCCTAATCCTAACCTTCAACCTCACCCTCAGCCTAACCCTAACCTAACCCTAATCCTAACCCTAATTCTCACCTTCACCCTCACCCTAATCCTAACCCTAAGCCTAACCCTCACCCTCACCCGCACCCTCACCCTAACCCTCAGTCTCACCTTCACCCTCAACATAACAATAACCCTAACCCTTACCCTAACCCTAACTCTCAGACTAAACCTAAAACTAACCCTCACCCTCACCCTTATCCTAACCCTAACCCTCACCCTCAACCTAACACTCACCCTAACCGAAATGATAACACTAATCCTCAACCTCACCCTGACCCTCAATGAAACCCTTATCCTCACCTTAACCGTAACCTTAACCCTAACCCTAACGCTCAGACTAAACTTAACACTCACCCTAAATCTAACCCTACCCCTCAGCCTAACCCTCACCCTAATACTGACCCTAACCCTAACCCTCACCCTCACACTAACCCTCACCGTCCACCTAACCCTCAACCTAAACCTAAACCTCACCCACACCCTTACCCTAACCGTAATCCTAACCCTAGCCCTCACCCTAACCCTCATCGTAACCCTAAACCAAACCCTAACCCTCCCCCTAACGCTCACCCTAACCCTAACCCTCACCCTCACCCTCACCCCAAGCCTCACACTAAACCTTACCCTCACCCTAACCCTAAACCTAACCCTAACCCTCACACTAAATCTAACCCTCACCCTAACGGTAACAATACCCCTCACCCTAACACTCATCCTTACCCTAACCCTAAGGCTGACCCTAATCCTAACCCTAACACTAACCCTAATCATAACCCTAACCCTCACCCTCACCCTCACCCTAACTCTAACTCTTACCCAAACCTCACCCAAAACATCACCCGAACTCTAACCCTCACCAAACCCCAACCCTCACCCTCACACTCACCCTAACCCTAAACCTAACCCTAACCCTCACCCTCATCCTAACCCTAAACCTAACTGTCAACATCACCCTCAACCTAACCCTAACCCTAAGGCTAACTCTAACCCTCACCCTCACCCTAAACCACTCCTTAACCTTTACACTAACCCTAACCCTATTCTAAACATAATCCTAACCCTCAAAGTAATCCTAACCCTAACCCTAACCCTAACCCTCACCCCTCACTCTAACCCTCACCGTCACCCTAACCGTCACCCTAACCATAACTCTCACACACACCCTAACCCTCACCCTCACTGGAACACTCAGCCGAACCCTAAACCACACCCTCAATCTAAAATTCACCGTAACCCTAACCCTCTCCCTCAGCCTAACTCTCACCCTAACCCTTACACTCACCCTAATCCTAACCCTAAACCTCACCCTAACCCTAAACCTAACCCTTACCCTCATCTGAACCTTAACCCTCACCCTAATCCTAACCCTGCCCCTAGCCCTTACCCTCACCCTAATCCTAACCCCAACACTAAGCCTAACCCTCACACTAACCCTAACCCTCACCACAACCCTAACCCTAACTCTAACCCTAAACTTCACCCTAACCCTCACCCTAAACCTTACCCTAACCGTCAACATAACCCTAATCCTAACCCTAACCCTAACCCTCACCCTCACCACAACCCTCGCCATCACCCTAACTCCCAACCTAACCCTAACATTCACCCTCTCCCTTAACCTCACCCTCAACCTCACCCTCACCCTAAGCCTAACCCTAAACCTAACCCTAATCTTCACCCTAAACCTAACACTAATCCTAAAAATAAATCCCAACCTCACACTCACCCTCACTCTAACCATAACCCTAACCCTAACCTTATCCCTCACCCTATCCATAACCCTAACCCTAACGCTTACCCTCACCCTAGTCCACACCTTAACCCGAACCCTATACCTAAACGTAACCCTCATCCTAACCCTAACCCTCACCCTGACCCTAACCCTAAACCTAACCCTTACAAAAACCCTAACCCTCACCCTCAGTCTAACCCTAGCCCTAACCCAAATCCTAATCCTAACCCTAACCCAAATCCTAATCCTAACCCTAACCCTAATCATAATCCTAACCCTAACCGTCACTCTCACCCTCACCCTAAACCTAAACCTAAAACTAAAACTACCCCTCCTTCTCCCCCTCACCTTTAACTTCACCCTCACCCTCACCCTAAACCTTAAAATAACCCTAACCTTTACCCTAAACCTAACCCTCACCCGCCCCCTCCCCGTCCCCTTCACCCTCAGCCTAACCCTAACACTAATCCTAATCCTAACACTAACTCTAACTCTCAAACTCTCCCTAAACCTAACCCTAACCCTAACCTTCACCCTCACCCTCTCCCTCACCCTCACCCTAACCCTAACCCTAACAATAACTCTAACCATAACCCTAAACCTTACCCTAACCCTCAACCTAACAGTCACCGTAACCCTAACCCTAACACTACCACTCAGCCTATCCCTCACCCTACCCCTAACACTAACCCTAATCCTCACCCTATCCCTAATTCTATCAATAACACTTATCCTCACCCTGAACCTAACCCTAACAAAAACCCTAACCCTCACACTAACCCTAACCCTCATCATAACCGTAACCCTGCCCCTCACCCTAACACTCATCCTAACCATCAGGCTAACCCTAAACCTAACCTTACCCACACCCTAACCCAAAACCTCACCCGCACCCTCACCCTCACCCTCAGTCTAACACTAACCCTAACCCAAATCCTAACCCTAACCCTAATCATATCCCTAACCCTCACCCTCACTTCACCCTCACCCTAACTCTAACCCTTACCCAACCCTAAAACTAACCCTCACCCTAACTCTAACCCTCACCGAACCCCAACCCTCACCCTCACACTCACCCTAACCCTAAACATAACCTTAACCCTCACCCTAACCCTAACCCAAAACCTAACCCTAAACCTCACCCTAACCCTCACCCTAACCCTAAGGCTAACTCTAACCCTCACCCTCACCCTAAACATCTCCCTAACCTTTACACTAACCCTAAACCTAACCTAACCCTAACCCTAACCCTCACACTAATCCAAACCCTAACATTAACCCTAACCCTAAACTTCACATTAACAATCACCCTAACAATAAACCTAAACCTCAACCTAACCCTAAACCTAACCCTAAACGTCACCCTCACGCTAACCCTCTCCATCACCCTAACCCGCACCCTGAACCTAACCCTCACCCACACCCTTACCCTCACCCTCACCCGAACAGTCACCCTAACACTAAACCCCACCCTCACACTAAACATCACCCACCACCTAAACATCACCCTAACCCTAACCCTAATCCTCACCCTGAACCTCACCCTCACCCTCACCCTAAGCCTAACCCTAAAGCTAATACTAATACTAAACCTAAATCTCACTCTCACCCTCACCCTAACGCTAACCCTAAACCTATCCCTAACTTTAACCCTCACCCTGATCCTTACTCTCACCCTAATCCTAACCCCAAACCTAACCCTAAACCTCAAACTAAACCTTACCCTCACCTTAACCCTAACCCTCACCCTAACCCTAACCCTCACCCTAAACCTTACCCTCACCCTAACCGAAACCCCAACCCTAACCCTAACCATCACACTAACCCTACCCCTCACCGTAACCCTAACCCTAATCCTAAGTCCAACTCTAACCCTCACCCTCACCCTAACCATTACCCTCACCCTAACCCTAACCCCAACTCTAACCCTAACCTTTACAATAACCCTAACCCTCACCCTAACCCTAACCATACCCCTCACCCAAACCCTAAACCTAACCCTAACCCTAACCCTAATCCTCACACTAACCCTAAACCTCACCCTAACCCTAACCTTAAACCTCACCCTAACCGTCACCCTCTCTCTCACCCACAGCCAAAACCTAACCCTAACCATAATCCTAACCCTACTGCCCACCCTCACCTTCACCCTAAACCTCACCCTAACCTTAACCCTAAACCTAAACCTAACCCGCCCCCTCCACCTCCCCTTCAACCTCAGCCTAACCCTAATGTTAATCCTAATCCTAACACTAACTCTCACTCTCACACTCACCCTAAACCTATCCCTAACCCTAATCCTCACCCTCACCCTCTCCCTCATCCTCACCCTCACCCTAACCCTAACAATAACCCTAACCCTAAACCTAAACCTTACCCTAACACTAACACTAAACCTAACCCTAAACCTCACACTAAACCTAACTCTAACCCTAAACCTAACCCTACCACTCAGCCTAAGCCTCACTCTAACCCTAACCCTAACGCTGATTCTCACCCTAGCCATAAGCCTAACCCTAACCCTTACCCTCAACCTAGCCCACACCCTAACCCTAAACCTAAAGGTAACCCTCAACCTAAATCTAACCCTCACCCTAACCCTCACCCTGACCCTAACCCTAAACCTAACACTAAGCCTAACCCTAACCCTAACACTTACGTTAACCCACACCCTAACCCTAACCCAAACCCTCACCGTACGCCTCAACCTAACCCTAACCCTAACCCTAACCCTCATGCTCATCCTAACCCTCACCCTTACCCTTACCTTCACCCTAACCCTCACCCTAAACCTAACCCTCACCCTCACCCTAAACCTCACCATAGCCCTCACCCTAACACTAAACCTAACCCTAACCCTCACCCTCACCCTAACCCTAACCCTCATCCTCACCATATCCCTCACACTAACCCTGACCCTCACCCTAAACCTAACCCTAACCCTCACATTAACACTAACCCTCACCCTAACCATAACCCTGCCGCTCAACCTAACCCTCACCCTAACCCTAAAACTAACCTTAACCCTTGCCCTAAGCCTAAACCTAAACCTAACACTCACCCTCCCCCTAACCCTCACCTTTACCCTGACCCTCACCATAACCCTCACTATAACCCTAATCCTAACCCTCACTCTCACCCTAAACCTCACACTAACCCTTACCCTAACCCTCACACTAACCTTTACCCTCACCCTAACCCTAACCTTCACCCTAACTGTAACCCTACCCCTCACACTAACACTCATCCTAACCCTAACCCTAACACTAAACCTCACAGTAACTCTAACCCTAACCCTCACCCTTACGCAAAACCTCACCCTCACCCTCAGTCTAACCCTCACCCTTACCAACAGTCTAACCCTAACCCTAATCCTAAACCAAACCCTCACCTTCAACTTAACTTTAACCCTTATCAAATCCTAACCCTCATCCTAATTCTAACCCTTAGCGAATCCTAACCCTCACCCTCACACTCACCTTAACCCTAACCCTCACCATCACCCTAACCTTAAACCTAAACCTAACCCTCACCCTAAACCTCACCCTAACCTTCACCCTCACCATAAACCTTACCCTAACCTTTAGACTCACCCTAACCCTAAACCTAACCCTAACCCTCAAACTAATCCTAACCCTAACCCTAACCCTAAATTTCATACTAACCCTCACTCTAGCCCAAACTCTATCCCTCACCCTAACCCTAAACCTAACCCTAACCCTAACCTTAATCCTAACACTAACCCTAAACCTCACCCTAGCCCTAAACCTAAACCTCACCCTAACCCTTACCCTCACCCTATACCTAACCTTAACCCTAACCCTAACCCTCAGACTAAACCTATCCCTCACCCTAAACCTGACCCTACCCCTCAGCCTAATCCTCACCCTAATTCGCACCCTACCCTTAGCCTCACCCTAACCCTCAGCCTCAGCCTCACCCTCACCCTAACCCTAACCCTAACCCTCACGCTAACCCTAAGGCTCACACTAAATCTAAACCTAACCATCACCCTCACCCTTACCCTAAACCTAACCTTAAACCTAAAACTCACCCTCACACTCACTCTAACCGAAATGCTAACCCTAAACCTCACCCTCACCCCAACCCTCACCCTAACCATTACCCTCACCTGAACAATAATCCTAACCCAAACCCTACCCCTCAGCCTAACCCTCACCCTAACCCTAAACCTTACCCTACTTCTCATGCTATCCCTAACCCTAACCCTAATCCTCACCCTCACACTAGACCTCCTGGTAAATCTAACCCTAACCCTAACTCTCACCCTAACCCTCAACCTCACCCTAACCCTCACCCTCACCCTAATCATCACCCTAACCCTAACCCTCACATGAACCCTAACCCTAAACCTCACCCTAAACCTAACCCGAACTCTAACTGTAACCCTAAACCTAACCCTCACCTGAAACCTCACCGTAAACCTAACACTCACACGGAATCTTACCCTCATCCTCACCCTAACCCTAACCCTATCCCTAACCCTTACCCACCCCCTCACCCTCACCCTCACCCTCAGAATAACCCTAACCCTAATCCTACTCCTAACCCTAACCCTAACTCTCACTCTCACCCTAAACCTAAACCTAATCCTAAACCTCATCCTCACCATAACCCTAACAATAACCCTAACCCTAACCCGAAACCTAACCCTAACCCTCACCCTAACCCTCACCCTAGACCTCACCCTAACCCTAAACCTAACCCTAACCCTCACCCTAACCCTCACCCCAACCCTCACCCTAAACCTCCCCCTCACCCTAACCCTCTCACTAAACACTCTCACTAACCCTACCCTTCAACCTAACACTCATCCTAATCCTAACCCTAACCCTCACCCCCACCCTAACCCTAACCCTAACCCTAAACCTAAGCCTCACCCTAACCCTAAACCTAACCCTCACACTCACCCAACACTAACCCTAACCCTAACCCTAACCCTAAACCCAATGCTAACCCTAACCCTCATCCTCACCCTAACCATCTACCTAACACTTACCCTCAACCTAACCATAACCCTAACCCTAACCCTCATACTAAACCTAACCCTCACCCTAACACTAACCCGACCCCTCAGCCTAACCCTCACCCTAACCCTAACCCTAACCCTAATTCTCACCCTATACCTATCCCTCACCCTTACACTCACCGTCACACCCACACTAATCCTAACCCTCACCCGCACCCTAACCCTCAGCCTAACCCTTACCTTCACCCTAACCCTAACCCTAACCCTCACCCTCAACGTAACATTAACCTAACCCTAAAACTAACCCTCCCCCTCACACTCACCCTCACTCTCAGCCTAACCCTAACCCTGATTCTAATCCTATCCCTAACGCTCACACTCAGCCTCACCCTAAACCTAACCCTAACCCCAAAACTCACCCTCACCCACACGCTCACCCAAACCATAACCCTAAACCTAACACCAACACCCTCACCCTAAACCTCAACCTAACCCTAACCCTCTACTTCACCCACACACTAATCCTAACCCTAACCCTAACCCTAACCCTCACCCTCCACTTAATACTGAGCCTGAGTCTTACCCTCACCCTCACACTAACCCTTAACCTAACCCTAATCCCGACACTAACCCTAAACCTCAGCCACACCCAAACCCTAACCCTAACCATAACCCTCCCTTCAAACTCACCCTCACCCTCAACCTCAGCCTAACCCTAAACCTAACCCTAATCCTAACCCTAACTCTCACCCTCACCCTAAACATAACCCTAACCCTAATCCTCCCCCTCCCTTTCCCCCTCTCCCACCCCGTCACCCTAATCCTCACAATAACCCTAAACCTAACCCTAACCCTCACCCTTACCCTAACCCTAAATCTAACCCTAACACTCCCCCTTACCCTCAGCCTAACAATAACCCTAATCCTAAACTTAACCCTAACCCTAATCCTCACCATAAACCTAATGCTAACCCTAACCCTCACCCTCACCCTAGCCCTCACCCTAACCCTAACCATAACCATAACCCTGAACCTAACACTCACCCTCACCCTAAAACTCACCCTAACACTTACCTTCACCCTAACCCTGACCCTAACCCTCAACCTCACCCTAACCGTCACCCTAACCCTTACACTCACCCTAACCCTAACAGTAACCCTAATCCTAACCCTAACCCTCACACTAACCCTAACCCTCACCCTAACCATAACCCTACCCCTTACCCAAAGCCTAACCCTAATCCTAATCCTAAGCCTCACTCTCAACCTCACTCTTACAATAACCCTAAACCTAAACCTCCCCACCCCTCCCGCTACCCCTCACACTAACACTATCAATAACCCTAACCCTAAACCTAACACTAACGATAACCCTAACCCTAAACATCATCCTCACCCTAACCCTCACCCTAACCGTTGCCATCACCCTAACCCTCACCATAACTCTAACCCTAAACTTAACCCTCACCCTAACCCTAACCCTAACAATCACCCTAAAACTCACCCTCACCATAACCATAACCCTCACCCTAAGCAGAACCCTACCCCTCACCCTGAACCTCATCCTAACCCTAACCCTAAACCTCATCCTAACCCTAACCCTAACCATAACCCTAACACTCAACCTAACCCAAACCTTAACCCTCACCCTCACCCTCATCCTCAGTCTAACCCTAACCCTAACCTTAATCTGAACCCTAACCCTAACACCACCCTCACCGAAACTCTAACCCTAACCCAACCCTAACACTCACCTTAACTCTATCCCTCAACCAAACCTAACCCTCACCCTCACCCTAACCCGAACCCTAACCCTAAGCTTCACCCTAAACCTAACCCTCACCCAAACCCTAACATTAACCCTCACCCTCACCCTAACCCTCAGCTTAACCCTAACGCTCACCCTAACTCTCAACCTCATCCTAAACTTCAACCTAACCCTTACCCTCACACTAACCCTAACCCTAACCCTCACACTAATCCTAACCCTAACCCTAAACCTAACCCTCACCCTCACCCTAGCTCTCACCCTAACCCTAACCATAACCATAACCCTAACCCTACCCCCTACCTAAAGGAGACTGTCACCCTCCCCTCACCCTAACCCTAACCCGAACCCTAAGCCTCACCCCCACCCTCACCCTCACCCTCATGCTCACCCTAACGCTAACACACACAATAACCCTAAACCTAACCCTCACCCTAACCTAACCCTCAACTTCAACCTCACCCTAATCCTAACCCTAACCCTTACTTAATGGAAAACCTCACCCTCCCCTCACACTTACCCTTACCCTCAGCTTAACCCTAACCCTCACCCTCAACCTAACCATCACACTAACAATGAAGCTAAACTTATCCCTCACTCTCACCCTAACCTTCACCCTAACCCTTCACCTCACCCTAATCCTAACACAAAACCTAACCCTAACCCTTACACTAAACCTGACCCTCACCCTCACCCTAACCCTAACCCTAACACCGACTCTCACCCTAAACCTCACCCTAAACCTCATCCTCACCGTAACCCTCACACTAACAATAACACTAACCCTAACCCTCACTCTCAACCGAACCATCCCCCTAACCCTTACCCTCACCCTAATCCTAACCCTAACCCTAACCCTCACCCTAAACCTAACCCTAACCCTAACCCTAGAGCTCACCCTAATCCTCAAACTAACCCTAACCCTAACCCTAACCCTCACCCTCACCCTAGCCCTCACTCTTACCCTTACCCTCACACTAACCCTAATACCTCACACAAAACCTAACCCTCACCCTAACCCTAACCCACACACAAACACTCACCCTCACCCTAACCCTAACCCTCAACAAAACCCTAACACTAACACTAACCCTCAGCTTCAGCCTCACCCTAGCGCTTAACATAATCCTAATCCTTACCCTAATCCTCATCCTAACCCTAACATTCACCGTCACCCTAACCCTCACCCACACCCTAAACTTCACCCTCACCCTAACCCTAAATCTCATGGTCACACAAGTCTCACCCTAACCCTTATACTCTCCTTCACCCTAACCCTCACACTAACCCTCACCTACACCCTAACCCTAACCCTAACCATCACCCTCACCCTCACCCTCACCCTCAGCCTAATACTATTCCTAACCCTAATCCTAACCCTAACCCTCAACCTCATCCTAACCCTAAACCTAACCCTAAACCTCACCCTCACCCTTACCCTCAAACTCACCCTCCCACTAAACCTCACCCTCATCCTCACCCTCACCCTAATCCTAATACTAATACTCACCCTAACCCTAACCCTCAACCTAACCCGAACCATAACCCTCATTCTCACCCTCACCCTAACCCTAACGGTAACCCTATCCCTAACCCTAACACTCACCCCAACCCTAACCCTCACCCTAACCCTAACCCTAAGCTTCGCTCTCACCCTCACCCTAACCCTGACCCTCACCCTAAACATCAACCTAACGCTAACCCTCACCCTAACCCTAAACCTAACCCTCACACTTACCCTCAACCTCACAGTAAGCCTAACCCTAATCCTAACCCTAATCCTAAACCTTACCCTCACCCCTACCCAAACGCTAACCCTAACCCTCACCTTCACCCTCACCCTAATCCTAACCCTGACACTTAACCTAAACCTCAACCTAACCGTAACCGTCTCCCTAAACCTATCCATAACCCTCACACTCAACCTAACGCTAACCCTAACCCTAACCCTGACCCTAACCCTCACCCTAACCCTAACGGTAACCCTAACCCTCACCGGCCCCCTAACCCTCACCCTATCCCTTATCCTCACCCTAACCCTATCTTTAACCCAAATCCTAACCCTCACCCTAACCCTCACCCTCACACTAACCCTCACCCTATCCCTTACCCTCAGCCTCGTCCTATCCGTAACCCTCACCCTAAACCTCACACTAAACCTAACTCACATGCTAATCCTAACCCTACGCCTCACCCTAACCCTCATCCTAACCCTAACCCTGATCCTAAACCTAACCCTCACCCTCACCCTAAAACTCACTGTCATCCTAACCCTCACCCTAACCCTAACCCTCACCCACACCCTAACCCTCACCCTTACCTGAAACCTCACCCCCAACCTAACAATCACCCTCACCCTAAACATCACCCTAACCGTAACCCTAACCCTAGCCCTCACCATAACCCTAACCCTAACCCTTACCTAAAGGACACCATCACCCTCCCCTCACCCTAACCCTAACCCTAACCCTCACCCTCACCCTCACCCTCACCCTCACCCTCACCCTCACCCTAACCCTAATGCTATCCCACACAATAACCCTAAACCTAACCCTCACCCTAACCCTAACCCTCACCTTCAACCTCACCCTAATCCTAACCCTAACCCTAACCCTTACCTAACGGAAAACCTCAACCTCCCCTCATCCTTACCCTTACCCTCAGCTTAACCCTAACCCTCACCCTCAACCTAACCCTCACACTAACAATCAAGCTAAACTTATCCCTCACTCTCACCCTAACCTTCACCCTAACCCTTCACCTCACCCTAATCCTAACAGAAACCCTAACCCTAACCCTTACACTAAACCTGACCCTCACCCTCACCCTAACCCTAACCCTAACCCCGACCCTCACCCTAAACCTCACCCTAAACCTCACCCTCACCGTGACCCTCACCCTAACAATCACACTAACCCTAACCCTCACTCTCAACATAACCTTCCCCCTAACCCTTACCCTCACCCTAATCATAACCCTAACCCTCACCCAACCCTAACCCTAACCCCGAACCTCACCCTAAACCTCACCCTAAACCTCACCCTCACCATAACCCTCAACCTAACAATCACTCTAACCCTAACCCTCACTCTCAACCTAACCTTCCCCCTAACCCTTACCCTCACCCGAATCCTAACCCTAACCCTAAACCTCAACCAAAACCTAACCCTAACCCTAACCCTAAAGCTCACCCTAATCCTCAACCTAACCCTAACCCTAACCCTAACCCTCACCCTCACCCTCACCCTCACCCTAACCCTAAACCTAACACTAACCCTCACCCTAACCCAAACCATCACCTTAAACCTAACCCTAACCTTCACCCTCACCCTCACCCTAACCCTAACCCTAAACCAAACCCTAACCCTCACCATCACCCTCAACCTCAGCATAACCCTCACCCTAACGGTCACAATAACCCTGGCCGTCAGCCTAATCATCACCCGAACCCTCACCCTATCCCTCACATTAACCCTAACCCTCTCCCTAACTATGACACTAACCCTCATCCTCACCCTCACTCTCAGGCTACACTTAAACCTAACCCTAATCCTAACCCTAACCTCCTCCTCAACCTTACCCTCTCCTTCACACTCACCCAAGCCCTCATTCTACGCCTAACCCTCACCCTCACTCTCATGCTCACCATAACCCTGACCCTGACCCTAACCCTAACCCCAACCCTAACCCTAAATCTAACCCTCACCCTAACCCTAAACCTAACCCTCACCCTCCGTCTCACCCTAACCCAAACATTAACCCTAACAATAACCCTAACCCTAACGCTAACCCTAACCCTCACCCTCACCCTAACCCTTACCCTAACCCTTATCCTCATGCTAACCATAACCCGAACCCATACCTAACGGAAACCCTCACCTTCCCTTCAACCTAACCTTAACCCTAACACTAACCATCACCCTCAACTTCACCCTCATCCTAACCCTCACCCTCACCCTAGCCCTCACGCTTACCCTTACCCTCACACTAACCCTAATACCTCACACAAAACCTAACCCTCACCCTAACCCTAACCCACACACAAACACTCACCCTCACCCTAACCCTAACCCTCAACAAAACCCTAACACTAACACTAACCCTAAGCTTCAGCCTCACCCTAGCCCTCACCCTAACCCTAATCCTTACCATAATCCTCATCCTAACCCTAACATTCACCGTCACCCTAACCCTCACCCTCACCCTAATTTTCACCCTAACCCTAACCCTAAACCTCATGGTCACATTAAGTCTCACCCTAACCCTTAAACTCTCCCTCACCCTAAACCTAACACTAACCCTAACCTATACCCTAACCCTAACCCTAATCTTCACCCTCACCCTCACCCTCAACCTCACCCTCACACTAACCCTTACCCTCACCCTCACCCTCACCCTAACCCTAAATTTAACACTCACCCTAACCCTAACCCTCACACTAACCCTAACCCTAACCCTCACTCTCACCCTCACCCTAACCCTAAACCTCAACGTCACCCTAGCCCTAAACCACACCCTAACCCTAAGCCTCAGCCACACACTAACCCTCAACCTAACCCTAAGCCTCACCCACACCCCCGACCCTCACCCTCAGCCGAAACCTCACCCTCACCCTAACCCTGACCCTCACGCTAAACATCAACCTAACGCTAACCCTCACCCTAACCCTAACCCTAACCTTCACACTCACCCTCACCCTCACCCTAAGCATAACCCTAACCCTAACCCTAATCCTAAACCTTACCCTCACCCCCACCCTAAAGCTAACCCTAACCCTCACCCTCACCCTCACCCTAATCCTAACCCTGACACTTAACCTAAACCTCACCCTAACCGTAACCGTCGCCCTAAACCTATCCCTAACCCTCAACTTCAATCTAACGCTAACCCTAACCCTAACCCTCACCCTATCCCTTATCCTCACCCTAAACCTAACTTTAACCCAAATCCTAACCCTCACCCTAACCCTCACCCTCACACTAACCCTCACCCTATCCCTTACCCTCAGCCTCGTCCTATCTGTAACCCTCACCCTAAACCTCACACTAAACCTAACTCACATGCTAATCCTAACCCTACGCCTCACCCTAACCCTCATCCTAACCCTAACCCTGATCCTAAACCTAACCCTCACCCTCACCCTAAAACTCACTGTCATCCTAACCCTCACCCTAACCCTAACCCTCACCCACACCCTAACCCTCACCCTTACCTGAAACCTCACCCCCAACCTAACAATCACCCTCACCCTAAACATCACCCTAACCGTAACCCTAACCCTAGCCCTCACCATAACCCTAACCCTAACCCTTACCTAAAGGACACCATCACCCTCCCCTCACCCTAGCCCTAACCCTAACCCTAACCCTCACCCTCACCCTCACCCTCACCCTCACCCTCACCCTAACCCTAATGCTATCCCACACAATAACCCTAAACCTAACCCTCACCCTAACCCTAACCCTCACCTTCAACCTCACCCTAATCCTAACCCTAACCCTAACCCTTACCTAACGGAAAACCTCAACCTCCCCTCATCCTTACCCTTACCCTCAGCTTAACCCCAACCCTCACCCTCAACCTAACCATCACACTAACAATGAAGCTAAACTTATCCCTCACTCTCACCCTAACCTTCAACCTAACACTTCACCTCACCCTAATCCTAACAGAAACCCTAACCCTAACCCTTACACTAAACCTGACCCTCACCCTCACCCTAACCCTAACCCCGAACCTCACCCTAAACCTCACCCTCACCGTAACCCTCACCCTAACAATCACACTAACCCTTACCCTCACTCTCAACCTAACCTTACCCCTAAACCTTACCATCACCGTAATCCTAACCGTAACCCTAACCCTCACCCTAAACCTAACCCTAACCCTAACCCTAAAGCTCACTCTAATCCTCAAACTAACCCTAACCCTAACCCTCACCCTCACCCTCACCCTCACCCTTTCTTTCACCCTAACCCTAACCCTCACCCTAACCCTTACCTTCACCCTCAACCTAACACTAAATTTCAGCCTAACCCTAACTCTAACCCTAACCCTCACCCTAACCGTCACCCTAAACCTAACGGTCACTCTAACCCTAACCTTACCCCTCACCCTAACCCTCATCCTAACCCTAAACCTAACCATCACCCTAACCCTAACACTACCCCTCACACTAATACTCACCCTAACCCTAACCCTAACCCTCATCCTAAACCTAACCCTATCCCAAACACTCACTGTCACCGTAATCCTCACTCTAACCCTAACCCTCACCCACACACTACGCCTCACACTCACCCTCACCCTAACCCTCACCCTAACCCTCACTCTCATCCTAAACATCACCCTAACACTAACACACACTCTAACCTTAACCCTAAACCTCACACTAACCATAACACTAACCCTTACCTATCGGAAACCCTCCCCTCCCTCAACCTAACCCTAACCCTCACAATCACCCTCACCCTCACAATAACCCTCACAATCACCTTAGCCCTCACTATTACCTTTACCCTCACCCTAACTCTAACCTCACACTAAACCTAAACCTCACCCTCACCCTAACCCTCACTCTCACTCTAGCCCTCACCCTAACCCTAAACCTCACCCTAACCCTAACCCTAACCCTCACCCTCAACCTATCCCTCACCCTAACCCTAATCCTAACCATAATCCTCACCATAACCCTAACACTCACCCCCACCCTAACCCTCACCCTCACCCTAACCCTAACCCTAACCCTAACCCTAACCCTCACCCTCACAATAAACATTACCCTAACCCTACCCCTCAGCCTAACCCTAACCCTCTACCTAACCCTAACCCTCACCCTGACTCTCACCTTAACCCTAACCCTCACACCAACCCTTAGCCTAACCCTAAGCCTCACCCTAAACCCAACCCTCACCCTAACCCTAACCCTAATCCTAAACCTAACCCTCAACCTCACCCTCACCCTAAGCCTAAAACTAGTCCTAACCCTAAACCTAACACTCAACCTCACCCTAAAACTAACCCTCACCCTAACGCTCACCCTATCCCTAACGCTAACCCTACACTTCACCCTCAGCCTAACCCTCACCCTAACCCTTATCCTCACACTAACCCTAATCCTAATCCTAATGCTAAACCTCACACAAACCCTAATCCTCACCCTATCCCTCACTCTAACCCTAACTCCAACATTAACCCTAAACCTAACCCTCACCCTCACCCTCACCCTAACACTCAACCTCACCATAAACGTCACCCTAACCCTAATCCTCACCCTGAACCTAACCCTAACCCTCAACCTAAACTTAACCCTCACCGTAACACTCACCCTAACCCTAACTCTAACCCTACACCTCACACTCACACTAACCCTCACGCTAACTCTTATCCTCACACTAAACCAAACACTAACCCTAACCCTAACCCTCACACTAACTGTAATCCTCCCCCTATCCCTAACCCTAACCCTAACCCTCACCCTCACCCTAAGTCTAATGTTAACCCTAACTGTCACCCTCAACCTAACCCTCACTCTAAACCTTACCCTCATCTTAACCCTAACGCGCACCCTCACCCTAAATCTTAACCTAACCCGCAAACTAACCCTAACCCCCACCCTCACCCTCACCCACACATTCACCCTAACCCTAACCCTCATCCTAACACTCACCCTCACCCACAGCCTCACACTAACCCTAACCCTCACCCTAACCCACAACCTCACCCTAATTCTCACCCTGAACCTGACCCTAAAACTTACCTAACCAAAAACCTCACCCTCACCCTCACCGTAACCCTAAACCTCACCCTCACCCTAGCCCTCACTCTAACACTAACCCTCACCCTAACCCTAACCCTACCCCACACCCTCACCCTAACCCTAACCCTAAACATAACCGTAACACTCATCCTAAAACTAAACGTAAACCTAATGATAACCCTAAACCTCACACTCACACTAACCCTCACCCTAAACCTTACTGTCACCCTAACCCAAACCCTAACCCCCACGCTAAACCTAACCATCGCCCTAACCTTAACAATACCCCTCAGCCTAACCCTCACCCCAAACTTAACCCTAACCCTAATCCTCACCCTATCCTTAACCTTAACCCAAAGCCTCACACTAACCCTCACCCTCACCCAAACACTCACCCTAACCTTTACCCTCACCCTAACCCTCACCCTCACCCTAACCCTCACCCTAAAACATACCCACACCCTAACCATCGCCCTAACCCTAACCCTACACCTCAGCCTCACCCTAACCCTAACCCTCACCCACACCCTAACCCTCACCCTAACCTTTACCCTCAAACTAACCCTATCCCTGTCCCTAGCCCTAACCCTAACTCTAACCAAAACACTCACCCTCACCCTAACCCGCACTCTCACTCTAAACTTCACCCTAAACCTTACCCTCACCCTAAGCCTAACCTTAACCCTCACCCTAACCCTAACCCTCACGTAACCCTAACCCTCACAATAACCGTAACCCTAACCCTCACCCTCACTCTCACCCACACCCTCACCCTAAACCTAACCCTCATCCTAACACTCACCCTCACCCTAACTCTAACCCTAACCCACACCCTCACCCTAATTCTCACCCTGAACCTGACCCTAAAGCTTACCTAACCAAAAACCTCACCCTCACCCTCACCCTCACCCTAAACCTCACCCTCACCCTAGCCCTCACCCTCACCCTAACCCTCACCCTAACCCTATCCCTACACCTCACTGTAACTCTCACCCTAACCCTAACGCTAAACGTAAACCTCACCAAAACCGTAACCCTAAATCTAACCTTCACCCTCACCCTAACACTCACCGTCACCCTAACCCTCACCCTAAACCTAAACCTCAACAAAACCCTAACCCTCACACTCACCCGGACCCTCACCCTCACCTGAACACTCATCCTCACACTGACCCTCACACTCACCCTAAACATCACCCAAACCGTAACCATCAAGGTAACCCTAATCCTAATCCTAACCATAACCCTAACCCTAACCCAAACCGTAACCATAACCATAACGCTCACACTAACCATAACCCTCAACATAACCCTAACCTTAACCATAGCCTAACCCTAAACTTCACCCTCACCCTGACCCTCACCCTCAGCCTAACCGTAACCCTAACTCTATTCCTAAACCTAACCCTCACCCTCACCCTAAACCTAACCATAACCCTAACCCTCAACCTCACCATCACCCTGGCACTCACCCTAAACCTCACCCACACACTAACCCTCACCATCACACTAAACATCATCATAACCCTAACCCTCACCCTAATCCTAACCCTAGCCCTCATCCCAATCCTAACCTCAGCTTAACCCTCACACTCACCCTAATCCTCACCCTAACCCTAATCCTTACCTAACCAAAACCCTCAACCTCACCCGCACCCTCACCCTCACCATGACCCTAGCCCTCACACTAACAATAACCCTAACCCTCACCCTCAACCTCCTCTTCCCCCTCAGCCTTTCCCTAACAATAATCCTAATCATAACGCTAACCCTCACCCCCACATTCATCCTAACACTAACACTAACCCTAAAGCTAACCCTCACCCTCACCCTCACCCTCAATCTAAACCTAAAAATAACCATAACACTAACCCTAACCTTAACCCTAAAACTCACCCTAAACCTAATCCTAACCCTAAACCTCACCCTCACCCTCACCCTCATCCTGATCCTCAAAATCACACTTACCCTCACACTAACCCTAACCCTCACCCTAAACCTAACCCTAACCCTAATCCTCACCTTAAATCTCACCCTAACCCTAACACTAACCCTAACCCTCACACTCAACCTAAACCTCACCCTAATCTTAAGCCTACCCCTTTCCCTAACCCTCAACCTAACCCTAACCCTAAGACTAACCCTCAACCTAACCTTAACCCTTCCCCTAAACCTCACCCTCACACTAACCCTAAACCTAACACTAACCCTCAACCTAACCCTAATCCTCACCCACACACTAACCCTCACCCTCATCCGAACCCTCACCCTCACCTGAATCCTCATCCTCACATTAAACCTCACCTTAAATCTCACCCAAACCCTAACCCTCACCCTAATCCTTACCCTAACCCTAACCTCACCCTCACCCTAACCCTCACCCTAACCCTTACCCTCAACCTAATCCTAACCCTAACCCTAACCATAACCCTCACACTCACCCTAAACCTCACCCTAACACTACCCCTACCCCTCTCCCTAACCCTCACCCTAACCCTACCACTAAACCTAACTATAACTCTACCCATAACCCTGACCTTCACACTAACCCTAAACCTAACGCTAAACCTCACCCTAAACATCACCCAAACCCTAACCCTCACCCTAAACCTAACCCTAACACTAAGCCTCACCCTCACCCTAACACTTATCCTCACCCTAACTCTAACCCTAACCTTCACCGTCACCCTGACCCTAACCCTCAGACTAAACCTAACCCTAACCCTATTCCTAACCGTAATCCTCAACCTCATCCTAAACCTAACCCTAACCCTAACCCTCAACCACACCCACACCCACACCTTCACCTTAACCCATACTCTCACCCTCACCCTCACACTAACCCTCAACCTCACCCTAAACATCACCATAAACTTAACCCTCACCCTCACCCTAAACCTAAACCTCACCCTAACCCTAACGCTAACCCTAACCCTCACCCTCACCCTAACCTACACCCTAACCCTTATCCTCACACTAACCCTAACCCTAAACCTAACCCTAACCCTCACACTAACCCTAAACCTCACCCTAACCCTATCCCGACACCTCACCCTAACTCTCAGACTTAACAAACCCTAACCCTAAACCTCACCCTAACACTAACCCTAAACCTAACACTCAGCCTCACCCTAACCCTCACCGTCACCCTAACCCTCACCCTAACCCTAACCCTCAACCACACCCTAACCTTCACCCTCACCCAAACCCTCACCCTCATCCGAGGACTCGCCATCATCCTAACCCTCACAGTCACAATAAACATCACCCTAACCCTAACTCTCACCCCAAAACTATCCCTAACCCTCACCATAAAACTAAACCTCAACCTAACCGTAACCCTCACTCTGACCCTCACCCTAACCCAAACCTAACCCGAACCCTCACCCTAACACTCACCTAACCTTAACCCTAAACCCTATCCTCACCCTAACCCTCACCCTAACACTTACCCTCATTCTTTCCCTAACCCTAACCCTCACCCTCACCCTAACCCTAAACCAAACAATAACCCTAACGATCACCCTAACCCTAACCCTCACCCTCACCGAAACCCAAACCTTAACCCTCACCCTTACCCTCACCCTCACCCTCAACCTAAACCTCAACCTCACCTTCACCCTAACCCTCACCCTCACCCTAAACAACAACCTAACCTAACCCTCACACTAAACCAAACCCTAACCCTAAACCTACCCCTCACCCTAACCCTCATCCTAACCCGAACCCTAACCCGAACCCTCACCCTAAACCTAACCCTAACCCTCAACCTCACCCTAACACTCACCGTCACCCTAACACTCAACCTAACCCAAACCCTCACTCACACCCTAACCATCACACTCACCCGAACCCTAAACTTTACCCTAACCCTAAACATCACCCTAAACATCACCCTAACCCTAATCTTCACCCGAACCCGAACCCTCACAATAAACACCAACCTAACCATACACCTCAGCCTAACCCTAACCCTCTACCTAACCCTAAACCTCACCCTGACCCTCACCTTAACCCTAACACTAACCCTAACACTCACCCTAACCCTCACCCTAAACCTAAAGCTCAACCTAAACCTAACCCTCACCCTAAGCATAACCTTCACACTAACCCTCACCCTCACCCTCACCCTCACCCTCACCCTCTCAATACCCCTAAACCTAACGCTAATTCTAACACTGACCCTCACCCTCACCCTCACCCTAACCCTAACCCTAACCCTAACCCTTACACTCACTCTCACCCTAACCCTCACACTCACCCTAAACCTCACCCTAACCCAAGCCTACCCCTCTCCCTAACCCTCACCCTATCCCTAAACCTAACCCTAACCCCAACCCTAACCCTTACACTCACTCTCACCCTAACCCTCACACTCACCCTAAAACTCACCCTAACCCTACGCCTACCCCTCTCCCTAACCCTCACCCTATCCCTAACCCTAACCCTAAACCCAACCCTAAACCTACCCCTAACCCTCACCCTCACACTAACCCTAAACCTAACGTTAACCCTCATCCTAAGCCTAATCTTCACCCACACCCTAATCCTCACCCACACCCTAACCCTCAACCTCACCTGAAGCCTCATCCTCACCCGAACCCTCATCCTCACCCTAAACCTCACCCTAAACATCACCCAAAACTTAACCCTCACCCTAACACTAACCCTAACCCTCACCCTCACCCTAAACCTCACCCTAACCCTTATCCTCACACTAACACTAACCCTAACACTAACCATAATCCTCACACTAGCCGGAACCCTTACCCTAACTCTAACCCTAACCATAACCTTCACCCTCACCCTCACCCTAAAACTAACCCTAACCCTAAACCTCACCCTCACCCTCGCCCTCACGCTCACCCTAACCTTCACCCTCACCCTAAATATCACCCTAACCCTAACCCTCACCCTAATCCTACACCTCAACCTAATCTTCACCCTCCCCTTACCCTCACACTAACCATAATCCTCACCCTAACCCTAACCCTCACCCTAACCCTAACCCTCACCCTCACTTTCACCCTCACTCTAAGCCTAACCCTAACCCTAACCCTAATCCTAACCCTAACCCTAAACCTCACCCTAACCCTAACCCAAACCATCACCCTCAACCTCACCCTCACCCTCACCCGCCCCCTCAACCTAAACCTCACCGTCACACTCTCAACCTTAACTTAAACATCACTCTAACCCTAACCCTTACGCTAACACTAAACCTAACCAAACCCTAAACCTAACCCTAACCCTAACGCTAAACCTAAACCTCACCCTCACCCTAACCCTAACCGTAACCCTCATCCTAAACCTAACCTCAGCTTAACCCTAACACTCACCCTAATTCTCACCCTAACCCTAACCCTTACCTAACCGAAACCCTCATCCTCACCCTCACCCTCACCCTCACCATGACCCTATCCCTCACCCTAATCATAACCTAACCCTCAACCCCACCCTCATCCTAACACTAACACTAACCCCGAAGCTAACCCTCACCATCCCCCTCACCCTCACCCTAACCCTAACAATAACCCTAACACTAACCCTAACCCTAACCCTAAAACTCACACTAACCCTAATCCTAACCCTAACCCTCACCCTCACCCTCACCCTCATTCTAACCTTCACTCTCATACTGATTCTCAAAATCACACTTACCCTCACACTAACCCTAACCCTCACCCTAACCCTAACACTAACCCTCACCCTCAATTTCACCCTCAACTTCAGCCTAACCCTAACCCTAATCCTAACCCTAAGCCTAAACCTCACCCTCACCCTCACCCTCACACTAACCCTCACCCTAAACCTAACCCTCACCCTAACCCTCTCCCTCACCCTAACCCTAATGCTAACCCTAACTCTCACGCTCACCCTAACCCTCACCCTAAACCTTACCCCCTCACCATATCCGTAACCCTAACTCTAACTCTAATCCTCACCATAACCCTAACCCTCACCCACAGCCTAACCCTCACCATCACCCGAACCCTCATCCTTACCCTAACACTCACACTAACCCTAACCCTAACACTAATCCTAAACCTACCCCTCACCCTCACACTCACCCTCAACCTAAACCTAACCTTAACCGTAACAGTAAACCTAAACTTTACCCTCACCCTCACCCTCACACTAACACTCACCCTCACCATAAACATCACCATAACCCTAACCCTCACCCTAAACCTCACCCTCACCCTAATCCTAACCCTAACCCTAACCCTCACCCTAACTCTCACCCTAACCCTAACACTAACCCTAACCCTCACACTCAAATTAAACCTCACCCTAACCTTAACCCTACACCTCTTCCTAACCCTCACCCTAACCCTAACCCTAAGCCTAACCCTCAACCTAACCCTAAACCTTCCCCTAAACCTCACCCTCACGCTAACACTAAACCTAACACTAACCCTCAACCTAACCCTAATCCTCACCCACACACTAACCCTCACCCTCATCTGAATCCTCACCCTCATCTGAACCCTCATCCTCACATTAAACCTCACCCTAAACATCACCCAAACCCTAACCCTCACCCTAACCCTTACCCTAACCCTCAACCTCACCCTCACCCTAACTCTCACCCTAACCCTCACCCTAACCCTACCCCTAAAGCCAACAATAACCCTACCCGTAACCCTCACCCTCACACTAACCCTAAACTTAACGCTAACCCTCACCCTAAACATCACCCAAACCCTAACTCTCACCCTAACCCTAACCCTAACCCTCACCCTAACCCTAACCCTAACCCTCACCCACACCCTAACCCTCACCCTAACACTTATCCTCACCGTAAACCTAACCCTATCCTTCACCGTCACCCGGACCCTCACCCTCAGACTAAACCTAACCCTAACTCTATTCCTAACCGTAATCCTCACCCTCATCCTAACCCTAACCCTAACCCTAACACTCAACCTCACCCACACCCACACCCTCACACTAACCCCTACCCTTACCCTCACCCTCACACTAACCCTCAACCTCACCCTAAACATCACCATAAACTTAACCCTCAACCTAACCCTATCCCTAACCCTCACCCTATCCCTAACCGTCACCCCAACCCTAACGCTAACCCTAACCCTCACCCTCACCCTAACCTACACCCTAACCCTTATCCTCACACTAACCCTAACCCTAAACCTAACCCTAACCCTCACACTAACCCTAAACCTCAACCTAACGCTATCCAGACACCTCACCCTAACTCTCACCCTTAACAAACCCTAACCCTAAACCTCACCCTAACCCTAACTCTTAACTTAACCCTCAGCCTCACCCTAACCCTCACCGCCACCCTAACCCTCACCCTAATCCTAACCCTCAACCACACCCTAACCTTCACCCTCACCCAAACCCTCAACCTCATCCTTGGACTTGCCCACACCCTAACCCTCACAGTCACAATAAACATCACCCTAACCCTAACTCTCACCCCAACACTCTCCCTAATCCTCACCATAAAACTAAACCTCAACCTAACCGTAACCCTCACTCTGACCCTCACCCTAACCCAACCCTAACCTTAACCCTCACCCTAACACTCACCTAACCCTAACCCTCACCCTCACCCTAACCCTAACCCAAACAATAACCCTAAAGATCACCCTAACCCTAACCCTCACCCTGACCCAAACCCAAACCATAACCGTAACCCTCACCCTCACCCTCAGCCTCAACCTAAACCTCAACCTCACCCTCATCCTAACCCTCACCCTCACCCTAAACATCAACCTAACCCTAACCCTCACACTAATCCAAACCCTAACCCTAACACTAACCCTAACCCTAACGATGAACCTAACCCTCACACTCAACCTAACCCTCACCATAACATTTATCCTCACACTAACCCTAACTCTAACCCTAAACGTTACCCTCACACTAACCCTAACCCTCACCCTAACCCTAAACCTACCTCTCACCCAAACCCTCACCCTAACCCTAACCCTAACCCTTTCCCTAACGCTAACCCTTACATTAACCCTCACCCTCATACTAAACATCACTCTAACGCTAACGCTCACCCTAACCCTAACCCTAAGCCTCACCCTTGCCCTACCCCTCAACCTCACCTGAAGCCTCACCCGAACCCGAACCCTCATCCTCACCCTAAACCTCACCCAAACCCTAACCCTCACCCTAACACTAACCCTAAACACTCACCCTCACCCTAAACCTCACCCTAACCCTTATCCTCACACTAACACTAACACTAACACTAACCATAATCCTCACACTAGCAGGAACCCTTACCCTAACCCTAACCCTAACCATAACCTTCAACCTCACCCTCACCCTAAAACTAACCCTAACCCTATCCCTCACCCTCACCCTCTCCCTCACCCTCACCCTAACCTTCACCCGCACCCTAAATATCACCCTAACACTAACCCTCACCCTAACCCTACACCTCAACCTAATCCTCACCCTCCCCTAACCCTCACACTAACCCTAATCGTCACCCTAACCCTAACCCTCACCCTAACCCTAATCCTCACCCTCACTTTCACCCTCACTCTCAGCCTAACCTTAACCCTAACCCTAATCCTAACCCTAACCCTAAACCTCACCCTAACTCTAACCCAAACCATCACCCTCAACCTCACCCTCACCCGCACTTTCAACCTAACCCTCACCCTCACACTCACCCTCACACTAACTCTCAACCTTACCTTAAACATCACCCTAACCGTAACCCTCACCCTAACCCTAACCCTAACCCTCACCCTAAACCTAACCCTAACCCTAACGCTAAACCTAAACCTCACCCTCACCCTAACCCTAATACTAACCCTCATCCTAAACCTAACCTCAGCTTAACGCTCACACTCACCCTAATCCTCACTGTAACTCTAACCCTTACCTAACCGAAACCCTAATCCTCACCCTCACAATCACCCTCACCATGACCGTAGCCCTCACCCTAACCATAAACCAAACCCTCACCCTCAACCTCCTCTTCCCCCTCAGCCTTACCCTAACCCTTACCCTTATCATAACCCTAACCCTCAACCCCACCCTCATCCTAACACTAACACTAACCCTAAAGCTAACCCTCCCCCTCCCCCTCACCCTCACCCTAACCCTAACAATAACCCTAACACTAACCCTAACCCTAACCCTAAAACTCACGCTAACCCTAATCCTAACCCTAACCCTCACCCTCACCCTCATTCTAACCGTCACTCTCATCCTGATCCTCAAAATCACACTTACCCTCACACTAACCCTAACCCTCACCCTAACCCTAATACCCTCACCCTCACTTTCACCCTCCACTTCAGCCTAACCCTAACCCTAATCCTAACCCTAACCCTCACCCTCACCCTCACCCTCACACTAACCCTCAGCCTAAACCTAACCCTAACCCTAACCCTCACCTTCACCCTAACCCTAATGCTAACCCTAACTCTCACGCTCACCCTAACCCTCACCCTAAACCTCACCCTAACCCTAAACTTACCTCTCACCCTAACCCTCACCCTAACCCTAACCCTAAACCTTTCCCTAACGCTAACCCTAACATTAACCCTCACCCTCATACTAAACATCACTCTAACGCTAACCCTCACCCTAACCCTAACCCTAAGCCTCATCCTAACACTACCCCTCAACCTAACCCTCATCCTCCCCTAATCCTCACCCTAACTCTAACCCTAACCCTTACCTAAACAAAACCCTCACCCTCACCCACACCCTCAACTTAACCCTCACCATAACCCTTACCCTCACCCTAAACCTAACTCTAACCCTCAGCCTAAACCTAACCCTCACCCTAACCCTAAACCTACCCCTCACGCTAACCCTCATCCTAACCCTCACCCTAAACCTAACCCTCACCCTAAACCTAACCCTAACCCTCAACCTCACCCTAACACTCACCGTCACCCTAACACTCAACCTAAGCCAAACCCTCATGCACACCCTAACCATCACACTCACCCGAACCCTAAACCTTACCCTAACCCTAAACCTCACCCTAAACATCACCCTAACCCTAACCTTCACCCGAACCCTCACCCTCACAATAAACATCACCCTAACCCTAATCCTAACACTGACCCTCACCCTCACCCTAACCCTAACCCTAACCCTTAACCTCACTCTCACCCTAACCCTCACACTCACCCTAAACCTCACCCTAACCTTACCCCTACTCCTCTCCCTAATGCTCACCCTAACCCTAACCCTAACCCCAACCCTAACCCTATCCCTAACCCTCACCCTCACACTAACCCTAAACCTAACCTTAACTCTCACCCTAATCCTAATCCTCACCCACATCCTAACCCTCAAACTCACCTGAAGCCTCACCCTCACCCGAACCCTCATCCTCACCCTAAACCTCACCCTAAACATCACCCAAACCCTAACCCTCACCTAATCCTATACCTAACCCTCACCCTCACCCTAACCCTCACCCTAACCCTTATCCTCACCCTAACCCTAACCCTAACACTAACCATAACCCTCACACTAGCCGGAACCCTTACCCTAACCCTAACCTTAATCATAACCTTCACCCTCACAATCACCCTAAAACTAAACCTAACCCTAACCCTCACCCTCATCCTCTCCCTCACGCTCACCCTAACCTTCAACCTCACCCTAAATATCACCCTAACCCTAACCCTCACCCTAACCCTACACCTCAACCTAATCCTCACCCTCCCCTAACACTCACTCTAACCCTAATCCTCACCCTAACCCTAACCCTCACCCTAACCCTAACCCTAACCCTCACCCTAAACCTAACCCTAAACCTAACGCTAAACCTAAACCTCACCCTCACCCTAACCCTAACCCTAACCCTTATCCTCACACTAACCGTAACCCTAACCTTAACCTTCACCCTAACCCTATCCCGACACCTCAACCTAACTCTCACCCTAACCCTAACCCTAACCCTAACCCTCACCCTCACCCTAACCCTAAACCTAACCCTCACCCTCACCCTAACCCTCACCGTCACCCTAACACTCAACCTAAACCCAACACTCAACCACACCCTAACCTTCACCCTCACTTGAACCCTCACACTCACGCGAACACTAACCCTCACCCGAAAACTCACCCTCACAATAAACATCAACCTAACCCTAACTTTCACCCTAACACTAACCTTAACCCTCACCCTAACCCTAACCCTCAACCTAACCCTAACCCTCATCCTGACCCTCATCCTACCCCTAACCCTAACCCTCACCCTAAACTTACCCTAACACTATACCTCACCTTAAACTTAACCCTCACCCTAACACTAACCCTCACACTAAACCTAACCCTAACACTCACCCTCACCCTCAACCTCAACCTTACCCTAACCCTAACTCTCATCCTATCCCTAACCCTAATCCTAATGCTAACCCTAAACCTCAACATCACACTAACCTAACCCTGACCCTCACCCTAACCCTAACCCTAAACCTCACCCTCACCCAAACCCTCACCCTCCCCTTAACCCTCACCCTCACACTAACCCCTAAACCTAACCCTCACCCTCACCCTCTCCCTCACCCTAACCCTCACCCTAACACTAACCCCCCACCATAAACCTAACCCTAACCCTCAACCTCACCATAACCCTAACTCTGACCCTAACCCTGACCCTAATCCTCACACTAACACTCACGCAAATCCTAACCCTCTCTCTCACCTTAACCTTCACCCTAATATTTACCCTCACCCTAACCTTAATCCTAACCCTCACACTAAACCTAACCCTTTGTTTAGGTAAGGGTTAGGGTTAGGGTTAGTGTGAGGATTAGGGTTAAGGTTAGGGTTAGGGTGAGGGTTAGGGTTAGGTTTTTGTAGAAGATGAGGGTTAGGGTGATGTTTAGGCTGAAGGTGAGTGTTAGTGTGAAGGTGAGCTTTCGGGTGAGGGGTAGGTTTACGGTTAGAATTAGGGTGAGGGCAAGTATGAGGGTGAGAATTTGGGTTAGGATTAGGGTTAGGGTTAGGGTTAGGGTGAAGTTGAGGTTTAGGATTAGGGTTAGGGTTAGGGTGAGAGTGAAGGTGAGGGTGAGGGTGAGGGTGAGGGTTCGGGTTAGGGTTAGGTTTATTGTGAGGATGAGAGTGAGGGTTAGGGTTAGGATTAGGGTTAGGGTTAGGGTTAGGCTGAGGGTGAGAGAGAGGGTGAGGGGGAGGGTTAGGGTTAAGGTTAGTGTTTGGGTTAGGGTGAGGGTTAGGGTTAGGGTTAGAGTTAGGGTGAGGGTGTGGGTGAGGGTGAGGGATAGGGTTAGGTTTAGGTTTTGGGTGAGGGTGATGGTTAGGGTTATGATTAGGGGTAGGGTTAGGGTTAGGTTAAGGGTTAGTCTGAGGGTGAGGGTGAGATTCAGGGTTAGGGTTAGGTTGAGGTTTAAGTTTAGGGTGAGGGCTAGTGTGAGGGTGAGGGTTAGGGTGAGGGTGAGGATGAGTGTGAGGGTTAGGGTTAGGGTGAGTGTTAGGTTTTGGCTACCGTGATGGTTGGATCAGAGTGATGTTTAGGGTGAGGGTGAGGGTTAGGGTGAGGGTTCGGGTTCGGGTGAGTGTTAGGGTTAGGGTTAGAGCTAGGGGAAATGATAAGTTGAGGGTGAGGGTTAGGGTTAGTGTTAGGGTGATGGTTATAGTTAGTGTGAGGGTTAGGGTGAGCGTGAAGGTAAGGTTTAGGTTACGGGTTAGTGTGAGGGGTAAGTTTAGGGTGATTCTGAGGGCTAGGGTTAGGGTGATGTTTATGATAAGGTTGAGGGTTAGGGTGAGGGTTCGTGTTCGGGTGCGGGTTAGGGTTACGTTTAGAGTTAGGGTTAGGGCTAGGGTGAGGGTGAGGGTTAGTGTTAGGGTTAGGATTAGGGTTAGGGTTAGGGTTATACTTAGGGTGAGGGTGAGGGTGAGGATTAGGGTGAACGTTCGGGTAAGGGTTCGGGTGAGGGTTAGGGTTACGGTTAGGGTGAGGATTAGGGTGAGGGTTAGGGTTAGGTTGAGTGTGAGCTTAAGTGGAGGTTTAGCGTTAGGTTTAGGGTTAGGGTGAGGGTTAGGGTCAGGGTGAGAGTTAGGGTTAGGCTTAGGTTGAGGTTTAGGATCAGGGTGAGTGCTAGGGTTAGGGTGAGTGTTAGGGTTAGGGTGAGGGTTAGGTTTAGGATTAAGGTTAGGGTGAGAGTTTGGGTGAATGTGAGGGTTAGTGTGAGGGTGAGGGATAGATTGAGGATTAGTGTGAGGGTAAGGGTTAGGGTGAGTTTTAGGCTGAGGGGTAGGGTTAGGGTTAGTTTTAGGCTGAGTTTGAGAATGAGGATTAGGTTTAGGATAAGTATTAGGTTTAGGTTTAGGCTGAGGTGGAGGGAGAGGTGGAGGGTTAGGGTTAGGGTTAGGGTGAGGATTAGGGTTAGGCTTAGGGTTAGGGTTATTGTTAGTGTTAGGGGGAGGGGGAGGAGGAGGGAGATGTTTAGGGTTAGGGTTAGTTTTAGGGTGAGATTGAGAGTGAGGGTTAGTGTTAGGATTAGGATTAGGGTTAGTGTTAGGCCGAGGGTGAGGGGAAGGAGGAGGGCGAAGGTTAGGGTGACATTGAGGGTTAGGGTGAGGGTGAGGGTGAGGGTTAGGGTTAGTGTTAGGGTTAGTGTAAGGCTTAGGGTTAGGGTTAGAGTTAGGGTTAGGGTGAGGTTTAGGGTTAGGTTTAGTGTTAGGGTTAGGGTTAGAGTTAGGGTTAGGGTGAGGGTGAGGGTTAGGTTTAGGATTAGGGTTAGGGTTAGGGTTAGACTGAGGGTGAGGTTGAGGGTTAGGGTGAGGGTTAGGTTTAGGGTTAGGGTTAAGCTTAAATTTAGGTTGAGGATGAGGGTGAGGGTTAGGGTTAGGATTAGGTTTAGGCTAAGGGTGAGGGTGAGGGTGAGGGTTAGGGTTAGTGTTGGGGTGAGGGTTCGTGTGAGGATTAGATTTAGGGTTAGTTTGAGGGTTATGGTGAGGGTTATGGTTAGTGTTAGGGTTAGGGTGATTGTCAGGGTGAGGGTAAGTGTTAACGTGAGGTTTAGGTTGAGGGTAAGGCTTAGCGTTAGGTTTAGGGTGAGAAGTAGGGTGAGGGTTAGGGTTAGGGTGAGGGTCAGCGTTAAGTTGAGGTTTAGGGTTAGGGTTAGGGTTAGGGTGATGTTTAGGGTCAGGGTGAGGGTTAGGATTACTGTTAAGGATAGGGTGAGGATTAGGGTTAGGGTTATGGTTAGGATGAGAGTTATGCTGAGAGGTAGGGTTAGGGTTAGGGTGAGGGTTAGGTTTAGTGTGAGAGTTACGGTTAGGGTTAGTGTTAGGGTGAGGGTTAGGGTTAGGGTTAGGTTTAGGGTTAGGGTGAGCGTGAAGGTGAGTGTGAGGGTGAGTGTGAGGATGAAGTTGAGGTTTAGGGTTAGGTTTAGGTTTAGTATGAGGGTGAGAGTGAGGGTTAGGGTTAGGATTAGGATTAGGTTGAGGGTTAGGCTGAGGATGAGAGTGAGGGGGAGGGGGAGGTTTAGGGTTAGGGTGAGGGTTATGGTTAGGGTTAGGTTTAGGGTTATTGTTAGTGTTAGGGTGAGGGGGATGGGCAGGGGTAGGGGGAGAGGGAGGGGTAGGTTTAGGTTTAGGGTTAGGTTTAGGGTGAGAGTGACAGTGAGGGTTAGGTTTAGGATTAGGATTAGGGTTAGGGTTAGGCTGAGGGGGAGGGGAAGGGTTAGGGTTAGGTTTTGTGTTAAGGTGAGGGTGAGGGTTAGGGTTAGTGTGAGGTTTAGGGTTAGGGTTAGGTTTAGGGTGAGGGAAAAATTTAGGGGGAGGTTTAGGGTGAGTTTGAATGTTAGGCTTAGGGTTAGGATTAGGATTATTGCGTGGGTGATGGTGAGGTTTAGATTTAGGGTGAGCTTTAGGTTTAGGATTAAGGTTTGGGTTAGGGTTGGTCTGAGGATGAGGGTGAGGTTGAGGGTTAGGGTTAGGTTTAAGATTAGGTTGAGGGCTAGGGTGATGGTGAGGGTTAGTGTTAGGGTTAGGGTTAGGATGAGGGTGAGGGTGAAGGTTAGGGTTAGGGTTGGGTTGAGGATTAGGGTTAGTGTGAGGGTTAGGCTTAGGGTTAGGGTGAGGATGAGGGTGAGGCTGAGGGTTAGGGTGAGTTTGAGGGTGAGGCAGTCCAGTAAGGTTAGGGTTAGGGTGAGGGTGAGGGTGAGGTTTATAGTTAGGATTATGGTTAGGGTTAGGTTTAGTCTGAGGGTTAGTGTGAGGGTGTGGGTGAGAGTGAGGGTTAGGGTGAGGGTTAGGGTTAGTGTGACGGTTAGGGTCAGGGTGATGGTAAGGATTATGTTTAGGGTTAGGTTGAGGGTTAGGCTGAGGGGTAGGGTTAGTGTTAGTTTGAGGGTTAGGTTTAGTGTGAGAGTTAGGGTTAGGTTTAATGTTAGTGTTAGGGTGAGGGTTAGGGTTAGGGTTAGGGTTATTCCTATTGTTAGGGTTAGGTTGCGGGTGAAGGTGAGGGTAAGGGTGAGGGTGAGGGTGAGGTTTAGGGTTAGGGTTAGGTTTAGTGTGAGGGTAGTGAGGGTGATGGGGAGGGTTAGGGTTAGGGTTTGGATGAGGGTTAGGGTTATTTTTAGTGTTAGGGTGTGGTGGAGGGGGAGGGGGAGTGGGAGAGGAAGGGGCAGATTTAGGGTTAGGGTTAGGCTTAGTTTGAGGATGAGAGTGAGTGTTAGGTTTAGGATTAGGATTAGGGTTAGGGTTAGGCTGAGGTTGAGGGGGAGTGGGAGGGAGAGGGTTAGGTTTAGGGTTAGGGTTAGGGTTAGTGTGAGGGTGTGGGTTCGGGTTAGTGTGAGTGTTAGGGTTAGGGTTAGGGTGAGGGAAAAGTTTAGGGTGACGGTTAGGGTGAGGGTGTGGGTTCGGGTTAGTGTGAGTGTTAGGGTTAGGGTTAGGGTGAGGGAAAAGTTTAGGGTGAGGGTTAGGGTGAGCATGAGTGTTAGGCTTAAGATTAGGATTAGGATTAGTGTGTTGTTGAGGGTGAGGGTTAGGGTTATTTTGAGGTTTAGTGTTAGGGTGAGGGTTAGTGTTAGGGTTAGAGTTAGGATGAGGGTGTGGGTGAGTGTGAGTGTTAGGGTTAGGTTTAGGGTTAGGGTGAGGCTGAGGGTGAGGTTTAGTGTTAGGTTTAGTGTTAGGGTTAGAGTTAGATTTAGGCTGAGGGTGAGGGTGAGGTTGAGGTTTAGGGTTAGGGTTAAGATTAGGTTTAGTGTTAGGGTTAGAGTTAGAGTTAGGCTGAGGGTGAGGGTGAGGTTGAGGTTTAGGGTTAGGATTAAAGTAAGGGTGAGCGCTAGGGTGAGGGTGAGGGTTAGGGTTAGGGATAGGGTGAGATTTAGTATTAGGTTTAGTGTTAGTGTGAGGGTAAGGGTTAGGGTGAGGCTTAGGGTTAGGTTTGGTTTAGGGTGAGGGTGATGGTTAGGGTTAGTGTGAGGATTAAGGTTAGTATTAGGGTAAGGGTGAGGGTAAGGGTTAGGGTGAGGGTTTGTGTGAGGGGGAGGGTTAGGGTTAGGGTTAGGGTTAGGATTAGTGTGTGGGTGAGGGTGAGGGTTAGGGTAAGGGTGAGGTTTATGTTTAGGGGGCGGGTTATGGTTATGGTTAGGGTTAGGGTGAGGGTGTGGGTGAGGGTGAGGCTTAGGGATAGGACTAGGGTTAGGGTGATGGTGAGGTTGAGGGTTACGGAAAGGGTTAGGCTTAAGGTTAGGGTGAGGGCTAGGGTTAGGATTGGGGTTAGGGTTAGAGTTAGGGTGACGGTGAGGTTGAGGGTGAGCGTAAGGGTTATTTTGAGCTTTAGTTTGAGGGTTGGGTTAGGGTTTGGGTGATGGTTAGGTTTAGTATGAGGGTTTGGTTTAGAGTTAGGGTGAGGGTGAGGGTTAGGGTTAGGGTTAGGGTTAGGGTGAGGGTTAGCCTGAGGGTTAAGTTTAGGATTACTTTTGGGGTTAGGGTTAGGCTTAGGGTGAGTTTGAGGGCTACGGTGAGGGTGAGGGTTAGGGTTAGGTTTAGGGTGAGGTTTAGGTTTAGGGTTATGTTTAGGGTGAGGTTTAGGGGAGGTTTCGGGTGAGGGTGAGGTTCAGGGTGTGGGTGAGGGTTAGGGTTAGGGTGAGGGATAGGGTGACGGTGAGGGTTAGGTTGTGGGTGAGGGTGAGGTTTAGGATTAGGGTTATAGTGAGGGTTAATGTTAGGGTTAGGGTTAGGGTGAGGTTTAGGGTGAGGTTTAGTGTTAGGGTTAGGGTGAGGGTGAGGGTGAGGTTTAGTGTTAGGATTAGGGTGAGGGTTAGGGTTAGGTTGCGGGTGAGGGTGGGGGTTAGTGTTTGGATTAGGGTTAGGGCTAGGACTAGGCTGAGGGTTAGCGTGAGGGTGATGGTGAGGGTTGTTAGTGTTAGGGTGAGGGTTAGTTTTATTGTGAGTGTTAGGGTGAGGATTTGGGTAAGGGTTAGATTGAGGGTTAGGTGAGGGTGAGGGTTAGGTTAGGGTTTGGGTTAGGGTGAGGGTTATGTTTAGGGTTGGGGTTAAGTTTATGGTTAGGTTTAGGGTGGGAGTTAGGGTTAATGTTAGGGTTAGGTTTAGGGTAAGGGCTAGGGTGAGGGTGAGGGTTAGGGTTAGGGTGAGGTTTAGGGTTAGGGTGTGGGCTAGGGTGAGGGTGAGGGTTAGGATTAGGCTTAGTGTTAGGGTGAGGTTCAGGGTTAGGTTTAGGGTTAGGTGAGGGGTAGGGTTAGGGATAGAGTGAGGGTCAGGTTTAGTGTGAGGGTTATGGTTAGGGATAGGTTAGGGTGAGGGTAAGGGTTAGGATGAAGGTAGGGTGAGAGTGAGGTTTAGGGTAAGCATGAGTGTTAGGGTGAGGGTTAGGGCGAGGGTTAAGGTTAGGGTTAGGGTGATGTTTAGGGTTTGTATTAGTGTTAGGGTGAGGGTTAGGTTGAGGGGTATAGTTAGGGTTAGGGTGAGGGCTAGGATTGCTGTGAGGATTAGGGTTAGGTTTAGGAGTAGAGTGAGGGTAAGGGTTAGGGTGAGGTTTAGGGTGAGGTTTAGGTTTAGGGTTAGAGTTAGGGTTAGGTTGAGCTTTAGGGTGAGGTTTAGAGTTAGGGTGAGGGTGAGGGTGAGGAATAGGGTTACGATTAGGGTTAGGGTTAGGCTGAGGGTGAGGTTTAGTGTTTAGTTTAGGGTTAGGATTAGGGTGAGGGTTTGGGTTAATGTTAGGGTTAGGTTTAGGGTAAGGGTTAGGGTTAAGGTGAGGGTTAGGGTTAGGTTTAGGGTTAGGGTGAGGTTGACGGTTAGGGTTGGGGTTACGGTTAGGGTGAGGGTGAGGTTGAGGCTTAAGGTTAGGATTAAGTTTTGGGTTAGGTTTAGGCTGAGGGTGAGGGTGAGATTTAGGGTTAGGTTTAGGTTTAGGTTGAGTGTTAGGTTGAGGGGTAGGTTTACAGTTAGGGTGAGGGTGAGGGTGAGGGTGAGGTTGAGGGTTAGGGTGAGGGTTAGGGTTAGGGTTAGGGTTAGGTTTAGGTTGAGGGTTAGGGTGAAGGGTAGGGTTAGGTTAAGTGTGAGCCTTAGTGTTAGTGTGAGGGTTAGGGTTAGTGTTACGGTTAGGGTTACTGTGAGCGTAAGGGTAAGGCTGAGGGTTAGGATGAGGGTGAGAGTTAGGGATAGGGTTAGGGTGATGGTGACTGTTAGGGTGAGGATGATGGTTAGGTTTAGGGTTAGGGTTAGGTTGAGGGTTAGGGTTAGGGTGAGGGTTAGGGTTATTTGTAGGGTTAGGTTGAGGGTGAGGGTTAGGTTTAGGTTAAGGGTTAGGGTGGGGGGATAGGCTCACGGTTAGGGATAGGGTTTTGGTGATGGTTAGGGTTAGGGTGAGGGATAGGGTTAGGGTTAGGGTGAATGTGAGGGTGAGTTTTAGGGTTAGGGTGAGGGTGAGTATTAGGTTTAGGATTAGGGTTAGGGTTAGGGTTAGGGTGAGGGTGAGGCTTAGGGTTAGGGTGAGGGCTAGGATGAGGGTGAGTTTAAGGGTTAGCGTGCGTGTTAGGGTTTCGGTTAGGATGAGGGTTAAGATGAGGCTGAGGATCAGGGTGAGGGTTAGAGTTAGGGTGAGGGTTAGCGTTAGGGTTATTGTTAGGGTGAGGGCTAGGGTGAGGGTGAGGCTTAAGGTGAGGATGAGGGTGAGGGTGAGTGTTAGGGTGTGGGTTAGGGTTAGGGTTAATGTCAGGGTTACAATTAGGCTGAGGGTTAGGGTAAGTTTTTGGGTGAGGTTGAGGCTGAGGCTGAGTTTTAAAGTGAGGGTGAGGGTGAGTGTGAGGGTGAGGGTTAGGGTTCGGATTAGGTTTAAGTTGAGGGTTAGTTTGAGGTTTAGAGTTAGGCTGAGGGTGAGGGTTAGGGTTAGTTTTAGGGTGAGGGTTAGTCTTAGGGTGAGAGTTAGAGTTAGGGTTAGGGTGAGAGTGAGGGTTAGTGTTAGAGTTAGGGTGAGGTTTACGGTGAGGATGAGGGTAAGGTTTAGGTTGAGGGTTAGGTTGAGGGTTAGGGTTAGGCTGAGGGTGAGCGTGAGGGTGAGAGTGAGGGTTAGTGTTAGGGTTAGGCTGAGGTTTAGGTTTATTGTGAGGGTTAGGGTGAGGATGACGGTAAGGATTACGTTGAGGGTTAGGGTGGGGGGAGGTTTAGGGTTAGGATTAGATTTAGGGTGAGGCTTAGGGTTAGGGTTAAGTTTAGGGTTAGGTATAGGGTGAGGGTTAGGTTTAATGTTAGGGTTAGGTTTACGGTAATGGTTAGTGTTAGGTTTTGGTTTAGCATTAGGGTGAGGGGTAGGGTTAGGATTAGTGTGAGCCTTACTGTTAGTGTGAGGGTTAGGGTTAGGGTTAGGGTTACCATGAGGGTAAGGGTAAGGGTGAGGGTTAGGATGAGGGTGAGGGTTAGGGATAGGGTTAGGGCGAGGGTGAGTTTTAGGGTGAGGATGAGGGTTAGGTTTAGGGTTAGGGTGAGGGTTAGGGTTAGGATGAGGGTTAGGGTTAGGTTTAGTGTTATGGTGAGGGTGAGGATTTTGGTTAGGTTAAGTGTTAGGGTGAGGGGTAGGGTGAGGGTTAGGGTTAGGGTTTTGGTTAGGGTAGGGTGAGGGTGAGGGCTAGGTTATGGTTAGGATGAGTGTGTGGGTGTTTTAGGGATAGGTTTTCCGTTAGGGTGAGGGTGAGTGTTAGGTTTAGGATTGGTGTTATGGTTAGGCTTAGGCTTAGCGTTAAGGTGAGTGTTAGGAATAGGGTTAGTGTGAGGGTTAGTGTTAGGGTTAGGGTGCTGGTTAAGGTTAGGGTGATGTTTAGTGTGAGGGTGAGTTTTAGCGTGAAGGGGCGTGTTCGGGTGAGGGTGAGGGTTAGGGTTTGGGTGAGGGTCAGGGTGAGTGTTAGGGTGAGGGAGAGGGTTAGGGTTAGGTTTAGGGTTGTTGTTAGGGTTAGGGTTTGGGTGAGTGTTAGGGTTAGGGTTATGGTTAGGGTTAGGGTAGGGTGAGGGTAAGGTTTAGGGTGAGGGTTAGGATTAGGCTGAGGGTGAGGGTTTAGGGTTAGGTTGAGTGTAAGGGTTAGGGTTAGGTTTAGGATGAGGGTTAGGGAGAGGTGTAGGATTAGGGTTAGGGTGAGGGTGAGGGTGAGGATTAGGGCTAGGGTGAGGGTTAGGCTTAGGGTTAGGGTGAGTGTTAGGGTTAGTGTTAGGTTTAGAATGAGGGTTAGGGCGAGTGGTAGGGTTAGGGTTAGTGTGAGGGGTAGGGTTAGTGTGAGGGTTAGGGTTAGGGTTAGGTTTACCGTGAGGGTAAGTGTAATTGTGAGGGTTAGGATGAGGGTGAGGGTTAGGGTTAGGATTAGGGTTAGGGTGAGGGGTAGGGTGAGGGTTAGGTTTATGGTAATGGTTAGGGTAGGGTGAGGGTTAGGGTTAGAATTAAGGTTAGTGTTAGGGTGAAGGTTAGCGTTAGTGTTAGGGTTAGGGTTTGGCTGAGTGTTAGGGTGAGGGTTTGGTTTAGGGTTAGGGTTAGGGTGAGGGTGAGGGTTAGCGTGAGGGTTAGGATTAGAGTTAGGTTTAGGGTATGGGTTAGGCTGAGGGCTAGGGTGAGGGTTACGATTAGGCTCAGGGTGAGGGTGAGGGTGAGGTTTAGGGTTAGGTTTAAAATTAGTGTGAGTGTTAGGGTTAGGGTTAAGTTTAGGATGAGGTTTAGGGTGAGAGGTAGGATTAGGGTTAGGTTGAGGGAGAGGGTGAGGGTGAGGGTGAGGTTTACGGTTAGGGTGCGGGTTAGCATTAGGTTTAGGGTGAGGGTAAGGGTTAGGGTGAGGTTTAGGGAGAGGTTTAGGGTTAGATTTCGAGTTAGGGTTAGGTTGAGTGTTCCGGTGAGTTTTAGAGTTAGGGTGAGGGTGAGGGTTAGGGTTAGGGTTAGGGTGAGAGTTAGGGTTAGGGTGAGAGTTAGGGTTAGGGATAGGGTGAGTGTGAGGGTTAGTGTTAGGGTTTGGGTGAGGGTTAGGTTGAGGATGAGGTTAAGGTTTAGGTTGAAGGTTAGGTTGAGGGGGAGGTTTAGGGTTGGGGTTAGGCTTAGGGTGAGGGTAAGGGTGACGGTTAGGATTAGGCTGAGGTTGAGCATGAGGGAGGGTTAGTGTTAGGGTTAGGGTGAGGTTTACGTTTCTTGTGAGGGTTAGGGTCAGGATGAGGGTAAGGATTAGGTGAGGGTCAGGGTTAAGTTTAGGATTAGATTTAGGGTGAGGTTTAGGCTTAATATTAGGGTTAGCTTTAGGGTAAGGGTGAGGTTTAGGGTAAGGGTTAGGGTTAGAGTGAGGGTTACGATTAGGTTTAGGGTGAGGGTTCGGTTTAGGGTGAGGGTTAGGGTTAGGTTTAGGGTTAGGGTGAGGGTGAGGGTGAGGCTTAGGTTAGGATTAGGGTTTGAGTTAGGGTGAGGGTGAGGCTGAGGCTGAGAGTTATGATTAGGGTTTGAGTTAGGGTTAGGCTGAGGGTGAGGGTGAGGGTTAGGGTTAGGGTTAGGTTTAGGTTGAGGGTTAGGGTGAGGGTGAGGGTTAGGGTTAGCGTGAGGGTTACGGTTAGGTTTAGGTTGAGGATTAGGGTGAGGGGTAGGGTTAGGGTTAGTGTGAGCCTTAGTGTTAGTGTGAGGCTTAGGGTTAAGATTAGGGTTAGGATTACAGTGAGGGTAAGGGTAAGGGTGAGGGTTAGGGTGAGTGTGAGGGTTAAGTATAGGGTTAGGGTGAGGGTGATCGTTAGGGTAAGGATGAGGTTTAGGGTTAGGGTGAGGGTTAGGATTGAGTTTATGGTTAGGTTGAGGGTGAGGTTAGGGTTAGATTAATGGTTAGTGTGAAGGGTAGAGTGAGGGTTTGGGTTAGGGTTTTGGTTAGGGTAGGCTGAGGATGAGGGTTAGGGTTAGGGTCAGGCTGAGTGTAAGGGAGTTTTAGCGATAGGTTTAGGGTTAGGGTGAGTGTGAGTGTTAGATTTAGGATTAGTCTTAGGGTTAGGCTTAGGCTTATGGTTAGGGTGAGGGTTAGGGTTAGGGTTAGGGTACGGGTTAGGTTTAGGGTGATGTTTAGTGTGAGGGTGAGGTTTAGGGTGAGGGTGAGGGCTCGAATGAGGGTGAGAGTTAGGGTGTGTGTGAGGGTGAGGGTTAGGGTACGTGTTAGGGTGAGGGTGAGCATTAGGGTTAGGTTTAGGGTTAGTGTTAAATTTAGTGTTTGGGTGAGTGTTAGGGTTAGGGGTAGGGTTAGGGTAGGGTGAGGGTAAGGTTTAGGGTTAGGGCTAGGGTTAGGCTGAGGGTGAGGGTGGGGGTGAGTGTGAGGGTTAGGGTTAGGTTTAGGGTTAGGGTGAGTGTAAGGGTTAGGGTTAGGGTTAGGATGAGGGTTAGGGTGAAGTGTAGGATTAGTGTTAAGGTAAGGGTGAGGTTGAGGGTGATTTTGAGGGTGAAGTTTAGGGTTAGGTTTAGGATTAGTGTGAGTTTTAGGGTTAGGATGAGGTTTAGGGTGAGGGTTAGTGTTAGGGTTAGGTTGAGGGTAAGGGTGAGGGTGTTGTTTAGGGTTATGGTGAGGGTTAGGGTTAGGATTAGGGTTAGGGTTAGGGGGAGTGTGAGGGCTAGGGTTATGTTTAGGATGATGGTTAGGGTGAGGGGTAGGGTTAGGGTAAGTGTTAGGGTTAGGTTTATTTGAGGGTTAGGGTTAGGGTTAGGGTTAGGTTGAAGTTTAGGGTTAGATTTAGGCTTAGGCTGAGGGTAGGGTGAGGGTGAGGGTGAGGGTGGGGGTTAGGGTGTCGGTGAGGGTTAGGGTAGGATGAGGGTTAAGGTGACGCTGAGCGTTAGGGTGAGGGTGAGGGTTAGGGTTAGGATAAGTGTTAGGGTTAGGCTTAGGCTTAGGGTTAGAGTGAGGGTTAGGGTTAGGGTTAGGGTTACCGTGAGGGTAAGTGTAATGGTGAGGTTTAGTATGATGGTGAGGGTTAGGGTTAGGGTGAGGCGTAGGGTGAGGTTTAGGATTAGGGTTATCTTTAGGGTAGGGTGAGGGTTAGGGTTAGGCTTAAAGTTAGTGTTAGGGTGAGGGTTAGGGTTAGTGTTTGTGTTAGGGTTTGGTTGAGTGTTAGGGTGAGGGTTTGGGTTAGGGTTAAGGTTAAGGTGAACATGAGGGTTAGGGTGAGGGTTAGTGTTAGTTTTAGGGATAAGGTTTGGGTTAGGCTGCGGGCTAGGGTGAGGGTGAGGGTTAGGGTGAGGGTGAGGGTGAGGGTGAGGGATAGGGTGTCGGTGAGGGTTAGGGTAGTTTTGAGGGTTAGGGTGAGGTTTAGTGTTAGGCTGAGTTTGAGGGTGAGGGTGAGGTTTAGGGTTAGGTTTAGGATTAGTTTGAGTGTTAGGGTTAGGGATAGGTTTAGGATGAGGTTTAGGGTGAAGGTTAAGGTTAGGGTTAGGTTGAGGGTGAGGTTTAGGGTTAAGGTAGGGGTTAGGGTTAGGGTTAGGGTGAGGGTGAGGGTTAGGGTTAGGTTTAGGATGACGGTTAGGATGATGGGTAGGATTAGGGTTAGTGTGAGTGTTAGGGTTAGTTTGAGGGTTAGGCTTAGGGTTAGGCTTAGGGTGTGGTTTAGGGTTAGGGTTAGGCTGAGGGTAGGGTGAGGGTGAGTGTTAGGGTGAGGGTAAGGGTGAGCGTGAGGTTTAGGCTGTTAGTGAGGGTTAGGGTACGGTGAGGGTTAGGGTGACGGTGAGGGTTAGGGTGAGGGTTAGGGTTAGTGTTAGGGTTAGGGTGAGGGTTAGTTTTACGGTTAGGGGGAAGATGAGGGTTCAGTTTAGGATTAGTGTTAGGGTTAGGGTTAGGCTTAGGTTGAGGTTGAGGGGAAGGGTGAGGGTTTGGGTTAGGGTTAGGGTTATTGTGAGAGTGAGGCTTACGGTTAGGAGTAGGGTTAGGATGAGGAGTAGGGTTAGGGTTAGGGTGAGGGTGAGTGTTTCGGTTATGTAAGGATTAGGTTTAGGGTTAGGGACAGGATTAGGGTTTGGGTGAGAGTTAGGGTGAGGATAAGTATTAGGGTTTGGGTGAGGGTTTGGATTAAGGTGAAGCTGAGGGTGAGGGTTTTTTTTAGGTAGGAATTAGGGTTAGGGTTAGGGTTAGGGTTAGATTTAGGGATAGGTTTAGGGTTAGCGTGAGGGGTAGGGTTAGGGTTAGGGTGAGGGTTAGGTTTAGGGATAGGATTATGGTTAGGGTGAGGGTAAGGGTTAGGGTGAGGGTAGGATGAGGGAGAGGCTTAGGGTTAACATTTGGGTTGGGGTGTCAGTTAGGGTGAGGGTTAGGGTTAAGTTTAGATTGAGGGTGAGGGTGACGGTTAGGGTTAGGGTTAGGATGAGAGTTAGGTTTACGGTTAGGTTTAGGATGAGGGTTAGGATTAGGGTGAGGGTTAGGGTTAGGTTTAGTGTTAGGGTGAGGGTGAGGGTGAGGGTGAGGTTTAGGGTTAGGGTTTGAGTTAGGGTGAGGGTGAGATTGAGGCTTAGATTTAGGATTAGGGTATGAGTTAGGGTTAGGCTGAGGGTGAGGGTGAGGGTTAGGGTTAGCGTGAGGGTTAGGGTTAGGGTTAAGTTTAGGTTGAGAGTTAGGGTTAGGTTGAGGGTTAGGGTGAGGTTTAGAGTTAGGGTGAGGGTTAGGGTTAGTGTTAGGTTAGGGTGAGGGTTAGGTTTAGGGTGAGAGTTAGAGTTAGGGTTAGGCTGCGGGTGAGGGTTAGTGTTAGGGTTAGGGTGATGGTTAGGGTAAGGATGAGGGTAAGGTTTAGTTTGAGGGTTAAGGTGAGGGGGAGGTTTAGTGTTAGGGTTAATGTTAGGGTGAGGGTTAGGGTGAGGGTGAGGTTTAGGTTTTGTGTAAGGGTTAGGGAAGGGTGAGGGTTATGTTTAGTGTTAGGGTTAGGGTTAGGCTAAGGGTGCGGGTGAGGGGAAGGGTGAGGGTTTGGGTTAGGTTTAGGTTTGGGTGTCAGTGAGGGTTAGGGTAGGGTGAGGGTTAGGGTGACGGTGAGGTTTAGGCTGAGCGCTAGTGTAAGGATGAGGGTTAGGGTGACTTTGAAGGTGAGGGTGAGGGTTAGGCTGTTGGTGAGGGTTAGGGTAGGTTGAGCGTAAGGGCGACGGTGAGGGTTAGGCTGAGGGTGAGGGTTAGGTTTATGGTTACGGTTAGGGTTAGGGTCCTGTTAAGGATTAGGGTTACAGTTAGGCTTAGGATGAGGGTTAGGGTTAGGGGTAGGTTTAGGGTTAGGGTAAGGGTTAGGGTGAGGATAAGGGTTAGGGTGAAGTTGAGGGTTAGGGTTATGGTTAGGGTGAGGTTGAGGGTTAGGGTGATGTTTAAGGTTAGGGTCAGGGTTAGGGTTAGGGTGAGGGTGAGGGTGAGAGTTAGGGTTAGGGTGAGGTTGAGGGTTAGGTTTAGGGATAGGGTGAGGGTGAGCGTTAGGTTTAGGTTTAGTGTTAGGGTTAGGGTTATGCTTAGGGTGAGCGTGAGGTGTAGTGTGAGGGTTTGGGTTTGGGTTAGGGTTAGCCTTAGGGTGAGGGTGACGCGTAGGGTTAGGGTTTGGGTTAGGGTTAGGGTTAATGTTAAGGTGAGGGTTAGGGTGAGGGTTAGGGTTAGTGTTAGGGTTAGGGTTTGGGTGAGTGTTAGGGTGAGGGTGAGGGTTAGTGTTAGGCTGTGTGTGAGGGTGAGAGTGAGGTTTAGGGTTAGGTTTAGGATTAGTGTGAGTGTTAGGGTTAGGGTTAGGGTTAGGATGAGGGTTAGGGTGAGTGGTAGGGTTAGAGTTAAGTTAAGGGTGAGGGTGAGGGTGAGGTTTAGGGTTGGGGTCAGGTTTAGGGTTAGGATTATTGTGAGGGTGAGGGTTAGGGTTAGGTTTAGGATGAGGGTTATGATGAGGGGTAGGGTTAGTTTTAGTGTGAGGGTTAGGGTTAGTGTGAGGGTGAGGGTTAGGATGAGGTGTAGAGTTAGGGTGAGGGTGAGGGTTAGGGTTAGGGTTAGGATGAGGGTTAGGGTTAGGGTGAGAGTTAGAGTTAGTCTTAGGCTGAGGGTGAGGGTTAGGGTTAGGGATAGGGTGAGGGTTAGGGTTAGGGATAGGTTGAGGGTTAGTGTGAGGATGAGGGTAAAGTTTAGGTTGAGGGTTAGGATGAGGGGGAGGTTTAGGGTTAGGGTTAGGTTGAGGTTTAGGGTTAGGTTGAGGGTGAGGGTTAGGGTTAATGTTAGGGTTAGGTTTAGGGTAAGGGTTAGGGTAAGGGTTAGGGTTAGGGTGATGGTTATGGTTAGGTTTAGGGTGAGGGTTAGGCTTAGGGTGAGGTTTAGGGTTAGGGTTAGGGTTAGGGTTAGGGTTAGATTTAGGTTGAGGGTTAGGGTGAGGGGTAAGTTTAGGGTTAGTGTGAGCCTTAGTGTTAGAGTGAGGGTTGGATGTAGGGTTAGGGTTAGGTTTACCGTGAGTGTAAGTGTAAGGGTGAGGGTTAGGATGAGGGTGAGGGTTAGGGATAGGGTTAGGGTGAGGGTGAGTGTTAGGGAGAGGATGAGGTTTATGGTTAGGGTTAGGGTGAGGGTTAGGGTTAGGGTGAGGTTTAGGATTAGGTTTAGGTTAAGGGTGAGGGTGAGGATTAGGGTTAGGTTAAGGGTTATGGTGAGGGGTAGGGTGAGAGTTACGGTTAGGGTTTTGGTTAGGGCAGGGTGAGGGTGAGGGTTAGGGTTAGGGTTAGGTGAGTGAGGGTGTTTTATGGATAGGTTTAGGGTTAGGGTGAGGGTTAAGGTTAGGGTTAGGGTTAGGCTGAGGGCTAGGATGAGGGTGAGGGTTAGGGTGACTGTGAGGGTGAGGGTGATGGTTAGGGTCTCGCTGAGGGTTAGGGTAGGGTGAGGTTAAGGGCGACGGTGAGGTTTAGGGTTAGGGTGAAGATTAGTGTTATGGTTACAGTTAGGGTTAGGGTCAGGTTGAGGATTAGGGTTATATTTAGGGTTAGGATGAGCGTTAGGGTTAGGGTTAGGTTTAGGTTTAGAGTTAGGGTGAAGGTAAGTTTTAGGGTGAAGGTAAGTTTTAGGGTGAAGGTGAGGGTTAGGGTTACATTTAGGGTTAGGGTGAGGGTAATTGTTAGGGTGAGGGTTAGGATGAGGGTGAGGGTTAGGGTTAGGGTGATGTCTAAGGTTATGGTTAGCGTTAGGGTTAGGGTGAGGGTGAGGGTTAGGGTTAATTTAAGGGTTAAGTTGAGGGTGCGGATTAGGGTTACAGTTAGGGTTAGTGTGAGGGGTAGGGTTAGGCTTAGGGTGAGGGTTAGGTTTAGTGTGAGGGTTATGGTTAGCGATAGGGTTAGTGTGAGGGTAAGGGTTTGAATGAGGGTAGGGTGAGCGTAAGGTTTAGGGTTAGCATGAGTGTTAGGGTGAGGGTTAGGGTTAGGTTTAGGGATAGGTTGAGGTTTGGATGATGGTGAGGGTTGGGTTGTGGGTGAGGGTTAGGGTAAAGGTGAGGGTTAGGTTGACGGGAAGGGTTAGAGTGAGGTCGAGTGTTAAGGTAAGTGTTAGGGTGATGGTTAGGGTTCGTATTAGTGTAAGGGTGAGGGTGAGGGAGAGGGGTATAGTTAGGGTTAGGGTGAGGGTTAGGATTAGTGTGAGGGTTAGGGTTAGGGTTAGAGTGAGGGTAAGGTTTAGGGTGAGGTTTAGGGTGAGGTTTAGGGTAGGGTTAGAGTAAGGATTAGGTTGAGGGTTAGGGTGAGGTTTAGAGTTAGTGTGAGGGTGAGGGTTAGGGTTAGGGTAAGGGTGAGGGTTAGGGTTAGGGTGAGGGTTAGGGTGAGGATGAGGGTAAGGTTTAAGTTGAGGGTTAGGGTGAGGGTGAGGGTTAGGGTTAGGGTTAGGGTTAGGGTGAGGGTTAGGCTGAGGCTGAGGCAGAGCGTGAGGGTGAGGATGAGGGTTAGTGTTAGGGTTAGGATGAAGGTTAGGTTTATTGTGAGGATTAGGGTTTTGATGAGGGTAAGGTTTAGGTGAGGGTTAGGGTTAAGTTTAGGGTTAGATTTAGGGTGAGGGTTAGGGTTAATATTAGGGTTAGGTTTAGGGTAAGGTTTAGGTTTAGGGTAAGGGTTATGGTTAGGGTGAGGGTTACGGTTAGATTTAGGGTGAGGGTTAGGTTTAGGGTGAGGGTTAGATTTAGGTTTGGGGTTAGGGTGAGGGTGAGGGTGAGGCTTAGGGTTAGGATTAGGGTTTGAGTTAGCGTGAGGGGTAGGTTTAGGGTTACAGTGAGGGTTAGGGTTAGTGTGAGGGTTACCGTGAAGGTGAGAGTTAGGATGAGGGTGAGGGATAGGGTTAGTGTTAGGGTTAGGGTGAGGATTAGGTTTTCGGTTATGATTAGGATTAGGGTTAGGTTGAGAGGTAGGGTTAGGTTTAGGGTGAGGGTTAGGTTTGGTGTGAGGGTTAGGGTTAGAATTAGGGTGAGGGTAAGGGTTAGAATGAGGGTTAGGTTGAGGGTGAGGGTTAGGGTTAGGGTGAGGGTTATGGTGATGTTTAAAGTTAGGGTTAGTGTTAGGGTTAGGGTGAGGTTTAGGTTTAGGGATAGGGTGAGTGTGAGCTTTAGGTTTAGGATTAGTGTTAGGGTTATGGTTATGCTTAGGGTGAGGGTGAAGGGTAGGGTGAGGGTTTGGGTTAGGGTTAGGGTTAGGGTTAGGCTGAGGGCTAGGGTGAGGGTGAGGATTAGGGTGAGTGTGAGGGTGAGGGTTAAGGTGTCGGTGAGGGTTAGGGTAGGGTGAGGGTAAGGGCGACAATGAGGGTTAGGGTGAGGGTGAGGTTTAGGGGTAAGTTTAGGGTTAGGGTTAGCGTTAGGTTGATGGTAAGTGTTAGGGTTAAGGTGAGCATTAGGGTTATGGTTAGGGTTAGAGTGAGGGCAAATTTTAGGGTGAGGGTTAGAATGAGTGTGAGGGTTGGGGTTAGGGTGATGTTTAAGGTTAAGGTTAGGGTTAGGTTTAGGGTGAGGGTGAGGGTTAGGGTGAGGGTATGAGTTAGGTTGAGGATGTGGATTAGGGTTACGGTTAGGGTTAGTGTAACACATAGGGTTAGGGTTAGGGTGAGGGTTAGGTTTAGTGTGAGGTTAGCGATCAGGTTAGGGTGAGGGTAAGGGTTTGGATGAGGGTAGGGTGAGATTAAGTTTTAGGGTTATCATTTGTGCTAGGGTGAGGGTTAGGGTTAGGTTTAGGGATAGGGTGAGGTTTGGGTGAGGGTGAGGGTTGGGTTGTGGGTGAGGGTTAGGGTAAAAGTGAGGGTTAGGTTGACAGGGAGGGTTAGAGTGAGGGTGAGGGTTAAGGTAAGGGTTATGGTGATGGTTAGGGTTCATATTAGTGTTAGGGTGAGGGTGAGGGTGAGGGGTATAGTGAGGGTTAGGGTGAGGGTTAGAATTAGTGTGATGGTTAGGGTTAGGGTTAGGGTTAGAGTGAGGGTAAGGTTTATGGTGAGTTTTATGGTGAGGTTTACGGTTAGGGTTAGTGTTAGGGTTAGGCTGAGGGTTAGGGTGAGGTTTAGAGTTAGGGTGAGGGTGAGGGTTAGGGTGAGGGTGAGGGTTAGGGCTAGGGTGAGAGTTAGAGTTAGGGTTAGGCTGAGGGTGAGGGTTACTGTTAGGGTTTGGGTGAGGGTTAGGTTGAGGTTGAGGGTAAGGTTTACGTTGAGGGTTAGGGTGAGGGTGAGGGTTAGGGTTAGGGTTATGGTTAGGGTGAGGGTTAGGGCGAGGGTTAGGGTAAGGCTGAGGGTGAGCGTGAGGGTGAGGGTGAGGTTTAGTGTTAGGGTTAGGGGGAGGGTGAGGTTTATTGTGAGTGTTACAGTGAGGATGAGGGTAAGGATTAGGTTGAGGGTTAGGGTGAGGGGGAGGTTTAGGGTTGGGTTCGGGTTAGATTGAGGGTTGGGGTGAAGGTTACGGTGAGGGTTAGGGTTAAGTTTAGCGTTAGGTTTAGGTTGAGGATTAGGGTTAATGTTAGTTTTAGGGTAAGGGTTAGGATTAGGGTAAGGATTAGGGTTAGGGTGAGGGTTACAGTTAGGTTTAGGGTGAGGGTTAGGTTTAGCGTGAGGGTTAGGGTTAGGTTTAGGGTTAAGGTGAGGGTGAGGGTGTGGCTTAGGTTTAGGATTAGGGTTTGGGTTAGGGTGAGGGTGAGGGTGAGCCTTAGGTTAGGATTAGTGTTAGAGTTAGGGTTAGGCTGAGGGTGGGGGTGAGCAATAGGGTTAGCTTGAGGGTTAGGCTTAGGGTTAGGTTTAGGTTGAGGGTTAGGGTGAGGGCTAGGTTAAGGTTGAAGGTGAGGGTGAGGGTTAGGTTGAGGGTTATGGTCAGGGTGAGGGTTAGGGTTAGGGTTAGCTTTAGGTTGAGAGTTAGGGTGAGGGCTAGGGTTAGGGTTAGTGTGAGCCTTAGTGTTAGTGTGAGGGTTAGGGTTAGGGTTAGGTTTAGGGTTACCGTGAGGGTAAGGGTAAGGGTGAGGGTTAGGATGAGGATGAAGTTTAGGGTGAGGGTTAGGGTTAGGGTTAGGGAACGGTGAGGGTAAGGGTTAGGGTGAGGGTTAGTGTTAGTCTGAGGGTGAGGGTGAGGGTGAGGTTTAGGGTTAGGTTTAGGTTTAGTGTGAGTGTAAAGGTTAGGGTTAGGGTTATGATGAGGGTTAGGGTGAGGGGTAGGTTTAGGGTTAGGTTTAGGGTGAGGGTGAGGTTTAGGGTAAGTGTGAGGGTGAGGTTTAGGGTTAGGGTGAGGGTGAAGGTTAGGGTTAGGTTTAGAATGAAGGTTAGGTTGAGGGGTAGGTTTAGGGATAGTGGGAGGGTTAGGGTTAGTGTGAGGGTTAGGGTTAGGGTTAGGTTTAGGGGTACTGTGAGGGTAAGGGTAAGGGTGAGTGTTAGGATGAGGGTGAGGGTTAGGGTTAATGTGAGGGTTAGGTTTAGGGTGAGTTTTAGGGTGAGGGTGAGTGTGAGGGTTAGGCTTAGGGTGATGGTTAGACTTAGGTTTAGGGTTACCGTGAGGGTAAGTGTAATGGTGACGGTTAGGATGAGGGTGAGGGTTAGGTTTAGGGTTAGTGTTAGGGTGAAGGATACTGTGAGGGTTAGGGTTAGGGTTATGGTTATGGTAGGGTGAGGGTTAGGGTTAGGCTTAAGGTTAGGGTTAGGGTGAGTGTTAGGATGAGTGTTAGGGTGAGTGTTAGGGTTAGGGTTTGGGTTAGGCTGAGGGCTAGGGTGAGGGTGACGTTTAGGGTGAGAGTGAGGGTGAAGGTGAGGGTTAGGGTGTCTGTGAGGGTTAGGGGAGGGTGAGGGTTAGGGTGAGGGTTATTGTTAACCTGAGGGTGAGGGTGATGGTGAGGTTAAGGGTTAGGTTTAGGATTAGTGTGAAATTTACGGTTATGGTTAGGTTTAGGATGAGGTTTAGGGTGAGGGGTAAGGTTAGGGTTAGTTTGAGGGTGAGGGTGAGGGTGAGGTTTAGGGTTAGGGTGAGTGTTATGGTTAGGGTCAGAGTGAGGGTTAGGGTTAGGGTTAGGTTTAGGATGTGGGGTATTGTGAGGCTTAGGATTAGGGTTGTTGTGAGGGTTAGGGTTAGTGTGTGTGTTAGGTTTAGGCTTAGAGTTAGGGTGAGGGTTAGGTTTAGGGTTAGGGTTAGGCTGAGGTTAGTGTGAGGATGAGGGTTAGGGTGAGGGTTAGGCTGTCGTTGAGGGTTCGGTTAGGGTGAGGGTTAGGGTGAGGCTTAGGGTTAGTGTTTGGGTGAGGGTTAGGTTTAGGTTTAGGGTGAGGGTGAGGGTTAGGTTTAGGATTAGTGTTAGGTTTAGGGTTAGGTGTAGGGTGAGGGTGAGGGGAAGGGTGAGGTTTTGGGTTAAGTTTAGGATTAGGGTGAGGGTAAGGGTTAGGTTGAGGTTTAGGTTTAGGGTGGAGAGTAGGATGAGGGTTAGGGTTAAGGATAGTGTGAGGGTTAGGGTTAGTGTGAGGGTTAGTGTTAGTGTTAGGGTTAGGGTTACCGTGAGAGTAAGGGTAATGATGAAGGTTAGGATGAGGGTGAGGGTTAGGGTGAGGTTGAGGGTTAGGGTTAGGGTGAGGGTTAGGGTGAGGATGAGGGTTAGGTTTAGGGTTAGGTTTAGGGTGAGAGTTAGGGTGAGGGTTAGGGTTAGAGTGAGGGTGAAGGTTAGGGTGAGGGTAAGGGTTAATGTGAGGGTTAATTTTAGGATTATGTTTAGGTTGAGTTTAAGTGTTAGGGTGAGGGTTAGGATGAGGGTGAGAGTTAGGGTGAGGGTTAGAGTTATGGTGAGGGATACGTTTAGGGTTTGGGTTAGGCTGAGGTCTTGGGTGAGGATGAGGGTGAGGGTGAGGTTGAGGGTGAGGGTTAGAGTGTCGGTATGTTTAGGGTTGAGTGAGCGTTAGGGTGATGTTTAAGGTTAGGGTTAAGGTTAGGGTTAGCGTGAGGGTGAAGGTGAGGGTTATGGTTAGGGTAAGGGTGAGAGTTAGGTTTAGGGATAGGGTGAGGGTGAGCGTTAGGTTTAGGATTAGTGATAGGGTTAAGGTTAAGGAAGTGTGAGGGTAAGAGTCATGGTGACAGTTAGTGTGAGGCTGAGGGTGAGGGTGAGGGTGAGTTTTAGGGTTAGGTTTAGGATTAGTGTGAGTGTTAGGGTTAGGGTTAGGGTAGGGATGAGGTTTAGGGTGAGGGGTAGGCTTAGGGTTAGGTAGAGTGTGAGGGTGAGGTTTAGGGTTAGTGCGAGGGTTAGGGTTAGGGTTAGGGTTAGGGTTAGGGTTAGGGTTAGGCTGAGGGCTAGGCTGAGGTTGAGGGTTAGGATGAGGGTGAGGGAGAGGTTTAGGGTGTCGGTGAGTGTTAGGGTAGAGTGAGGTTTAGGGGGATGGTGAGGGTTAGGGTGAGGGTGAGGGTTAGGGTTATGGTTATGGTTAGGGTTAGGGTCAGGTTGAGGATTAGGGTTACGGTTAGGGTTAGATTGAGGGTTAGGGTGAGGGGTAGGTTTAGGGTTAGCATGAGGGTAAGGGTTAGGGTGAGTGTCAGGGTTCGGTTTAGGGTTAGGGTGAGGGTAATTGTTAGGGTGAGGGTTAGGATGATGGTGAGGTTTAAGGTTAGAGTGATGTTTAAGTTGAAGTTTAGAGTTAGGGTTAGGGTCAGTGTGAGGGTAAGGGGTAGGGTGAGGGTAAAGGTTAGGTTGAGGGTGCGGATTAGGGTTAGGGTTAGCGTTAGTGTGAGGGGTTGGGTTAGGTTTAGGTTGAGGGTTAGGTTTAGTGTGAGGGTTATGGTAAGGGATAGGGTTAGGGCGAGGGTAAGGGTTAGGATAAGGGTAGGGTGAGAGTAAGGTTTACGGTTAGCATGAGTGTTAGGGTGAGGTTAAACGTTAGGTTAAGGGATAGGTTGAGGGTTGGGTGAGGGTGAGTGTTGGGTTGTGGTTGAGAGTTAGGGTAAAAGTGAGAGTTAGTTTGACGGGGAGGGTTAGAGTGAGGGCGAGGGTTAAGGTTAGGGTTAGGGTGATGGTTAGGGTTTGTATTAGTGTTAGGGTGAGGGTTAGGGTGAGGGGTATAGTTAGGGTTAGTGTGAGGGTTAGGATTAGTGTGAGGGTTAGGGTTAGGGTGAGGTTTAGGGTGAGGTTTAGGGTTAGGAAGGGTTAGGGTGAGGTTTAGTGTTAGGGTGAAGGTTAGGGTTAGGTTTAGGGTGAGGGTTAGGGTTAGGGTGAGAGTTAGAGTTATGGTTACGGTGTTGGTGAGGGTTAGGGTTAGGTTAGGGTTAGAATTAGGGTGAGGGTGAGTGTTAAGGTTAGGGTTAGGGTTAGTGTGACTGTTAGGTTTAGGATGAGGGTTAAGGTGAGTGGTAGGGTTAGGGTTAGGGTGAGGGTTAGGGTTAGGGTGAGGGTTAGGCTTAGGGTGAGGGTAAGGGTTAGGGTGAAGGGTAGGATGAGGCTGAGGGTTAGGATGAGGGTTAGAGTTAGGGTGAGTGTTAGGGTTAGGGTTAGGGTTAGGGTTTGGGCTAGGGTGAGGGTGAGGGTAAGGGTGAGGGTGAGGGTGAGGGTGAGGGTTAGTGTGAGGATAAGGGTTATGGTGAGGGATAGGTTTAGGGTTTGGGTTAGGCTGAGGTCTTGGTTGAGGATGAGGGTGAGGGTGAGGTTGAGGGTGAGGGTTAGAGTGTCGGTATGTTTATTGTTGAGTGAGGGTTAGCGTGATGTTTAAGGTTAGGGTTAAGGTTAGGGTTAGGGTGAGGGTGAAGGTGAGGGTTATGGTTAGGGTAAGGGTGAGAGTTAGGTTTAGGGATAGGGTGAGGGTGAGCTTAGGTTATGGTTAGGGTAAGGGTGAGAGTTAGGTTTAGGATTAGTGATAGGGTGAAGGTTAAGGAAGTGTGAGGGTAAGAGTCATGGTGACAGTTAGTGTTAGGCTGAGGGTGAGGGTGAGGGTGAGTTTTAGGGTTAGGTTTAGGATTAGTGTGAGTGTTAGGGTTAGGGTTAGGGTAGGGATGAGGTTTAGGGTGAGGGGTAGGCTTAGGGTTAGGTAGAGTGTGAGGGTGAGGTTTAGGGTTAGTGTGAGGGTTAGGGTTAGGGTTAGGGTGAGGGTGAGTGTTAGGGTTCGCGTTAGGGTTAGGCTGAGGGCTAGGCTGAGGTTGAGGGTTAGGGTGAGGGTGAGGGTGAGGTTTAGGGTGTCGGTGAGTGTTAGGGTAGAGTGAGGTTTAGGGGGATGGTGAGGGTTAGGGTGAAGGTGAGGGTTAGGGTTATGGTTATGGTTAGGGTTAGGGTCAGGTTGAGGATTAGGGTTACGGTTAGGGTTAGATTGAGGGTTAGGGTGAGGGGTAGGTTTAGGGTTAGCATGAGGGTAAGGGTTAGGGTGAGTGTCAGGGTTCGGTTTAGGGTTAGGGTGAGGGTAATTGTTAGGGTGAGGGTTAGGATGATTGTGAGGTTTATTGTTACAGTGATGTTTAAGTTGAAGTTTAGAGTTAGGGTTAGGGTCAGTGTGTGGGTAAGGGGTAGGGTGAGGGTAAAGGTTAGGTTGAGGGTGCGGATTAGGGTTACGGTTAGCGTTAGTGTGAGGGGTTGGGTTAGGTTTAGGTTGAGGGTTAGGTTTAGTGTAAGAGTTATGGTAAGGGATAGGGTTAGGGCGAGGGTAAGGGTTAGGATAAGGGTAGGGTGAGAGTAAGGTTTACGGTTAGCATGAGTGTTAGGGTGAGGTTAAAGGTTAGGTTAAGGGATAGGTTGAGGGTTGGGTGAGGGTGAGTGTTGGGTTGTGGTTGAGAGTTAGGGTAAAAGTGAGAGTTAGTTTGACGGGGAGGGTTAGAGTGAGGGCGAGGGTTAAGGTTAGGGTTAGGGTGATGGTTAGGGTTTGTATTAGTGTTAGGGTGAGGGTTAGGGTGAGGGGTATAGTTAGGGTTAGTGTGAGGGTTAGGATTAGTGTGAGGGGTAGGGTTAGGGTTAGGGTTAGAGTGAGGGTAAGGGTTAGGGTGAGGTTTAGGTTGAGGTTTAGGGTTAGGAAGGGTTAGGGTGAGGTTTAGTGTTAGGGTGAAGGTTAGGGTTAGGTTTAGGGTGAGGGTTAGGGTTAGGGTGAGAGTTAGAGTTATGGTTACGGTGTTGGTGTGGGTTAGGGTTAGGTTAGGGTTAGAATTAGGGTGAGGGTGAGTGTTAAGGTTAGGGTTAGGGTTAGTGTGAGTGTTAGGTTTAGGATGAGGGTTAAGGTGAGTGGTAGGGTTAGGGTTAGGGTGAGGGTTAGGCTTAGGGTGAGGGTAATGGTTAGGATGAAGTGTAGGATGAGGCTGAGGGTTAGGATGAGGTTTAGAGTTAGGGTGAGTGTTAGGGATAGGGTTAGGGTTAGGGTTTGGGCTAGGGTGAGGGTGAGGGTTAGGGTGAGGGTGAGGGTGAGGGTGAGGGTTAGTGTGAGGGTAAGGGTTACGGTGGAGGTTAGGGTTTAGGTTAGGTTTAGGTTGAGGGTTAGGGGGAAGGGTATGTTTAGGGTTAGTGTGAGCCTTAGCATTAGTGTGAGGGTTAGAGTTAGGTTTACCGTGAGGGTAAGGGTAAGGGTGAGGGTTAGGATGAGGGTGAGGGTTAGGGATAGGGTTAGGGTGAGGGTGAGTGTTAGGGTGAGTGTGAGGTTTCGGGTTAGGGTGAGGGTTAGGGTTAGAGTTAGGGTGAGGGTAAGGTTTAAGGTGAGGGTTACGTTGAGGGTGAGGGTTAGGGTTAGGATGAGGGTTAGGGTGATGTTTCAGGTTAGTGTTAGGGTTAGGCTTAAGGTGAGGGTGAGGGGTAGGGTGATGGTTTGGGTTAGCATTAGGGTTAAGGTGAGGGTGAGCTTTAGGCTGAGTTTTAGGGTTAGTGTTAGGGTTAGGATTTGGGTGAGTGTTAGGTGAGGGTGTGGGTTATGATGAGGGTTAGGGTGAGGGGTAAGTTTAGCGTTAGGATGAGGTTGAGGGTGAGGGTGAGTTTTAGGGTAAGTGTGAGGGTTAGGTTTAGGGTTAGGGTCAGGGTTAGGTTTAGGCTGAGAGTTAGGGTTAGGGTGAGGGTGAGGGTTAGGGTTAGGTTAGGGTTAGAATTAGGGTGAGGGTGCGGGTTAGGAATATGGTTAGGATTAGGGTTAGGCTGAGGGTTAGGGTGAGTGTGAAGGTTAGGGTTAGGGTTAGTGTGAGTGTTAGGTTTAGTCTTAGGTTTAGGATGAGTGTTAATGTGAAGGTTAAGGTTAGATTTAGGGTGAGGGTTAGGGTTAGGGTGAGGGTTAGGCTTAGGTTGAGGGTAAGAGTTATGGTGAGGGTTAGGATGAGGCTGAGGGTTACGATGAGGGTTAGAGTTAGGGTGAGTGTTAGGGTTAGGGTTAGGGTTAGGTTTTGGGCTAGGGTGAGGGTTAGGGTGAGGGTGAGGGTTAGGGTGCGGGTAAGGGTTAGGGTGGGAGTTAGGGTTAGGGTTAGGTTTAGGTTGAGGGTTAGGGTGAGGGGTATGGTTAGGGTTATTGTGAGCCGTAGCATTAGTGTGAGGGTTAGGGTTAGGGTTACCGTGAGGGTAAGGGTAAGAGTGAGGGTTAGGATGAGGGTGAGGGGTGGGGATAGGGTTAGGGTGCGGGTGAGTTTTAGGGTGAGGATGAGGGTTAGGGTTAGGGTTAGGGTTAGGGTGAGGGTTAGGGTTAGAGTTAGGGTGAGGGTAAGGTTTAAGGTGAGGGTTATGATGAGGGTGAGGGTTAGGGTTAGGGTGAGGGTTAGGGTGATGTTTCAGGTTAGTGTTAGGATTAGGCTTATGGTGAGGGTGAGGGGTAGGTTGAGGGTTTGGGTTAGGTTTAGGGTTAAGGTGAGGGTGAGGGTTAGGCTGAGGGTTGGGTTAGTGTTAGGGTTAAGGTTTTGGTGAGTGTTATTGTGAGGGTGAGGGTTAGGATGAGGGGTAGGTTTAGGATTAGGTTGAGGTTGATGGTGAGGGTGAGGTTTAGTGTAAGTGTGAGGGTTAGGATCAGGGTTAGGATGAGGTTGAAGGTTAGGGTTAGGTTTAGGATGAGCATTAGGGTGAGGGGTAGGATTAGTGATAGTGTGAGAGTTAGGGTTAGTATGAGGGTTTGGGTTAGGGTTAGGTTAGGGTTACCATGAGGGTAAGGGAAGCGTTACGGTTATGATGAGGGTTAGGGTTAGGGTTAGTGTTAGTGTTAGGGTGAGGATTAGGTTTAGGGTTATGGTTAGGATGAGGGTTACGCTGAGTGGTAGGGTTAGGGTTAGGGTTAGGGTTAGGCTGAGGGTTAAGTTGAGGGCTAGGTTAAGGGTTAGGGTGAAGGTGAGGGTGACAGTGAGGGTGAGGGTTAGGGTGAGGGTTAGGGTTAGGGTGAGTGTAAGGGTTAGGGTTTGGATCAGGGTTAGGGTGAGGTGTAGGATTAGGGTAAGAGTGAGGATGGAGGTGAGGGTTAGGGTTAGGGTGAGGGTTAGGCCTAGGGTTAGTGTGAGTGTTAGGGTTAGTGTTAGGTTTAGGATGAGGGTTAGGGTGAGGGGTAGTGTTAGGGATAGTGTGAGGGGTAGGGTTAGTGTGAGTGATAGGGTTAGGGTTAGGGTTACCGTGAGGGTAAGTGTAACCATGAGGGTTAGGATGAGGGTGAGGGTGAGGGTTAGGGTTAGGGTTAGGGTTAGGGTGAGGGATAGGGTGAGGGTTAGGTTTAGGGTTATTTTAAGGGTAGGATGAGGGTTAGGGTTAGGCTTAAGTTTAGTTTTATGGTGAGTGTTAGGGTTAGTGTTAGGGTTAGGGTTTGTTTGAGTGTTAGGGTGAGGGTTTGGGTTAGGGGTAGTGTTAGGTGAGGGTGAGGGTTAGGGTGAGGGTTAGTGTTAGGTTAGGGTTAGGGTTTGGGTTAGGCTGAGGGCTGAGGTGAGGGTGAGGGTTAGGATGAGGGTGAGGGTGATGGAGAGGTTTAGGGTGTCGGTGAGGGTTAGGGTAGGGTGACAGTTAGGGTGAGGGTTAGTGTTAGGCTGAGGATGAGGGTGAGGATTAGAGTTAGGTTTAGGATTACTGTGAGCGTTAGGGTTAGGGTTAGGGTTAGGATGAGGTTTAGGGTGAGGGGTAGGTTTAGGGTTAGGTTGAGGGTGAGGGTGAGGGTGAGGTTTAGGGTTATGGTGAGGGTTAGGGTTAGGGTTAGGTTGAGGGTGAGGGTTAGGGTTAGATTTAGGATGAGGGTTAGTGTGAGTGGTAGGGTTAGGGTTAGTGTGAGGGTTAGGATTAGTGTGAGGGTTAGGGTTAGGCTTAGGGTTAGGGTGAGGGTTAAGGTTAGGGTTAGGTTTAGACTGGGGTTAGGGTGAGGGTGATGGTTAGGGTGAGGGTTAGGGTGATGGTGAGGATTAGGGTTAGGGTTAGGGTGAGCGTTAGGTTTAGGGTTATTATGAGGGTGTGCTTTAGGTTTAGGATTAGTGTTAGAGTTAGGGTTAGGCTTAGGGTGAGGGAGAGGGTTTGGGTTAGGGTTAGTGTTAGGGTGAGGGTGAGGGTTAGGGTGAGGTTTAGGGTGAGGATTAGGGTTAGGGTTAGTGTTAGGGTTAGGTTGAAGTTTAGGTTTAGGTTTAGAGGTAGGGTGAGGGTGAGGGTTAGGGTTAGGTTTAGGGTGAGTGTTAGGGTTAGGGTGAGAGTTAGAGTTAGGGATAGGATGAGGGTGAGTGTTAGTTTTAGGGTTAGGGTTAGGTTGAGAGTGAGGGTTAGGGTGAGGGTTAGGGTTAGGGTTAGGGTGAGGGCTAGGGTGACGGTGAGGGTTATGGTGTGGGTTAGGGTTAGGGTTATGGTCAGGGTTACGGTTAGGGTGAGGGTTAGGGTTAGGGTTAGGGTTACCCTGAGGGTAAGGGTAAGGGTGAGGGTTAGGATGAGGGTGAAGCTTATGGTTAGGGTGAGGGTTAATGTTAGGGTCAGGGTTAGGGTGAGGATGAGGGTTAGGGTTAGGGTGAGGTTTAGGGTGAGGGTAAGGGTTAGGGTTAGGGTGAGGGTGAGGATTAGGGTGAGGTTGTTAGTGTGAGGCTTAGGTTTAGGATTAGAGTTAGGTTGAGGGTAAGGGTTAGGGTGAGGGTTAGGATGAGGGTGAGGGTTAGGATGAGAGTTAGGGTTAGGGTGAGGGTTAGGGTTAGGTTTTGGGTTAGGTTGAAGGCTAGGTTGAGGGTGAGGGTGAGGGTTAGGGTGTCGGTGAGGGTTAGGGTAGGGTGAGGGTGAGGGTTAGGGTTAGGTTTACGGTTAGGTTTTGGGACAGGGTGAGGATTAGGCTTACGGTTAGGGTTAGTATGAGGTTAGGGTGCGGGATAGGGTTCGGGTTAGTGTTAGGGTTTCGGTGAGGGTAAGGGTTAGGGCTAGGGTGAGGGTGATGGTTAGGTTTACTGTTAGAGTTAGGGTGAGGGTAATTTTTAGGTTGAGGGTTAGGATGAGGGTGAAAGTTATGTTTAGGTTGAGGGTTAGGGTGATGTTTAAGGTTAAGTTTAGGGGTTGGGTTAGGGTTAGGGATAGTGTGAGGGTTAGGGTGAGGCTAAGGGATAGGTTGTGGCTGAGGATCAGGCTGAGGTTTAGGGTTAGGTTTAGATTTAGGTTTAGGGTGAGGTCTAGGGTGAGAGTGCGGGTTAGGGTGAGGGTGAGGGTGAGGCTTATGTTTAGGGTATGGTTGAGGGTTAGGGTTAGGGTGAGGGGTACTGGGAAGGTGAGGATTAGGATGAGGATGAGGGTTAGGATTAATAGGGTTAGGGTGAGGATTAGGGTTAGGGTTATGGTTAGGATGAGAGTTAAGTTGAGTGGTAGGGTTAGGATTAGGGTGAGTGTTAGGGTTAGTCTGAGGGTTAGGTTAAGGGTTAGAGTTAGGTGAGGGTAAGGGTTAGGATGAGGGTGAGGGTTAGGGTTAGGGTGATGTTTAAGGTTAGGTTAGGGTTAGGGATAGGGTGAGGGTGAGGGTAAAGGTGAGGGTGAGGGTGTCGCTGAGGGTTAGGGTAGGGTGAGGGTTAGGGTGACGGTGAGAGTTACAGTCAGGGTGAGGGTTAGGGTTAGGGTTAGGGTCAGGGTGAGGATTAGGGTTCCGGTTAGGGTTAGGATGAAGGTTAGGGTGAGGGGTAGTGTTAGGGTTAGGGTTAGAGTGAGGGTAACGTTTAGATTGAGGGTGAGGGTTAGGGTTAGGGTTAGGGTTAGGATGACGATATTAGTTAGGGTGAGGGTTAGGATGAGGGTGAGGGTTAGGGTTAGGGCAAGGGTTAGGGTGATGATTAAGGTTAAGTTTGGGTTAGGGTTAGGTTAAGATTAGGGTGTGGGTTAGGGTGAGGGTAAGGGTTAGGTTGATGATGCGGATTAGCGTTAGGGTTAGGGTTAGTGTGAGGGGCAGGGTTAGGGTCAGAGTGAGGGTAACGGTTAGTGTGAGGGTTAGGGTTAGGGATAGGGTTAGGGTTAGGGTTAGGATGACGGTAATTGTTAGGGTGAGTGTTAGGATGAGGGTGAGGGTTAGGTTTAGGGTAAGGGTTAGGGTGATGTTTAAGGTTAAGGTTTGGGTTAGGGTTAATTTTAGGGTGAGGGTTAGGGTGAGGGTAAGGGTGAGGTTGAGGATGTGGATTAGGGTTAGGCTTAGTGTGAGGGGTTGGGTTAGGGTCAGAGTGAGGGTTAGGTTTAGTGTGAGGGTTATGGTTAGGGATAGGGTTAGCGTGACGGTAAGGGTTAGGATGAGGATAGAGTGAGATTGAGGTTTAGGGTTAGCATGAGTATTAATGTCAGGGTTAGGGTGAGTGTTATTGTTAGGATTAGGGTGATGGTGAGGGTGAGGGTTAGGGTTAGGCTTAGGGTCTGGGTTAGGGTTAGTGTGAGGGTTAGGGTTAGGGTTAGGGTTAGGGTGAGGGTGAGGGTTTGGGTGAGGGTGAGGTTTGGGTTGTGGGTGAGGGTTAGGGTAAAGGTGAGGGTTAGGTTGTAGGGGAGAGTTAGAGTGAGGGGGAGGTTAAGGGTAGGGTTAGGGTGATGGATAGTTTTCGTATTAGTGTTAGGGTGAGGGGTATAGTTAGGGTTAAGGTGAGGGTTAGGATTAATGTGATGATTAGGGTTAGGGTTAGAGTGAGAGAAAGGGTTAGGGTGAGGTTTAGGGTGAGGTTTAGGGTTAGGGTTAGAGTTACGTTTAGGTTGAGGGTTAGGGTGAGGTTTAGAGTTAGGTTGTGGGTGAGGGTTTGGGTTAGGGTTAGGGTGAGGGTTAGGGTTAGCGTGAGAGTTAGAGTTAGGGTTAGGGTGAGGGTGAGGGTGAGGGATAGGGTTTGGTTTAGGGTTAGGGTGAGGGTTAGGGTGAGGGGTATAGTTAGGGTTAGAGTTAGGGTTAGAGTTAGGGTGAGGGTGAGGAATAGGGTTCAGATTAGGGTTATGGTTAGGGTTAGGCTGAGGGTCAGGGTGAGTTTTAGGGTTAGGGTTAGGGTTAGGGTGAGTGTTAGGGTTAGGCTTAGGGTTAGGATGAGGGTTAAGGTGAGGGGTAAGGTTATGGTTAGGATGAGGTTAAGGGTTAGGGTGAGGGTTAGGATGAGGGTGAGGGTTAGGGTGAGGGTTGCCCTTAGGGTTAGGGTTAGGGTTAGAATTAGGATTAGGGTGAGGGCTAGGATGAGAGTGAGGGTTAGGGGTTGGGTTAGGGTTAGGGTTAGGGTCAGAGTTACGGTGAGGGTGAGGGTTAGGTTATGGTTAGGGTTAGGGTGAGGTTGAGTCTGAGGATGAGGTTTAAGTTGAGGGTGAGGTTGGGTGTGAGGGTGAGGGTTAGGGTTCTGGTTAGGGTTAGGTTGAGTTTGAGGGTGAGGGTTATTGTTTGGATTAGTGTTAGGGTTAGGGGTAGGCTGAGGATGAGCGTGAGAGTGAGTGTGAGGGTTAGGGTTAGGGTGAGTGTTAGGGTGACGGTGAGTTTGAGGATTAGGATTTTGGTGAGGGTTAGGGGTAGAGTTAGGATTACGGTTATGATTAAGGTGAGGGTTAGGGTTAGGGTTAGGGTTAGGGTGAGGTTGAGGCTGAGGCTGAGTTTTAAGGTGAGGGTGAGGGTGAGTATGAGGGTGAGGGTTAGGGTTAGGGTTAGGATTAGGGTTAGGGTGAAGGCTAGGGTGAGGGTGAGGGTTAGGATTAGATTTAGGGTTAGGGTGACGGTGAGGTTTACGGTCAGGGTGAGGATTAGGGTTTCGGTTAGGGTTAGGATGAAGGTTAGGGTGGGAGTAGTGTTAAAGTTAGGGTTAGAGTGAGGGTAACGGTTAGGGTGAGGGTGAGGGTTAGGGTTAGGGTTAGGATGACGGTATTAGTTAGTGTGAGGGTTAGGATGAGGGTGAGGGTTAGGGTCAGGGCATGGGTTAGGGTGATGATTAAGGTTAAGTTTTGGGTTAGGGTTAGGTTAAGATTAGGGTGTGAGTTAGGGTGAGGGTAAGGGTTAGGTTGATGATGAGGATTAGCGTTAGGGTTAGGGTTAGTGTGAGGGGCAGGTTTAGGGTCAGAGTGAGGGTAATGGTTAGTGTGAGGGTTGTGGTTAGGGATAGGGTTAGGGTTAGGGTTAGGATGACGGTAATTGTTAGGGTGAGTGTTAGGATGAGGGTGAGGTTTAGATTTAGGGTAAGGGTTAGGGTGATGTTTAAGGTTAAGGTTTGGGTTAGGGTTAGGGTTAATTTTAGGGTGAGGGTTAGGGTGAGGGTAAGGGTTATGATAAGCGTAGGGTTAGATGGAACTTTAGGGTTGGCATGAGTGTTAGTGTGAGGGTTAGGCTGAGGGTTAGTGTTAGGGTTAGGGTTATGGTGAGGGTGAGGTTTAGGGGTAGGCTTAGGGTCTGGGTTAGGGTTAGTGTGATGGTTAGGGTTCGTATTAGTGTTAGGGTGAGGGTTGGGTGAGGGTTATAGTTAGGGTTACGGTGAGGCTTAGGATTAGTGTGAGGGTTAGGGTTAGGCTTAGGGTTAGAGTGAGGGTAAGGGTTAGGGTGAGGTTTAGGGTGACGTTTTGGGTTTGGGTTAGAGTTAGGGTTAGGTTGAGGGTTAGGGTGAGGTTTAGAGTTAGGGTGAGGGTGAGGGTTAGGGTGAGGGTTAGGCTGAGGGTTAGGGTTAGGGTGAGAGTTAGAGTTAGGGTTAGAGTGAGAGTTAGAGTTAGGGTTAGGGAGAGGGTGAGGGTTAGGGTTAGAGTTAGGGTAAGAATTAGGGTGAGGTTGAGGGTGAGGAATAGGATTAGGATTAGGTTTAGTGTTAGTGTTAGGTTTAGGCAGAGAGTGAGGGTGAGTGTTAGGGTTCGGGTGAGTGTTAGGGTTATGCTTTTGGTTAGAATGAGGGTTAAGTTGAGGTGTAGAGTTAGGGTTAGGGTGAGGGTTAGTGTTAGGGTGAGGGTTAGGGTTAGGGTGAAGGTTAGTGTTAGGGTGAGGGTTAAAATGAGGCTGAGGGTTAGGGTGAGGTTTAGATTTACGGTGTGATAGGTTTAGGGTTAGGGTGAGGGTGAGGGCTAGGTTGAGGGTGAGTGTTAGGTTGAGGGTGAGGGTGAGGGTGAAGTTTAGGGTGTGGGCTACGGTTAAGGTTAGGGTCAGGGTTATGGTTAGAGTGAGGGTTAGGTTTGGATTAGGTTGAGGTTGAGGCTGAGGGTGAGGTTTAAGGTGAGGGTGAGGGTAAGTGTGAGGGTTCGGGTTAGGGTTCGGGTTAATTTTAGGATTAGGTTGAGGGTGAGGGTTAGTGTTTGGATTAGTGTTAGGGTTAGGGTTAGGCTGAGGGTGAGTGTGAGGGTGAGGGTGAGGGTTAGTGTTAGGGTGAGGGTGAGGGTTAAGTTTATTGTGAGGGTTAGGGTGCAGATGAGGGTAAGAGTTATGTTGAGGTTTTGGGTGAGGCGAGGGTTAGGGAAAGGTTAGGGTTAGGGTGAGGGTTAGGGTGATGGTTAGGGTTAAGTTTAGGTTTAGTTTTAGGGTGAGGGTTAGTGTTAATGTTAGGGTTAGGTTTAGGGTAATGTTTAGGGTTAGGGTTAGAGTGAGGCTTACGGTTAGGTTTAGGGTGAGGGTTAGGGTTAGGGTGAGGGTTAGGGTTAGGTTTAGGGTTAGGGTGAGAGTGAGGGTTAGGGTTAGGGTTGGGGTTAGTATTAGTGTGAGGGTGAGGGCGAGGCTTACGGTTAGGACTAGGGTTTGGGTTAGGGTTAGGGTGAGGGTGAGGGTGAGGGTTAGGGTTAGCGTGAGGGTTAGGGTTAGGGTTAGGTTCAGGTTGAGGGTTAGGTTGAGGGTTAGGTTTAGGTTTAGGGTGAGGGTGAGGGTGAGGTTTAGGGTGAAGTTTAGGGTTAGGGTGAGGGTTAGGGTTACGTTTAGGTTTAGATTGAGGGTTAGGTTGAGGGGTAGTGTTAGGTTTAGTGTGAGCCTTAATGTTAGTGTGAGGGTTAGGATTAAGGTTAGGGTTAGGGTTACCGTGAGGATAAGTGTAAGGCGAGGGTTAGGATGAGGGTTAGTTTTAGGGATAGGGTTAAGGTGAGGGTGAGTGTTAGGGTGAGGATGAGGGTTAGGGTTAGGGTTAGGGTGAGGTTAGGGTGAGGGTTAGGGTGAAGGGTTTATTTGGGGTTAGGGTTAGGGTTAGAATTAGGGTGAGTGTGTGGGTGAGGTATAGGGTTAGGATTAGGGTTAGGGTTAGGTTTAGGCTGAGGTTCAGGGTGAGTGTTAGGGTTAGGGTTAAGGTTAGGTTGAGTATTAGTGTTAGGCATAGGGTTAGGATGAGTGTTAAGGTGAGGGTTAGGGTTAGGGTGAGGGTTATGGTTAGGGTGAGGGTAAGGGTTAGGGTGACGGTTAGGATGAGGGTGAGGGTTAGGGTGAGGTTGAGGGTGAGTGTGAGGGTTAGGGTGTGGGTTAGGGTTAGGGTTAGGGTCAGGGTTACGATTAGTGTGAGGATTCGACTTAGGGTTAGGGTTAGGTTGAGGGTGAGCCAGAGGCTGAGGTTTAAGGTTAGGGTGAGTGTGAGGGTGAGTGTGAGGTTGAGGGTTAATGTTCGGGTTTGGGTTAGGTTGAGGTGAGGATGATGGTTAGTGTTCGGATTAGGGTTAGGGTTAGAGTTAGGCTGACGGTGAGCGTGAGAGTGAGGGTGATGGTTAGTTTTAGGATTAGGGTGAGGGTTAGGTTTATTTTAAGGGTGAGGGTGAGGATGAGGGTAAGGGTTAGGTTGAGGGTTAGGGGGAGGGGGAGGGTTAGGGTTAGGGTGAGAGTTAGGGTGAGAGTTAGAGTTAAGTTAAGGGTTAGGTTTAGCGTGAGATTTAGGGTTAACGTTAGGGTTAGGTTTAGGGTAAGGGTTAGGGTGAGGGTGAGTGTTAGGGATAGGGTGAGGTTTAGGGTTAGGGTTAGGGTTAGAATCAGGGTTAGGGTGAGGGCTAGGGTGAGGGTGAGGGTTAGGATTAGGCTTAGGTTTAGGGTTAGGGTTAGGTATAGGGTTAGTGTGAGGGGTAGTTTTAGGTTTACTGTGAGGGTTAGGTTTAGTGTGAGTGTTATGGTTCAAATAGGGTTAGGGTGAGGGTAAGGATTAGGATGAGGGTAGAGTGAGAGTGAGGTTTAGGGTTAGCATGCGTGTTAGGGTTTCGGTTAGGGTGAGGGTTTGGGTTACGATTAGGATGAGGTTGAGGCTGAGGCTGAGGTTTAGTTGAGGTTGAGGATGAGTGTGTGGTTGAGGGTTAGGGTGACGATTAGGGTTAGTTTGAGGGTGAGTGTGAGGGTTTGTGTTTGGATTAGGGTTAGGATTAGGATTAGGCTGAGGGTGAGCGTGAGGGTGAGGGTGAGGGTTAGTGTTAGGGTTAGTGTGAGGGTTAGGTTTAGGGTTAGACTTAGGATGAGGGTAAGAGTTAGGGTGAGGTTTAGGACAAGGGTTAGGTTTAAGGTTAGGATGAGGGTTAGGGTGATGTTTAAGGTTAGGGTTAAGGTTAGGGTTAGGGTGAGGGTGAAGTTTAGGGTTAGGTTTAGTGTGAGGGTTAGGTTTAGGGATAGGGTGAGGGTGAGGGTTAGGTTTAGGATTAGTGTTAGAGTTAGGGTTAGGCGTAGGGTGAGGTTGAGGGGTAGGGTGAGGGTTTGGGTTAGGGTTAGGTATATTGTGAGGTTGAGGCTTACGGAGAGGGTTATGGTTAGGGATAGGGGTAGGGTTAGGGTTAGGTTGAGGGTGAGGGTGAGGGTTAGGGTTAGGGTGAGGGTGAGGGTTAGGGTTAGGCTTAGGATGAGGGTTAGGGTGAGGTTTAGGGTGAGGGTTAGTGTGAGCGTTAGGGTTAGTTTGAGGGTTAGGGTTAGGGTTAGGTTTAGGGTAGTGGTTAGGGTTAGGTTTAAGGTTAGGCCGAGGGCTAAGGTGAGGGTGAGGTTTCGGGTGAGGGTTCGGGGGAGGGTGAGGGTTAGGGTGTCAGTGAGGTTTAGTGTAGGGTGAGGATTAGGGTGACAGTGAGTGTTAGATTGAGGGTGAGGGTAAGGGTTGGGGTTAGGGTTAGGGTCAGGGTGAGGATTAGGGTTACGGTTAGGGTTAGGATGAGGGTTAGGGTGAGGGGTTGGTTTAGGGTTGGGGTGAGGGTTAGGGTGAGGGTAAGGGTTAGGGTGAGGGTGAGGGTTAGGGTTAGGGTTACGGTGAGGGTAATTGTTAGGGTGAGGTTTAGGATGAGGATGAGGGTTAGGGATAGGGTAAGGGTTAGGGTGATATTTAAGGTTAAGTTTAGGGTTTGGATTCGGGTTAGGGTTAGGGTGAGGGTTAGGGTGAGGGTAAGGGTTAACTTGATAGTGCGGATTAGGTTTAGGGTTAGGGTTAGACTGAGGGTGAGGGTGAGGTGAGGGTGTGGATTCGGGTTAGGGGGAGGGTTAGGTTTAGGGTTAGATTTAGGGTGAGGTTGAGGGTTAGGGTTAGGTTTAGGGTTAGTGTGAGGGTGAGGGTGAGGGTGAGAGTTAGGGTGAGGGTTAGGGTGGGGGTTAGGGTTTGGTTCAGGGTTAGGATGAGGGTTAGTGTGAAGGTTAGGATTAGGATTAGATTTAGCGTGAGGGTGAGGGTGAAGGTAAGGTTTAGGATGGGGGTTAGGGTGAGGGTGAGTGTTAGGTTTAGGTTTAGGTTTAGGTTTAGGTTTAGGGTGAGGGTTATGGTTAATGTTAGGGTGCGGGTTAGGGATAGGGTGATGTTTTGTGTGAGGGTGTGGGTTTGGCTGAGGTTGAAGGTTCGGTTGAGGGTGAGGGTTAGGGTGTGGGTGAGGGTTAGTGTTAGGGTGAGTGTTAGAGTGACGGTGAGTTTGAGGGTTTGGTTTAGGGTAAGGGTTAGGGTGAGTGTTAGGGTGCGGGTGAGGGTTAGGGTTAGGTTTAAGGTTAGTGTTCAGTTTAGGGTTTGGGTGAGTGTTAGGGTTAGGGTTAGGGTTAGGGTATTGTGCGGGTAAGTTTTAGGGTGAGGGTTAGGGTTAGGCTCAAGGTGAGGGTGAGGGTGAGGCTTAGGATTAGGTTTAGGGTTAGGGTGAGGGTTTGGGTGAGAGGTATGGTTAGCCTTATGGTTAAGGTTAGAATTAGGGTGAGTGTGAGGTTGAGGAATAGGTTTAGGATTAGGGTAAGGGTTAGGGTTAAGCTGAGTGTCAGGGTGAGTGTTAGGTTTAGGGTTAGGTTTAGGGTGAATGTTAGGGTTAGGCTTAGGGTTAAGATGAGGGTTAAGGTGAGGGGTAGAGTTAGGGTTAGAGTGAGGGTGAGGGTTAGGGTGAGGGTTAGGTTTCGAGTTAGGATTACGGTGAGGGCTAGGGTGAGGGTGAGGGTTAGGGTGATTGTGAGAGTGAGGGTGAGGGTTACGTTGCGGGTTAGGGTTAGGGTTAGGGTTAGGTTTACGGTTAGGGTGAGGGTAAGGATTCGGGTTAAGGTTAGGAACAGGGTGAGGCTGAGGCTGAGGTTTAAGTTGAGGGTGAGGGTAAGTGTGAGTGTGAGGTTTAGGGTTCGGGTTCGGGTTAGGTTGAGGGTGAGGGTGAGTATTAGTGTTTGGATTAGGGTTAGGTTTAGTATTAGGCTGAAGGTGAGCATGAGTGTGAGGGTTATGGTTAGTGTTAGGGTTAGGGTGAGGGATAGGTTTATTGTGAGGGTTAGGATGAGGATCACGGTAAGGTTTAGGTTTAGGGTTAGGGTGAGGGATAGGGTTAGGGTTAAGGTTATGGTTAGGGTGAGGGTTAGGGTGAGGTTTAGGGTTAATTTAAGGGTTAGGTTTATGGTGAGAGTTAGGGTTAATGTTAGGGTTAGGTTTAGGGTAAGGGTTAGGGTGAGGGTGAGGGTTAGGGTTAGGGTGAGGTTTAGGTTTAGGGTGAGGGTTCGGGTTAGGATTAGGGTTAGGGTGAGGGCTAGGGTGTGGGTGAAGGTTAGGTTTAGGCTTAGGGTTAGGGTGAGGTTTAGGGTTAGGATTAGGTTTAGGGCTAGTGTGAGGGGTAGGGTTAGGGTTAGGGTGAAGGTTAGGTTTAGTGTGAGTGTTATGGTTAGGGATAGGGTTAGGGTGAGGGTGAGTGTTGGGGTTAGGATAAGGGTTAAGGAGAGGTGTAGGGTTACGGTTAGGGTAAGGGTTAGGGTTAGTGTGAGGGTAAGGGTGTGGGTGAGGGTTAGTATGAGGATGAGGCTTAGGGTGAGGATTAGAGTTAGGGTGAGGGTTAGGGTTAGGGTGAGGGCCAGGGTCAGGGTGAGGGTTTGGGTTAGAGATAGGGTTAGGAGGAGGGTTAGGTTGAAGTTTAGAGTTAGCGTGAGGATTCGGGTTAGGGTTCGGGTTAGGGTGAGGTTGAGGCTGAGGCTGAGGTTTAACGTGAGGGTGAGGATGTGTGTGAGGGTCAGGGTTAGGTTTCAGGTTAGGGTTAGCTTGAGGGTGAGGGTGAGGGTTAGTGTTTGGATTAGTGTTAGGGTTAGGGTTAGGCTGAGTGTGAGCTTGAGGGTGAGGGTGAGGTTTAGTGTCAGGGTTAGGGTGAGGTTTCGTTTTCTTGTGAGGGTTAGGGTAAGGATGAGGGTAAGGGTTAGGTTGAGGTATAGGGTGAGGGGGAGGGTTAGGGTTAGGGTTAGTTTTAGGATGAGGTTTAGGGTGAAGGTTAGGGTTAGGGTTAGGTTGAGGGTGAGGGTGATGGTGAGGTTTAGGGTTAGGGTGCGGGTTAGGTTTAGGGTTAGGGTGATCGTGAGGATTAGCGTTAGGTTTAGGATGAAGGGTTAGCGTGAGGATTAGGGTTAGGGTTAGTGTTAGCGTTAGGGTTAGTGTGAGGGTTAGGGTTAGGGTAATGGTTAGGGTTAGGTTTACGGTTAGGCCGAGGGCTAGGGTGAGGGCTAGGGTGAGGGTGAGGGTGAGGGTGAGGGTGAGTGTTAGATTGAAGGTGAGGGTAAGGTTTCAGGTTAGGGTTAGGGTCAGGGTGAGGATTAGGGTTACTGTTATGGTTAGGATGAGGGTTAGGATTAAGGGTAGGTTTAGGGTTGGGGTTAGGGTTACAATGAGGGTAAGGGTTAGGGTGAGGGTGAGGGTTAGGTTTAGGGTTATGGTGAGGGTAATTGTTAGGGTGAGGGTTAGGATGAGGTTGAGGGTTTGGGTTAGGGTAAGGGTTAGGGTGAGGTTTAAGGTTAAGGTTAGGGTTTGGATTAGGGTTAGGGTTAGTGTGAGGGTTAGGGTGAGGGTAAGGGTTAACTTAGTGCGGATTAGGTTTAGGGTTAGGGTTAGGTTTAGGGTTAGAGTGAGGGCTAGGTTTAGTGTGAGGGTTATGGTTAGGGATAGGGTTAGGGTGAGGGTAAGGGTTAGCATGAGGGTAGGGTGAGAGTTAGGTTTAGGGTTAGCATGAATGTTAGGGTGAGGTTTAGGGTGAGGTTTAGGGTTAGGGTTAGAGTTAGGGTTAGGTTGAGGGTTAGGGTGAGGTTTAGAGTTAGGGTGAGGGTGAGTGTTAGGTTTAGGGTTAGGGTGAGTGTTAGGGTTAGGGTGAGAGTTAGAGTTAGGTTTAGGTGTAGGTTGAGGGCTAGGGTGAGGGTGAGGGTTAGGGTGAAGGTGAGGGCGAGGGTGAGGTTTAGGGTGTGGGTTTGGGTTAGAATTAGGTTCAGGGTTTCTGTTAGGGTAAGGGTTAAGGTTGGGGTTAGTTTGAGGTTGAGGCTGAGGCTGAAGTTTAAGGTGAGGGTGAGGGTGAGTGTGAAGGTGAGGGTTAGGGTTCGGGATAAGGTTAACTTGAGGGTGAGGGTGAGGGTTAGTGTTTGGATTGGTGTTAGGGTTATGGTTAGGCTGAGGGTGAGCGTGACAGTGAGGGTAAGGGTTCGGTTTATTGTGAGGGTTAAGGTGAGGATGAGGGTAAGGGTTAGGTTGAGGGTTAGGTTGAGGGGGAGGGTTAGGGTTAGGGTTAGGGTTAGGGTTAGGGTTAAGTTTAGGTTTAGCTTTAGGGTGATGGTTAGGGTTAATGTTAGGGTTAGTTTTAGGGTAAGGTTTAGGGTTAGGGTTATGTTTAGGGTGAGGCTTACAGTTAGGTTTTCGGTGAGGGTTAGGGTTATGGTGAGATTTATGGTTAGGTTTAGGGTTAGGGTGGGGGTGACAGTGAGGGTTAGGTTTGGGGTTAGGTTTATGGTGAGGATGAGGCTTAGGGTTAGGATTAGTGTTTCGGTTAGGTTTAGGCTGAGGGTAAGGGTGAGTTTTAGCATGAGTGTTAGGGTTAGGGTTAAGTTTAGATTAAGGGGTAGCCTGAGTGGTAGGTTTAGGTTTAGGGTGAGGGTGAGGGTGAGGGTTAGGATGAGGTTTACGGTGAGGGTTAGGGTTAGGGTTAGGTTTAGGTTAAGGGTTAGGGTGAGGGTTAGGTTTAGGGTTAGGGTTAGGGTTAGACTGAGGGTGAGGCTTAGGGTGTGGGTCAGGGTTGGGATAGGGGGAGGGTTAGATTTAGGGTTAGGTTTAGGGTGAGGTTGAGGGTTAGGGTGAGGATTAGGGTTAGGGTGAGGCGTAGGGTGAGGGGTAAGGTTATGGTTAGGGTGAGGGTTAGGGTTAGTGTGAGGTTTAGTGTTAGGGGTAAGGTGAGGGTAAGGGTTAGTGTGAGTTTTAGGGTGAGGGTGAGGGTAGGGATAGGGTTAGGGTGTGGGTGAGGGTTAGGGTTAGGGTGAGTGTTAGAGTGACGGTGAGTTTGAGGGTTAGGTTTAGGGTAAGGGTTAGGGTGAGTGTTAGGTTTCGGGTGAGGTTTAGGGTTAGATTTAAGGTTAGTGTGAGGTTTAGGGTTTGGGTGAGTGTTAGGGTTAGGGTTAGGATTAGGGTTAGGGTAGGTTGTGCGTAAGGTTTAGGGTGAGGGTTAGGGTTAGGCTCAGGGTGAGGGTGAGGGTGAGGCTTAGGGTTAGTTTTAGGGTTAGGGTGAGGGTTTGGGTGAGGGGTATAGTTAGGATTATAGTTAGGGTTAGAATTAGGGTGAGTGTGAAGGTGAGCGTTAGGTTTGGGTTAGGTTGAGGGTTAGGGTTAGGGTTAGGTCTAGGGTGAGGGTGACGGTTAGGGTTAGGGTTAGTGTTAGGGTTAAGATGAGGGTTAGGGTGATGTGTAGGGTTAGGGTTAGGCTGAGGGTCAGGGTGAGTGTTAGGGTTAGGGTTAGGGTGAATGTTAGGGTTAGGCTTAGGGTTAGGATGAGGGTTAAGGTGAGGGGTAAGGTTAGGGTTAGTGTGAGGGTTAGGGTTAAGGTGAGGGTTAGTGTTAGGGTGAGGGTAGTGTTTAGGGTGAGGGTTAGTATGAGCGTGAGGGTTAGGGTGAGGGTTAGGGTTACGGTGAGGGTTAGGTTGCAATTTAGGATTACGGCGAGGGCTAGGGTGACGGTGAGGGTTAGGATGAGGTTGAGAGTGAGGTTTAGGATTACTTTTTATGTTAGGGTTATGGTTAGGGTCAGGTTTACGGTTAGGTTTCGGGTCAGGGTTCGGGTTAGGGTTAGGTTGAGGGTGAGGCTGAGACTGAGGTTTAAGTTGAGGGTGTGGGTGAGTGTGAGAGTGAGGTTTAGGGTTCAGGTTAGGGTTAGGTTGAGGGTGAGGTTTAGAGTTAGTGTTTGGATTAGGGTTAGGTTTAGTGTTAGGCTGAGGGTGAGCGTGAGTGTGAGGGTGATGGTTAGTGTTAGGGTTAGGGTGAGGGATAGGTTTATTGTGAGGGTTAGGGTGAGGATCAGGGTAAGGGTTAGGTTTAGGGATAGGGTGAGGGATAGGGTTAGGGTTAGGGTAAGGGTTAGGCTTAGGGTGAGGGTTAGAGTTAAGTTAAGGGTTAGGTTTAGGGTGAGGTTAAGGGTTAATGTTAGGGTTAGGTTTAGGGTAAGGGTTAGGGTGAGGGTGAGGGTTAGGGTTAGGGTGAGGTTTAGGGTAAGGGTGAGGGTTCGGGTTAGGATTAGGGCTAGGGTGAGGGCTAGGTTGAGGGTGAAGGTTAGGATTAGGCTTAGGGTTAGGGTGAGGTTTAGGGTTAGGACTAGGTTTAGGGTTAGTGTGAGGGGTAGGGTTAGGGTTAGGGTGAGGGTTAGATTTAGTGTGTGTGTTATGGTTAGGGATAGGGTTAGGGTGAGGAAGAGGGTTAGGGTTAAGGTTAGGGTTAGGGTGAGGGTGAGTGTTAGGGTTAGGCTTAGGGTTAGGATGAGGGTTAAGGAGAGGGGTAGGGTTACGGATAGGGTGAGGGTTAGGGTTAGTGTGAGGGTAAGGGTTAGGGTGAGGATTAGGTTGAGGGTGAAGGTTAGGGTGAGGGTTAGAGATAGGGTGAGGGTTATGGTTAGGGTGAGGGCCATGGTCAGGGTGAGGGTTAAGGTTAGAGTTAGTGTTAGGTTGAGGGTTAGGTTGAGGTTTAGAGTTAGCGTGAGGGTTAGGGTTAGGTTTCGGGTGAGGGTGAGGTTGATGCTGAGGCTTAACATGAGGGTGAGGGTGAGTGTGAGGGTCAGGGTTAGGTTTCCGGTTAGGGTTAGCTTGAGGGTGAGGGTGAGGGTTAGTGTTTGGATTAGTGTTAGGGTTAGGCTTAGGCTGAGGATGAGCTTGAGGGTGAGGGTGAGGTTTAGTGTTAGGGTTAGTGTGAGGGTTAGGTTTCTTGTGAGGGTTAGGGTAAGGATGAGGGTAAGGTTTAGGTTGAGGTTTAGGGTTAGGGTTAGGGTTAGGTTTAGCTTGAGGTTTAGGGTGAGGGGTAGGGTTAGGGTTACCGTGAGGGTAAGGGAAAGGGTGAGGGTTAGGATGAGGGTGAGGGTTAGGGATAGGTTTAGGGTGAGGGTGAGTGTTAGAGTGAGGATGAGGGTTAGGGTAAGCTTTAGGGTGAGTGTTAGGGTTAGGGTGAGGGTGAGGGTTAGTTTTAGGGTTAGGGTGAGTGTTAGGATTAGGGTTAGGTTAAGGGTTAGGGTGAGGTTTAGGGTGAGGTTTAGGGTTAGAGTTTTGTTTAGGGTTAGGGTGAAGGTGAGGGTTAGGGTTAGGGTTAGCGTGAGGGTTAGTGTGAGGGTTAAGTTTAGGGTTAGGTTTAGGGTGAGGTTAGGGTGAGGGTGAGGGTGAGGGTTAGGGTTATGATTGCGGTTAGGTTTAGGGTTAGACTGAGGGTGAGGGTGAAGGTTTGGGATAGGTTGAGGGTTAGGGTTAGGGTTAGGTTTAGGGTGAGGGTGACGGTTAGGGTTAGGGTTAGTGTTAGGGTTAAGATGAGGGTTAGGGTGATGTGTAGTGTTAGGTTAGGGTGAGGATGAGGGTGAGGGTGAGGTTTAGTGTTAGGTTTAGGATTAGTATGCGTGTTAGTGTTAGGGTTAGTGTTAGGATGAGGTTTAGGGTGAGGGGTAGGGTTAGGGTTAGGTTGAGGGTGAGGGTGATGTTGAGGTTTACGTTTAGGGTCAGGGTTAGTGTTAGGGTTAGGGTGAGCGTGAGGGTTAGGGTTAGGTTTAGGATGAGGGTTATTGTGAGGGTTAGGTTAGGGTTAGTGTAATGGTTAGAGTTAGGTTTATGGTTAGGCCGAGGGCTAGGGTGAGGGTGAGGGTTAGGGTGAGGGTGAGGGTGAGGGGTATAGTTAGGATTAGCGTTAGGGTTAGAATTAGGGTGAGTGTGAAGGTGAGGGATAGGTTTAGGATTAGGGTGAGTGTTAGTTTTAGGGTTAGGGTGAATGTTAGGGTTAGGCTTAGGGTTAGGATGAGGGTTAAGGTGAGGGGTAAGGTTAGGGTTAGTGTGAGGGTTAGGGTTAAGGTGAGGGTTAGTGTTAGGGTGAGGGTAGTGTTTAGGGTGAGGGTTAGTATGAGCGTGAGGGTTAGGGTGAGGGTTAGGGTTACGGTGAGTGTTAGGTTTCCAGTTAGGATTACGGTGAGGGCTAGGGTTAGGGTAACGGTTAGGGTTAGGTTTATGGTGAGGGTGAGAGTTACGGTTAGGATTAGGGTTAGGGTTTGGTTTAGGTTGAGGGTGAGGGTGAGAGTGAGGTTTAGGGTTAGGGTAAGGTTTAGGGTTAGGGTTAGGGTGAGGATTAGAGTGTGGGTGAAGTTTAGGGTGAGGGTTAGCTTTAGGGTGAGGTTTAGGTTTAGCATTAGGGTGTGAGTTAGAGTTAGAGTGATGTTTAGGGTGAGGGTGAGGGTTAGGTTTAGGGTTAGGGATAGGGTGAGGTTTTGGGTGAGGGTGAGGGTTGCGTTGTGGGTGAGGGTTAAGGTAAGTGTGAGGTTTAGGGTGACAGGGACTATTAGAGTGAGGTTGAGGTTTAGGGTTAGGGTTAGGGTGATGGTTAGGGTTAGTATTAGTGCTAGGGTGAGGGTTAGAGTGAGGGGAATGGTTAGGGTTAGGGTGAGGGTTAGGAATAGTGTGAGGGTTAGGGATACAGTTAGGGTTAGGGTGAGCATAAGGGTTAGGGTTAGGTTAGGGTGAGGTTGAAGGTTAAAGGTAGAGTTAAGGTTAGGTTGAGGGTTAGGGTGATGTTTAGTGTTAGGGTGAGGGTGAGGGTTAGGGATAGGTTTAGGGTGAGGGTTTGGGTTACGGTGAGATTTAGAGTTAGGGTTAGGGTGAGGGTGAGGTTTATGTTTAGGGTTAGAGTTAGGGTGAGGTTAAGGGTTAGGGTGAGGTTTAGGATGAGGGTGAGGGTTAGGGTTTGGGTGATGTTTAATGTTAGGATTAGAGTTAGGGTGAGTGTTAGGGTGAGAGTTAGGGTTAGGGTGATGGTTAAGGTTAGGATTCGGATTAGGGTGAGGGTGAGGGTTAGGATTCGGTTTAGGATTAGGGTGAGGTTTAGGGTGAGGGTTAGGTTTAGGATTAGGTTTAGGGTGAGGGTAAGTGTTAGGGTGAGGTTTAGAATTAGGGTGAGGGTAAGGGTTAGGGTGATGTTTAAGGTTAGGATTAGGGTAAGTGTGAGGGTTAGGGTTAGGGTGAGGATGACTTTTTGGGTGAGGGCTAGGGTGAGGTTTAGGGTAAGGGTTAGAGTAAGTATTAGGGTGAGTTTCACGGTGAGGAATAGGGTTAGGGTGAGGGTTAGGCTGAGCAGTAGGTTTAGGTTGATAGTTAGGGTAAGGGTTAGGGTTAGGGGTAGGATGAGGTTAACGGTAAGGGTGAGGGTGAGGGATAGAGTTAGGGTTAGGCTTAGCGTGAGGGTAAAGGTTAGGGTGAGGGTTAGGATGAGGGTGAAGGTTAGGGTTAGGGTGAGCGTTAGTGCGATGTTTAAGGTGAGGGTTAGGGTTAGCATTAAGGTTAGGGTTAGGGTGAGTGTTAGGGTGTGGGTTCACGTGAGGGTGAGGGTTAGGCTGAGGGTGAGGGTTATGGTTAGGGTTAGGGTTAAGGTGAGTACTACGGTTAAGGTTAGGGTTAGGATGAGATTTAGAGTGAGTGGTAGAGTTAGGGTTAGGGTGAGGGTTAGGGTTAGGGTGAGGGTTAGGGTTAGTGTGAGGGTTAGGTTTAAGGTTAGGTTTAGAGTGAGGGTAAGGGTTAAGGTGAGAGTGAGGGTGAGGTTTATGGTTGGGGTTAGGGTTAGGGTGAGGGTGAGGGTGAGGCTTAGGGTTAGGATTAGGGTTTGGGTTAAGGTTAGGCTGAGGGTGAGAATGAGGGTTAGGGTTAGCGTGAGGGTTACTTCCAGGGTTAGGTTTAGGTTGAGGGTTAGGGTGAGGGGTAGGTTTAGGGTTAGGTTAAGGGTGAGGGTGAGGGTGAGGGTGAAGGTTAGGGTGAGGGTTAGGGTTAGGGTAGGGGTAAAGGTTAGAGTTAGGTTTAAGTTGAGGGTTAGGGTGAGGGTTAGGGTTAGGTTTAGTGTGAGCCTTAGTGTTAGTGTGAGGGTTAGGGTTAGGGTTAGGATTAGGGTTAACGTGAGGGCAAGGGTAAGTGTGAGGGTTAACATGAGGGTGAGGGTTAGGGATAGCGTTAGGGTGAGGGTGAGTGTTAGGGTGTGGATGAAGTTTAGGGTTAGGGTTGGGGTGAGGGTTAGGGTTAGGGTGAGGGTTACGGTTAGGTTTAGATTTAGGGTAAGGTTGAGGTTTAGGGTTAGGTTAAATGTTAGGGTGAAGGGAAGGATGAGGGTTAGGGTTAGGGTTTTGTTTAGGGTTAGGGTGAGGGTGCGGGTTAGTGTTAGGTTTAGTGTGAGTGTGAGGGTGAGGTTTAGTTATAGGTTTAGGTTTAGTGTGAGGGTCAGTGTTATGTTTAGGATTAGTGTTAGATTTAGGGTTAGGCTTAGAGTTAGGGTGAGGTTGAGGGTTAGGGTTAGGGTGAGGGTGAGGGTGATTGTTAGGGTTAGGTTTAGAGTGCGGGTTAGGGTTAGGGTGATGTTTAGTGTGAGGGTGAGGTTTAGGGTGAGGGTGAGTGTTCGGGTGAGGGTTAGGGTGTGGGTGAGGGTTAGGGTTAGGGTGACTGTTAGGGTGACAGTGAGTTTGAGGGTGAGGTTTAGGGTAAGGGTTAGGGTTAGTGTTAGGGTGAGTTTTAGGTTTAGGGTTAGGTTTAGGGTTAGTGTTAGGGTTAGGGTTTTGGTGAGTGTTATGGTTAGAGTAATTTTAGGATAGGGTGAGTGTAAGGTTTAGGGTGAGGGTTAGGGTTAGACTGAGGGTGAGTGTTAGTGTGAGGTTTAGAGTTAGTGTGAGGGTTAGGTTTAGGGTTAGGGTTAGGGTTACCGTGAGGGTAAGGGTAAGGGTGAGGGTTAGGATGAGGGTGAACGTTAGGGTTAGGGTTATGGCTAGGGTGAGGCTTAGGGTGAGGGTTAGGGTGAGGGTGAGGGTGAGGGTTAGGGTTGGGGTAAGGTTTAGTGTGAGGGTTAGGTTTAGTTTGAGGGTAAGGGTTATTGTGAGGTATAGGATAAAGGTGAGAGAAAGGGTGAGGGTTAGGATTAGGGTAAGTGTTAGGGTTAGGGTTAGGGTTAGGCTGATGGCTACTGTGAGTGTGAAGGTTAGGGAGAGTGTGAGGGTGAGGGTTAGTGTGTCGGTGAGGATTAGGGTAGGGTGAGGGTTAGAGTGTTAGGGTGAGGATGAGGGTTAGAGTTAGGGTTAGGTTTAGGGTCAGGGTGAGAATTACTGTTAAGGTTAGGGTTCGCATGAGGGTTAGGGTGAGGGGTTGGGTTAGGGTTAGGTTTACGGTGAGGGAAAGGGTTAAGTAAGGGTAAGGGTAAGGGTTACGGTTAGGGTTATTGTTAGGGTAATTGTTAGGCTGAAGGTTAGGATGATGGTGAGGGTTAGGGTTAGGGTAATGTTTAAGTTTAGGGTTAGTGTTAGTGTTAGGTTTAGGGTTAGCGTGAGGGTTAGGGTGAGGATAAGCGTTTGGGTGAAGCTTAGGGTGAGTTTGAGGGTTAGAAGGAGTGTGAGGTTTAGGGAGAGTATTAGGGTTAGGGTTAGGGTGAGGGTAAGGGTTAGGGTGAGGGTTAGGGTGAGGGTGAGGTTTAGGGTTAGGGTGAGGGTGAGAGTTAGGGTGATGTTTAGGGTTAGGTTTAGGGTTAGGGTTAGTGTGAGGGTTAGGGTTAGGGTTAGGGTTAGTGTGAGGCTTAAGGTGAGGGTAAGGGTTAGGGTGAAGGTTAGGGTGAGGGTGAGGTTTAGGGTTAGGGTTAGGGTGAGGTTTAGACTTAGGCTGAGGATTTGGGATAGGGTTAGGTTTTGGGTAAGGGTTAGGGTGAGGGTGAGAGTTAGAGTTAGGGTTAGGTTGAGGGTGAGGGTTAGGTTTAGGGTTAGAGTTAGTGTGAGGGTAAGGGTTAGGTTGAGGGTTAGGATGAGGTGAGTGTTAGGGATAGGGTGATGTTTAAGTTCAGGATTAGGGTTAGGGTGAGGGTTAGGGTGAAGGTTAGGGTTAGAGTTAGGGATAGTTTGAGGGTTGGAGTTAGGGTTACGGTTAGGGGTAAGGTGAGGATGAGTGTGAGGGATAGGGTAACGGTTAGGTTTAGGTTTAGGGTGAGGGTGAGAGTTCGTGTTAGGATTAGGGTTAGGGTTTTGGTTAGGCTGAGGGTGAGGGTGAGGGGAAGGATTAGGGTTAGGGTAAGATTTAGGGTTAGGGTTAGGGTGAGGATTAGAGTGTGGGTGAAGTTCAGGGTGAGGATTAGGATTAGGGTGAGGTTTAGGTTTAGGATTAGGGTGAGGTTTAGAATTAGCGTGATGTTTAGGGTGAGAATGAGGGTTAGGGTGAGGGTGAGGGTTAGGGTTAGGGTTAGGTTTAGGTTAGGGTGAGGGTAAGGTTTAGGGTGAGGGTTAGGGATAGACTGAGGGTGAGTGTTATTGTGAGGGTTAGAGTTAGTGTGAGGGTTAGGTTTAGGGTTAGGGTTACCATGAGGGTAAGGGTAATGGTGAGGGTTAGGGTTAGGGTTAGGGTGAGGGTTAGGGTGAGGATGAGGGTTAGGGTTAGGGTTAGGGTGAGGGTGAGGGTTAGGGTGAGGGTAAGGGTTAGTGTGAGGGTTAGGTTTAGGTTTAGGTTTAGGTTGAGGGTAAGGGTTATTGTGAGGGTTAGGTTGAAGGTGAGGGTTAGGGTGAAGGTTAAGATTAGGGTGAGTGTTAGGGTTAGGGTTAGGGTTAGGCTGTTGGCTACTGTGAGGGTGAGGGTTAGGGTGAGAGTGAGGGTGAGGGTTAGGCTGTCGGTGAGGATTAGGGTAGGGTGAGGGTTAGAGTGTTAGGGTGAGGGTTAGAGTTAGGGTTAGGGTTAGGGTTAGGGTCAGAGTGAGGAGTAATGTTAAGGTCAGGGTTAGCATGAGGGTTAGGGTGAGGGGTAGGGTTAGGGTTAGGGTTAGGTGAGGGTAAGGGTTAGGTGAGGGTGAGGGTTAGGGTTACGGTGAGGGTGAGGGTTAGGGTAATTGTTAGGCGGAGGTTTAAGATGAGGGTTAGTGTTAGGATTAGGGTGATATTTAAGGTTAGGGTTTGTGTTAGTGTTAGGGTCAGGCTTAGGGAGAGGGTTGGGGGGGGAAGGGTTAGGGTGAGGGTTAGGGTGAGTTTTAGGTTTAAAGGGAGGGTTAGGGTTAGGCAGAGTGCTAGGGTTAGGGTTAGGGTAAGGGTAAGGGTTAGGGTGAGGGTTAGGATGAGGTTGAGGTTTAGGGTTAGGGTGAGGGTGAGGGTTAGGTTGAAGTTTAGGGTTAGGGTTTGGTATAGGCTTAGGGTTAGGGTTACTGTGAGGGATAGGGTTAGGGTTAGAGTTAGGGCTAGTGTGAGGGTTAGTGTGAGGGTAAGGTTTAGGGTGAAGGTTAGGGTGAGGGTGAGTTTTAGGGTTAGGTTTAGGGTTAGTGTGAGGTTTAGACTTAGGATGAGGGTTTGGGTTAAGGTTAGGTTTAGGGTGAGGGTTAGGTTTAGGGTGAGAGTTAGGGTTAGGGTGAGGGTGAGGGTTAGGTTTAGTATTAGAGTTAGGGTGAGGGTAAGGGTTAGGTTGAGGGTTAGGATGAGGTGAGTGTTAGGGTTAGGGTGATGTTTAAGGTTAGGATTAGGGTTAGGGTGAGGGTTAGGGTGAGTGTTAGGGTTAGTGTTAGGGATAGGTTTAGGATGAGGGTTAGGGTGAGATTCAGGGTTAGGGTGAGGGTTAGGGTGAAGTTTAGGGTGTGGGTGATGGTTAGGGTTAGGTTAGGGTGAGGGTTAGGGTGAGGGTAAGGTTTACGGTTAGGGTTATTGTAAGGGTTAGGGTGAGGGTTAGGGTTCGGGTGAGGGTTAGGGTTAGGTTTAGGGTGAGGGTGAGGGTCAGGGTGAAGTTTAGGGTTAGGATTAGTTTTAGGGTTAGGGATAGTCTGAGGGTGAGGGTGAGGGTTAGGGTGAGGATTAGGGTTAGGGTTAGGGTTAGGCTGATGTCTACTGTGTGGGTGAGAGTTAGGGTGAGGGTGAGGGTTAGAGTGTTAGGGTGAGGGTGAGGGTTAGAATTAGGGTTAGGTTTAGGGTTAGGGTAAGGTTGAGGAGTACTCTTAAGGTTAAGGTTAGCATGAGGGTTAGGGTGAGCATAAGTGTTAGGTGAGGGTGAGGGTTAGGGTTGTGGTTAGGGTTAGGATTAGGGTAATTATTAGGCTGAGGGTTAGGATGAGGGTGAGGGTTAGGGTTAGGGTGATCTTTAAGGTTAGGGTTAGTGTTAGTGTTAGGGTTAGTGTTAGGGTTAAGGTGAGGGTAAGGGTTAGGGTTAGGGTTAGGGTGAGGGTAAGGTTTAGGGGGATGTTTTGGGTGAGGGTGAGGGTTACCGTGAGGTGAGGGTTCGAGTGAGAGTGAGGGTTAGTGTGAGGATGATGGTTAGGGTTAGGGTTTGTGTGAGGATTAGGGTGAGGTTAAGGTTTAGGGTGAGGGTTAGGGTGAGGGTGAGGGTTAGGGTTAGTTTTATGGTTAGGGTGAGGGTTAGGGTGAGGGTTAGGGTTAGGGTTAGGTTTTGGGTGAGAGTGAGGTTGGGGGTTATGTTTAGGGTGAGAGTTAGTGTTAAGGTTAGGGTTAGGATGAGAGTTAGGGTTAGGTTGAGGGTGAGGGTGAGGGTTTCGGTTAGGTAAGGGTTAGGGTTATGTTTAGGGTGAGTATTAGGGTGAGTTTGAGGGTTAGAGGGAGGGTTAGGGTTAGGATGAGAGTTAGAGTTAGGGTTAGGGTGACGGTTAGGGTTAGGGTGATGTTTTGGGTGAGGGTGAGGGTTACCGTGAGATGAGGGTTCATTTGAAGGTTCTGATTAGGGTGAGGGTAAGGGTTAGGGTGAGGGTGAGAGTTAGGGTGAGGGTGAGGGTGACAGTGAGGGTGAGGGTGAGGATGAAGGTTAGGGTTATCGTTAGGGTTAGGTTGGGTGTAAGTGTCAGGGTGAGGGTGAGGGTTATGTTTAGGGTGAGGGTGAGGGTGAGGGTGAGGGTTTCTGTTAGGTAAGGTTTAGGGTTAGGGTTACGGTAAGGGCTAGGTTAAGGGTGAGATTTATGGTGAGTGTGAGGGTGAGGTTGGGGGTTAGGTTGTGGGTGAGGGTTAGGGTTAGGGTGAGGTTTAGAGTGAGGGTGAGGGTTAGGGTGAGGCTGAGGGTTAGGGTTAGGTTTAGGTTTAGGTTGAGGATGAGGGTCAGGATGAGGTTTAGGGGGAAGGGGTAGGGTTAGTGTTAGGGTGAGGGTTAGGGTTAGTGTGAGGGTTAGGGTAATGGTTAGAGTGAGGGTTAGGATGACGGTGAGGTTTAGGGTTGGGGTGAGTGTGAGGGTTAGGGTGATGTTTAGGGTTAGGGTTAGGTTTAGGGTTAGTGTGAGGGTTAGGGTTAGGGTTAGAGTTAGGGTTAGTGTGAGGGTAAGGGTTAAGGTGAAGGTTAAGGTGAGGGTTAGGGTTAGGGTGAGGGTTAGGGTTAGGCTGAGGGTTAGGGTTAGGGTTAGGGTGAGGATGAGGGTCAGGGTGAAGTTTAGGGTTATGATTATTTTTAGTTTAGGGATAGTCTGAGGTGAGGGTGAGGGTGAGGTTGAGGGTTAGAGTGAGAGTTAGGTTTAGGTTTAGGTTGAGGGTCAGGGTTATTGTGAGGGTTAGGATGAAGGTAAGGGTTAGGGTGAGGGTTAGGATTAGGGTGAGTTTTAGGGTTAGGGTTAGGGTTAGGCTGATGGCTAATGTGAGGATGATAGTTAGGGTGAGGGTTAGGGTGTCGGTTAGTATTAAGCTAGGGTGAGGGTTAGAGTGTTAGGGTGAGGGTGAGGGTTAGATTTAGAGTTACGGTTAGGGTTAGGGTCAGGGTAAGTGTTAGGTGAGGGTGAGGGTTAGGGTTACGGTTAGGGTTAGGGTTAGGCTAATTGTTAGGCTGAGGGTTAGGATGAGGGTTAGGGTTAGGGTTAGGGTGATGTTTAAGGTTAGGTTTAGTGTGAGGGTTAGGGTTAGGCTTAGGGTAGGTTAAGGTTTAGGGTGAGGGTTAGGGTGAGTTTGAGGGTTAGAGGGAGGGTTAGGGTTCGGGAGAGAGTTAGGGTTAGGGTTAGGGTGAGGGTAAGGGTTTGGGTGATGTTTTGGGTGAGGGTGAGGGTTACCGTGAGGTGAGGGTTACCGTGAGGTGAGGGTTCGAGTGAGAATGAGGGTTAGTGTGAGGATGAGAGTTAGGTTTAGGGTTTGTGTAAGGATTAGGGTGAGGTTAAGGTTTAGAGTGAGGGTTAGGGTGAGGGTGAGGGTTAGGGTAAGTTTTAGGGTTAGGGTGAGGATTAGGGTGAGGGTTAGGTTTAGGGTTATGGTTTGGGTGAGAGTGAGGTTTGGTGTTAGGGTTAGGGTGAGAGTTAGGGTTAAGTTTAGGGTTAGGATGAGAGTTAGGGTTAGGTTGAGGGTGAGGGTGAGGTTTTCGGTTAGGTAAGGGTTAGGGTTATGGTTCGGGTGAGGATTAGGGTGAGTTTGACGGTTAGAGGGAGTGTTAGGGTTAGGGTGAGAGTTAGAGTTAGGGTTAGGGTGACGGTTAGGGTTAGGGTGATATTTAGGGTGAGGGTTAGCTTTAGGGTGAGGTTTAGGTTTAGGATTATGGTGAGGATTAGAGTTAGGGTGATGTTTAGGGTGAGGGTGAGGGTTAGGGTGAGGGTGAGAGTTAGGGTTAGGTTTAGGGTGAAGGTGAGTTTGAGGGTGAAGGTTAGGGTTAAGGTTAGGGATAGGGTGAGGTTTTGGGTGAGGGTGAGGGTTGGGTTGTGTGTGAGGGTTGGGGTAAGTGTGAGATTTACAGTGACAGGGAGTGTTAGAGTGAGGTTGAGGTTTAGGATTAGGGTTAGGGTGATGGTTAGGGTTAGTATTAGTGCTAGGGTGAGGGTTAGAGTGCGGGGTATAGTTAGGGTTAGGGTGAGGGTTAGGAATAGTGTAAGGGTTAGGGGTATGGTTAGGTTTAGGGTGAGCATAAGGGTTAGGGTTAGGTTAGGGTGAGGTTGAGGGTTAGGGTTAGAGTTAGGGTTAGGTTGAGGATTAGGGTGATGTTTAGAGTTAGGGTGAGGGTGAGGGTTAGGGATAGGTTTAGGGTGAGGGTTTGGGTTACAGTGAGAGTTAGAGTTAGGGTTAGGGTGAGGGTGAGATTTAGGTTTAGGGTTAGAGTTAGGGTGAGGGTAAGGGTTAGGGTGAGATTTAGGATGAGGGTGAGGGTTAGGGTTTGGGTGATGTTTAATGTTAGGATTAGGGTTAGGGTGAGGGTTAGGGTGAGGTTTAGGGTTAGGGTGACGGTTAAGGTTAGGATTCTGGTTAGGGTGAGGGTGAGGGTTAGGGTTCGGTTTAGGGTTAGGGTGAGGTGTAGGGTGAGGGTTAGGTTTAGGGTTAGGGTTAGGGTGAGAGTAAAGGTTAGGATGAGGGTTAGGATGAGGGTGAGGGTAAGGGTTAGGGTGATGTTTAAGGTTAGGATTAGGGTTGGGGTGAGGGTGAGGGTTAGGGTTAGGTTTATGTTTAGGATGAGGGGTAGGGTGAGGGTTAGGTTTAGGGTTAGTGTTAGGGTAAGTGTTAGGGTGAGGGTTAAGGTTAGGGTGAGGATTCGGGTTAGGGTTAGGGTTAGGGTGAGGGTCAGGGTCAGGGTGAAGTTTAGGGTTAGGATTAGGTTTAGGGTTAGGGATAGGCTGAGGGTGAGGGTGAGTGTGAGGGTGAGGGTCAGGGTTAGGGTTAGGGTTAGGCTGAGGGCTATGGTGAGGATGAAGGTTAGGGTGAAAGTGAGGGTGAGGGTGAGGGTTTGGGTTAGGTAAGGGTTAGAGGGAGTGTTCTGGTTAGGGTGAAGTTTAGGGTTAGGGTTAGGTTGAGTTTTAGGGTTAGGATGATGTTTTGGGTGAGGGTGAGGGTTACTGTGAGGTGAGGGATCGAGTGAGGGTGAGGGTTAGGGTGAGGATGAAGGTTAGGGTTAGGGTTTGTGTGAGGATTAGGGTGAGGTTAAGGTTTAGGGTGAGAATGAGGGTTAGGGTTAGTGTTAGGGTTAGGGTGAGGTTTAGGGTGAGGGTTAGGGTTAGGGTTAGGTTTAGGGTTTGGGTGAGTGTGAGTTTGAGGGTTAGGATTAGGGTGAGAGTTGGGGTTAAGGTTAGGGTTAGGCTGAGAGTTAGGGTTAGGTTGAGGGTGAGGGTAAGGTTTAGGGTTTCAGTTAGGTAAGGGTAAGGGTAATGGTTAGGGTGAGGAGTGGGGTGAGATTGAGGGTTAGAGGGAGGGTTACGGTTAGGGGTAGGGTTAGGGTTAGGGTGATGGTTAGGGTTAGGCTGATGTTTTGGGTGAGGGTTAGAGTTACCGTTAGATGAGGGTTCGGGTGAGGGTGAGGGTTAGGGTGAGGGTAAGGGTTAGGGTGAAGGTGAGGGTTAGGGTTAGGGTGAGGGTGACCGTGAGGGTGAGGGTGAGGGTGAGGTTTAGGGTTAGCATGTTAGAATGTTAGGGTGAGGATAAGTGCTAGGGTGATTGTGAGTGTTAGGGTTAGGGTGAGGGCTAGGTTAAGGGTGAGGTTTTGGGTGAAGGTGAGGGTTAGGTTGAGGGTTATGGTTTGGGTGAGCGTTAGGGTTAGGGTTAGGCTTAGGGTGAGGGGTAGGGTTAGTTTTAGGGTGAGGGTTAGGTTTATTGTGAGGGTTAGGGTTACGGATAGGGTTAGGGTGAGGATAAGGGTTAGGGTGAGGGTTTGGGTGAGTGAGGGTTAGGGTTAGCGTGAGTGTTAGGGTGAGTGTTAGGATGAGGTTTAGGATTAGGGTTAGGTTTAGGGTTAGGGTGAGGGTTAGGGTTAGGTTTAGTGTGAGGGTAAGGTTTAGGGTGAGGATAAGGCTGAGAGTGAGGGTTAGGTTTAGTGTGAGTGTTAAGGTGAGGGTTAGGGTTATGGTTAGGGTGAGGGTGAGGGTTAGGGTTAGGGTGACGGTTAGGATTAGGGTTAGGGTTAGGGTCAGCTTTAGGGTTAAGGTTAGGGTTAGAGTTTACAATTTGATGTTCACCAGGAACACCTGGAGGCCTGATGGCAGGCAGAATCTGAAATTCTTCCTAAGAAGCCTTGAAAAGGAGTGAAACGCACCTATCTTGCAATAACTCAGAACCTCATTCTGAGTGTTTCTGGCAGAAGTCATTCACACAATGGTGGACAATTTAGAGCCTGACATAGCTAGTGCCGTCCATATTCCTGGATGGACAGTTGTCACATCCCAAACAACTGAGGTGTAGTTCTCCAAACTTTCACAGAGTACCATAAGTACAGGTTCAACTTACTCCTCAGGTTAAATAGAGTTTAGCCATCAAAGATGTAATCAGTAGAGGGTTAGGATTAGGGTTCTTACTAGAGTGAGGTTTAGGGTTAGGGTTTAGGTTTAGGGTTAGGGTAAGTGTTAGGTTTAGAGTGAGGGTTAGGTTTAGGGTTAGGGTTAGGGTGAGGGTGAGGGTTAGGGTTAGGGTGAGTGTAAGGGTTAGGGTTAGGGTGAGTGTGAGTGTGAGGGTTAGGGTTCGGTGAACATTAGAGTTAGGGTGAGGTTTAGGGTTGGATAAGGGTTAGAGTTAGGTTGAGGGTGAAGATGAAGGTTAGGTTTAGGTTACGGTTAGGGTTAGGGTTAGGATTAGCGTTAGGGTTAGGGATAGACTGAGGGTGAGGGTGAGGTTGAGGGTAAGTGTTTGGTTTAGGACGAGGGTTAGCGTTAGGGTTAGGGTTAGCGTGAGTTTTAGGGTTAGGATGAGTGTTAGGGTGAGGGGTAGGGTTACGGTTAGGGTGAGGGTTACGGTTAGCGTGAGGGTTAGGTTATGGTTAGGGTTAGGGTGAGGGTAAGCCTTAGTGTGAGGTTTAGGGGAGGGTGAGGGTTAGGGTTAGGGTTAGGGTGAGGGTTTGGGTTACGTTTAGGTTTAGGGTGAGGTTTAGGGTTAGGGTTAGGGTGAAGGTTAGGGTGAAGGTAAGTGTAAGGGTGATGGTTAGGGTGAGGCTGAGTGTTAAGTTTTGTTTTAGGGTTAGGGTGAGGGTTAGGGTCAGGGTGAGGGCTAGAGTTAGGGTGAGGGTTAGGGTTAGGGTGAGGGTTAGGGTGAAGGTGAGGGTTCGGGTGAGGATAGCATGGGTAGGGTTAAGGTTAGGGTGAGGGTTAGGGTTAGTGTGAGGGTTAGGGTTAGGGTAAGGGTGAGGGTTAGGGTGAGGGTTAGGGCTAGCATTTCGGTTAGGGTGAGGGTTAGGGTGAGGGTTAGGGTTAAGTTTAGGGTTAGGGTAAGGTTGAAGTTGAGGGTTAGGGTTAGGATTAGCATGAGGCTTTGGTTTAGGGTGAGGGGTAGGGTTAGGTTTAGGGTGAGGGTTGGGTTTAGTCTGAGTTTTAGGGTTAAGATTAAGGTTAGGGTTATGGTGAACGTAAACGTTAGGGTTAGGGTTAGGGTTAGGGTTAGCCTTAGGGTGAGGCTTAGTGTTAGTGTGAGGAATAGGGTTAGGGTTATGTTTAGGGTTAGGCTGAGGGGCAGGGTTAGGGTTAGGGTGAGGGTTAGGGTGAAGTTTAGGGTTAGGTTTCTGATTAGCATGACGCTTGGGTTTAGGGGGAGGGTTAGGGGGAGGGTTAGGGTTAGGGTGAGGGTTAGGGTGAAGTTAAGGGTAAGGGTGATGGTTAGGGTTAGGCTGAGTGTTAGGTTTAGTTTTAGGGTTAGGGTGAGGGTTAGGGTCAGGGTGAGGGTTAGGGTGAAGTTGAGGGTTAGGGTGAGGTGTAGGCTGAGGGGTATGGTTAAAGTTAGGGTGAGGATTAGGGTTAGTGTGAGGGTTAGGTTTAGGTTTAGGGTAAGGTTGAGGGTGAGGGTTAGAGTGAGCGTTAGGGTTAGCATTTCGGTTAGGGAGAGGGTTAGGGTGAAATTCAAGGTTAGGTTAAGGGTGAAGGTGAGGGTTAGGGTTAGGCTTAGCGTGAGGCTATGGTTTAGCGTGAAGGGTAGGGTTAGGTTTAGGGTGAGGGTTGGGTTTAGTCTGAGGGTTAGGGTTAGGTTTAAGGTTAGGGTTATGGTGAAGGTAAAGGTTAGGGTTAGGGTTAGGGTTAGCCTTAGGGTGAGGCGTAGTGTTAGTGTGAGGAATAGGGTTAGGGTTATGTTTAGGGTTAGGGTGAGGGGTAGGGTTAGGGTTAGGGTGAGGGTTAGGGTGAAGTTTAGGGTTAGGTTTAGGGTTAGCGTGAGGCTTTGGTTTAGGGGGAGGATTAGGGTTAGGGTGAGGGTTAGGGTGAGGCTGAGTGTTAGGTTTAGTTTTACGGTTAGGGTGAGGGTTAGGGTGAAGGTGAGGGTTCGGGTGAGGGTTAGGGTTAGTGTGAGGGTTAGGGTTAGGTTTAGGGTAAGGGTGAGGGTGAGGGTTAGGTAGAGGGTGAGGGTTAGGGTTAGCATTTCTGTTAGGGTGTGGGTTAGGGTTAAGGTCAGGGTTAGGGTAAGGGTGAAGGTGAGGGTTAGGGTCAGGGTTAACGTGAGGCTTTGGTTTAGGGTGAGGGGTAGGGTTAGGTTTATGGTGAGGGTTGGGTTTAGTCTGAGGGTTATTGTTAGGGTTAAGGTTAGGGTTATGGTGAAGGTAAAGGTTAGGGTTAGGTTTAGTGTTTGATTTAGCCTTAGGGTAAGACTTAGTGTTAGTGTGAGGAATAGGGGTAGGGTTATGTTTAGGGTTAGGGTGAGGGGTAGGGATAGGGTTTGGGTGAGGGTTAGGGTGAAGTTTAGGTTTAGGTTGAGGGTTAGCTTGAGGCTTTGGTTTAGGGGGAGGGTTAGGGTTAGGATTAGGGTTAGGGTGAGGGTTAGGGTGAAGGTAAGGGTAAGGGTGATGGTTAGGGTGAGGCTGAGTGTTAGGTTTAGTTTTAGCGTTAGGGTGAGGGTTAGGGTCAGGGTGAGGGTTAGGGTGAGGGTGAGGGTTAGGGTGAGGGTGAGGGTTAGGGTGAAGTTGAGGGTTAGGTTGAGGTGTAGGCTGAGGGGTAGGGTTAAGGTTAGGGTGAGGGGTTGGGTTAGTGTGAGGGTTAGGTTTAGGTTTAGGGTAAGGGTGAGGGTGAGGGTTAGGTTGAGGGTGAGGTTTAGGGTTAGCATTCCGGTAAGGGGGAGGGTTAGGGTGAGGGTTAGGGTTAAGGTTAGGGTTAGGGTAAGGGTTAAAGTGCAGGTTAGTGTTAGGGTTAGCGTGAGGCTTTGGTTTAGGGTGAGGGGTAGCGTTAGGTTTAGGGTGAGGGTTGGGTTTAGTCTGAGGTTTAGGGTTAGGGTTAAGGTTAGGGTTATGGTGAAGGTAAAGGTTAAGGTTAGGGTTAGGGTTAGGTTTAGCCTTAGGGTGAGGCTTAGTGTTAGTTTGAGGATTAGGGTTAGGGTTAAGTTTAGGGTTAGGGTGAGGGGTAGGGTTAGGGTTTTTGTGAGTGTTAGGGTGAAGTTTAGGGTTAGGTTTAGGGTTAGGGTGAGACTTTGGTTTAGGGGGAGATTTATGGTTAGGGTTAGGGTTAGAGTAAGAGTGAGGGTTAGGTTTAGTGTGAGGGTTACGGTTACGGTTAGGGTGAGGTTGAGGGTTAGGGTTATGGTTAGGGTTAGGGTTAGGATTAGGGTTAGAGTGAGGTTTAGGGTTAGGCTTAGGGTTAGGCTGAGGATGAGGGTGAGTGTGAGTGTTAGGGTGAGGGTAAGAGTTAGCGTGAGAGTTAGTGTTAGGTATAGGTTGAGGGTTAGGTTTAGGGTGATTTTTAGGGTAAGGTTTAGGATTAGGGGTAGAGTGAGTGTTCAGGTGAGGGTGATGGTTTGAGTGTGGGTGATGGTTAGGGTTAGAGTGAGGGTTAGGGTGACTTTGACGGTTAGGGTGAGGGAGAGGCTTAAGGTTAGGTAAGGTTTAGTGTAATTGTTAGGGTGAGGGTGAGGGTTAGGGTTAGGGTGCGGGTAAGGGTTAGGGTGATGTTTAGTGTGAGGGTGAGGGTTAGTTTGAGGGTGAGGGTTCGGGTACGGGTGAGGGTTAGGGTTAGGGTGAGAGTTAGAGTGACAGTGAGTTTGAGTGTTAGGTTTAGGGTAAGGGTTAGGGTGAGTGTTAGGGTGAGGGTGAGGGTTAGGGTTAGGTTTAGGGTTAGTGTTAGGATTAGGGTTTGGGTGAGTGTTCGGATTAGGGATAGGGTTAGGGTTAGGGTAGAGTGAGGGTAAGCTTTAGGGTGAGGGTTAGGGTTAGGCTGAGGGTGAGGTTGAGGATGAGGGTTAGGGTTAGGGTTAGGTTTAGGGTTAGTGTGAGGATGAGGTTGAGGGTGAGGGTTAGGGTTAGGGTTAGGTAAAGGGTGAGGTTTTGGGTGAGGGTGAGGACTGGGTTGTGGTTGAGGGTTAGGGATAGGATTAGGTTTAGCATGAGGGCTAGGGTGAGGGTGAGGGTTAGGCTAAAGCTTAGGGTTAGGGTAAGGGTTAGGGTAAGGGTGAGGGTGAGAGTTAGATTTAGGGTTAGGGTGAGGGTGAGAGTTAGATTTAGGGTTAGGGTGAGGGTGAGGTTTAGTGTTAGTGTTAGGGTGAAGTTTCGGGTGAGGATGAGGGTAAGGTTTAGGTTGAGGGTTAGGGTGAGGGGAAGGGTTAGGGTTAGAGTTAGGGTTAGGGTGAGTTTTATTTTTATTTTATTTTATTTTATTTGAGTGAGTTTTAGAATGAGGGTTAGGGTGAGGCTGAGGGTGAGCTTGAGGGTGAGGGTGAGGGTTAATGTTAGGGTTAGGGTGAGGTTTAGGTTTATTGTGAGGGTTATGGTGAGGATGAGCGTAAGGATTAGGTTGAGGGTTAGGGTGAGTGGGAGGGTTAGGGTTAGGGTTAGTGTTAGGGTGAGGGTTAGTGTGAGGGTTAGGGTTAAGTTTAGGGTTAGGTTTAGGATGAGGGTTAGGGTAAATGCTAGGGTGAGGTTTAGGGTAAGGGTTAGGGTTAGGGTTAGGGTTAGGTTTAGGGTGAGGGTTAGAGTTAGTGTTAGGGTTAGAATTAGGGTTAGGGTGAGGGCTAGGGTGAGGGTGAGGTTTAGGCTTAAGCTTAGCGTTAGGGTTAGGGTAAGGGTTAGGGTTGGGGTTAGGGTTAGGATTAGTGTGAGTGTTAGGGTTAGGGTTAGGTTTAGGGTTAGGGTGAAGATGAGGCTTAGGTTTAGGGTTAGGGTTTGGGTTAGGTTTAGACTGAGGGTGAGGGTGAGGGTTAGGGTTAGCGTGAGGGTTAGGGTGACGGTTAGGGTGAGGGTTAGTGTTAGGGTTAGGGTGAGGGTAAGGGTTAGGGTGAGGGTGAGGGTTAGGGTTAGGGTGAGGGTGAGGGTAAGGGTTAGGGTGAGGGTGAGGGTTAGGGTTAGGGTGAGGGTGAGGGTAAGGGTTAGGGTTAGGGTTAGAGTGAGGGTAATTGTTAGGGTGAGGGTTAGGATGAGGGTGAGGTTTAGGGTTAGGGTTATGTTTAGTTAAGTTTAGAGTTAGGGTTAGGGTGATTGTGAGGTTTAGGGTGAGGTTAAGGGTTAAGTTGAGGGTGTGGATTAGGGTTACGGTTAGTGTTAGTGTGAGGGGTAGGGTTAGGGTGAGGGTGAGTGTTAGGTTTAGTGTGAGGGTTATGGTTAGGGATAGGGTCAGGGTGCGGGTAAGGGTTAGGATAAGGGTAGAGTGAGCTTGAATTTTAAGGTTAGCATGAGTTTTAGTTTGAGGGTTAGGTTTAGGTTTAGGGATATGGTGAGGGTTGGGTGAGGGTCAGGGTTGGGTTGTGGATGAGGGTTGGGTTAAGGTGAGGGTCAGGTTGACGGGGAGGGTTAGAGTGAGGGCAAGGTTTAAGGCTAGGGTTAGGGTGATGGCTAGGGTTGGTATTAGTGTTAGGGTGAGATTTAAGTTGAGGAATATTGTTAGGGTTCAGGTGAGTGTTAGGATTAGTGTGAGGGTTAGGGTTAGGGTTAGGGTTAGAGTGAGGATAAGGGTTAGGTTGAGGTTTAGGGTGAAGTTTAGGGTTAGCGTTAAAGCTAGGTTTAGGTTGAAGGTTAGGGTGAGGTTTAGAGTTAGGGTGAGGGTGACGGTTAGGGTTAGGGTGAGGGTGAATGTTAGGGTTAGGGTGAGAGTTAGAGTTAGGTTTAGGGTTAGGGTGAGGGTTAGGGTTAGGGTTAGAATTAGGGTGAAGGAGAAGGTGAGTAATAGGGATAGGATTAGGGTTAGGGTTAGGGTTAGGCTGAAGGTGAAGGTGAGTGTAAGGGTTAGGGTAAGGGTTAGCGTGAGTGTTAGGGTTAGGCTTAGGGTTAGGGTGAGGGTTAAGGTGAGGGGTAGAGTTAGGGTTAGGGTGAGGGTTAGGGTTAGGGTGAGTGTTAGGGTTAGGGTGAGGGTAAGGGTTAGGGTGAGGGATAGGATGAGGGTGAGGGTTAGGGTTAGGGTGAGGGTTAGGGTGATGTTTAAGGTTAGGTTAGGGTTAGGGTTAGGGTGAGGGTGAGGGTTAGGGTTAGGGTTAGGTTTAGGGTTACGGTGAGGGTTAGGTTTAGGGATAGGGTGAGGTTGAGTTTTAGGTTTAGGATTAGTGTTAGGGTTAGGGTTAGACTTATGGTGAGAGTGAGGGGTAGGATGAGGTTTTGGGTTAGGGTTAGGGTTTGGGTGAGTGTTAGCTTGAGTGTGAGGGTTAGTGTTATGCTGAGGGTGATGGTGAGGTTTAGGGTTAGGTTTAGGATTAGTTTAAGTGTTATGGCTAGGATTAGGGTTAGCATGAGGGTTAGGGTGAGGGGTAGGTTTAGGGTTAGGGTTAAGGTTAGGGTAAGGGTAAGGGTTAGGGTGAGGGTGAGGGTTAGGGTTAGGGTGAGGGTGAGGGTAAGTGTTAGGGTTAGGGTTGTGGTGAGGGTAATTGTTAGGGTGAGGGTTAGGATGAGCGTGAGGTTTAGGGTTAGGTTTATGTTTAAAGTTAAGATTAGGGTTAGGGTTAGTTTTAGGGTGATTGTGAGGTTTAGGGTGATGTTAAGGGTTAAATTGAGGGTTTGGATTAGGGTTACGGTTAGTGTTAGTGTGAGGGGTAGGGTTAGGGTTAGGGTGAGGGTAAGGGTTAGGATAAGGGTAGGGTGAGCTTGAATTTTAAGGTTAGCATGAGTTTTAGTTTGAGGTTTAGGTTTAGGTTTAGGGATATGGTGAGGGTTGGGTGAGGGTCAGGGTTGGGTTGTGGGTGAGGGTTGGGTTAAAGTGAGGGTTAGGTTGACAGGGAGGGTTAGAGTGTGGGCAAGGTTTAAGACTAGGGTTAGGGTGATGGCTAGGGTTCGTATTAGTGTTAGGGTGAGATTTAAGGTGAGGGGTATTGTTAGGGTTCAGGTGAGGGTTAGGATTAGTGTGAGAGTTAGGGTTAGGGTTAGGGTTAGTGTGAGGGTAAGGGTTAGGGTTAGGTTTAGGGTGAGGTTTAGGGTTAGCATTAGAGTTAGGTTTAGGTTGAAGGTTAGGGTGAGGTTTAGAGTTAGGGTGAGGGTGACGGTTAGGGTTAGGGTGAGGGTGAGTGTTAGGGTTAGGGTGAGAGTTAGAGTTAGTTTTAGGGTGAGGGTGAGGGTTAGGGTTAGGGTTAGAATTAGTGTGAAGGAGAGGGTGAGTAATATGGATAGGATTAGGGTTAGGGTTAGGGTTAGGCTGAAGGTGAAGGTGAGTGTAAGGGTTAGGGTAAGGGTTAGGGTGAGTGTTAGGGTTAGGCTTAGGGTTAGGGTAAGGGTTAAGGTGAGGGGTAGAGTTAGGGTTAGGGTGAGGGTTAGGGTTAGGGTGAGTGTTAGGGTTAGGGTGAGGGTTAGGATGAGGCTGACGTTTAGTGTGAGGGTTGGGGTTAGGGTGATATTTAGGGTTAGGTTTAGCGTTAGTGTGAGGGTGAAGATGAGGTTTAGGGTTGGGGTTAGGGTTAGGGTGAGGGTGACGCTGAGGGTTAAGATTAGGGCTTGGGTTAGGCTTAGGCTGAGGGAGAGGGTGAGGGTTAGGGTTAGCATGAGGGATAGGGTTAGGGTTAGGTTTAGGTTAAGGGTTAGGTTGAAGGGTAGGTTTAGGGTGAGGGTGAGGGTGACTGTGAGGGTGAGGGTGAAGGTTAGGATGAGTGTAAGGGTTAGGGTAAGGGTTAGGGTAAGGGTTAAGTTTAGGGTGAGGGTTAGGGTTCGGGTTAGGGTTCGGGTTAGGGGTAGGGTGATGTTTAGTGTGAGAGTGAGTGTGAGGGTTCGGGTGAGGGTAAGCATTGGGGGGTGTGTGAGGGTTTAGGGTTAGGTTGAGTGTTAGGGTGACAGTGAGTTTGAGGGTTAGGTTTAGGGTAAGGGTTAGGGTGAGGGTTCGGGTTCATGTGAGGCTTAAGGTTAGGTTTTCGGTTAGTGGTAGGGTTAGCGTTTGGGTGAGTGTTAGGGTTAGGGTTAGGGTTAGGGTTAGGGTAGGGTGAGGGTAAGGTTTAGGGTGAGGGTTAGGGTTAGGCTGAGGGTGAGGGTGAGAGTGAGGTTTAGGGTTAGGTTTAGGGTTAGGGTGTGGGTTAGGGTGAGGGGTATAGCTAGGGTTAGGGTTAAGGTTTGAATTAGTGTGAGTGTGAGGTTTAGGAATAGGGTTAAAATTAGTGTTAGGGTTAGGGTTAGGCTGAGGGTCAGGGTGAGTGTTACGGTTAGGGTTAGAGTTAGCATGAGTGTTAGGGTTAGGCTCAGGGTTAGGATGAGGGTTAAGGTGAGGGGTGGGTTTAGGGTTAGGGTGAGGGTTAGGGTTAGGAAGAGGGTAAGGGTTAGGGTGAGGGTTAGGATGAGGCTGAGGTTTAGTTTGAGGGTTAGGTTTAGGGTGAGGGTTAAGTTTAGAGTTAGGATTAGGGTGAGTGCTAGGGTGAGGGTGCGGGTTAGCGTGAGGGTGAGGGTGAGGGTTAGGGTGTGGGTTAGGGTTAGGATTAGGGTCAGGGTTAGGGTTAGCGTGAGGGTTAGGGTTAGGGTTAAGGTGAGGGTGAGGTTGAGGGTGAGGGTTAGGGTTAGGGATAGGGTTAGGTTGAGGGTTAGGGTGAGGTTTACAGTTAGGGTGAGGGTGAGGGTTAGGGTTAGGGTTAGGGTGATGGTTAGGGTTAGGGTGAGAGGTAGAGGTAGGGTTTGGGTGAGGGTGAGGGTTAGGGTTAGGGTTAGGGTGAGGTTTAGGGTGAGGATGAGGGTAAGGTTTAGGTTGAAGGTTAGTGTGACAGGGAGGGTTCGGGTTAGGTTTAGGGTGAGGATTAGGGTGAGGGTTAGGGCTAGGCTGAGGGTGAACATGAGTGTGAGGGTGAGGGTTAGTGTTAGGGTTAGGTTTAGGGTAAGGGTTAGGGTTAGGGTTAATGTAGGGTTAGGTTTACGGTTACGGTTAGGTATAGGGTTACGGTTAGGGTTAGGGTGAGGGTTAGGCTCAGGGTTAGGGTTAGGGTGAGGGTGAGAGTGAGGCTTAGGGTTAGGATTAGGGTTAGGTTTAGGGTGAGGGTTAGGGTGAGGGTGAGGGTTAGGATTAGGTTAAGGGTTAGAGTGAGGGGTAGGATGAGATTTAGGGTTAGGGTTATGGTTAGGGTAGGGTGAAGGTTAGGGTGAGGTTTAAGGTTAGTGTTAGGGTTAGGGTAAGGGTGAGTGTTAGGGTTAGTGTTAGGTTTAGGGTTAGGGTTACGTTTATGCTTAGGGTGAGGGGAAGAGTTAGGGTGAGGGTTAGAGTGAGGGTGAGGGTTAGAATTAGTGTGAGGGTTAGGCTGACTGGTAGGGTTAGGGTTCGCGTGAGGGTGAGGATTAGGGTGAGGGTTAGGGTTAGGGTGAGGGTTAGGGTTAGGGTTAGGGTGAGGGTTAGGTTTAGGGTTAGGGTGAGGGTGAGGGTTAGGGTGAGAGTTAGAGTTAGGGTTAGGGTGAGGGTGAGGCTTAGTGTTAGGGTTAGAGTGAGGGTTCGGGTGAGGATGATGGTAAGGTTTAGTTTGAGGGTTAGGGTGAGGTGGAGGATTAGGGATAGTGTTAGTTTTAGGGGGAGGGTTAGGGTGTGGGTTAGGGTTAGGCTGAGGGTGAGCGTGAGGGTGAGGGTAAGGGTTAGTGTTAGGGTTATGGTGAGGGTTAGGTATATTGTGAGGGTTAGGGTGAGGATGAGGGTAAGGATTAGGTTGAGGGTTAGCGTGAGGGGAAGGATTAGAGTTAGGGTTAATGTTAGGGTTAGGTTTAGGTTGAGGGTTAGGGTTAATGTTAGGGTTAGGTTTAGGTTAAGGGTTAGGGTTCGGATGAGGGTTAGTGTTAGCGTTAGGGCTAGGCTGAGGGTGAACATGAGTGTGAGGGTGAGGGTTAGTGTTAGGGTTAGGTTTAGGGTAAGGGTTAGGGTTAGGGTTAATGTAGGGTTAGGTTTACGGTTACGGTTAGGTATAGGGTTACGGTTAGGGTTAGGGTGAGGGTTAGGCTTAGGGTTAGGGTTAGGGTGAGGGTGAAAGTGAGGCTTAGGGTTAGGATTAGGGTTAGGTTTAGGGTGAGGGTTAGGGTGAGGGTGAGGGTTAGGATTAGGTTAAGGGTTAGAGTGAGGGGTAGGATGAGATTTAGGGTTAGGGTTATGGTTAGGGTAGGGTGAAGGTTAGGGTGAGGTTTAAGGTTAGTGTTAGGGTTAGGGTAAGGGTGAGTGTTAGGGTTAGTGTTAGGTTTAGGGTTAGGGTTACGTTTATGCTTAGGGTGAGGGGAAGAGTTAGGGTGAGGGTTAGAGTGAGGGTGAGGGTTAGAATTAGTGTGAGGGTTAGGCTGACTGGTAGGGTTAGGGTTCGCGTGAGGGTGAGGATTAGGGTGAGGGTTAGGGTTAGGGTGAGGATTAGGGTTAGGGTTAGGGTGAGGGTTAGGTTTAGGGTTAGGGTGAGGGTGAGGGTTAGGGTGAGAGTTAGAGTTAGGGTTAGGGTGAGGGTGAGGCTTAGTGTTAGGGTTAGAGTGAGGGTTCGGGTGAGGATGATGGTAAGGTTTAGTTTGAGGGTTAGGGTGAGGTGGAGGATTAGGGATAGTGTTAGTTTTAGGGGGAGGGTTAGGGTGTGGGTTAGGGTTAGGCTGAGGGTGAGCGTGAGGGTGAGGGTAAGGGTTAGTGTTAGGGTTATGGTGAGGGTTAGGTATATTGTGAGGGTTAGGGTGAGGATGAGGGTAAGGATTAGGTTGAGGGTTAGTGTGAGGGGAAGGATTAGAGTTAGGGTTAATGTTAGGGTTAGGTTTAGGTTGAGGGTTAGGGTTAATGTTGGGGTTAGGTTTAGGTTAAGGGTTAGGGTTCGGATGAGGGTTAGTGTTAGCGTTAGGGTGAGGGTGAGGGTTAGGCTTAGGGTTAGGATTAGGGTTTGGGTTAGGCTGAGGTTGAGGGTGAGGCATAGGGTTAGGATTAGGGTTTTGGGTTAGGTTTACGCTGAGGGTGAGGGTGAGGGTTAGGGTTAGAGTGAGGGTTAGGGTTAGGTTTAGGTTTAGGTTGGGGGTGAGGGTGAGGGCTAAGTTTAGGTTAGGGTGAGGGTGAAGGTGAGGGTGAGGGTTAGGGTTAGGCTTAGGTTTAGGTTGAGGTTAAGGATGAGAGATAGGATTGGGGTTAGTGTGAGCCTTAGTGTTAGTGTGAGGATTAGGGTTAGGGTTAGGGTTACCGTTTGGGTAAGGGTAAGGGTGAGGGTTAGGATGAGGGTGAGGTTTAGGGGTAGGGTTAGTGTGAGGGTCAGTGTTAGGGTGAGTATGAGGGTTACGATTAGGGTCAGGGTAAGGGTTAGGTTTAGGTTGAGGTTTAGGGTTAGGTTTAGGGTTAGGGTAAAGGTGAGGGTTAGGGTTAGGTTAAGGTTTAGGGTGAGGGGTAGGGTGAGAGTTAAGGTTAGGGCTTTGGTTAGGGTAGGGTGAGGGTGAGGGTTAGGGTTAGTGTTAGGGTGAGTGTGAGGGTGAGTTTTAGGGATAGGTTTAGGGTTAGGGTGAGGGTGATTGTTAGGTTTAGGATTAGTGTTAGGGTTAGGCTTAGGCTTAGGGTTAGTGTAAGGGTGAGGGTTATGTTTAGGATGAGGGTTAGGGTTAAGGGTTAGGGTGCGGGTGAGGGTTAGGGTGTGTGTGAGTGTTAGGGTGACGGTGAGTATTAGGGTGAGGGTGAGTTTGAGCTTTAGTTTTACTGTAAGGGTTAGCGTTAGTGTTAGGGTGAGGGTGAGGGTTAAGGGTTAGGTTTAGGGTTACTGTTAGGGTTAGGGTTAGGGTTAGGGTTGCCGTGAGGGTAAGTGTAATGGTGAGGGTTAGGATGAGGGTGAGGGTTAGGGTGAGGGTTAGGGTGAGGGGTAGGGTGAGGGTTAGGGTTAGGGTTATGGTTAGGGTAGGTTGAGGGTTAGGGTTAAACTTAAGGTTAGTGTTAGGGTGAGGGTTAGGTTTAGTGTTAGGGTTAAGGTTTGGTTGAGGGTTAGGGTGAGGGTTTGGGTTAGGGTTAGGGTTTGGGTTAGGCTGAGGGCTAGGATGAGGGTGAGTGTTATGTTGAGGGTGAGAGTGAGAGTGAGGGTTAAGGTGTTGGTGAGGGTTAGGATAGATTGAGTTTTAGGGTGAGGGTTAGTGTTAGGCTGAGGGTGAGGCTGAGGTTGACGTTTAAGGTTAGGTTTAGGATTTGTGTGAGTGTTATGGTTAGGGTTAGGTTTAGGATGAGGTTTAGGTTGAGGGTTAGGGTTAGGGTTAGTTTGAGGGTGAGGGGGAGGGGGAGGTTTAGGGTTAGGGTGAGGATTAGGGTTAGGCTTAGGGTGAGGATGAGGGTTAGGGTTAGGTTTAGGATGAGGGTTAGGGTGAGGGGTAAGGTTAGGCTGAGGGCCAGGGTGAGAGTGAGGGTTAGGGTGAGTGTAATGGTGAGGGTGAGGGTTAGGGTTAGGGTGAAGATTAGGGTTAGGGTTAGGGTTAGGCTGAGGGGTAGGGTAAGGGTGAGGGTTAGGGTGAGTGTGAGGGTGAGGGTGAGGGTAAGGGAGTCAGTGAGGGTTAGGGTTGGGTGAGGTTTAGGGTGACGGTGAGGGTTAGTGTGAGGGTGAGTGTTAGGGTTAGGGTTGGGGTTAGGGTGAGGGTTAGGGTTAGGGTTAGGGTTAGGGTTAGGGTTAGGGGCAGGGGGAAGTTTTGGTTTAGGATTAGTGTTAGGGTTAGGGTTAGGCTTAGGGTGAGGTTGAGGGGTCGGGTGAGGCTTTGGGTTAGGGATATGGTTAGGGTGAGGGTGATGGTTAGGGTGAGTGTTAGGGTTAGGGTTAGGGTTAGGGTTAGGTTTATGGTTAGGGTAGGGTGAGGGTTAGTTTGAGCGTTAGGGTTAGGGTTAGGTTTAGGCTTAGAGTGAGGGTAAGTGTTAGGGTGAGGGTTAGAGTGAGGGTGAGGTTTAGAGTTAGTGTGAGGGTTAGGCTGAGGGGTAGGGTTAGGGTTCGCGTGAGGGTGAGGGGTAGGGTGCGGGTTACGTTTAGGGTGAGGGTTAGGGTTAAGGTAAGAGTGAGGGTGAGGCTTAGTGTTAGGGTTAGGGTGAGCGTTCGGGTGAGGATGAGGGTAAGGTTTAGGTTGAGGGTTAGGGTGAGGGGGAGAGTTAGGGTTACGGTTAGGTTTAGGTTGAGGGTTAGGGTGAGGGTTAGGGTTAGGCTGAGGGTGAGCGTGAGGGTGAGGGTAAGGGTTAGTGTTAGGGTTATGGTGAGGGTTAGGTTTATTGTGAGGGTTAGGGTGAGGATAAAGGTAAGGATTAGTTTGAGGGTTAGGGTGAGGGGGAGGGTTAGGGTTAGGGTTAATTTTAGGGTTAGGTTTAGGTTGAGGGTTAGGGTTAATGTCAGGGTTAGGTTTAGGGTAAGGGTTAGGGTTAGGGTGAGGGTTAGGGTTAGGTTTAGGGTTAGGGTGATGGTGAGGGTGAGGCTTAGAATTGCATTTAGGGTTTGGGTTAGTCTGAGGTTGAGGGTGAGCCTTAGGGTCAGGATTAGGGTTTCGGTTAGGATTACGCTGAGGTTGAGGGTGTGTTACGGTTAGCGTGAGGGTTAGGGTTAGGATTAGGTTTAGGTTGAGGTTTAGAGTGAGGGCTAGGTTTACGGTTAGGGTGAGGGTGAGGGTCAGGGTGAGGGTTAGGGTTAGGCTTAAGTTTAGGTTGAGGGTAAGGATGAGAGTAGGATTAGGGTTAGTGTGAGCCTTAGTGTTAGTGTGAGGGTTAGGGTTAGGGTTGGGGTTAGGGTTACCGTGTGGGTAAGGGTAAGGGTGAGGGTTAGGGTGAGGGTGAGGTTTAGGGATAGGGTTAGGGTAAGGGTCAGTGTTAGGGTGAGGATGAGGGTTAGGGTTAGGGTTAGGTTTAGGGTGAGGGTTGGGGTTAGGTTTAGGGTTAGGGTGAGTGTTAGGGTGACGTTGAGTTTGAGGGTTAGTTTTAGGGTTAGTGTTAGAGTTAAGGTTTGGTTGAGTGTTAGGGTTAGAGTTAGGATTAGGGTGAGGGCTAGGGTGAGGGTGAGGCTTTAGGTGCGTGTGAGGGTTAGGGTGAGGGTTAGGGTGCGTTTTAGGGTTAGGGTTACTCTCAGGGTTACCGTTAGGGTGAGGGTTAGGGTTAGGTTGAGGTTGAGGCTGAGGCTGAGGTTTAAGGTGAGGGTGAGGGTGAGTGTGAGGGTGAGGGTTAGGGTTAGGATTAGGGTTAGGGTGAGTGTTAGGTTTAGCATTAGGTTTAGGATGAGGGGTAGGGTGAGGGGTAGGGTTATGTTTAATGTGAGGGGTAGGGTTAGTGTGAGGGTTAGAGTTAGGGTTAAGATTACCGTGAGGGTAAGTGTAACGGTGAGGGTTAGGATGAGGGTGAGGGTTAGGGTTATAGTTAGGGTTAGGGTGAGGGCTAGGGTTCGGGTTAGGATTCGGGTTATGATTAGGGTTAGGGTGAGGATAAGGGTTATGGTGAAGGGTACCGTTTGGTTCAGTGAGAGGGTGAGGGTTAGGGTTAGTGTTAGTGTTAGTGTTTGGTTGAGTGTTAGGGTGAGTGTATGGGTTAGGCTTAAGGTTAGGGTGAGGGTGAGGGTTAGGGTGAGGGTTAGGGTTAGTGTTAGGGTTAGGTTTTGGGTTAGGCTGAAGGCTAGGGTTAGGGTGAGGGTTAGGGTGAGGGTGAGGGTGAGGGTTAGGGTGTAGGTGAGGTTTAGGTTAGGGTGAGGGTTAGAGTGAGGGTTAGTGTTCGGCTGATAGTGAGGGTGAGGGTGAGGTTTAGTTTTAGGTTTAGGATCAGTGTGAGTGTTAGGGTTAGGTTTAGGGTTAGGATGAGCTTTAGGGTGAGGAGTAGGGTTAGGGTTAGGTTGAGGGTGAGGGTGAGGGTGAGGTTTAGGGTTAGGGTGAGTGTTAGGGTTAGGGTTAGTGTGAGGGTGAGGGTTAGGGTTAGGTTTAGTGTTAGGCTGAGGGCTGGGGTGAATGCGAGGTTTAGGGTGAGGGTGAGGGTGAAGGTGAGGGTGACGGTGTCGCTGAGTGTTAGGGTAGGGTGGGGGTTAGGGTGACGGTGAGGGTTAGGGTGAGGGTGAGTGTTAGGGTTAGGGTTAGGGTCAGGGTGCGGATTAGGGTTACGTTTAGGGTTAGGATGAGGGGTAGGGTGAGGGGTAGTTTTAGGGTTAGGGATAGGGTTAGAGTGAGGGTAACGGTTAAGGTGAGGGTGAGGGTTAGGGTTAGGGTTAGGGTTAGGATGACGGTAATTGTTAGGGTGAGGGTTAGGATGAGGGTGAGGGTTAGGGTTAGGGTAAAGGTTAGGGTGATGTTTAAGGTTAAAGTTTGGGTTAGGGTTAATTTTAGGGTGAGGGTTAGAGTGAGGGTAAGGGTTAGTTTGAGGATGCGGATTAGGGTTAGGGGTAGGGTTAGTGTGATGGGTAGTTTTAGGGTCAGAGTGAGGGTTAGGTTAGTTTGAGGGTTATGGTTAGGGATAGGGTTAGGGTGACGGTAAGGGTTAGGATGAGGGTAGAGTGAGATTGATTTTTAGGGTTAGCATGAGTGTTAATGTGTGGCTGAGGGTGAGTGTTAGGGTTAGGGTTAGGGTGAGGGTGAGGGTTAGGGTTAGGCTTAGGGTCTTGGATAGAGTTAGTGTGAGGGTTAGGGTTAGGGTTAGGTTGAGGGTGAGGTTTGGCTTGTGGGTGTGGGTTAGGTTAAAGGTGAGGGTTAGGTTGACAGGGATGGTTAGAGTGAGGGCGAGGGTTAAGCGTAGGGTTAGGGTGATGGATAGTTTTGGTATTAGTGTTAGGGTGAGGGTATATGTAGGGTTAAGGTGAGAGTTAGGATTAGTGTGTTGGTTAGGGTTAGGGTTAGAGTGAGGTTATGGGTTAGGGTGAGGTTTAGGGTTAGGGTTAGAGTTACGTTTAGGTTGAGGGTTAGGGTGAGGTTTAGAGTTAGGTTGTGGGTGATAGTTAGGGTTAGGTTTAGGGTGAGGTTTAGGGTTAGGGTGAGAATAAGAGTTAGGGTTAGGGTGAGGGTGAGGGTGAGGGATAGGGTTTGGTTTAGGGTTAGGATGAGGGTTTGGGTGAGGGGTATAGTTAGGGTTAGGGTTAGGGTGAGAATTAGGGTGAGTGTGAGGGTGAGGAATACGGTTCGGATTAGGGTTAGGGTTAGGGTTAGGCAGAGGGTCAGGGTGAGTGTTAGGGTTAGGGTTAGGTTAGGGTGAGTGTTAGGGTTAGGCTTAGGGTTAGGATGAGAGTTAAGGTGAGGGGTAGATTTAAGGTTAGTTTGAGAGTTACTGTTAGGATGAGGGAAAGGGTTAGTGTGAGGGTGAGGATGAGGGTGAGGTTTAGGGTGAGGGTGAGGGTTAGGGTGAGGGTTAGGGTTAGAGTTAAGATTAGGGTTAGTGCTAGGATGAGGGTGAGGGTTAGGGTGAGGTTGAGGGTGATGGTGAGGATTAGGGGTTGGGTTAGGGTTGGGTTAGGGTCAGGGTTACGGTGAGGGTGAGGGTTAGGTTAGGGTAAGGGTTAGGGTGAGGTTTAGGCTGAGGATGAGGTTTAAGATGAGGGTGAGGGTGGGTGTGAGGATGAGGGTTAGGGTTTGGGTTAGGGTTAGGTTGAGCTTAATGGTGAGTGTTAGTGTTTGGATTAGTGTTAGGGTTAGGGTTAGGCTGAGGGTGAGCCTGAGGGTGAGGGTGAATGTTAGTGTTAGGGTTAGGGTGACGGTTAGGTTTATTGTGAGGTTTATAGGGTGAGGATGAGGGTAAGGGTTAGGTTCAGTGTTAGGGGAAGGGGGAGGTTTAGGTTTAGGGTTAGCGTTAGGGTGAGTGTTAGGGTGAGGATTAGGGTTAAGTTAAAGGTTAGGTTTAGGGTGAGAGTTAGGGTTAATGTCAGGGTTATGTTTAGGGTAAGGGTTAGGTTTAGGGTGAAGCTTAGGGTGAGGTATAGGGTTAGGGTTAGGGTTAGGATTGGTGTTAAGGTGAGGGCTAGGGTGAAGGTGAGGGTTAGGATTAGGCTTAAGGTTAGGGTTAGGGTGAGGGTGAGGGTGAGGGTTAGGGTTAGGGTTAGTGTCTGGGTTAGGGTTAGGGTGAGGTTGTGGTTGAGGTTGAGGGTTAGGTTGAGCGTTAAGGTGAGGGTTAGGGTTAGGGTTAGGGTGAGGGTTAGGGTTAGGTTGAGGGTAAGGTTTAGGGTGAGGGTTAGGATGAGGGTGAGGGTTAGGGTGATGGTTAGGGTAAGGGTGAGGATTAGGGTTAGAGTTAGGATTAGGGTAATGGCTAGGGTGAGGGTGAGGGTTAGCGTGAAGGTGAGGGATAGGGTGAGGGTTAGGGTTAGGTTACGGGTTAGGGTGAGGGGAAGGGTGAGGTTTAGGGTTAGGATTTTGCTTAGGGTTAGGGTGAGGGTGAGTGTTAGGGTTAGGGTTAGCGTGAGTGTGAGGGTGAGGTTTACTGATAGGTTTAGGTTTAGGGTGAGGGTGAGTGTTAGGTTTAGGATTAGTGTTAGGCTTAGGGTTAAGCTTAGGGTAAGGGTGAAGGTGACGATTAGGGTTAGGGTGAGGGTTAGGGTTAAGGGTAGGGTTAGGGTGATGTTTAGTGTGAGGGTGAGGTTTAGGGTGAGGGTGAGAATTCGGGTGAGGGTAAGGCTTTGGGTGTGGGTGCAGGTTAGGTTTAGGGTGAGTGTTAGGGTGACGGTGAGTTTGAGGGTTAGGTTTAGGGTAAGGGATAGGGTGAGTGTTAAGGTTAGGGTTAGGGTTAGGGTTATGTTTAGGGTTAGTGTTAGGGTAAGGGTTTGGGTGAGTGTTAGGGGTAGGGTTAGGGTTAGGGTAGGGTGAGGGTAAGGTTTAGGCTGTGGGTTAGGGTTAGGTTTAGTGTGAGGGTGAGGGTGAGGGATAGGGTTAGGTTTAGGGTTAGGGTGAGGGGTAGGGTGAGGGGTATAGCTAGGGTTAGAGTTAGGGTTAGATTTAGGGTGAGTGTGAAGGTGAGGAATAGGGTTCAGATTTGGGTTAGGGTTAGGGTTAGGCTGAGGGTCAGGGTGAGTGTTAGGGTTAGGATTAGGGTGAGTGTTAGGGTTAGGCTGAGGGTTAGGGTGAGGATCACGGTTAGGTTTAGGGTGAGGGTTATGTTTAGGGTGAGGGTTAGATTTAGGTTTAGGGTTAGGGTGAGGCTGAGGAGAGGCTTTGGGTTAGGATTAGTGTTTGGGTTAGGGTGAGGGTGAGGGTGAGGCATAGGGTTTGATTAGAGTTTGGCCTAGGGTTAGGCTGAGCATGAGGGTGAGGGTTACGGTTAGCGTGAGGGTTAGGGTTAGGGTTAGGTTTAGGATGAGGGTTCGGGTGAGGGTGAGGGTTAGGGTGTGGGTGAGGGTTAGGGTTAGGGTGAGTGTTAGATTTAGGGTTTGGGTTAGTGTTAGGGTTAGAGTTAGGGTTAGGATGAGGGCTAGGTTGAGGGTGAGGTTTAGTTTGAGGGTGAGGGTGAGGGTGAGGGTAAGTGTGTGGGTTAGGGTTAGGGTTAGGTTCAGGCTTACCGTGAGGGTGAGGGTTAGGGTTAGGGTTAGGGTTAGATTGAGGTTGAGGCTGAGGCTGAGGTTTAAGGTGAAGGTGAGGGTGAGGGTGAGGGTGAGAGTTAGTGTTAGGATTAGCGTTAGGGTGAGTGTTAGGGTTAGTGTTAGGTTTAGGATGAGGGTTAGGGTGAGGGGTAGGGTTAGGGTTAGTGTGAGGGGTAGGTTTAGTGTGAGGGTTAGGGTTAGGGTTAGTGTTACCGTGAGGGTAAGTGTAATGGTGAGGGTTAGGATGAGGGTGAGGTTTAGGGTTAGGGTTAGGGTTAGGCTTTGGCTTAGGCTTAGGGTTAGGGTGAGGGTGAGGGTTAGGGATAGCGTGTGGGTTAAGGTTAGGGTTAGTGTGCGGGTTAGGGTTAGGTGATGTTTAGTGTGAACGTGAGGTTTAGGGTTCGGGTGAGGGTGAAGGTGAGGGTTAGGGTGTGGGTGAGGGATAGGATTAGGGTGAGGGTTAGGGTGACGGTGAGTTTGAGGGTTAGGTTTAGGGTTAATGTTATTGTTAGGGTTTGGGTGAGTGTTAGGGTCAGAGTTAGGATTAGGGTGAGGGCTAGGTTGAGGGTGAGGGTTAGGGTGAGTTTGAGGGTGAGGGTGAGGGTTAGGGTGAGGGTGAGGTTAGGATTAGGCTTAGGGTTAGGGTAAGTGTTAGGGTGACGGTGAGTGTTAGGGTTAGGTTTAGTGTTAGGGTCTGGGTTAGGTTTAGGATGAGGGTTAGGGTTAGGGTTATGGTGAGGGTGAGGTTGAGGTTGAGGGTTAGGTTTTGGGTTAGGGTTAGGGATAGGGTGAGGGTTTGGTTGAGGGTGAGGTTTGGGTTGTGGGTGAGGGTTAGGGTAAGGGTGAGGGTTAGGGTTTGTGTTAGAGTTAGGATTAGGTTGAGGGTTCGGGTGATAATTAGAGTTAGGGTGAGGGTGAGGGTTAGGGTTAGGGTGATGGTTAGGGTTAGGGTGAGAGTTAGAGTTAGGGTTAGGGTGAGGGTGAGGGTTAGTGTTAGGGTTAGGGTGAGGGTTATGGTGAGGATGAGGGTAAGGTTTAGGTTGAGGCTTAGGGGGAGATGGAGGGTTAGGGTTAAGGTTAGGGTTAGGGGGAGTGTCCCGGTTAGGTTTAGGGTGAGTGTTATGGTTAGGGCGAGGGTTAGATTTAGGTTTAGGTTTAGGGTGAGGCTGAGGGTGAGGCTTAGGGTTAGGATTAGTGTTTGGGATAGGGTGAGGGTGAGGGTGAGGCTTAGGGTTCGGGTTTGGTTTCGGGTTATGGTTAGGGTAGGGTGAGGTTTAGGGTTAGGCTAAAGGTTAGTGTTAGGGTGAGGGTTAGGGTTAGTGTTAGGGTTAGGTTTTGCTTGAGTGTTAGGGTGAGTCTTTGGGTTACGCTTAGGGTTAGGGTGAGGGTGAGGGTTAGGATGAGGGTTAGGGTTAGTATTAGGGTTAGGATTTGGGTTAGGCTAAGGGCTAGGGTTAGGGTGAGGGTTAGGGTGAGGGTGAGGGTGAGGGTGAGTGTTAGGGTGTAGGTGAGGGTTAGGCTAGGATGAGGTTTAGGGTGAGGGGTAGCGTTAGGGTTAGGTTCAGGGTGAGGGTGAGGGTGAGGTTTAGGGTTAGGGTGCGTGTTATGGTTAGGGTTAGGGTGAGGGTGAGGGTTAGGGTTAGGTTTAGGATGAGGGTTAGTGTGAGGGGTAGGGTTAGTGTTAGTGTGCGGGTTAGGTTTAATGTGAGGATTAGGGATAGGGTTAGGGTTAGGGTTAGGCTGAGGGCTAGGTTGAGGGTGAGGTCTAGGGTGAGGGTGAGGGTGAAGGTGAGGGTGAGGGTGTCACTGAGGGTTAGCTTAGGGTGAGGGTTAGGGTGACTGTGAGGGTTATGGTCAGGGTGAGGTTTAGGGTTAGGGTCAGGGTGAGGATTAGGGTTCCGGTTAGGGTTAGGATGAGGGGTAGGGTGAGGGGTAGTTTTAGGGTTAGGGTTAGGGTTAGAGTGAGGGTAACGGTTAGTGTGAGGGTGAGGGATAGGTTTAGGGTTAGGGTTAGGATGACGGTAATTGTTAGGGTGAGGGTTAGGATGAGGGTGAGGGTTAGGGTTAGGGCTAGGGCTAGGGTGATGTTTAAGGTTATGGTTTGGGTTAGGGTTAGGGTTAAGATTAGGGTGAGGGTTAGGGTGAGGGTAAGGGTTAGGTTGAGGATGCGGATTAGGGATAGGTAAGGGTTAGTGTGAGGGGTAGGGTTAGGGTCAGAATGAGGTTAATGGTTAGGGTGAGGGTGAGGGTTAGGTTTAGGGTTAGGGTTAGGATGACGGTAATTGTTAGGGTGAGGATTAGGATGAGGGTGAGGGTTAGGGTTAGGTTAAGGGTTAGGGTGATGTTTAAGGTTATGTTTTGGGTTAGGGTTAGGGTGAAATTTAGTGTGAGGGTTAGGGTGAGGGTAAGGATTAGGTTGAGGATGCGGATTAGGGTTAAGGTTAGGGTTAGTGTGAGTGGTAGTGTTAGGGTCAGAGTAAGGGTTAGGTTTAGTGTGAGGGTTATGGTTAGGGATAGGGTTAGGGTGACGGTAAGAGTTAGGATGAGGGTAGAGTGAGATTGAGATTTAGGATTAGCATGAGTGTTAATGTGAGGGTTAGGGTGAGTGTTAGGGTTAGGGTGAGGGTGAGGGTGAGGGTAGGGTTAGGCTTAGGCTCTGGGTTATGGTTAGGGTTAGGGTGAGGGTGAGGATTTGGGTGAGGGTGAGGTTTGGGTTGTGGGTGAGGGTCAGGGTAAAAGTGAGGGTTAGGTTGACAGGGATGGTTAGAGTGAGGGCGAGGTTTAAGCGTAGGGTTAGGGTGATGGATAGTTTTCGTATTAGTGTTAGGGTGAAGGGTATAGTTAGGGTTAAGGTGAGGGTTAGGATTAGTGTGACGGTTAGGGTTAGGGTTAGAGTGAGGGTAAGGGTTAGGGTGAGGTTTAGGGTTAGGGTTAGAATTACGTTTAACTTGAGGGTTAGTTTGAGGTTTAGAGTTAGGTTGTGGGTGATGGTTAGGGTTAGGGTTAGGGTGAGGGTTAGGTTTAGGGTGAGTGTTAGAGTTAGGGTTAGGGTGAGGGTGAGGGATAGGGTTTGGTTTAGGGTTAGGGTGAGGGTTTGGGTGAGGGATATAGTTAGGGTTAGTGTTAGGGTTTGAATTAAGGTGAGTTTGAGGGTGAGGAATAGGGTTCAGATTAAGGTTAGGGTGAGGGTAAGGTTTCGGTTTTGGGTTAGGTTGAGTGTGTGGGTGAGTGTTAGTGTTTGGATTAGTGTTAGGGTTAGGGTTAGGCTGAGGATGAGCGTGAGGGTGAGTGTGAGGGTTAGTGTTAGGTTAGTGTGACGGTTAGGTTTATTGTGAGGCTTATGGTGAGGATGAGGGTAAGGGTTAGGTTCAGTGTTAGGGTGAGGAGTAGGGTTAGGGTTAGCGTTAGGGTGAGGATTAGGATGAGGATTAGGGTTAAGTTAAGGGTTAGGTTTAGGGTGAGAGTTAGGGTTAATGTTAGGGTTATGTTTAGGGTTAGGGTTAGGGTGAGGGTGAGGGTTAGGGTTAGGGTGAGGTTTATTGTGAGGGTGAGGGTTAGGGTTAGGATTAGGATTAGGGTGAGGGCTAGGATGACAGTGAGGGTTAGGATTAGGCTTAGGGTTAGGTTTAGATTTATGGTTAGGTTGAGGGTGAGGGTGAGGGTTAGGTTTAGGGTTAGGGTTTGGGTTAGGGTTAGGGTTAGGGTAGGGTTAGGGTTAGGGTTAGGGTGAGGGTGAGATTGAGGGTGAGGGTTAGGTTTAGGGTTTGAGTTAGGGATAGGGTGAGGGTTTGGGTGAGGGTGAGGGTTGGGTTGTGGGTGAGGGTTAGGGTAAAGGTGAGGGTTAGGTTGACGGGGAGGGTTACACTGATGGCGAGGGTTAAGGTTAGGTTTAGGGTGATGGTTAGGGTTCATATTAGTGGTAGACTGAGGGTCAGGTTGAGTGTTAGGGTTCGGGTGAGTGTTAGGTTTAGGCTTAGATTTAGGATGAGGGTTAAGGTGAGGGGTAGGGTTAGGGTTAGGTTGAGGGTTATGGTGAGGGTGAGGGTTAGGGTTAGGGTTAGGGTGAGTGTGAAGGTGAGGTTTACTGATAGGTTTAGTTTTAGGGTGAGGGCGAATGTTAGGTTTAGGATTAGTGTTAGGCTTAGGGTTAGGCTTAGGGTAAGGGTGAGGGTGAGGATTAGGGTGAGGGTTAGGGTTAGGGTTAGTGTGCGGGTTAGGGTTAGGGTGATGTTTAGTGTGAGGGTGAAATTTAGGGTGAGGGTGAGGGTTAAGGTGAGGGTAAGGGTTAGGGCTTGGGTGAGGGTTAGGGTTAGGGTGAGTGTTAGGGTGACAGTGAGTTTGAGGATTAGGGTTAGGGTGAGGGTTAGGGGTAGAGTTAGGATTAGGGTTACTGTTAGGGTGAGGGTTAGGGTTAGGTTTAGGGTTAGGGTGAGGTTGAGGCTGAGGTTGAGTTTTAAGGTGAGGGTGAGGGTGAGTGTGAGGGTGAGGGTTAGGGTTAGGATTAGTGTTAGGGTGAGGGCTAGGATGAGGGTGAGAGTTAGGATTAGGTTTAGGGTTAGGGTTAGGGTTAGGTTTAGTGTTAGGGTGAGGGTTTGGGTTAGGGTTAGGGTCTGGGTTAGGGTTAGCATGAGGGTTAGGGTAAGGGTTACGGTAAGGGTGAGGTTGAGGGTTAGGGTTAGGTTTAAGGTTAGGGTTATGGATATGGTGAGGGTTTGGGGGAGGGTGAGGTTTGGGTTGTGCGTGAGGGTTAGGGTAAATGTGAGGGTTAGATTGACGGGGAGGGTTAGAGTGATGGGGAAGGTTAAGGTTATGGTTAGGGTGATGGATAGGGTTCGTATTAGTGTTAGGGTGAGGGTTACGGTGAGGGGTATAGTTAGGATTAGTGTGAAGGTTAGGATTAGTGTGAGGGTTAGGGTTATTGTTAGAGTGAGGGTAAGGGTTAGGGTGAGGTTTAGGGTCAGGTTTAGAGTTAGTGTTAAAGTTAGGGTTAGGGTGAGGATGAGGCTTAGTGTTAGGTTTAGGTTGAGGGTTAGGGTGAGGATCAGGGTAAGGTTTAGGTTGAGGGTTAGTGGGAGGGGGAGGGTTAGGTTTAGGGTTAGGGTGAGGGTTAGGCTTATTATGAGCGTTAGGTTGAGGATCAGGGTAAGGATTAGGTTGAAGTTTAGGGTGAGGGGGAGGGTTAGGGTTAAGGTTAGGGTGAGGGTGAGGGTTAGCGTGACGGTTACGGTTAAGTTTAGGGTTAGGTTTAGGGTGTGGGTTAGGGTTAATGTTAGGGTTAGGTTTAGGGTGAGGGTTAGGGTTAGGGTGTGGGTTAGGATTATGGTTATGTTTAGGTTGAGGTTTAGGGTGAGGGGTAGGGTTAGGGTTAGTGTGAGCCTTAGTGTTATGGTGAGGGTTAGGGTTAGGTTTAGGGCTACCGTGAGGGTTAGGGTTAGAGTTTTGGTTAGGGCAGGGTGAGGGTGAGGGTTAGTGTTAGGGTTAGGGTGAATGTGAGGGTGAGTTTTAGGGATAGGTTTAGGGGTAGGGTGAGGGTGAGTGTTAGGTTTAGGATTAGTTTTAGGGTTAGGTTTATGCTCAGGTGTAGGGTGAGGTTGAGGGTTAGTGTTAGGGTAAGGGTTAGGGTGAGTTTTAGGGTGAGGGTTAGGGTTAGGGTGAGCGTGAGGGTTAGGGCGAGGGTAAGGGTTAGGGTGAGGGTTAGGATGAGGGTGAGGGTTGGGATGAGTGTTAGTCTGAGGGTGAGGGTTAGGTTTAGGGTGAGGGTTAGGGTTAGGGTTTAGGTTAGGCTGATGGCTAGGGTTAGGGTGAAGCTGCGAGTGAGGGTGAGGGTTAGGGTGTCTGTGATGGTTACGGTAGGGTGAGGGTTAGGATGACGGTGTGGATTGGGTTTAGGTTTAGGGTTAGGGTTAGGCTCAGGGTAAGTATTAGGGTTACAGTTAGGGTTAGGATGAGGGTTAGGGTGAGGGGTAGGCTTAGGTTTAGGGTTTGGGTTAGGGTGAGGATAAGGGTTAGGGTGAGGGTGAGGGTGAGGGTTAGTATGAAGGTGATTGTTAAGGTTAGGGTGAGGGTTAGGGTGATGTTTAATGTTAAGTTTAGGTGTTGGGTTAGGGTTAGGGTCAGGGTGAGGGTTAGGGTTAGGGTAAGGGTTAGGTTGAGGGTGAGGCTTAGACTGAGGTATAGAGTTAGCATTAGGGTTAAGTTTAGGGTGAGGACTAGGGTGAGGGTGAGGCTTAGGTTGAGGGTGAGGGTGAGGCTTAGATTTAGGGTATGTGTGAGGGTTAAGGTTATTGTGAGGATAACCGTGAAGTTGACCGTTAGGATGAGGGTGAGGGTTAGGCTTAGTGTTAGGGTTAGGGTGAGGCTTAGGGTTAGGGTTATGGTCAGGATGAGGGTTAGGTTGAGTGGTAGGGTTAGGGTTACGGTGAGGGTTATGATAAGTGTGAGGGTTAGGTTAAGGGTTAGAGTTAGGGTGAGGGTAAGGTTTAGGGTGAGGGTTAGGGTGATGTTTAAGGTTCAGGTTAGGGTTAGGTTGTGGGTTAGGGTGAGGGTGAGGGTTAGGGATAGGGTTAGGTTTAGGGTGAGGGTTAGGTTTAGGGATAGGGTGAGGGTGAGCGTTAGCTTTAGTATTAGTGTTAGGATTAGGGTTAGGCTTAGGGTGAGAGTGAGGGGTAGGGTGAGGGTTTGGGTTAGGGTTAGGATTAGGGTGAGGGTGAGGGTGAGGTTTAGGGTGAGGGTTAGTTTTAGTGTTAGGGTTAGGGTTTGGGTGAGTGTTAGGGTGAGGGTGAGGGTTAGGTTTAGGGTTAGGGAAGGGTAAGGGTAAAGGTTAGGTTGAGGGTTAGTGTTAGGCTGAGGGTGAGGGTGAGGGTTAGGGTGAGGGTGAGGGTGAGGGTGAGCATTAGGGTTAGGTTTAGGTTGAGGGGTAGTGTGAGGGGTAGGGTTAGGTTTAGTTTGAAGGTTATGGTTAGTGTAAGGGGTAGGTTTAGGGTTAGGGTTAGGGTGAGGGTTAGGGTGAGGGTGAGGTTTAGGGTTAGGGTTAGGGTTAGGCTGAGGGCTAGGGTGAGAGTGAGGTTTAAGGTGAGTGTGAGGATGAGGGTGAGGGTTAGGGTGTCGGTGAGGGATAGGGTAGGGTGAGGGTTATGGGGACGGTGAGGGTTAGGTTGAGGGTGAGGGTTAGGGGTATGGTTATGGTTAAGGTGAGGCTCAAGTTGAGGATTAGGGTTAGGGTTAGGGTTAAGATGAGGGTTAGGGTGAGGGGTAGGTTTAGGGTTAGGCTTACGGTTAGGGTGAGGGTAAGGGTTAGGGTGAAGGTTAAGGTTATTGTTAGTGTTAGGTTTAGGCTGAGGGTAATCGATAGGGTGAGGGTTAGGCCTAGGGTGAGGGTTAGGGTTAGGGTGATGTTTAAGGTTAAGTTTAGGGTTAGGGTTAGGGTTAGGGTTTTGTTTAGGGTTATTGTGAGGATGAGGGTTAGGGTTAGGATTAGGGTGAGTGTGAGGATGAGGTTTACTGATAGGTTTAGGGTTAGGGTGAGTGTTACGTTTAGGATTAGTGTTAGGGTTAGGGTTAGGCTTAGGGTTAGGGTGAGGGTGAGGGTTAGGATTAGGGTGAGGGTTAGGGTTAGGTTTAGGGTGCGGGTTAGGGTTAGGGTGATATTTAGTGTGAGGGTGAGGGTTAGGGTGAGGTTGAGGGTTCAAGTGAGGCTGAGGGTTAGGGTGTGGGTAAGGGTTAGGCTTAGGGTGAGTGTTAGGGTGATGGTGAGTTTGAGGGTTAGGTTTAGCGTAAATATTAGGGTGAGTGTTAGGGTCAGGGTGAGGATTAGGGTTAGATTTAGGGTTAGTGTTAGGGTTAGGGTTAGGGTTTGCGTGAGTGTTAGGGTTAGGGTTAGGGTAGGGTGAGGGTAAGGTTTTGGGTTTGGGTTAGGGTTAGGCTGAGGGTGAGGGTGAGGGTGAAGGATAGGGTTAGGTTTAGTGTTTGGGTGAGGTTGTTTTTGTGAGTGGTATAGTTAGGGTTATGGTTTGGGTTAGAATTAGGATTAGTGTGAGGGTGAGGAATAGGGTTCAGATTATGGTTAGGCATAGGGTTAGGCTGAGGGTCAGTGTGAGTGTTAGGGTAAATTTTAGGGTTAGGGTGAGTGTTAGGGTTAGGCTTAGAGTTAGTATGAGGTTTAAGTTTAGGGGTAAGGTTAGGGTTATGGTGAGGTTTAGAGTTAGGGTGAGGGTAAGGGTTAGGGTGAGGCTTAGGGTTAGGGTGAGGATTCGTTTTAGAAGTAGGATTAGGGTGAGGGATAGGGTGAGGGTGAGGTTTAGGGTGAGTGTGAGGGTTAGGGTGTGCGTTAGGGTTTGGGTTAGGGTGAAGTTGAGGCTGAGGCTGAGGTTTAAGTTGAGCGTGAGGGTGCGTGTGAGGGTGAGGGTTAGGTTTAGGATTATGGTTAGGGTGAGGGCTAGGGTGAGGGTGAGGGTTAGAATTAGGCTTAGTGTTAGGGTTAGGTTTAGGGTTAGTGTTAGGGTGAGGGTGAGGGTGAGGTTTCGAGTTAGGATTAGTGTCTGAGTTAGGGTTGGGATGAGGTTTAGGGTTAGGGTTAGGGTGAAGGTGAGATTGAGGGTGAGGGTTAGGTTTAGGGTTAGGGTTAGGGATAGGGTGAGGTTTTGAGGGAGGGGGAGGGTTGGGTTGTGGGTGAGGGTTAGGGTAAATGTGAGGGTTAGGTTGACGGGGAGAGTTAGAGTGAGGGCGAGGGTTAAGGATAGAGTTAGGGGGATGGCTAGGGTTCATATTTGTGTTAGGGTGAGTGGTAAGGTGAGGGGTATAGTTAGGGTTAGGGTGAAGGTTAGGATTAGTGTGAGGGTTAGGGTTAGGGTTAGAGTGTGGGTAAGGGTTAGGGTGAGGTTTAGGGTGAGTTTTAGGGTTAGTGTTAGAGTTAAGGTTATGTTGAGGGTTAGCGTGAAGTTTAGAGTTAGGGTGAGGGTTACGGTTAGGGTGAGAGTTAGAGTTAGGGTTAGGGTGAGGGTGAGGGTTAGTGTTAGGGTTAGGGTGAGGGTTATGGTGAGGATGAGGGTAAGGTTTAGGTTGAGTGTTAGGGTGAGGGTGAGGTTTAGGTTTAGGGTTAGGGTTAGGGTGAGGGTAAGGATGAGGGTTAGGGTTAGGCTGAGAGTGAGCGTGAGGGTGAGGGTGAGGGTTAGTGTTAGGATTAAGGTGAGGGTTAGGTTTATTGTGAGGGTTAGGGTGAGGATAAGGGTAAGGATTAGGTTGAGGGTTACGGTTAGGGGGAGGGTTTAGGGTGAGGGTTAGGGTTAGGATGAGGGTTAGGGTTAGGTTTAGGGTTAGGGTGAGGCTGCGGGTGAGCGTGAAGGTGAGGGTGAGGGCTAGTGTTAGGATTAGGGTGAGGGTTAGGTTTATTGTGAGGGTTAGGGTGAGGATAAGGGTAAGGATTAGGTTGAGGGTTACGGTGAGGGGGAGGGTTAGGGTTAGGGTTATTGTTAAGGTGAGGGTTAGCATGAGGGTTAGGTTTAAGGATAGATTTAGTTTAGGGTGAGGGTTAGGGTTAATGTTAGGGTTAGGTTTAGGGTAAGAGTTAGGGTTAGGGTGAGTGTCATGGTTAGGTTTCAGGTGAGGGTTAGGGTTAGGGTTAGGGTGAGGCTGAGGGTGAGGCTTAGGGTTAGGATTAGGGTTTGGGTTAGGGTGAGGTTGATGGTGAGGCTTAGGGTTGGGATTAGGTTTTTCCTTAGGGTTAGGCTGAGCGTGAGGGTGAGGTTTAGGGTTAGCGTGAGAGTTAGGGTTAGGGTTAGGTTTAGCTTGAGTGTTAGGGTGAGGGCTAGGTTTAGGGTTAGGGTGAGGGTGAGGTTGAGGGTGAGGGTGAGGGTGAGCGTTAGGTTGAGGGTTAGGGTTAGGGTGAGGGTTAGGGTTAGTGTTAGGTTTAGGTTGAGGGTTAGGTGAGGGGTAGGGTTAGGGTTAGTGTGAGCCTTAGTGTTATTGTGAGGGTTAGGGTTAGGGTTAGGATTAGGGTTCCCGTGAGGATAAGGGAAAGGGTGAGGGTTAGGATGAGGGTGAGGATTAGGTATAGGGTTAGGGTGAGGGTGAGTGTTAGGGTGAGGATGAGGGTTAGGGTTAGGGTTATGGTTAGGGTTAGGGTGAGGGTTAGGGTTAGGTTTAGGGTTAGGGTGAGGGTGAGGATTAGGGTTAAGTTAAGGGTTAGGGTGTGGGGTAAGGTGATGATTACGGTTAGGGTTTTGGTTAGGGTAGGGTGAGTGTGAGGATTAGGGTTAGGCTTAGGGTGAGTGTGAGGTTGGGGTTTACTGATAGGGTTAGGGTTGGAGTGAGGGTGAGTGTTAGCTTTAGGATTAGTGTTAGGGTTAGGCTTAGGATTATGGTTAGGGTGAACGTGAGAGTTAGCAATAGCGTGAGGGTTAGGGTGAGGTTTAGTGTGCGGGTTAGGGTTAGGTGATGTTTAGTGTGAGCGTGAGGTTTAGGGTTCCGGCGAGGGTGAGGGTGAGGGTTAGGGTGTGGGTGAAGGTTAGCGTTAGGGAGTGTGTTAGGGTGACGGTGAGTTTGAGGGTTAGTTTTAGGTTAGTGTTATTGTTAGGGTTTGCGTGAGTGTTCGGGTTAGACTTTGGATTGGGGGATGGCTAGGGTGAGGGTGAAGGTTAGGGTGATTTGAGGGTGAGGATGAGGGTTAGGGTGAGTTTGAGGGTTAGGATTAGGCTTAGGGTTTGGGTCAGTGTTAGGGTGAGGGTGAGGGTGAGGGTTAGGGATAGGGTTAGGTTCTGGGTTAGGGTTAGGATGAGGGTTAGGTTTAGGGTTATGGTGAGGGTGAGGTTGAGGGTGTGGGTTAGGTTTAGGGTTAGGTTTAGGGATAGGGTGAGGTTTTTGGTGAGGGTGAGGGTTAGGTTGTGGGTGAGGGTTAGGGTAAAGTTGCGGGTTAGATTGACGTGGAGGCTTAGAGTGAGGGCGAGGGTTAAGGTTAGGGTTAAGGTGATGGTTAGGTTTCGTATTAGTGTTAGGGTGAGGGTTAGGGTGAGGGGCATATTTAGGGTTAGTGTGAAGGTTAGGATTGGTGTGAGGATTAGGGTTAGAGTGAGGGTAAGGTTTAGGGTGAGGTTTATGCTGAGGTTTAGTGTTACTGTTAGAGTTAGGGTTAGGTTGATGGTTAAGGTGAGGTTTAGATTTAGGGTGAGGGTGAGGGTTAGGGTTAGGGTTAGGGTGAGGGTTAGGGTTAGGGTGAGAGTTAGAGTTAGGGTTAGGGTGAGGGTGAGGTTTATTGTTAGGTTTAGAGTGAGGGTTAGGGTGAGGATGAGGGTAAGTTTAAGTTTGAGGGTTAGGGGGAGGGGGAGGGTTAGGGTTAGGGTTAGATTTTGGGTGAGGGTTAGGGTTAAGGTTAGGGTTAGGTTTGGGGTGAGGGTTAGGTTTAATGTTAGGGTTAGGTTTAGGGTAAGTGTTAGGTTTAGGGTTAGGGTGAGGGTAACGGTTAGGTTTAGGGTGAGCTTTATGGTTAGGGTGAGGGTTAGATTTAGGTTTAGGTTTAGGGTGAGGCTGAAGGTGAGGCTTAGGTTTAGGATTAGGTTTTGGGTTAGGGGGAGGGGGAGGGGGAGGCTTAGGGTTCAATTGGAGTTTGGCTTAGGGTTAGGCTGAGCATGAGGGTGAGGGTTAGGGTTAGCGTGAGGGTTAGGTTTAGGGTTAGGTTTAGGATGAGGGTTCGGGTGATGGTGAGGGTATGGGTGTGGTTGAGGTTTAGGGTTATTGTGAATGTTAGGGTGACGTTGAGTTTGAGATTAGGTTTAGGGTTAGTGTTAGAGTTAGGGTTTGGGTGAGTGTAAGGGTTAGAGTTAGGATTAGGGTGAGGGCTAGGGTGAGGGTGAGGGTTAAGATGCGGGTGAGGGTGAGGGTGAGGGTTACGGTGTGGGTTAGGGTTAGGGTTAGGCTCAGGGTTACGGTGAGGGTGAGGGTTAGGTTAGGGTTAGGGTTAGGGTGAGGTTTAGGCTGAGGATGAGGTTTAAGATGAGGGTAAGGGTGGTGTGAGGATGAGGGTTAGGGTCAGGGTTAGGGTGAGGTTTAGGGTTAGGGTGAGTGTTAGGGTTAGGATTAGTGTTAGGGTTAGGGTTAGGCTGAGGGTGAGCATGAGGGTGAGGGTGAATGTTAGTGTTAGGGTTTGGGTGAGGGTTAGGGTTAGGGTTAGGGTTAGGGTTAGTGTCTTGGTTAGGGTTAGGGTAGGGTTAGGGTTAGGATTAGGGTGAGGGTGTGGTTGAGGGTGAGGGTGAGGTTTAGGGTTGGAGTTAGGGACAGGGTGAGGGTTTGGGTGAGGGTTGGGTTGTGGGTGAGGGTTAGGGTAAAGGTGAGGGTTTGGTTGACGGGGAGGGTTACACTGATCGCAAGGGTTAAGATTAGGGTTAGGGTGATGGTTAGGGTTCGTATTAGTGTTAGGGTGAGGGTCAGGTTGAGTGTTAGGATTAGGGTTAGGGTTAGGATGAGTGTTAGGTTTTGGCTTAAGATTAGGTTGAGGGTTAAGGTGAGGGGTAGGGTTAGGGTTAGGGTGAGGGTTAGGGTTAGTTTGAGGGTAAGGGTTAGGGTGAGGGTTAGGATGAGGGTGAGGGTTAGGGTGAGGGTTAGGGTTAGGGTGAGGTTTAGGGTTAGAGTTAGGATTAGGGTAAGGGCTAGCGTGAGGGTGAGGGTTAGCGTGAAGGTGAGGGTTAGGGTAAGGGTTAGGGTTAGGATTTTGCTTAGGGTTAGGGTGAGGGTGAGGTTTAGGGTTAGGGTTAGCGTGAGTGTGAGGGTGAGGTTTACTGATAGGTTTAGGTTTAGGGTGAGGGTGAGTGTTAGGTTTAGGATTAGTTTAAGGCTTAGGGTTAGGCTTAGGGTAAGGGTGAGGTTGAGGATTAGGGTTAGGGTGAGTGTTAGGGTTAAGGATAGGGTGCAGGTTAGGTTTAGGGTGATGTTTAGTGTGAGGGTGAAGGTTCGGGTGAGGGTAATGGTTTGGGTGTGGGTGAGGGTTAGGGTTAGGGTGAGTGTTAGGATGACGTTGAGTTTGAGGGTTAGGTTTAGGGTAAGGGTTAGGGTGAGTGTTAGGGTGAGGGAGAGGGTTAGGGTTATGTTTAGGGTTAGTGTTATGGTAAGGGTTTGGGTGACTGTTAGGGTTAGGGTTAGGGTAGGGTGAGGGTAAGGTTTAGGGTGAGGGTTAGGGTTAGGTTGAGGGTGAGGGTGAGGGTGAGGGTGAAGGATAGGGTTAGGTTTAGGGTTAGGGTGAGGTGTAGGGTGATTGGTATAGTTAGGGTTAGAATTAGGGTTAGAATTAGGTTGAGTGTGAGGGTGAGGAATAGGGTTCAGATTTGGATTATGGTTAGGGTTAGGCTGAGGGTCAGGGTGAGTGTTAGGTTTAGGGTTAGGGTGAGTGTTAGGGTTAGGCTGAGGGTTAGGGTGAGGGTCACGGTTAGGTTTAGGGTGAGGGTTATGTTTAGGGTGAGGGCTAGATTTAGGTTTAGGGTTAGGGTGAGGCTGAGGAGAGGCTTAGTGTTAGGATTAGTGTTTGGGTTAGGGTGAGGGTGAGGGTGAGGCTGAGGGTTCGATTAGAGTTTGGCTTAGGGTTAGGCTGAGCATGAGGGTGAGGGTTAGGGTTAGCGTGAGGGTTAGGGTTAGGGTTAGGTTTAGGATGAGGGTTCGGGTGAGGGTGAGGGTTAGGGTGTGGGTGAGGGTTAGGGTTAGGGTGAGTGTTAGATTTAGGGTTTGGGTGAGTGTTAGGGTTAGAGTTAGGGTTAGGGTGAGGGCTAGGTTGAGGGTGAGGTTTAGTTTGAGGGTGAGGGTGAGGGTGAGGGTAAGTGTGTCGGTTAGGGTTAGGGTTAAGCTCAGGGTTACCGTTAGGGTGAGGGTTAGGGTTAGGTTTAGGGATAGGTTGAGGTTGAGGCTGAGACTGAGGTTTAAGGTGAAGGTGAGGGTGACGGTGAGGGTGAGAGTTAGGGTTAGGATTAGCATTAGAGTGAGAGTTAGGGTTAGTGTTAGGTTTAGGATGAGGGTTAAGGTGAGGGGTAGGGTTAGGGTTAGTGTGAGGGGTAGGGTTAGTGTGAAGGTTAGGGTTAGGGTTAGGGTTACCGTGAGGGTAAGTGTAATGGTGAGGGTTAGGATGAGGTTGAGGGTTAGGGTTAGGGATAGGGTTAGGCTTTGGCTTAGGCTTAGGGTTAGGGTGAGGGTGGGGCTTAGGGATAGAGTGAGGGTTAGGGTTAGGGTTAGTGTGCGGGTTAGGGTTAGGTGATGTTTAGTGTGAACGTGAGATTTAGGGTTCGGGTTCGGGTTCGGGTGAGGGTTAGGGTGTGGGTGAAGGTTAGGGTTAGGGTGAGAGTTAGGGTGACGGTGAGTTTGAGGGTTAGGTTTAGAGTTAGTGTTATTGTTAGGGTTTGAGTGAGTGTTAGGATCAGAGTTAGGATTAGGGTGAGGGCTAGGTTGAGGGTGAGGGTTAGGGTGAGTTTGAGGGTGAGGGTGAGGGTTAGGGTGAGGGTGAGGTTAGGATTATGCTTACGGTTAGTGTAAGTGTTAGGGTGATGGTGAGGGTAAGGGTTAGGGTTAGTGTTAGGGTCTGGGTTAGGGTTAGGATGAGGGTTAGGTTTAAGGTTATGGTGAGGGTGAGGGTGAGGTTGAGGGTTAGGTTTAGGGTTAGGGTTAGAGATAGGGTGAGGGTTTGGGTGAGGCTGAGGTTTGGGTTGTGGGTGAGGGGTAGGGTAAAGGTGAGGGTTAGAATGACGGGGAGGGTTAGAGTGAGGGAGAGGGTTAAGGTTAGGGTTAGGGTGATGGTTAGGGGTCGTATTAGTGTTAGGGTGGGGGTTAGGGTGAGGGGTATAGTTAGGGTTTGTGTTAGAGTTAGGATTAGGTTTAGGGTTAGGGTGAGGTTTAGAGTTAGGGTGAGGGTGAGGGTTAGGTTTAGGGTTAGGGTGAGGGTTAGGGTTAGGGTGAGAGTTAGAGTTAGGGTTAGGGTGAGGGTGAGGGTTAGTGTTAAGGTTAGGGTGAGGGTTAGGGTGAGGATGAGGGTAAGGTTTAGGTTGAGGGTTAGGGGTAGGAGGAGGGTTAGGGTTAGGGTTAGGGTTAGGATGAGTGTCACGGTTAGGTTTAGGGTGAGGGTTATGGTTAGGGTGAGGGTTAGGGTTAGGGTTAGCGTTAGGATGACGATAATTGTTAGGGTGAGGGTTAGGATGAGGGTGAGGATTAGGGTTAGGGCAAGGGTTAGGGTCATGTTTAAGGTTGAAGTTTGGGTTAGGATTAGGGTTAAGATTAGGGTGAGGGTTAGGGTGAGGGTAAGGGTTAGGTTGAGGATGCGGATTAGGGTTAGGGTAAGGGTTAGTGTGTGGGGTAGGGATAGGGTCAGAGTGAGGGTAATGGTTAGGGTGAGGGTGAGGGTTAGTTTTAGGGTTAGGGTTAGGATGACGGTAATTGTTAGCTTGAGGGTTAGGATGAGGGTGAGGGTTAGGGTTAGAGTAAGGGTGATGGTGATGTTTAAGGTTAAGGTTTTTGTTAGGGTTAGGGTGAATTTTAGGGTGAGGGTTAGGGTGAGGATAAGGGTTAGGTTGAGGATGCAGATTAGGGTTAGGGTTAGGGTTAGTGTGAGTGGTAGGGTTAGGGTCAGAGTGAGGGATAGGTTTAGTGTGAGGGTTATCGTTAGGGATAGGGTTAGGGTGACCATAAGGGTTAAGATGAGGGTAGAGTGAGATTGAGATTTAGGGTTCGCATTAGTGTTAATGTGAGGGTTAGGGTGAGTGTTAGGGTTAGGGTTAGGGTGAGCGTGAGGGTGAGGGTTAGGGTTAGGCTTAGGGTATGGGTTAGGGTTAGTGTGAGGGTTAGGGTTAGGGTTAGGGTGAGGGTGAGGGTTTGGGTGAGGGTGAGGTTTTTGTTGTGGGTGAGGGTTAGGGTAAAGGTGAGGGTTAGGTTGACAGGGATGGTTAGAGTGAGGGCGAGGTTTAAGCGTAGGTTTAGGGTGATGGATAGTTTTCGTATTAGTGTTAGGGTGAGGGGTATAATTAGGGTTAAGGTGAGGGTTAGGATTAGTGTGATGGTTAGGTTCAGGGTTAGAGTGAGGGTAAAGGTTAGGGTGAGGTTTAGGGTTAGGGTTAGGGTTAGAGTTACGTTTAGGGTGAGGGTTAGGGTGAGGTTTAGAGTTAGGTTGTGGGTGAGGTTTAAGGTTAGGGTTAGGGTGAGGGTTAAGGTTAGGGTTAGGTTTAGGCTGAGGGTGAGGGTTAGGGTTAGGGTTAGGGTTAGGGTGAGTGTGAGGGTGTGAGTTGGGGTTCTGTGAGGGTTAGAATTAGGGTGAGGGTTAGGGTTAGGTTTGGATAAGTGTTAGAGTTAGGGTGAGGGTGAGGGTGAGAGTTAGGGTTAGGATTGGGGTTAGGGTTAGGGTTAGGATTTGGGTTAGGGTTAGGGTTAGACTGAGGGTGAGGGTGAGGGTGAGGGAGAGGGTTTGGGTTAGGGTGAGGGTGAGGGTGAGGGTTAGGGTAAGGGTTAGCCTGAGCGTTAGGGTTTGGGTTAGAGCTAGGATGAGTGTTAGGGTGAGGGGTAGGGTTACGGTTAAGGTGAGGGTTAGGGTTAGTGTGAGGGTTAGGTTTAGAGTTAGGGTAAGCTTTAGGATTAGGGTCCGGGTGAGGGTTAGCGTTTGGATGAGGGTTAGGGTGAGAGTTCCGGTTAGGATTATGTTTAGGGTTACGTAGGGGGTGAGGGTTAGGGTGAGGGTTAGGGTTAGGGTGAGGTTAAGGTTTAGGGGTAGGGTTAGTGCATGGTTAGGGTTAGTGCGAGGTTTAGGGTTAGGTTTAGGGTGAGAGTGAGTGTGAGCGTTACGGTTCGGTTTAGGGTGAGGTTGAGGGTAAGGTTAGGTTTAGGGTTAGGCTTAGGGTGAGTGTGAGGATGAGGTTGAGGTTGAGGGTTAGGGTGAGGCTTAGGTTTAGGTTTAGGGTGGGGGTTAGGGTTAGTGTGATGATTAAGGTGAGGGTGAGGTTTAGGGTTAGGGTGAGTGTACACCTGAGGGTGAGGATTAGGGTGTGGGTGAGGGTTAGGGTTAGGATGAGGGTTAGGTTGCAATTTAGGGTTAGGGTAAGGGTTAGGATTAGTGTGAGTGTTATGGTTAAGGTTAGAGTGAGTGTAAGAGTTAGGTAGAGGTTTAGGGTTAGGGTGAGTGTTAGAGTTGGCCTTAGGTTTAGGGTGAGGTTTAGGTTTAGGTTTAGGGTTAGGGTTAGTGTGAGGGTGATGGTTAGGGTTAGGGTGAGTTTGAGGGTGAGGGTTAGGGTTAGGGGGAAGATTAGGGTGAGGGTGAGATTTAAGGTGAGGTTGTGTGTTAGGGTTAGGGTTATGGTTATGCTGAGGGTGATGGTGAGGGTGAGGGTTAGAGTTAGGCTGAGGGTGAGGGTTAGGGTTAGTGTGTGAGTTAGGGTGAAGGTTAGAGTAACTGTGAGGGTTAGGGTTAGGGTAAGTGTTAGGGTTCGGGTTAGGGTTAGGGTGAGGGTGAGAGTGAGGGTTAGGGTGAGGGTGAGGTTGAGGTTGAGGTTGAGGGTGAGGGTGAGGGTGAGGTTGAGGGTTAGGTTTAGGGTTAGGGTGAGAGTGAGGGTGTGGGTTAGGATTAGGATTAGGGTTAGTGCTAGTGTTAGGCTGAGGTTGAGGGTGAGGGTGAGGGTTAAGTTTAGGGTTAGGGTTTACTTAGGGTTAGTGTGATGGTTATGGTGAGGGTGAGTGTAAGGGTTAGGTTGAGAATTAGTGTGAGCGTGAGGTTTAGGATTAGGGTTAGAATGAGGGTTAGGGTGAGTGTAAGGGTTGGTGTGAGAGTTAGTGTGAGCGTGAGTTTTAGAGTTAGGTTTAGGGTTAGTGTTAGGGTGAGGGTGAGTCTGAGGGTGAGGGTTAGTGTTAGGGTTAGGGTGAGTATTACGGATAGGATTAGGGTTAGGGTGAGGGCTAAGGTGAGGGAGAGGTTTAGGGTAAGGGTTAGGGTTAAGGTTAGAGTGAGGGTTAGGTTTAGTATGAGGGTGTGTGTTAGGGTGTGTGTTAGGGTGAGGTTTAGGTTGAGGATGAGGTTGAGGGTGAGTGTTTCAGTCTGAGTGTGTCAGTTAGGAAAGTGTTAGGGTTAGGGTTACGGTGAGGATTACGATGAGGGTGAGGGTTAGGGTGAGGTTTAGAGTTTGGGTGAGGGTTAGGGTGAGAGTTCGGTTTAGAATTAGGGTTAGGGTTAGGGTGAGGGTGAGGGTGAGGGTTAGGGTTAGGGTTAAGTTTAGGATTAGGATAAGGGTTAGCGTTAGGGTTAGGGAGAGGGTTAGGATGAGGGTAAGGGATAGGGTTAGGGTGAGGGTTAGGGTTTGGTTTAGGGTGAGAGTGAGGTTTAGGGTTAGGGTTAGGGTGAGGGTGAGGTATAGGTTTAGGTTTAGGATTAGGTTTACGTTTAGGGTTAGGGTGAGGGTAAATGTAAGGGTGGGTGTGAGGGTGAGGGCGAGTTTTAGGGTTAGGTTGAGGGTTAGGGTTAGGGTGAGTGTTAGGGTGAGGATGAGGGTTAGCTTTAGAGTTAGGGTTGGGCTGAGAGTTAGGGTGAGGGTTAGGGTTAGTGTTAGCATTAGGGTTAGGGTGAGGGTGAGGGTAAGGGTTAGGGTGAGAGTTAAGTTGAGGGTGAGGGTTAGGGTTAGGGTTAGGGGTTGGGTTTGGATGAGGGTTAGGGTGAGGTTTAGGGTGAGGGTTAGGGTTTGGTTTAGGGTTAGGGTGAGGGTCAGGGTTCGCGTTAGGATTAGGGTTAGGGTGAGTGTTAGGCTGAGGTTGAGGCTGAGGGTGAGGGTGAGGTTTAGGTTTACGGTTATTGTGTAGGTTAGGGTTAGTGTGAGGGTTATGGTGAGTGTGAGTGTAAGCGTTAGGCTGAGAATTAGTGTGAGACTGAGGTTTATAGTTAGGTTTAGGGTGAGGTTTAGGGTGAGGGTGAGTGTTATGGTTAGGGTGAGGATTATGGTTAGGATTAGGGTTAGGGTAAGGGCTAGGGTGATGGTGAGGATTAGGGTTAGGATTAAGGTTAGCGTGAGAGTTAGGGTTAGGATGAGGGTTAGTTTTAGGGTGTGGGTTAGGGTTAGGGTTAAGGTGAGGGTTAAGATTAGGTTGAGGGTTAGGGTTAGGTTTAGTGTGAGGGTGAGGGTTAGGGTGAGGGTGAGGGTGAGTGTGAGGATGAGGGTTAGGGTTAGGGTTAGGGTGAGGGTGAGAGTGAGGATTAGGGTTAGGATTAGGGTTAGGGTTAGGTTTAGGCTGAGGGTGAGGGTGAGCGTGGGGGTTAGGGTTAGGGTTAGGGTTAAGGTTAGGGTGAGGGTGTGTGTGAGGGTGTGGGTTAGGGTTCAGGTTAGGGTGAGGGTTAGGATTAGTGTGAGTGTTAGGGTTAGGGTTATTTTTAGGTTTAGGTTTAGTTTGAGGGTGAGTGTGAGGGTCAGAGTTAGGTTTAGGTTAGGGTGAGGATGAGGGTGAGGGTTAGGGTTAGGGTTATGGTTATGGTGACAGCTAGGTTGAGGGTGAGGTTTAGGGTGAGGTTGAGGGTGAGGATTTTGGTTAGGTAAGTGTTGTGTTAGGATTAGGGTTAGGGTTAAGGTTTGGGTGAGGTTTAGGGTGAGGGGTAGGGTTATGGTTAGGGTGAGGGTTAGGTTTAGTGTGAAGGTTAGGGTGAGTGTTAAGGTTAGGTTGAGGGTGAGGTTAAGGGTTAGGGTGAGGGTGAGGCTTAGGTTAAGGTGTAGTTTTAGGGTTAGGTTGAGTGTTAGGGTTAGGATGAGGGTTTGAGTGAGGGTGAGGTTTAGAGTTAGGTTTAGTGTGATTATGAGGGATAGTGTTAGGATTAGGTTGAGGGTAAGTGTTAATGTGAGGGTTAGGGTGAGGGTTAGTGTTAGGGTTAGGAAAGGGTTAGGGTGCGGATGAGGGTGAGGGTTAGTGTTAGTGTGAGGGTTAGGTTTAGGTGAGGGTAAGGGTTAGGGTGAGGGTGTGGGTTAGCGTGAGGGTTATGATTAGGGTTAAGGTGAGGGTGAGGGTTAGGGTGAGGGTGAGGGTGAAATTTAGGGTTAGGGTTAGGGTGATGGTTAGGGTGAGTGTTAGGTTTAGGGATAGTTTTGGGTTGAGGGTTGGTGTGAGGATTAGGGTTAGGTTTATGGTTAGGGTGAGGGTAAACGTGAGGTTTAGCGTTAGGATTAGGGTTAAGGTTAGGGTTAGGTTGAGGGTAAGGGTGAGGGTGAGGGTTAGGGTTAGGGGTAGGTTTAGGGTGAGGGTTAGGGTTAGTGTGAGTGTTAGGGTTAAGATTAGGGTTTTGTTATGATTAGGCTGAGGGTGAAGGTGAAGTTGAGGGTTAGGGTTAGGGTTAGGATGAAGGTTAGGTTTAGTGTGAGGGTTAGGGTGAAAGTGAGGGTTAAGGTTAGGGTTATGGTGAGGGTTAGGCTCAGGGTGAGGTTTAGTGTGAGGGTGAGGGTTAGGGTTAGGGTGAGGATTAGGGTTAGGATTAGGGATAAGGTGAGAGCTAAGGTGAGGGTGAAGGTTAGGGTAAGGGTTAGGGTGAGAGTTAGGGTTAGGGTGAGGGTGACGGTTAGGGTGAGGGGTACGGTTATGGTGAGTGTGAGGGTAAGGTTTAGTGAGTGGTTGAGGGTTATGGTTAGGTTTAGGGTTATTTTTAGGGTTAGGGTTAGGTTTAGGTGAGGGTGAGCGTGAGGATGAGAGTTATGTTTAATGTTAGGATTAGGGTGAGGGTGAAGGGGAGTGTTAGAGTTAGGTTTAGGGTTAGGTTATGATTAGGCTGAGCATGAGGTTGAGGGAGAGGGGTAGGGTTAGTGTTAGGGTGAGGGTTAGGGTTAGGATGAGGGTAAGGGTTAGAGAGAGGGTTAGGGTGAGGGTGAGGTTTAGTGTTAGCATTAGGGTCAGGGTGAGGGTAAGGTTAGGGTTAGGGTGAGGGTGAGGGTTAGGGTTAGTGTGAGGGTTGGGTTTAGGTGAGGGAAAGGGTTAGGGTGATGGTATGGATGAGGGTGAGGTTTAGGGTTAGGGTTAAGGTGAGGGTTAGGGTTAGGGTGAGGGTGAGAGTGAGGTTTAGGGTTAGGATTAGGGTTTTGTTAGGGTTAGGCTGAGGGTGAGGGTGATGGTGAGGGTTAGGGTTAGGGTTAGGATGAAGGTTAGGTTTAGTATGAGGGTTTGGTGAAAGTGAGGGTTAGGGTTAGGGTTAGGGTGAGGGTTAGGGTGAGGGTGAGTGTGAGGGTTAGGGTTAGGGTGTAAGTTACGGTGAGTGTGAGGGTTGGGGTGAGTGTGAGTGTAAGGGTTAGGGTGAGAGTTAGTGTGAGCCTGAGTTTTAGGGTTAGGGTTAGGTTGAGGGTTAGGGTGAGGGTGAGGTTTAGAGTGAGGGTGAGTTTTATGGTTAGGGTGAGGATTAGTGTTAGGATTAGGGTTATGTTGAGGCCTAGGGTGAGGGTGAGGGCTAGGGTTAGGATTAGGGTTAGGGTGAGGGTTAGGATTAGGTTGAGGGTTAGTGTTAGGGTTTGGGTTAGGGTTAGGGTGAGGGTTAAGGTTGGGTTGAGAGATAGGGTTAGGTTTACGGTGAGGGTGAGGTTTAGGGTGAGGGTGAGGGTTAGTGTGACGGTGAAGGTTAGGTTTAGGGTTAGGGTGATGGTGAGAGTGAGGTTTAGTGTTAGGATTAGGGTTAGAGTTACGGTTAAGCTGAGGGAGAGGGTGAGGGTGAGCGTTAGGTTAAGGGTTAGGGTGATGGTTAGGTTTAGTGTGAGGGTTGGGTAAAAGGGTGGGTTAGGGTTAGGGTTAGGGTTAGGGTTAGGGTGAGGGTTAGGGTGAGGATTAGGGTTAGGGTGAGGGCTATGATGAGGGTGAGGGTTAGGGTTAGGGTTAGGGTGAGGGTTAGGTTTAGGGTGAGGTTGAGGGTTAGCGTGAACGGTATGGTTAGGGTTAGTGTTAGGGTAAGGTTTAGTGAGAGGGTTAGGGTTAGGTTTAGGGTTATTTTTACGGTTAGGATTAGGTTTAGGGTGAGGGTGAGTTTCAGGGTGAGAGTTATGTTTAGTGTTAGGGTTAGGGTTAGGGTGAGGGTGAGGATGAGGGTTAGGGTTAGGTTTTAGGTTAGGGTTATGATTAGGCTGAGTGTGAGGGTGAGGGTGAGGGTTAGGGTTAGTGTTAGGGTGAGGGTTAGGGTTAGGCTGAGGGTTAGGTTTAGGTTTAGGATGAGGCTTAGGTTGAGGTGTAGGGTGAGGGTTAGGGTGAGCATTAGGGTTAATTTGTGGGTTAGGGTGAGGTTTAGGGTTAGGGTTAGGGTGAGGGTGAGATTTAGCGTTAGGATTAGGGTGAGGGTAAGATTTAGGGTGACAGTTAGGGTTAGCGTGAGAGTAAGGGTTAGGGTGAGGGTGAGGGTTAGTGTTATCATTAGGGTTAGGGTGAGGTTAGAGTTAGGGTTAGGGTGAGGGTGAGGATTAGGGTGAGTGTGAGGGTTATGTTTAGATGAGGGTAAGGGTTAGGGTGAGGGTGAGCGTGAGGGTGAGTGTTTTAGTTAGGAAAATGTTAGGGTTAGGGTTAGGGTGAGGATTAGGGTGAGGGTGAGGGCTAGAGTGAGGGTTAGGTTTACACAGAGGCTTAGGGTTAGGGGTACGGTGAGGGTTACGGTTAGGGTTATATTTAGGGAGAGGATGAGGCTTAGGGTTCTGGTTCGGGTTCGGGTTAGGGTGAGGGTTAGGGTTTGGGTGAGGGTGAGGGTGAGGGTGAGGGTTAGGGTTTTTGTTAGGTAACGATTAAGTTTAGGATTAGGGTTAGGGTTCAGTTTAGTGTGAGGGTTAGGGTAAGGGTTAAGGTTAGGATGAGGGTGAGGGTAAGGATTATTGTGAGGGTTAGGGAGAGGGTGAGTGTGATGGTGAGGGTTAGGGTTAGGGTGAGGGTGAGGGTGAGAGTGAAGTTTAGGGTTAGGATTAGGGTTAGGGTTAGGTTTAGGCTGAGGGTGAGGGTGAGAGTGAGGGTTAGGGTTAGGGTTAGGGTGAAGGTTAGGTTTAGTGTGAGGGTTTGGTGAAAGTGAGGGTTAGGGTTAGGGTTAGGGTGAGGGTTAGGGTGAGGGTGAGTGTGAGGGTTAGGGTTAGGGTGTAAGTTACGGTGAGTGTGAGGGTTGGGGTGAGTGTGAGTGTAAGGGTTAGGGTGAGAGTTAGTGTGAGCCTGAGTTTTAGGGTTAGGGTTAGGTTGAGGGTTAGGGTGAGGGTGAGGTTTAGAGTGAGGGTGAGTTTTATGGTTAGGGTGAGGATTAGTGTTAGGATTAGGGTTATGTTGAGGCCTAGGGTGAGGGTGAGGGCTAGGGTTAGGATTAGGGTTAGGGTGAGGGTTAGGATTAGGTTGAGGGTTAGTGTTAGGGTTTGGGTTAGGGTTAGGGTGAGGGTTAAGGTTGGGTTGAGAGATAGGGTTAGGTTTACGGTGAGGGTGAGGTTTAGGGTGAGGGTGAGGGTTAGTGTGACGGTGAAGGTTAGGTTTAGGGTTAGGGTGATGGTGAGAGTGAGGTTTAGTGTTAGGATTAGGGTTAGAGTTACGGTTAAGCTGAGGGAGAGGGTGAGGGTGAGCGTTAGGTTAAGGGTTAGGGTGATGGTTAGGTTTAGTGTGAGGGTTGGGTAAAAGGGTGGGTTAGGGTTAGGGTTAGGGTTAGGGTTAGGGTGAGGGTTAGGGTGAGGATTAGGGTTAGGGTGAGGGCTATGATGAGGGTGAGGGTTAGGGTTAGGGTTAGGGTGAGGGTTAGGTTTAGGGTGAGGTTGAGGGTTAGCGTGAACGGTATGGTTAGGGTTAGTGTTAGGGTAAGGTTTAGTGAGAGGGTTAGGGTTAGGTTTAGGGTTATTTTTACGGTTAGGATTAGGTTTAGGGTGAGGGTGAGTTTCAGGGTGAGAGTTATGTTTAGTGTTAGGGTTAGGGTTAGGGTGAGGGTGAGGATGAGGGTTAGGGTTAGGTTTTAGGTTAGGGTTATGATTAGGCTGAGTGTGAGGGTGAGGGTGAGGGTTAGGGTTAGTGTTAGGGTGAGGGTTAGGGTTAGGCTGAGGGTTAGGTTTAGGTTTAGGATGAGGCTTAGGTTGAGGTGTAGGGTGAGGGTTAGGGTGAGCATTAGGGTTAATTTGTGGGTTAGGGTGAGGTTTAGGGTTAGGGTTAGGGTGAGGGTGAGATTTAGCGTTAGGATTAGGGTGAGGGTAAGATTTAGGGTGACGGTTAGGGTTAGCGTGAGAGTAAGGGTTAGGGTGAGGGTGAGGGTTAGTGTTATCATTAGGGTTAGGGTGAGGTTAGAGTTAGGGTTAGGGTGAGGGTGAGGATTAGGGTGAGTGTGAGGGTTATGTTTAGATGAGGGTAAGGGTTAGGGTGAGGGTGAGCGTGAGGGTGAGTGTTTTAGTTAGGAAAATGTTAGGGTTAGGGTTAGGGTGAGGATTAGGGTGAGGGTGAGGGCTAGAGTGAGGGTTAGGTTTACACAGAGGCTTAGGGTTAGGGGTACGGTGAGGGTTACGGTTAGGGTTATATTTAGGGAGAGGATGAGGCTTAGGGTTCTGGTTCGGGTTCGGGTTAGGGTGAGGGTTAGGGTTTGGGTGAGGGTGAGGGTGAGGGTGAGGGTTAGGGTTTTTGTTAGGTAACGATTAAGTTTAGGATTAGGGTTAGGGTTCAGTTTAGTGTGAGGGTTAGGGTAAGGGTTAAGGTTAGGATGAGGGTGAGGGTAAGGATTATTGTGAGGGTTAGGGAGAGGGTGAGTGTGATGGTGAGGGTTAGGGTTAGGGTGAGGGTGAGGGTGAGAGTGAAGTTTAGGGTTAGGATTAGGGTTAGGGTTAGGTTTAGGCTGAGGGTGAGGGTGAGAGTGAGGGTTAGGGTTAGGGTTAGGGTGAAGGTTAGGTTTAGTGTGAGGGTTACGGTGAAAGTGATGGTTAGGGTTAGAGTTAGGGTTAGGGTTAGGGTGAGGGTTAGAGTGAGGGTGAGGGTTAATCTGAGGGTGAGGTTTAGGGTTAAGTGAGGATTAGGGTTACGATTAGGTTTAGGGTGAGGGTGAGCATAAGGGTGAGGGTGAGGGTGAGGTTTAGGTTTTGGGTTATGGAGATGGTTAGGGTGAGTGTGAGGCTTAGGCTTAGGGTTAGGTTGAGGTTTAGGCTGAGGGTGAGGGTTAGGGTGAGGGCTACAGTTAGGGTTAGTGTGAGAGTAAGGCTTAGTGAGAGGGTTAGGGTTAGGGTAAGGTTTAGGGTGATTTTTATGGTTAGGGTTAGTTTTAGGGTTAGGGTGAGTGTGAGGGTGAGAGTTATGTTTAGTGTTAGGGTTAGGGTGAGGGTGAGGTTTAAGGTGAGGGTTAGGATTAGGTTGGGGTTTAGGTTTAGGGTGAGGGTGAGGATTAGAGTTAGGATTAGGGTGAGGATGAGGTTTAGAGTGAGGTTGAAGGTGAGTGTGAGGGTGAGGGTTAGGTTTAGGTTTAGTGAGAGGGTAAGGGTTAAGGTGCGGGTTAGTGTTAGGGTGAGAATAAGGGTTAGGGTGAGGGTTAGTGTGAGGGTGAGTATTAGGGTTAACATTAGGGTTAAGGTGAGGATTAGGGTGTGTTTGAGTATTAGGGTTAGTTGAGGGTAAGGGTTAGGATGAAGGTTAGGCTGCGGGTGAGGTTTAGGGATAGCATTGGGGTTAGGGTGATTGTTAGGGTTAGGGTGAGGGTTAGGATTAGCATTACGGTTAGGGTTAAGGTTAGGGTGGGGTTAGGGTGATAGTTAGGGTTAGGGTAAGGGTTAGGGTTAGGGTTAGGGTGAGGGTGATGTTTAGGGTAAGGGTGAGGGTTAGGTTTAGTGTGAGGTTGAGGGTTAGGGTTAGAGTTAGGATGAGGGTAAAGGTTAGGGTGAGTGTTAGGGTTAGAGTTAGGCTTTGGGTGAGGGTGAGGGTTAGGGTTAGGGTTAGGGTGAGGGTGAGGGTTAGGTTTAGGATTAGGGTTAGGGTTAGTGTTAGGCTGTGGGTGAGGGTGAGGGTGAGACTGAGGTTTAGGGTTAGGGTTAGGGTGAGGGTTAGGTTGAGGGTGAGGGTGAGTGTTAGGGTTAGGGTGAGGATTATGGTTAGGATTAGGTTTAGGGTGAGGGCTAAGATGATGGTGAGAGTTAGGGTAAGATTTAGGGATAGGGTTAGATTGAGGGTTAGGGTTAGTGTGACGGTGTGTGTTAGGGTGTGGTTTAGGGTTCGGGTTAGGATTAGTGTTAGGGTAAGGCTTAGGGTTATATTTACGGTTAGTGTTAGATTGAGGGTGAGTGTGAGTGTGACGGTAAGGGTTAAGGTTAGGGTGAGGTTGAGGGTAAGGGTTAGGTTTAGGATTAGGGTTAGGGTTAGGGTTAGCGTGAGGGTGAGGGGTAGGTTTAGGTTTAGGGTGAGGGTGAGGTTTAGTGTGAGAGTAAAGGTTAGGGTAAGGGTGAGGTTAAGGGTTAGGGTGAGGGTTAGAGAGAGGGTGAGGTTTAGGTTGAGGGGTAGTTTTAGGGTTAGGTTATGCGTTAGGGTTAGGTTGAGGGTTCGGGTGAGGGTTAGGATTAAGGATATGTTTAGTGTGAGGGTGATGGTTAGGGTTAGGATTAGGGTGAGGTTAAGTGTTAGGGTGAGGGTTAGGGTGGGGGTTAGGTTGATCCGTAGGTTTAGGGTTAGGGATAGCGTTAGGGTTAGGGTGAGGGTTAGGGTGAGTGTTAGGGTTAGGGTTAGGTTACTGTGAGGGTGAGATTTAGGGTTATTATTACGGTTAGGGTTAGGGTGACAGCTAGGTTGAGGGTGAGGTTTAGGGTGAGGGTGAGGTTGAGGGTGAAGGTTTTGGTTAGGTAAGGTTTGGCTTAGGATTAGGGTTAGGGTTAGGGTGAGGTTTAGGGTGAGGGTTAGGGTTAGGGTTAGGGTGAGAGTGAGGTTTAGTGTGAGGATTAGCATGAGGGTAAATGTTAGGGTAAGGGTGTGGTTAAGGATTTGGGTGAGGGTTAGGGTGAATGTGAGGGTTAGGTTGAGGGTAGTTTTAGGGTTAGGTTGAGCGTTAGGGTTAGGTTGAGGGTTCGGGTGAGGGTTAGGGTTAGGGTTAGGTTTAGTGTGAGGGTGAGGGTTAGGGTTAGGATTAGGGTGAGAGTAAGTGTTATGGTGAGGGTTAGGTTGAGGGTTAGTGTTAGGTTTAGGAAAGGTTTAGGGTGAAGTTGAGGGTGAGGGTTAGGGTTAGGGTGAGGGTAAGGGTCAGGGTTAGGGTTAGGGTGAGGGTTAGGTTTAGGGTTAGGGTTAGGGTTAGGGTGATGGTTAGGGTGAGGGTTAGTGTTAGGGTTAGAAAGGTTTAGGGTGATTGTGAGGGTGAGGGTTAGGGTTAGGGTGAGGGTTAGGGTGAGTGTTTGGGTTAGGGTTAGGTTACTCAGAGGGAGAGATTTAGGGTTAGTATTACGGTTAGGGTTAGGGTGACAGCTAGGTTGAGGGTGAGGTTTTGGGTGACGGTGAGGTTGAGGGTGAAGGTTTTGGTTAGGTAAGTTTTGGCTTAGGATTAGGGTTAAGGTTAGGGTTAGGGTGAGGTTTAGGGTGAGGGTTAAGGTTAGGGTTAGGGTGAGGGTGAGGTTTAGTGTGAGGGTTAGCGTGAGGGTAAATGTTAGGGTAAGGGTGAGGTTAAGGATTTGGGTGAGGGTTAGGGTGAGGGTGAGGGTTAGGTTGAGGGTAGTTTTAGAGTTAGGTTGAGCGTTAGGGTTAGGTTGAGGGTTCGGGTGAGGGTTAGGGTTAGGGTTAGGTTTAGTGTGAGGGTGAGGGTTAGGGTTAGGATTAGGGTGAGTGTATGTGTTAGGGTGAGGGTTAGGGTGATGGTTAGTGTTAGGTTTAGTAAAGGTTTAGGGTGAGGGTGAGGGTGCTGGTTAGGGTTAGGGTGAAGGTTAGGGTGAGGGTTAGGGTGAGGGTGAGGGTTAGGGTTAGGTTTAGGATTAGGGTGATGGTTAGGGTGAGGGTTAGTGTTAGGGTTAGGTAAGGTTTAGGGTGATTGTGAAGGTGAGGGTGAGGGTTAGGTTGAGGGTTAGTGTTAGGGTGAGGGTTAGGGTGAGGGTTAGTGTTAGGTTTAGGAAAGGTTTAGGGTAAAGTTGAGGGTGAGGGTTAGGGTTAGCGTGAGGGTAAGTGTCAGGGTTAGGGTTAGGGTGAGGGTTAGGTTTAGGGTTAGGGTTAGGGTTAGGGTGATGGTTAGGGTTAGGGTTAGTGTTAGGGTTAGAAAGGTTTAGGGTGAGGGTGAGGGTGAGGGTTAGGGTTAGGGTGAGGGTTAGGGTGAGGGTTAGGGTTAGGGTTAGGATTAGGGTTAGGGTTTGGGTGACAGCTAGGTTGAGGGTGAGGTTTAGGGTGAGGGTGAGGTTGCGGGTGAGGGTTTTGTTTAGGTAAGTGTTGGGTTAGGATTAGGGTTATGGTTAGGGTTAGGGTGAGGTTTAGTGTGAGAGCTATTGTGAGGGTTCAGGTTAGGATAAGGGTGAGGTTAAGGATTAGGTTGAGGGTTAGAGTGAGGGTGAGGGTTAGGTTGAGGGGTAGTTTTAGGGTTAGGTTGAGCGTTAGGGTTAGGTTTAGTGTGAGGATGAGGGTTAGGGATAGGATTAGGGTGAGAGTAAGTGTTAGTGTGAGGGTTAGTGTTAGGGTTAGGAATGGTTTAGGGTGAGGTTGAGGGTGAGGGTTAGTGTTAGGGTTAGGGTGAATGTGAGGGTGAGGGTGAGGGTTAGGGTTGGGATTAGGGTTAGGGTTAGTGTTAGGCTGTGGCTCAGGGTGAGATTGAGGGTGAGGGTTAAGATTAGTGTTAGGTTGTAGTTTAGGTTTGGTGTGATGGTTAGGTTGAGGGTGAGTGTACGGGTTAGGGTGAGAATTAGTGCGAGCGTGACGTTTAGGGTTAGGTTTAGGGTGAGGGTTAGGTTGAGGGTGAGGGTTAGGGTGTGGGTGAGTGTTAGGTTTAGGGTGAGGATTAGAGTTAGGATTAAGGTTAGGGTGAGGGCTAAAGTGAGGGTGAGGGTTAGGGTAAGTTTTAGGGTTAGGGTTAGATTGAGGGTTAGGGTTAGTGTGACGGTGTGTGCTAGGGTGTGGTTTAGGGTTCGGGTTAGGGTGAGGGTTAGGATTAGTGTGAGGGGAAGGGTTAGGGTTATTTTTAGGGTTAAGGTTAGGTTGAGGGTGAGTGTGGTGTTAGAGTTAGGGTTAGGTTAGGGTGAGGTTCAGGGTGTGGCTGAGGGTAAGGGTGAGTGTTTTAGTTAGGAAAGTGTTAGGGTTAGGATTATGGTGAGGATTATGGTGACGGTGAGGTTAGGGTGAAGGTTAGGGATTGGGTGAGGGTTAGGGTGAGAGTTTGGGATAGGATTAGGGTTAGGGTTAGGGTGAGTGTGAGTGTGAGGGTGAGGGTTAGGGTTAGGGTTAGGGTGAGGTTGAGGGTAAGGGTTAGGTTTAGGATTAGGGTTAGGGTTAGGGTTAGCGTGAGGGTAAGGGTTAGGGTGAGGGGGAGGGGGAGCGTGAGGTTTAGGGTGAGGGTGAGGGCTAGGGTGAGGGTGAAGGTTAGGGTGAGGTTTAGGGTGAGGGATAGGGATAGGGTTAGGGTGAGGGTTAGAGTTAGTGTGAGGGTTCGTATTAGGGTTATATTTAGAGTTAGGGTGAGGGTGAGGGTTAGGGTTAGCGTAAGGGTGAGGGTTAGGGTGAGGGTGATGGTTAGGGTTAGGGTTAGTTTTAGGGTGAGGGTTAGGGTGAGTGTGATGATTAGGGTTAGGGTTAGGATTAGGTTTCGGGTTAGTGTGAGCGTTACGGTGAGGGTGAGGGTTAGGGTTAGGGTTAGGGTGAGGGCTAGGTTGAGGGTGAGGGTTAAGGATAGGGTTAGGGAGAACGCTAGGTTGAGGGTGAGGGTTAGGGTTAGGGATAGGTTGAGGGTTAGAATGACGGAGAGTTTTAGGGTGACGGTGAGGGTTAGGGTTAGGGTGAGGGTGAAGGTGAGGGTGAGGGTTAGGTTTAGGTTGAGGATTAGGGAGACAGTGAGGGTTAGGGTAAGGGTTAGGGTTAGTGTTAGGGTTAGGTTGAGGTTGACGGTGAGGGTTAGAGTTAGGGTTAGGATGAGCGTTATGGTTATGTTTAGTGTGAGGTTTAGGTTGAAGGTGAGGGTAAGGTTAGGGTGAGAATTAAGGTGAGGGTAAGTGTTAGGGTTAGGGTTAGGGTAACGGTGAGGGTGAGGGTTATGGTTAGGATTAGGGTTAGAGTTAGGGTGAGGGCTCGGGTGATGGTGAGGGTTAGGGTGCGGGTGAGGGTGAGGGTGTGGGTGAGGGTTTTGCTTAGGTAAGAGTTTGGTTTAGGATTAGGTTTAGAGTTAGAGTGAGAATTAGGGTGAGGTGTAGGTTTAGGGTTAGGGTGAGGGTTAGGTTTAGTGTGAGGGTTAGGGTGAGGGTTAAGGTTAGGGTGAGGGTGAGGGTAACGTTAGGGTGAGGGTTATGGTGAGGGTGAGGGTTAGGATGAGGGGTAGGTGTAGGGTTAGTTTGAGCGGTAGGGTTGGGGTGAGGGTTAGGGTGAGGCGTAGTGTTAGGGTTAGGGTTAGTGTGAGTGTGAGGGTTATGGTTAGGGTTAGGATCAGGGTGAGGGTAAGGGTTAGGGTTAGGGTTAGGTTGAGGGTTAGGATTAGGGTTAGGAAAGGGTTAGGGTGAGGGTGAGGGTGAGTGTTAGGATTAGGGTGAGGGTTAGGGTGAGTGTGAGGGTTAGGGTGTGGGTGAGTGTGAGGGTGTGCGTTAGGGTTTTTGTTAGGTAAGGGTTAGGGTTAGGACTAGGGTTAGGGTTAGTGTGAGGGTAAGGGTGAAGGTTAACGTTAGGGTGAGGGTGAGGGTGAGGGGTAAGTTTAGGGTTAGTGTGAACGTTAGGGTTAGCGTGGGGTTTAGGGTGATGTTAGGGTTACGGTTAGTGTGAGGATGAGGTTTAGGTTTAGGATTAAGCTGAGGGTAAGGGTTAGGGTGACGGTTAGGTTGAGGGTTAGGGTTAGGGTTAGGATGAGGTTTAGGGTGAGGGTGAGGTATAAGGTTAGGGTAAGGGTGAGGGTTAGGTTTAGTGTGAGGGTTAGGATTAGGGTTAAGGTTAGGGTTAGGGTGAGGATACGGGTTAGAGTGAGGGTTAGGGTGAGGGTGAGGGTTAGGGTTAGCTTTAGTGTTAGGATAAGTTTTAGGTTGAGGTAAGGGTGAGGGTGAGGGTTAAGTTTAGGAATAAGGTTAGGGTGAGGATTAGGTTTAGGGTTAGGGTGATGGTGAGTGTTAGGGTGAGGGTTAGGTTTAGGGTTAGGTTTAGGATGAGGGTTAGGGTTAGAGTTAGGGTGAGGCTGAGGGTTAGGGTAAGGGTTAGGGTTAGCGTTAGGATTAGGGTGAGTGTTAGGGTGAGGTTAAGTGTTAGGGTGAGTGTTAGGGTGAGGGTGAGGCTAAGGGTTAGTGTGAGGGTAAGGGTTAGGGTCAGGGTTAGGGTGAGGTTTAGCATCAGGGTTAGGGTGAAGGTGAGGATTGGGGTTAGGGTTAGGGTTAGGGTGAGGGCTAGGGTGAGGGTGAGGTTTATGGTTAGGGTTAGGGAGACGGTTAGGGTGAGGCTAAGGGTTAGGGTTAGGTTGAGGGTGAGGGTGAGGTTTTGGGTTAGGGTCAGGATTAGGGTTAGGGTGAAGGTTAGGGTGAGTGTGAGGGTTAGGGTTAGGGTTAGGGTTGGGCTGAGGTTGAGGATGAGGTTGAGGGTTAGTGATAGGGTTAGGGTGAGGGTTATTTTTAGTGTGAGGGTTAGAGTTAGGCTTATTTTAAGGTTAGGGTGAGGGTGAGGGTTAGAGTTAGGGTTATGTTAGGGTGAGGGTGAGGTTGAGGGTGAGTGTTAGGGTTAGGATTAGGGTTAGTGTTATGGTTATGCTGAGGGTAAGGGTGTGGGTTAGGGTTACGGTTAGGGTTAGGGTTAGAGTGAGGGCTAGGGTGAGGATGAGTGTAAGTTTTAGCGTGAGGGTGAGGTTGAGGTTGAGGGTGAGGGTGAGGTTTAGGGTTAGGTTTAGGGTTTGGGTGAGGGTGAGGGTTAGGGTTAGGATTAGGGTTAAGGTTAGTGTTAGGCTGAGGGTGAGGCTGAGGGTGAGGGTGAAGGTTAGGGTTAGGGTTAGGGTTAGGGTGTAGGTTAGGGTTAGTGTGAGGGTTAGTGTGAGTGTGAGTGTAAGGGTTAGGGTGAGAGTTAGTGTGAGCGTGAGTTTTAGGGTTAGGGTTAGGGTGAGCGTTAGGGTGAGGGTGAGGGTTAGGGTGAAGTTGATTGTTAGGTTTAGGGTGGGGATTAGTTTTAGGATTAGTGTTAGGATTAGGGCTAGGGTGAGGGTGAGGTTAATGTTAATGTTAGGGTTAGGGTGAGGTTTAGGTTTAGGTTGAGGTTGAGTGTTACGGTGTGGCTTAGAGTTAGGATTAGGGAGAGGGTTATTTTCAGTGTGAGGGTTAGCTTTATTTTTAGCGTTAGGTTTAGGGTGAGGGTGAGGGTGAGGGTTAGAGTTACAGTTAGGTTATGGTGAGGGTAAGGGTGAGGGTGAGGGTTAGGATTAGGGTTAGGGTTAGGGTTAGGCTGAGGGTGAGGGTGAAGGTGAGGGTTAGGGTTAGGGTTAGGGTTAGGGTTAAAGTGAGGGCTAGGTTGAGGGTGAGGGTTAGGTGAGGGTGAGGGTGAGGGTGAGGGTTAGGGTTAGGATGAGGGTTACGGTTAGGGGTAGGGTGAGGGTTAGGGTTAGGGTGATGTTTAGGGTGAGGGTGAGGGTAAGGGTTTTGGTTAGGTAAAGTTTTGGGTTAGGATTATAGTTAGGGTTAGCGTTAGTGTGAGATTTATGGTGAGGAGTAGGGTTAGGGTTAGGGTGAGGATTATGTTGGGTGTGAGGGTTAAGGTGAGGGTTAAGATTAGGATGAGGGTAGGGGTTAGGGTGAGGGTAAGGGTGAGGGTGAGGTTTAGGGTGAGGGGTAGGTTTAGGGTTAGGGTGAGCGTTAGGGTTAGGGTGAGTGTTAGGGTGAGGTTTAGGTTTAGGTTTAGTGTGAGGATGAGGTTCAAGGATAGGATTAGGGTGAGGTTAAGGGTTAGGGTGAGGGTTAGGGTGAGGATTAGGGTTAGGGTTAGGATGAGTTTTAGGGTCGGGGTGAGAGATAGGGTTAGTGTGTTAGGATTAGGGTTATGATTACGGTTAGGGTGAGGATAAGGGCTAAGGTGAGGGTTAGGGTGAGGGTGAGGGTTACGGTTAGCGTTAGGGTTATGGTAAGCTTTAGGTTGAGTGTAAGGGTAAGGGTGAAGGTTAGGGTTAGGAGTAGGGTTAGGGTGAGAGTTAGGGTTAGGGTTAGGGTGAGGGTGACTGTTAGAGTGAGGGCTTGGGTTAGGGTTAGTGTTAGGATGAGGGTTAGGTTTAGGTTTAGGGTGAGGGTGAGGGTTAGGTTTAGGGTTAGGGTTACGTTTAGGGTGAGGGTTAAGGTGAGGTTAAGGGTTATGGTGAGTGTTAGGGTGAGGGTGAGGTTTATAGTTAGTGTGAGGGTAAGGGTTAGGGTGAGTGTTAGGGTGAGGGTGAGGTTTAGGGCTAGGGTGAGGGTGATGTTTAAGGTGAGGATTAGGGTTAGGTTTAGGTTTAGGGTGAGGGTGAGGGTTAGGGTGAGGTTTACGGTTAGGGTTAAGATTAGGGTTAGTTTGAGTATTAGGGTGAGTGTTAGCGTTAGTGTGATAGTTTGCGTGAGGTTTAGGGTGAGGGTTATCGTTAGGTTTAGGGTTAGGGTGACAGTGATGGTGAGGGTTAGGGTTAGGGTGATGGATAGCGTGAGGGGGAGGGTTAGGGTTTGGATTAGGGTGAGGGTGAGGGTGAGGGTTAGGGTTAGGGTGAGGGTTAGGGTTAGGTTAGTGTGAGGGTTAGCGTTAGGATTAGGGTTAGGGTGAGGGTGAGTGTGAGTGTGAGGGTTAGATTTAGGGTTAGCGTTCCCGTTAGCGTTAGGGTGAGGGTGAGGGTTAGGGTTAGGGTGATTGTTAGGGTTAGGGTTAGGGTTCGGGTGAGTATTAGGTTGATGGTTAGGTTTAGGGTTATGGTAAGATTTAGGGTGAGGGTTAGGGTGAGGGTGAGGGTTAGGGTGAGGGTTAGGGTTAGGGTTAGGGTGAGGGCTAGGTTTAGTGTGAGCGTTAGGTTTAGTGTGAGCGTTATTGTGAGGTATAAGGTGAGAGTTAGGGTTTGGTTTAGAGTTAGGGTGAGGGTGAGGGCTAGGGTAGGGTTAGGGTTAGGTTTAAGGTTTGGGTTAGTTTGAGGATTAGGGTGAGTGTTAGGGTTAGTGTGAGAGTTATGGTGAGGTTTAGGGTGAGGGTTAGGTTTAGGGTTAGGGTGAGGGTGAGGGTTAAGCTTAGGGTTAGGGTAATGGATAGGGTGAGGGTGAGGGTTAGGGTTGGGATTAGGGTGAGGATGAAGGTGAGGTTAGGGATAGGGTGAGGGTTAGGGTTAGGGTTAGTGTGAGATTTAGCGTTAGGGTTAGGGTGAGGGTGAGGGTGAGGGTTAGGGTTAGGGTTAGTGTTAGGGTGAGTGTGAGGGGTGGGTGAGGGTGTCCCTTCGGTAAGGGTTAGGGTTAGGATTAGGGTGAGGATTAGGGTGAGAGTGAGGTTTAGGTTGATGATTAGGGTTTGGGTTAGGGTTAGGGTTCGGGTTCGGGTGATGTTTAGGCTGAGGGTGAGGTTTAGGATGAGGGTGAGTGTTCAGGTGACTGTGAGGCTTAGGGTGTGGGTGAGGGTTAGGGTGTGGGTGAGGGTTAGGGTTAGGGTGAGGGTTAGGATGACGGTGAGGGTTAGGGTGAGGGTGAAGGTTTGAGTTAGGGTTAGTGTTAGGGTGAGGGTCAGGGTTAGGGTTAGGTCTAGGGTGAGGGTCAGAGTGAGGGGTAGGTTTAGGGTTGGGGTGAGAGTTAGGTTTAGTGTGAGGGTTAGTGTGAGGGTTAGTGAAAGGATGAGGCTGAGTGTAAGGGTTATTGTGAGGGTGAGGGTTAGAGTGATGGTAACGATTAGGGTTAAAGTGAGGTTTAGGGTGAGGATAACAGTTAGGGTGAGGGTTAGTGTGCGGGTGAGGGTTAGGGTTACCTTTAGGGTTAGGGTGAGTTTTAGGGTGAGGGTTAGGGTTCGGGTTCGGGTTGGGGTTAGGGTTATGTTGAGCTTGAGGGTTAGGGTTAGGGCGAGGGTTAGGTTTAGGGTGAGGTTTAGGGTGAGGTTTAGGGTTAGGATTAGGATTAGGGTGAGGGTTTTGGTTAGCGTTAGGGTTAGGGTGAGATTTAGGTTGAGGGTTAGGGTTGGGTAAGGGTTATTGTGAGGGTTAGGGTGAGTGTTAGGGTTAGGGTTAGGGTGAGGATAAGGGTTAGGGTGAGGTTTAGTTTGAGATTGAGGGTTAGGGTGAGGGTTAGTGTGAAGGGGAGGGTTAGGGTTAGGGTAAGTGTTATGTTGAAGGTTAGGGTGATGGTTAGGTTTAGGGTTAGGTTTAGGATTAGGGGGAGGGTTAGGTTTACGTTGAGGGTTAGGGTTATGTTTAGGGTCAGGATTAGGGTGAGTTTAAGGATTAAGGTGAAGTATAGGGTCAGAGTGAGCGTTAGGTTTAGCGTGAGTGTTAGGTTGAGGGTTAGGGTTAGTGTTAGGGTTAGAGTTAGGGTTAGGTAAGGGTTAGGGTAAGGGATAGGGTGAGGGGGGGTTAAGTTTAGGGTTAGTGTTCAGGTTAGGATTATAGTGAGGGTGAGGGTGAGAGTTAGGGTTAGGGTGAGGGTTAGGGTTAGGTTGAGGGTTAGCGTCAGGATTAGGGTTAAGGTAAGTGTGAGGGTGAGTGTGGGGGTTAAGTTTTAGGGTTAGGGTTAGGGTGAGGGTAGGGTGATGGTTTCCGTTAGTTAAGGGTTACGGTTAGGGTTAGAGTGAGGGTGAGGGTTAGGGTGAGGGTGAGATTTCGGGTGAGGGTGAGGGTTAGGGTTTGGATGAGGGTTATGGTTAGGGTGAGGGTTAGGGTGACGGTGAGGGTTAGGTTGAGGGTGAGGGTTAGTATTAGGGTTAGGGTGAGGGTGAGGGTTAGGCTTAGGTTTATGGTTAGGGTGAAGGTTAGGGTGAGGGGTAGGTTTAGGGTTATGGTGTGGGTTAAGTTTAGTGTGAGGGTTAGGGTGAGGTTTAGTGTTAGGGTGCAGGTGAGGGTAAGGCTTAGTGTTAGTGTTAGGGCTAGGTTTAGGGTTAGGGTGAGATTTAGGGTTAGGTTTAGGTTTAGGGCGAGTGAGAGGGTGATGGTGAGGGATACGTTAGGTTTATGGTGAGGGTGATGGTGAGGGTAAGGTTTAGGTTTAAACATCGGCTTAGGGTGAGTGTGGTGGTGAGGGTGAGCATTAGGGTTAGGGTTAGGGTTAGTGTGAAGTTTTTGGTGAGGGTTTGGGTGAGGGTCAGGTTGAGGGATAGGGTTAGGGTTAAGGTTAGCGTGAGGTTGAGGGTTAGGGTTGGGGTTATAGTGAGGGTAAGGTTTAGGGTGAGGCTTAGGGTGAGGGTTAGCCTTAGGGTTAGGATGAGAGTTAGTATGACGGGTAGGGTAAGGTTTAGGGTGAGCGTTTATGTTAGGGTGAGGGTTAGGGTGAGGTTTACCGTTAGGGTTAGGGTTAGGGTGATGGTGAGGTTTAGGGTTAACATTAGGGTGAGGGTAAGGGTGAGGTTGAGAGTTAGGGTGAGGGTGAGGTTTAGGATTAGAGAGAGGGTAAGTTTTACGTGAACGTTAGGGTGAGTGTGCGGGTTAGGTTAAGAATTAGGGTTAAGTTAAGGATAGGGTTAGCTTAGGGTGAGGGTGAGGGGGAGGGGAGGGGGAGCGTTAGGGGTATGGTTAGGGTGAGGGTGAGGGTTAGGGATAGGGATAGGGTTAGGTTTATTGTTAAGGTGAGGCTGAGGGGTAAGGTGAGGAGGAGGGGGAGGGTTAGGGTTAGGGTTAGGTTGAGGCTGAGGGTTAGGGATAAGGATAGGGTTAGGTTTATTGTCAGGGGGAGGGTGAGGGTTAGGGGGAGGGGGAGAGTTAGGGGTAGGGTTAGGGTGAGGGTGAGTGTTAGGGATAGAGATAGGGCGGGGTTTGTTGTTAGGGTGCGGGTGAGGGATAGGGTGAGGGGGAGGGGGAGGTTTAGGGTTAGGGTGAGGGTTAGGGTGAGGGTGAGGGTTAGGGTGAGGGTGAGGTTTATGGTTAGGATGGGGATTCGGGTGAGTGTTTTGGTTAGGCTTAGGGATAGGGTGAGTTTTAGGTCGAGGGTTAGGGTTAGGGTTATTGTGAGGGTTAGGGTGACGGTTAGGTTTAGGGTTAGAGTTATGGTGAGGGTAACGGTTAGGGTGAGGTATAGGGTGAGGTTGAGTGCTAGAGTTAGGGTTAGGGTTAGGGAAAGGCGGAGGGTTAGGGTTACGGTTAGGGTTAGGTTTAGGGTTAGGTTGAGGGTTAGAGTTAGGGTTAGGGTTAAGATTAGGTTGATGTTAAGGGTTCAGGTGAAGGTTAGGGTGAGAGTGAGGTTTAGGTTTAGCGTGAGTGTTAGGGTGAGGGTAATTGTGAGGGTTAGGGTTAGGGTTAGGCTGAGGGTAAGGGTTAGGGTGAGGGATTGCGTGAGGGTGAGTGTTAAGGTTAGGGTTAGGTTTAGGATTAGGGTGAGGGTGAGGTTGAGGGTTAGGGTTAGGGTGAGGGTTAGGGTTAGGTTGAGGGTTAGCGTTAGGTTTAGGGTTAGGGTGAGGTGAGGGTGAGGGTTAGGGTTAGGGTTAGGGTTAGGGTGAGGGGAGGGTGATGGTTTCCATCAGGAAAGGGTCACATTTAGGATTAGGGTGAGGGTGAGGTTTAGGGTGAGGGTTAGGGTTAGGGTGAGGGTTAGGGTTAGGGAAAGGGTGATGCTTAGAGTGAGGGTGAGGGTTAGGTTGAAGGTGAGGTTTCGGGTGAGCGTTAGGTTGTGGATGAGGTTTATGGTTAGGGTGAGGGTTAGGTTGACGGTGAGGGATAGGTTGAGGGTGAGGGTTAGGGTTAGGGTGAGGATTAGGGTGAGGGTTAGGGTTAGGGTGATGGTAAGATTTATTGTGATGGTAAGGGTGAGGGTGAGGGTTAGGATGAGAGGTAGGTTAGGGTTAGGGTGTGGGTTAGGGTTAGTGTGAGCGTTAGGGTGAGGGTTAGGCTGAGGTTTGGGGTTAGTTTTAGGGTTCGGGTGAGGGTGAGGTTTGGGTGAGGATTAGGGTTAGGGTTAGGGTTAGGGTTAGTGTGAGAATTAGGGTGAGGGTTAGGGTTAGGTAGAGGGTAAGGTTTAGGGAGTGGGTTAGGGTGAGGGTGAAGGTTAGGGTGAGGGGCAGGGTTAGATTTAAGGTGAGGGTTAGGGTTAGTGTGAGCGTTAAGGTTAGGGTTAGGTTGAGGGTTAGGGTGAGGGTTAGGGTTAGGTTTAGGGTGAGGGTGAGGATTTGGGTTAGGTTTAGGGTAAGGGGGAGGGATAGGATTAGGTTGAGGGTGAGGCGTAGTGTTGGGTGAGGGTTAGGGTTTGTGTGAAGATTAGGGTTAGGTTAAGGGTTAAGGTTAGTGTGAGGGTTAGGATTAGGTTTAAGGTTAGTGTCAGGGTAAGGATAAGGGTTAGGGTGAGGGTTATGGTGAGGGCTAGGGTGAGGGTGTGGATTCTGGTAGGTTTAGGGTTAGTGTGAGGGTATGGGTTAGATTTAGGTTTAGGGTTAGGGTGAGGGTTAGGGTGAGGGTGAGGGTAAGGGTGAGGGTAAGGTTTAGGGTGAGTGTGAGGGTTAGAGTGAGGGTGAGGGATAGGTTTTCAATTAGGGTTAGGGTTAGGGTTCGGTTTAGGTGAGGTTGAGGTTGAGGGTTAGGGTGTGGATTAGGGTGAGGGTTACTGTGAGTGTTAGGGTTAATGTGATGTTTAGGGTGAGGGTGTGAGTTAGGGTGAGTGTGAGGGTTCGGGTGAGGGCGAGGCTTAGGGTGTGGGTGAGGGTTAGGTTTAGGGTGACGGTGAGGTTTAGGGTGAGGGGTAGGGTTAGGGTTATGTTTAGGGTTAGGGTGAGGGTTAGGGTGAGTGTTAGGGTTAGGGTTAGGGTTAGGGTTAGGATAAGTGTGAGGATTAGTGTTAGTGTTAGGGATAGAGTTAGGTTGAGGGTAAGGGTTAGTGTGAGGTTTACGGTGCGGGTGAGGGATAGGGTTTGCATTAGGGTTAGGTTGAGTTTGAGGGTTAGGGTTAGGGTTAGGTTTAGGGTTAGGGTTACAGTTAGAGTTAGGGTTAGGGTGAGGGTTAGATTTAGGGTTATGGTTAGGGTTATGGTTAGGGTTAGAGTTAGGGTGAGGTTGAGGTTGAGGCTGAGGTTGAGAGTTAGGGTGTGGGTGTGGGTGTGGGTGTGGGTGACCTGAGTGATAGGGTTAGGATTAGGATTAGGGTTAGTGTTAGGCTGAGGTTGAGGGTGAGTGTGAGGGTAAGGGTTAGGATTAGGTTTAGGATTAGGGTTAGGGTGAGTGTGAGGGTGAGACTGAGGGTCAGGTTTAGAGTTAGGGTTCGGGTGGGGGGTAGAGTGAAGGTGAGGGTTAGGGTGCAGGTTTGGGTGAGGGTTACGATTAGGTAAGGGTAAGATTTAGGTTGAGGATTAGGGTGAGAGTGAGGTTTAGGGTGAAGGTTAGGGTTAGAGTGATGCTTAGCGTTTGGGTTAGGGTTAGGGTGAGGGGTAGGGTTAGGTTTAGGGTGAGGGTTAGGAAATCTGTGAGGATTAGTGTTAGTGTTAGGGTTAGGGTTATGGTTAAGGTGAGGAAACGGGTTAGGATGAGGGTGAGGGTTAGGGTGAGGGTGAGGGTTAGGGTTAGGGTGAGGGTAAGGCTTAGGGTTAGGTTTAGGGTGAGGGTGAGGTTGAGGTTTAGGGTTAGTGTCAGAGTGAGGGTTAGGGTTAGGGTTAGGGTTAGGGTGATGGTGAGGGTGAGGCTTAGGGTGAGGGTGAGGGTGAGGGAGAGGGTTAGGGTTAGATTTAGGATTAGGGAAAGGGTTGGTTAGGGTGAGGGAAAGTTTTAGGGTTAGGATTAGGTGTATTGTTAGGGTTAGGCTGAGGGTGAGGGTGAGGGTTAGGGTTAGGGGGAAAGTTATGGTTAGTGTGAGGGTTAGGGTGAGGGATAGGGTTAGGGTTACATTTAGGGTGAATGTGAAGTTTAGGGTTAGAGTTAGAGTGAGGGCAAGGGTTAGGATGAGCGTTAGAGTTAGTGCTAGAATGAGGGTTAAGTGGACTGGTAGGTTTAGGTTTAGGATGAGCGTTAGGATTAGGGTGAGTGTTAGGGTGAGGTTTAGGGTTAGGTTTAGGTTTAGGGTGAGGGTGAGGGTTAGGCTTAACGTTAGAGTGAGGGTAAGGTTTACGATTAGGGTTAGGGGAAGAGTGGGGGTTTGGATTAGGAAGAGGGTAAGTGTTAGGGTGAGCGTTAGGCTCAGGGTGAGGGTTAAAGTAAGCATTAGGGTTAGGGTGAGGGTAGGGTTAGGGTAAGGGTGAGGGTTAGGGTGAAGGTGTGGGTTAGGTTTAGGGGTGAGGGTAAAGGTTAGGGTGAGGGTTAGGGTGAGGGTGAGAGTTAGGGTTAGGTTTAGGTTTAGAGTTAGGGTTATTGTTAGTGTTAGGGTTAGGTTGAGGGTTAGGTTTAGGGTTAGGGTGATGGTGAGTTTGAGGGTGAGGGTGAGGGTTAGGGTGAGAGTGAGGATGAGTGTGAGGGTTAGGGTTAGGGTGAGGGTTAGGTGAGGGTGAGGGTTAGGGAGAGGTTGAAGTTTAGGTTTAGGATTAGGATTAGGGTGAGGGTTTTGATTAGGGTTAAGGTTAGGGTTATGGTGCGGATACGGGTTAGGGTTACGGTTATGGTGAGGACGAGGTTTAGGGTTAGGGTGAGGGTGAGGTTTAGGGTGAGGGTGAGGGTGAGGGTTAGGGTGAGGTTGAGGGTGAGGGAGAGGGTTAGGTTTAGGGTTAGGGTTAGGGTGAGGGTAAGGGTTAGCGTGAGGGTTAGGGTGAGGGTGAGGGTTAGGGTGAAGTATAGGGTTAGGGTTAGTGTTAGGTTGAGGGAGAGGGTTAGGGTTGGGGTTAGAGTGAGGGTAAGGGTTCGGGTGAGGCTTAGGGTGTGGGTTAGGTTTAGGGTTAGGATGAGGGTTAGAGTGACAGTGAGGTTTTGGGTTAGGGTTAGGGTTAGGGTGAGTGTTAGATTTAGGGTTAGGGTTAGGGTGAGCATTAGGGTTAGGGTTAGCGTGAGGGTGAGGATTAGGGTTAGGATTAAGGTTAGGGTTAGGGTTAGGGTGAGGGTTAGAATTAGGGTTAGGTTTAGGATGTTGTTTAGGGTGAGGGGTTTGGTTAGAGTTAGTTTGAGGGTTAGGGTTAGTGTGTGGGTTAGGGTTAGGGTTAGGCTGAGGGTTTGGGTTAGGGGGATGTTTAGGGTGTGGGTGATGGTTAGGCTGAGGGTTAGGGATTGGGTTAGGGTGAGGCGTAGGGTGTGGGTTAGGTTTAGGGTTAGGGTGAGGGTTAGAGTGACAGTGAGGTTTTGGGTTAGGGTTAGGGTTAGGGTGAGTGTTAGATTTAGGGTTAGGGTTAGGGTGAGGGTTAGTTTGAGGGATAGGGTTAGGGTTAGCGTGAGCGTTAGGGTTAGTGTGAGGGTTATGGTTAGGTTTAGGGTGAGGGTCAGGGTTAGGGTGAAGTTTAGGGTGAGGGTTAGGGTTAGGGTGAAGATTAGCGTGAGAGTGAGGGTTAGGATTAGCGTGAGTGTTAGGTTGACGGTGACGGTGAGTTTTAGGGTTAGGGTTAGGGTAAGGGTAAGGTTTAGGGTGAGGGGTAGGTTGATGTTGTGGTTTAGGGTTAGGGTTAGGGTTAGGGTTAGGGTGAGGGTCGGGTGAGAATATCCGTTAGGTAAGGGTTATTGTGTGATTTAGGGTAAGGGTTAGGGTTAGGGTGAGGGTTAGGCTGAGGGATAGGGTTAGGTTTAGGGTGAGGGATACTTTGAGGGTGAGGGTGAGGTTTCGGGTTAGGGTGAGGGTGAGAGTTAATGTGAGGGTGAGTGTTAGGGTTTGTGTTAGTTTGAGGGTTAAGGTGACGGTGACGGTTAGAGTGAGGGTGAGGGTTAGGGTCAGGTTTAGGGTGAGGATTAGGTTGAGGGTTAGATTTAGGGATAGGTTTAGGGTGAGGACCAGGTTTCGATTGAGGGTGAGGTGTAGGGTGTGGGTGAGGGTTAGGGTTAGGTTGAGGGTTAGGGTGATGGGTAGGGTTAGGATTAGGGTGAGGTTTAGGGTTAGTGTGAGGGTTTTGGTTAGGGTTAAGGTTAGGGTAAGGGTTAGGTTGAGGTTTAGGTTGAGGTTAAGGGTTAGGGTGAAGGTTAGGGTGAGAGTGAGTGTTAGTAGTAGCGTGAGTGTTAATGTGAGGGATAGGATGAGGTTGAGTGTTAGGTTTAGGGTTAGAGTTAGGGTGAGGGTAAGGGATAGGGTGAGGGTTAGGGTGTGGGTGAGGGTTAAGATTATTTTTAGTGTTAGTGTGAAGGTGAAGAATTGGGTGAGGGCGAGGGTTAGGGTTAGGGTTAGGATGAGGGTTAGATAGAGGGCTAGGGTTAGGGTGAGGGTTAGGGTTAGGCTTAGTGTGAGGGTTAGGTTGAGGGTTAGGGTTAGGGTGAGGATAAGGTTTAGGGTGTGGGTTAAGGTGAGGGTGAAGGTTAGAGTGAGGGATAGGGTGAGCTTTAGGTTTAGGGAGAGGGTTAGGGTGAGGGTGATGTCTTGGTTTAGGATGAGGGTTAGGGGTAGGGTGAGGGTGAGGGTTAGGGTTAGGATTAGGGTTAGGCTGAGGTTGAGGGTGAATGTGAGGGTTAGAGTTAATGTTAGGGTGAGGGTTAGTGTTAGTGGGAGGGTTAGGGTGAGGGTGGGGGTAAGGGTTAGGGTGAGAGTTAAGGTGAGCATGTAGGATAGGGTTAGGGTTAGAGTGAGGGTGACGGTTAGGGTGACGGTGAGGGTTCGGGTGAGTTTGAGGCACAGGGAATGGGTGAGGGTTAGGGTTAGGGTGAAGGTTAGGGTGACAGTGAGGGTTTGGGTTATGTTTAGGGGAAGGGTGAGGGTTAGGGTTAGGGTTAGCGTTAGGGTGAGGATTAGGGTTAGAGTTAGGATTAGGGTTAGCATTAGTGTTAGAGTGATGGTAGGGTTAGGGTTAGAGTGAGGGTTAGGGTGAGGGGGAGGGTTAGGGTTAGGGTGAGGGCAAGGGTTAGAGTGAGGGTTATGGTGAGGGTTGGGGTGAAGGTTAGGGTGAGGGATAGTGTTAGGGTTATGGTTAGTGTGAGGATGAGGGTTAGGGTTAGGGATAGGGTGAGGGTTAGGGTTAGGGTTAGGTTTAGGGTTAGGTTTAGGGTGAGGGTCAGGGTTAGGATGAGGGTGAGTGTGAGGGTTAGGTTTAGGGTGAAGGTTTGGGTGAGGGTGAGGGTGAGGGTTAGGGTGAGGGTTAGGTTGAGGATGAGGGTGAGGGTGAGGGTTAGGTTTAGATTTAGGGTTAGGGTTAGGGTGAAGGCTAGGGTGAGGGTGCGGGTTAGGTGAGGTGAGGGTGATGGTGAGGATTTCAGTTAGGTAAGGGTCAGGGTTAGGGTTAGGGTGAGGATGAGGGAAAGGGTGAGGGTTATTGTGAGGGTTATTGTTAGGGGTAGGCTGAGGTTGAGGGTGAGGGTGATAGGTTTAGGGTTAGGGTTAGGTTGAGGGCTAGGGTGATAGTGCGGGTTAGGGTGAGGGTAAGGGTGAGGATTTCGGTTAGGTAAGGTCAGGGTTAGGGTTAGGGTAAGGATTAGGGTGAGGGTGAGGGTTAGGGTGAGCTGTAGGGTTAGAGTGATGGTTAGGAATAGGGTTAGGTTGAGGGTTAGGGTGAGGGTGATGTTTAGGGTGAGATGAGGCTTAGGGTGTGGGTGATGGTAAGGGTTAGGGTGAGGGTTAGGGTGACAGTGAGGGTTTGGGTTAGTGTGAGGGTTAGGGTGACAGTGAGGGTTTGGGTTAGGTTTAGGGTTATGGTGAGGGTTAGGGTGAGGGGTAGGCTTAAGGTTAGGGTGAGGGTTAGGGTTAGTGTGAGGGTTATGGTTAGGGTTAGAGTGAGGGTAAGGGTTAGGGTGGGGTTTATGGTGAGGGTAAGGATTAGAGTGAAAGTTAGGGTGAGAGTGAATGTTAGGAGTAGGGTGAGTGGTAGGGTGAGGGTTAGGTTGAGGGTGAGTGTTAGGTTTAGTGTTAGGGTTAGGGTGAGGGTAAAGGTTAGTGTGAAGGATAGGGTGAGGGTGAGGGTTTGGTTTAGGGTTAGGGTTAGGATTAGGTGAGGGTGAGGGTGAAGGTTAGGGTTAGCCTGAGGGTTAGCTTTCGGGTTAGGGTGAGGGTTAGCGTTATGGTTAGGGTTAGGGTGAGAGTGAGGGTGAGTGTGAGGGTGAGGGTGAGGGTTAGGGTTATGGTTAGGGTTAGGGTGAGGGGATGGTGAGAGTTTCCGTTAGGTAAGGGTTAGGGTTAGGGTGAGGATTAGGGTGAAGCGGAGGTTTAGGGTGAGGATTAGGGTTAGGGTGAGGTTTAGGATTACGGTTAGGATTAGGGTGATGTTTAGTGTGAGGTTGAGGGTTAGGGTGAGGGTGAGGGTTCGGGTAACGGTGAGGGTTAGGGTGAGCATGAGGTTTAGGGTTAGTTTTAGGTTTACAGTGAGGGTTAGGGTTAGGGTTAAAGTTAGGTTGATGGTTAGGGTGAAGGGATGGGTTAGGGTTAATGTGAGGGTTAGGTTTAGTGTGAGGGTTAGGGTGAGGATTAGGGTGAGGGTGAGGTTTAGGGTGAGGGTTAAAATTAGGGTGAGGGTTAGGGTTACTGTTAGGGTTAGGGTGATGTTTAGTGTGACGGTGATGGTTTGGATGAGGGTGAGGTTTCGGATGAGGGTGAGGGTTAAGATGTGGGTGAGGGTTAGGTTTAGGGCGAGTGTTAGGTTGACGGTGAGGGTTAGGGTGAGGGTGAGATTTATTGTTAAGTTAAGGTTTAGGGTGAGGGTTAGGGTTAGGGTTAGGGTTATTGTTAGGGTGAGGGTAGGGTGAAGGGTAGGTTTAGGGTTAGGTTTAGCTTTAAGGTGAGGGTGAGGGTGAGGGTTAGGGTTAGGGTTAGGGTTTGGGTGAGGAGGAGGGGGAGGGGGAGTGTTAGGTTTAAGATTAGTTTTATGGTTAGGGTTAGGCTTAGGGTGAGATTGAGGGTGAGGGTGTGGGGTAGTGTTAGTGTTAGGGTTAGTGTTAGGGTTAGGGTTAGGATGAGCATTTCCGTTAGGTAAGGGTTATGGTGTGGGTTAGGGTTAGGGATATGGTTAGGGTGAGGGTGAGGGTGAGGGTTAGGATTAGGGTTAGGGTTAGGATGAGGGTTAGGGTGAGGGTGAGGGTTAGGGTTAACGTGAGGGTTAGAGTTAGGCTTAGGTTTAGTGTGAGTGTGAGTGTGAAGGTTAGGGTTAGGTTTAGGGTGAGGGTTAGGGTTAGGGTGAGGGTGAGGTTGAGCTTTAGGTTTAGGGTTAGTGTTAGGGTGAGGGTGAGGGTTAGGGTTAGGATTAGGTTTAGGGTTAGGATGAGGGTGAGGTTGAGGGTGAGGGTTATGGTTACCATGAGGTTTAGAGTTAGGCTTAGGTTTAGGGTGAGGGTGTGGGTTTCGGTTAGGGTGAGGGTGAGGTTTAAAGTGAGGTTTAGGTTGAAGGTTTGCACTAGTGTTAGGGTGAGCGTGAGGGTGAGGTTTAGGGTTAGGGTGCGGGTGAGGGTGAAGGGTAGGGTTAGGGTTAGGGTTAGGGTTAGTGTGAGGGTTATGGTTAGGGTTAGGGTGAGGGTAAGGTTTAGGGTGAGGGTTAGGGTGAGTGTGAGGGTTAGGGTTAGCGTTAGGGTTAGTGTGAGCGTTAGAGTGAAGGTTAGCGTTAAGGTTAGGTTTTGGGTGAGGGTGAGGGTTAGGGTTAGGTTTAGGGTGAGAGTTAGGGTTAGGGTGAGTCTGCAGGTTTGATTCAGGGATAGGGTGAAGGTGAGGGTTATGGTAAGCGTGAGGGTTAGAATTAGGCTTAGGGTTAGGGTGAAGGTTTGGGTTAGGGTTAGGTTTAGGGTGAGGGTTAGGGTGAGGGTGAAGGGAGGGTTAGTCTGAGGGTTAGGGTTACGGTGAGGGTGAGGGTTATTGTTAGGATTAGGTTTAGGGTGCGCGTTAGGGTGAGGGTGAGGGTTAGGGTTATGTTTAGGGTTAGGTTGAGGGGATGGTGTGAGTTTCCGTTAGGTAAGTGTTAGGGTTAGGGTGAGTTTTAGTTTGAGGGTGAGGTTTAGGGTGAATGTTAGGGTTAGGGTGACGGTTAGGGTTACGGTAAGGGTTAGGCTGATGTTTCGTGTGAGGGTGAGGGTATTCGTGAGGTTGAGGTTTCGGGTGAGTGTGAGGGTTAGGGTGAGGGATAGGTTTAGAGTTATGTTGAGGTTTAGGGTTAGTGTGAGGGTTAGGATAAGGGTTAAGGTTAGTGTTAGGGTGAGGATAAGAGTTACGGTGAGGGTTAGGGTGAGTTTGATTGTTAGGGTGAACGTTAGGGTTACGGTAAGGGTTAGGTTAAGGGTTAGGGTGAGGGTGAGGATTAGGGTTAGGGGGAGGGTGAGGGATAGGATGAGGGTTAGGGTTAGGGTTAGCATTAGGGTTAGGGTGAGTTTCAGGGTTAGGGTTAGGGTTAGGGTTAGGGTAAAGTCTAGTGTGAGGGTGAGGGTTAAGGTTAGGGTTAGTTTTAGGGTTAGTGTGAGGGTGAGGGTGATTGTTAGGTTTAGGGTTAGGGTGAGGTTTAGGGTGACAGTGAGGATCAGGGTGAGGGTGAGGGTTAGGTTTAGGGTGAGGGTGAGATTGGTGGTGAGGCTGGGCGTTAGGGTTAGGGTGAGGGTGAGGGTTAGGGTGAGGGTAAGGGTTAGGGTTAGGGTTAGTGTTAGGCTGAGGGTGAGGGTTAGGGTGAGTGTTAGAGTTAGGGTTAGGGTGAGGGGTAGGGTTATTGTGAGGGTAAGGGGTAGGGTGAGAGTTAAGGTGAGGGTGAAGTTTAGGGTTAGGGTTAGGGTGAGGATGAGGGTTAGGGTTAGGTTTAGGGTTAGTGTTTGGTTGAGGGCTAGGTTGAGGGTGATTGTTAGGGTGAGGTTGAGGGTTAGGATTAGGGTTAGGGTTAGGGTGAGGCTGAGGGTGAGGGTAAGGGTGAGGGTGAGTGTGAGGGTTAGGGTTAGCTTTAGGGTTAGTGTTAGGGTGAGGGTTAGGGTGAGGGTAAGGGTTAGGATGAGGGTTAGGGTTAGTGTGAGAGTTAGGGTTATGGTTAGGGTTAGGTTGAGGTTAAGGGTTAGGATGAGGTTTAGGCTGAGTTTGAGGGTTAGGGTTAGGGTTAGGGTAAGTGTTAGGTTTCGGCTTAGGGTTAGTTTTAGGGTTAGGATGAGGGGTAAGCTGAGGGTAGGGTTACTGTTTAGGGTGAGGATTAGGGTCAGGGTGAGGGTTAGGGTTAGGGTAAGGGTTAGGGTTAGGTTGAGGGTAAGGGTTAGGTTGAGGTTTAGGGTGAGGGTGAGGGTTAAGGTTAGGGTTTGGGTTAGGGTGAGGGTTAGTGTTAGGGTTAGGTTAGGTTTAGGGTGAGGGCTAGGGTGAGGGTGCGCATTGGGGTGAGAGTGACGGTGAGGGTGAGGATTTCGGTTAGGTAAGGGTCAGGGTTAGGGTTGAGGTGACGATTTCTGTGAGGCTGAGGGTTAGGATGAGCGTTAGGGTTAAAGTGAGGGCTAGGAATAGAGTTAGGATGAGGGTTAGAGTTAGAGTGATGTTTAGGTTGAGGTGAGGTTTAAGGTGAGTGTGAGGTTTCAGGTGAGGGTGAGGGTTAGGGTTAGGGTGAGGGATAAGGTGACAGTGAGGGTTTGGGTTAGCCTTAGTTTTAGGTTGAGGGTGAGAGTTAGGGTTAGTGTTAGGGTTAGGATTAGGCTGAGTGGTAGGGTTAGGGTTAGGGTGAGGGTTAGGGTTAGTATGAGGGTTATGGTTAGGGTGAGGTTTAGGGTGAGGGTAAGCTTTAGGGTGAAAGTTAGGGTGAGTGTTAGTGTTAGGAGTAGGGTGGGTGTTAGGGTAAGGGGTAGGGTGAGGGTGAGGGTTAGGGTTAGGGTTAGGGTTAGGATTATGTGAGGGTGAGGGTGAAGGTTAGGGTTAGGCTGAGGGTTAGGGTTACGGTGAGGGTGAGGGTTATTGTTAGGGTTAGGGTTAGGGTGAGGGTGAGGGTGAGGGTGAGGGTTAGGTTTATGGTTAAGGTTAGGTTGAGGGGATGGTGAGAGTTTCCGTTAGGTAAGGGTTAGAGTTAGGGTGAAGATTAGGTTGAGGGTGAGGTTTAAGGTGAGGGTTAGTGTTACGGGGAGGGTTAGGGTTACGGTTACGGTTAGGGTGATGTTTAGTATGAGGATGAGGGTTAGGGTGAGGGTGAGGTTTCGGGTGAGGGTGAGGTTTCGGGTGAGGGTGAGGGTTAGGGTGTGGGTGAGGGTTAGGGTTAGGGTGAGGGTTAGAGTGACGGTGAGGGTTAGAGTGAGGGTGAGGTTTAGGGTTAGGTTTAGGTTTAGGGTGATTGTTAGGGTTAGGTTTAGCGTTAGTGTGAGGGTTAGGGTGAAGGATAGGGTTAGTGTTAATGTGAGGGTTAGGTTTAGTGTGAGGGTTAGGGTGAGGGTTATTGTTAGGATGAGGTTGAGGGTAAGGTTTAGGATATGGGTTAGGGTGAGGGTGAGGGTTAGGATGACGGTTAGGATTAGGGTTAAAGTTAGGGTTAGGGTGTGGATAAGGGTTAGGGTGAGGGTTAGGGTGTGAGTGAGGGTTAAGGTTACCGTTAGGATCAGGGTGAGGGTTAGGGTGAGGGTTAGCATTAGGGTTAGGTTGAGGTTGAGAGTTAGGGTTAGGGTTAGTGTGAGGTTTAGGGTTAGGTTTAGGGTTAGGGTGAGGGTGAGGGTGAGAGGTTTTGGATTAGGGTGAAGGTTAAGGTAATGGTGAGGGTTAGAGTGAGGGTGAGGGTTAGGGTTAGGGCTATGTTGAGGATTAGGGTGAGGGTTAGGGTTAGGGTTAGGGTGAGGTTGAGGCTGGGGGTGGGGGTTAAGTTTAGGATTAGAGTTAGCATTAGGGTTAGGCTTAGGGTGTGGGTGAGGGATATGGTTAGTGTTAGGGTTAGCATTAGTGTTAGGGTTAGGGTGAGGTGTGTGTGAGAATTTCCGTTAGGTAAGGGTTATGGTGTGGGTTAGGGTTAGGGTTAGGGTTAGGGTGAAGGTTATGCTGAGGGATAGGGTTAGGATTTGGGTGAGGGATACGGTGAGGGTGAGGGTGAGGGTGAGGGTTAGGGTTAGCGTGAGCCTTAGGGTTAGGGTTAGGGTTGAGTTAGCATTAGTGTGAGGATTAGGGTTAGGGTTAGGGTTAGAGTTAGGTTGAAGGTAAGGATTAGGGTGAAGTTTAGGGTGAAAGTGAGGGTTAGGGTTAGCTTTTGGGTTAGACTGAGTTTTAGGGTGAGTGTGAGGGTTAGGGTTAGGGATAGGTTTAGGGTTAGGTTAGGATTAGTATTAGGGTTAGGGTGAGGTTTAGAGTTAGGGTTAAGTTTAGGTTAAGTTTACTGTTACTGTTAGAGTTAAGGTAAGGTTGAGGGTAAGGGTGAGGGTTAGGGTTAGGGTTAGTGTGAGATTTAGGGTGAGGGTTAGGATGAGGATTAGGGTTAGGATGAAGGTTAGGTTTAGAGTTAGGGTTAGGCTTAGGGTGAATTTAGGGTGAGGGTGAGTGTGAGGGTTAAGGTTAGGGTTAGGGTTATTTTGAGGGTTAGGGTTAGACTTAGGGTGAGGGTGAGCGTGAGGTTTAGTTTTAGGATTAGGGTTAGGGTTCGGATTAGGCTAAGGGTGAGGGTTTGGGTGAGGTTGAGGGTGAGGGTTAGTTTTAGGGTGAGGATTAGGTTTAGGATTAGGTTTAGGGTGAGGGTTAGGGTTAGGTTATGTTTAGGGTTAGGGTTAAGGTGAGGGTTAAGGTTAGGATGAGGGATAGTGTTAGGTTGTAGGTTAGGTTTAGGGTTAGGGTGAATTTTAGGTTTAGTGTGAGGGTTAGAGTTAGGGTTAGGCCGAGGTTTAGGTTTTGTGTGATGTTTAGGTTGAGGGTGAGGATTTGGGTGAGTGTGAGGGTTCGGATGAAGGTGAGGGTTAGTTTGTGGGTGAGGGGGAGGTTTAGGGTGAGGGTTAGGGTGACGATGAGAGTTAGGGTGAAGGTATAGGTTAGGGTGAGGTTTTAGGTTAGGATGAGGGTTTAGGTTAGGGTTAGCATTAGGGTGAGGTGTAGGGTTAGGGTTAGTGTGAGGGTTAGGGTTAGAGTTTAGTTAGTATTTGAGGATTAGGGTTAGGGTTAAGGTTAGCATTAGGTTTTGGGTAAAGGTTAGGGCGAGGTTTAGGGTGAGGGTGAGGCTTAGGGTTAGCGTTAGGGTTACGATGAGGTTAATTGTGAGATTGAGGGTTAGGGATAGGGTTAGTGTTAGGGTTTGGGGTATTGTTAGGGTTAGGGTGAGGGTTAGGGTTAGGGTTAAGGTTAGGTTAATGTTACTGTTAGGGTTAGAGTTAGGGTAAGGGTGAGGGTGAGGGTGAGGATTAGGGTTAGGTTTATGGTGAGGGTTAGGTGAGGGTGAGGGTTAGGGTTTGGATTAAGGTTAGGGTTAGGCTTAGGGTTAGGCTTAGGGTGAAGTTTAGGGTGAGGGTGAGGGTGAGTGTGAGGGTTAGGGATAGTATGAGGGTTAGGGTGAGGGTGAGTGTAAGGGTTAGGGTGAGAGTTAGTGTGAGGATGAGGTTTAAGGTTATGGTTAGCGTTAGTGTGAGGTTTAGGGTGAGTGTTAGGGTTAGGGTTAGGGTGAGGGTTAGGGTGAGGGTGAGGGTTGGGGTGAGTGTGAGTGTAACAGTTAGGGTGATGATTAGTGTTAGGATTAGGGTTAGGGTGAGGGCTAGGGTGAGTGTGAGGGTTAGGTTTAGGGTTAGAGTTAGGGTGAGGGTTAGGCTTAGGGTGAGGGTGAGTGTTATTTTGTCGGTTTGGTTTAGGGTTAGGGTGAGTGTTAGGTTTAGTGTGAGGGTTAGGGTTAGGGTTATTTTTAGGGTTAGGGTTAGGCTTAGGGTGAGGGTGAGGGTGAGGGTTACGATTAGGATTAGGTTTAGGGTTAGGTTTAGGCTGAGGGTGAGGGTGAGAGTAATGTTTAGGTTTAGGGTTAGGGTGAGGGCTAGGGTGAGGGTGTGGGTTAGGGTGAGGGTGAGGGTGAGGGTGAGGGTTTTGGTTAGGTAAGGGTTAGGGTTAGGGTGAGGATTAAGGTGAGGGTGAGGGTTAGGTTTAGGGTTAGGTTAGGAGTAGGGTGAGGGTTAAGGTTAGGGTGATGTTTAGGGTGAGGGTGAGGGTTAGGTTGAGGTGAGAGTTAGGTTGACGGTGAGAGCTATGGTGAGGGTTAGGGTTACGGTTTGGGCAGGGTTAGGATTAGGGTGACTGTAAGGGTTAGGGTGAGGCTTAGGCTTAGGGTTAGGGTTAGGGTTAGGATGACGGTTAGGGTGAGTGGAAGGGTTAGGGTTAGGGTTATGGTGAGGGTAAGGGTTAGGGTAAGGCTTAGGGTGAGGGTTAGGGTTAGGGTTAGGGTGAGGGTTAGGGTGAGCGTGAGGGTTAGGTTGAAAGTGAGGGTTAGGTTTAGGATTAGGGTTAGGGTTAGGCTTAGGCTTAGGGTGAGGGTGAGTGTGAGGGTTAGGGTTAGAGTTAGCGTGAGGATTAGGGTTAGTGTGATGTTTACTGTGAGGATGAGTGTTAGGGTGAGTATGAGGGTTCGGGTGAGGTTGAGGGTTAGGGTTAGGGTGAGGTTTAGGCATATGGTTAGTGTTAGGGTAATTTTGAGGTTGAGGGTTAGTATTAGGGTTAGGGTTAGATTTAGGCTGAGGGTGAGGGAGACGGTTAGGGTTAGGATTAGGGTTAGGGTTAGTGTGAGGGTTAGGGTGAGTGTGAGGGTAAGGGTTAGGGTGAGAGTTAGGGTTAGGTTTAGGGTGAGAGTTATGTTGAGGGTGATGGTTAGGATTGGGGTTAGGTTGTGGGTTAGGCTGATGGTGAGGTTTAGGCTGAGGGTGAGGGTTAGGGTTAGGTTTAGGTATAGGGTTAGGATTAGGGTGAGGGTTAGGGTTATGGTGAAGGTTAGGGTGAGGGTTAGGGTTAGGGTTAGGGGGAGGCTTAGGGTTAGGGGGAGGTTAAGGTTTAGTGTGAGGGTGAGGGTTTGTGTGAGGATTAGTGTTTGGGTTAGGGAAAGGGTGAGCAATAGGGTTAGGGTGAGGGTTAAGGTGAGGCTGAGGATTAGGGTTAGGGTGTTGGTGAGGGTTAGGGTGAGTGTGAGGGTAAGGGTTAGGGTGAGAGTTAAGTTGAGGGTGAAATTTAGAGTTAGGGTTAGGGTGAGGTTGAGGGTGAGGGTTAGGTTTAGGTTTAGGGTTAGTGTATGGGTGAGGGCTAGGTTGAGGGTGAGGGTTAGGGTGAGGGTGAGTGTTAGGGTTACGGTACGGATGAGGGTTACCTTTAAGGGTAGGGTTAGTGTTAGGGTGAGGGTTAGGTTTAGTGTGAGGATTAGGGTTAGGGTTAGGGTGAGGGTAAGGTTTAGGGTGAGGGTTATGGTAAGAGTGAGTGTTAGGGTTAGCGTGAGTATTACGGTGAGGTTTAGGCTCAGGGTTAGAGTGAGGGTGAGGGTGAGGGTGAGGGTTTGGGGGAGGGTTAGCGTTAGGATGAGGTAACGGGTTAGGGTTAGGGTGAGGGTTAAGGATAGGTTTGCGGTGAGGTTTAAGTTTAGTGTGAGGGCTAGGGTGAAGGTGAGGGTTAGTGTTAGGGTTAGGTTTAGGGTGAGGTTAAGGGTGAGGGTGAGGGTTAGGTTGAGTGTGAGGGTTAGGGATAGGGTGAGGATTATTGTTAGGATTAGCGTTATGGTAAGGGCAAGGGGTAGGGTTAGGGTGAGGGTTGGGGTTAGATTGAGTGGAAGGGTTGGGGTAGGGTGAGGGTTAGGTTTAGTGTGAGCCTTAGGGTTAGAGTAAGGGCAAGGGGTAGGGTTAGGGAGAGGGTTAGGGTGAGGGTGAGGGTAGGGTTAGGGTTAGGGTGAATTTTAGGGTTAGGGTGTTGGTTGGGGTGTGGGTGAGGGTTTGGGTGAGTGTGAGGGTTCGGGTGTGGGTGACGGTTAGTGTGTGGGTGAGGATTACGGTTAGCGTGAGGGTTAGCGTGAGGGTCAGGGTTAGGGTTAGGGTTAGCTTTGGGTGAGGATTAGGGTTAAGGTTAGGGTTAGAGTTAGGTTGAGGTTAAGGATTAGGGTGAGGTTTAGGGTGAGGGTGAGGGTTAGGGTTAGTTTTGGGTTAGCTTGAGGTTTAGGGTGATGGTGATGGTTAGGGTTAGCTTTAGGGTTAGGCTGAGTTTTAGGGTGAGTGTGAGGGATAGGGTTAGGGTTTGGTTTAGGGTTAGGTTTAGGATTAGTGTTAGGGTTAGGGTGAGGTTTAGGGTTAGGGTTAAGTTTAGGTTAAGTTTACTGTTAGTGTTAGAGTTAGGGTAAGGTTGAGCATGATGGTGAGGGTTAGGGTGAGGGTAGGGTGAGGGTTAGGATGAGGGTTAGGGTTAGGATGAAGGTTAGGGTTAGGGTTAGGGTTAGGCTTAGGGTGAGGTTGAGCGTGATGGTGAGGGTTAGGGTTAGGCTTAGGGTGAATTTTAGGGTGAGGGTGAGTGTGAGGGTTAACGTTAGGGTTAGTGTTATTTTTAGGGTTAGGGTTAGGCTTAGGGTGAGGGTGAGCGTGAGGGTTAGTGTTAGGATTAGTGTTAGGGTTAGGATTAAGCTGAGGGTGAGGGTTAGGGTGAAGGTGAGTGTTAGTTTTAGGGTGAGGATTAGTGTTAGGGTTAGGTTTAGGGTGAGAGCTTGGGTGAGGATTAGGGTTAGGGTTAAGGTGTGGGTTAAGGTTAGGATGAGGGTGAGTGTTAGGTTGTAGGTTAAGGTTAGGGTTAGGGTGAAGTTTAGGTTTAGTGTGAGGTTTAGGGTTGGGGTTAGGCTGAGGTTTAGGTTTGTTTGGTGTTTAGGTTGAGTGTGAGTGTTTGGATGAGTGTGAGGGTTCGGGTGAAGGTGAGGGTTAGTTTGTGGGTGAGGGGGAGGTTTAGGGTGAGGGTTAGGGTGACGATGACAGTTAGGGTGAAGGTGAGGGTTTGGGTTAGGTTAGCCTTAGGGTGAGGTGTAGAGTTAGAGTTAGTGTGAGGGTTAGGGTTAGGGTTTAGTTAGTATTTGTTTGAGGATTAGGGTTTTGATTAAGGTTAGAGTTAGGTTTTGGGTAAAGTTTAGGGCCAGGTTTAGGGTGAAGGCGAGGCTTAGTTTTAGCGTTAGGGTTAGGGTGAGGTTTAGGGTGAGGTTGAGGATTAGGGTTAAGGATAGGTTTAGTGTTAGGGCTAGGGTTAGGGTGAGGAAAAGGGTTAGGCTGAGGGTTAGGGTTAGCCTGAGGGTTAGGTTGAGGGTGAGGGTTAGGTTTTGGATTAGGGTTAGGGTTAGGGTGAGGGTGAGGGTGAGGGTGAGGTTTAGGGAGAGGGTTTGGGATAGGGTAAGGCTGAGGGTAAGGCTTAGTGTGATATTTAGGGTGATCCGGAGGTTTTGGGTGAGTATGAGGGTTCGGGTGAGGGTGAGGGTTAGGGTTAAGGTTAGGGTGAGGGTTAGGGGGAAGATGAGGGTTAGGTTTAGGGTTAGGGTTTGGGTTATGGTAAGAATAAGGGATAGTGTGAGGGTTAGGGTGTTTGTGAGTGTTAGGGTTAGCATTAGCGTGAGAGTTAGGGTTACGGTGAGTGTTAGGGTTAGGCTTAGACTGAGAGTGAGGGTTAGGGTTAGGGTGAGGTTTAGGGATAGGCTTAGGGTTACTGTGAGGGTGAGGATGAGGGGTAGAATTAGGGTTAGGGTTAGATTTAAGGTGATGGTGAGGGTTCGGGTTTAGGTTAGGATTAGGGTTAGGGTTAGGCTGAGGGGGAGGGTAATTGTGAGGGTGAGGGTTAGGTTAGGATGAGGGTTAGGGTAGGGTTAGGGTTAGGGTTAGGGTGAGGTTAGGTTTAGGGTTAGGTTTAGGATGAGAGTTAGGCTTAGTGGTAGGGTTAGGGTTAGGGTGAGGATTAGGGTTAGTGTGAGGCTTTCGGTTAGGGTTAGGGTTACGGTGGGATAAGGGTTAGGATGAGGGTAAGGGTGAGGGTAAAGTTTAGGGTTAGGGTTAGGGTAAGGCTTAGGGCGAGGGTGAGGGTTAGGGTTAGGGTCAAGGTGAGGGTTAGGATGACGGTGAGTGTTAGGGTGAGGCTGAGTATTAGGTTTAGGGTCAGGGAAAGAGTGAGGATTAGGGTTAGGCATATGGTGAGGGTGAGGGTTAGGGTTAGGGTTAGGGTGAGGGTTAGGGTTAGGGTTAGGGTGAGGGTTAGGGTTCGGGTGAGGGTTATTGTTAGGGTGATGTTTGGGTGAGGCTGAAGGTGAGGTTAGAGAGAAGGTGAGCGTTAGGGTGTGGGTGAAGGTTAGGATTCGGGTAAAGGTTAGGGTGAGGGTGAAGGTTAGGGTTAGGGTTATGGTGAGGGTTAGGTTTAGGGTGAGGTTTAGGGATAGGGTAAGGGTTAGTGTGAGGGTCATGTTGAGGGTTAGTGTGAGGGTTAGGGTTAGTGTTAGGTTAGTGTGATTGTGACGATTATGGTTAGGGTTAGGTTGAGGGTTAGGGTTAGGGTGAGATTTAGGGATAGGGTTATGGTTAGGGTGAGGGTGAGGTTGAGGGTTAGGATTAGGGTTAGGGTAGAGTTAGGGTGAGGGTGTGTGTGAGGGTTAGCTTTAGGATTGGGGTTAGGTTTAGGGTTTGGCTGAGGTTGAGGGTAAGTGTGAGAGTGAGAGTGAGGGTTAGCATTAGTGTGAAGGTTAGGGTTAGGATTAGTGTGAGAGTTAGGGTGAGGGTTAGGTTTAGGGTGAAGGATAGTGTTAGGGTGAGGGTGAGGGTTAGGGTTAGGGTTAGGGTGAGGGTTAGGTTTAGTGTGAGGGTTAGTTTTAGGTTTTGTGTTAGGGTAAGTGTGAGCGTAAATTTTAATGTGAGTGTGAGGGTTTGTGTTAGATTTAGGATTAGGGTTAGAGTTAGGATGAGGAAAAGGGTTAGGGTTAGGGTGAGGGTGAGGGTTAGCTTTAAGATTAGGATTAGGGTTAAGCTTAGGGTGAGGGTTAGTGTTAGGGTGAGGGTTAGGGTTAGGGTTCGAATGAGTGTTAGGGTTAGTGTTATATTTAAGGTGAATGTGAGGGTTTGGCTGAGTGTGAGGTTTCATGTAAGGGTAAGGGTTAGGGTGTGGGTGAGGGTTAGGGATATTGTGAGGTTAGGTTGATGGTGAGTGTTAGGGTGAGGGTGAAGATTAGGGTCAGGGTTAGTGTTAGGGTGAGGAGTAGGATTACGGTTAGGGTTAGGCTGAGGGTTAGGTTTAGGGTTAGGGTGAGGTTTAGTGTGAGGATTAAGGATAGGGTTAGCGTTAGTTTTAGGGTGAGGGTTACGAAGAGGGTTAGCGTTAGGATTAGGTTGAGGGTGAGGGTTAGGTTTAGGATTAGGGTGAGAGTTAGGTTTAGGGTGAGGGTTAGGGATAAGGTTAGGGTTAAGGTGAGGATGAGTGAGACCTTTAGGTTTAGGGTTAGGGTTAGAGTTAGGGTGAGGGTGACGGGGATTACTTGGGTTAGGTTTAGGTTAGGGTTAGGGTTAGGCTTAGGGTGAGGGTGAGGTTTAGGGTGAGGGTTAGTGTTAGGGTGAGGGCTTGGTTTAGGGTTTGAGTTAGGGTCAGGGTTAGAGTTAGGATGAGGTTTAGGTTGAGGAGTAGGGTTAAGGTTAGGGGAGGGTGAGGGTTAGTGATAGGGTTTGGGTGGGGGTTAGGGTTAGGAGTAGGGTTAGGGTTAGTGTTAGGCTGAGGGTGAGGGTGAGGGTTAGGGTGAGGGTTATGGTTAGGTTTAGGGTGAGGGCTAGGCTGAGGGTGTGGGTGAGTGTGAGTTTGAGGTTTTTGGTTAGTTAAGGGTTAGGGTTAGGGTGAAGTATAGGTTGAGGGTGAGGTTTAGTGTGCGGGTTAAGGTTAGGGTGAGGGTTAGGGTTAATGTTAGGGTTAGGGTGATGTTTAGTGTAAGGGAGAGAGTTAGCGTGAAGTTGAAGAAAAGGGTGAGTGTTCCTTTTAGGTAAGGGTTAGGTTTAGGGTGAGGGTTCAGACTAGGTTGAGGGTGAGGGTTAGGATGCGGGTTAGGGTTAGAGTGAGGGTTAGGGTTAGGGTTAGGGTTATGGTGATGTTTAGGGTGAGTGTCAGGGTTAGGGTGAGGATGAGGGTGAGAGTTAGGATGTGGGTGAGGGTTAGGTTTATGGTGAGGGTTAGGGTGAATATGAGGCTTAAGATGAGGTTGAGGGATAGGTTTAGGATTAGGATGATTGTGAGGTTTAGGATTTGGGATAGGGTTAGTGTGAGGGGTAGAGTTATGGTTAGGGTGAGGGTTAGGGTTAGTGTGAGGGTTAGGGTTAGGGTTAGGGTTAGGGTAAGGTTGAGGGTGAGGGTGAGGGTGATTGTTTCGGTTAGGATAGGTTTAAGGTTAGAGTTAGGCTGAGGGTGCGGATGAGGGTGAGTGTTAGAGTAAAGGTGAGGGTTAGGGTGAGGTTTAGGGGTAGGATGAGGGTTAGGGAGAGGGGTAGGGTCAGGTTAAGTGTGAGGGTTAGGGTTAGGATTAAGGTTAGGGTGAGGGTTAGGTTAGTGTGAGGGTTAGGATCAGGTTTAGGGTGAGAATGAGGGTTAGGATTAGGGTTAGGGTTAGAGTTATAGTGAGGTTGAGGGTGACGGGTAGGGTTAGGATTAGTGTTATGGTTAGGGTTAGGCTGAGGGTGAGGGTGAGGGTGAGGTTTAGGGTGAGGGTTAGGTTTAGGGTTAGGGTGAGGGTTAGGGTGATTGTTAGGGTGAGGGTAAGGGTTAGGGTTACTGTGAGGGTTAGGGTGAGGGTTAGGGTTAGGGTTAGGCTGAAGTGTAGGGTTAGATTTCGGGTGAGGGTTAGGATTAGTGTGAGGGTTAGGTTTAGGTTTAGGGTTAGTGTGAGGATAAGGGTTAGGGTGAGGGTTAGGTTGATGGTGAGGTTTAGGGTTAGCGTTAGGATTAAGATGAGGGTTAGAGTGAGGGTTAAGTTTAGGGTTAGGTTGAGGCTTAGGGTTAGGTTAGGGTGAGGATTAGGTTTAGTGCGAGGGTTAGGGTTAGGGTTAGGATGAGGGTGAGGGTGAGGGTGAAGGTTAAGGTTATGGTTAGTGTGAGGGTGAGGGAGAGCATTAGGTTTAGGATTAGTGTTAGGGGTAGGGGTAGGCTTAGGGTGAGTGTGAGGGTGAGGGTTAGGGTGAGGGTTAGGGTTAGAGTGAGGGTTAGGGTTAGGTTTAGGGTTAGGATGAGGGTTAGGTTGAGGCGTAGGGTTGGTGTTAGGGTGAGGGTTAGGATTAGTGTGCGGGTTAGGGTTATTTTAAGGGTTAAGGTTAGATTGAGGGTAAAGGTTAGGTTGAGGGTTAGGGTGAGGGTGAGGATTAGGGTTAGGGTTAGGGTTAGGGTGAGGGTTAGGGTGAGGGTTAGGTTTAGGGTTAGGGTGAGGGTTAGGGTGAGGTAAGGTTTAGGGTGAGCTTTAGGGTTAGGGTTAGACTTAGTGTTAAGGTGAGTGATAGGGTGAGGGTGAGGGTTAGGGTTAAAGTGAGGGTTAGCAATAGGGTGAGGGTTAGGGTTAGTGTTAGGGTCAGAGCAATGGTGAGGGTGAGCTTTAGGGTTAGGTTTAGTAATAGGGTGAGGATTAGTGTTAGGGTTAGGATTAGCATGAGTGTTAGGCTGAGGGTTAGGGTTAGGGTTATTGTGAGGTTTAGGTTAGTGTGAGGGTTAGGGTTAGGTTTAGGGTGAGGGTGAGGTTGAGGGTTAGGTTTAGAGTTAGGGTTAGGGTTATGGTGAGGGTGAGGGTTAGGGTTAGGGTGAGGGTTAGGGTTAGGTTTAGGGTGAGGGTTAGGTTTAGGGTGAGGATTAGGTTTAGGGTGAGGGTTAGGGTTAGGGTGATGTTTTGGGTGAGGCTGAAGGTGAGGTTAGAGAGAAGGTGAGCCTTAGGGTGTGGGTGAAGGTTAGGATTCGGGTAAAGGTTAGGGTGAGGGTGATGGTTAGGGTGAGGGTTAGGTTTAGGGTGAGTTCTAGGGATAGGGTAAGGGTTAGTGTGAGGGTCACGTTGAGGGTTAGTCTGAGGGTTAGGGTTAGTGTTAGGGTTAGGGTGAGAGTGACGGTTATGGTTAGCGTTAGGTTGAGGGTTAGTGTTAGGGTGAGATTTAGGGATTGGGTTAGGGTTAGGGTGAGGGTGAGGGTGAGGTTGAGGGTTAGGATTAGGGTTAGGGTAGAATTAGGGTGAGGGTGAGGGTGAGGGTTAGCTTTAGGATTGGAGTTAGGGTTAGGGTTTGGCTGAGGTTGAGGGTAAGTGTGAGGGTGAGGGTGAGGGTTAGCATTAGAGTGAAGGTTAGGGTTAGGATTAGTGTGAGGGTTAGGGTGAGGGTGAGGGTTAGGGTTATGGTTAGGGTGAGGGTTAAGTTTAGTGTGAGGGTTAGTTTTAGGTTTTGTGTTAAGTGTAAGCGTAAATTTTAATGTGAGTGTGAGGGTTTGTGTTAGATTTAGGGTTAGGGTTAGGGTTAGGGTGAGGAAAAGGGTTAGGGTGAGGGTTTGGGTGCAGATGAGGGTTAGGGTGAGTTTGAGGGTGAGGGTTAGTTTTAGGTTTAGGGTTAGGTTAGCGTTACGGTTAGGGTGAGGTTTAGGGTTAGGGTTACCTTGAGGGTGAGGGTTAGGTTTAGTGTTAGGGTTAGGGTGAGTGTTAGGCTTAAAGTTTATGTTAGGGTGAGGGTGAGGGCTAGGATTAGGTTTAGGTTGAGGTTTAGAGTTTGTGTGAGTCTTAGGGTTAGGGTTAGGGTGAGAGTGAGGGTTAGGGTAGGGTGAGTGTTAGCTTTAGGATTAGGATTAGGGTTAAGCTTAGGGTAAGGGTGAGGGTGAGGGTGAGGGTTAGGGTTAGGGTTCGAGTGAGTGTTAGGGTTAGTGTTATATTTAGGGTGAATGAGAGGGTTTGGCTGAGTGTGATGGTTCATGTAAGGGTAAGGGTTAGGGTGTGGGTGAGAGTTAGGGATATTGTGAGGTTAGGTTGAAGGTGAGTGTTAGGGTGAGGGTGAAGATTAGGGTCAGGGTTAGTGTTAGGGTGAGGAGTAGGGTTACGGTTAGGTTAGGCTGAGGGTTAGGGTTAGGGTTAGGGTGAGGGGTAGTGTGAGGATTAAGGATAGGGATAGGGTTAGAGTTATGTTGAGGGTAAGTGTTAGGGTGAGGTTTAGTGTGAGGGTGAGGGTTAGGGTTAGCGTTAGGTTTAGGGTGAGGGTTACAAAGAGGGGTAGCGTTAGGGTTAGGTTGAGGGTGAGGGTTAGGTTTAGGGTTAGGGTGAGAGTTAGGTTTAGGGTGAGGGTTAGGGATAGGGTTAGGGTTAAGGTGAGGATGAGTGAGAGGTTTAGCGTTAGGGTTAGGGTTAGAGTTAGGGTGAGGATGACGGGGAGGACTTGGGTTAGGTTTAGGTGAGGGTTAGGGTTAGGCTTAGGGTGAGGGTGAGGTTTAGGGTGAGGGTTAGTGTTAGGGTGAGGGCTTGGTTTAGGGTTTGAGTTAGGGTCAGGGTTAGAGTTAGGATGAGGTTTAGGCTGAGGAGTAGGGTTAAGGTTAGGGGAGGGTGAGGGTTAGTGATAGGGTTTGGGTGAGGGTTAGGGTTAGGAGTAGGGTTAGGGTTACTGTTAGGCTGAGGGTGAGGGTGAGGTTTAGGGTGAGGGTTATGGTTAGGTTTACGATGAGGGTTAGGTTGAGGGTGAGGGTGAGTGTGAGTTTGAGGGTTTCGGTTAGTTAAGGGTTAGGGTTAGGGTTAGGGTGAGGTATAGGTTGAGGGTGAGGTTTAGTGTGCGGGTTAAGGTTAGGGTGAGGGTTAGGGTTAATGTTAGGGTTAGGGTGATGTTTAGTGTAAGGGTGAGAGTTAGCGTGAAGTTGAAGATACGGGTGAGTGTTCCTTTTAGGTAAGGGTTAGGTTTAGGGTTATTGTTCAGACTAGGTTGAGGGTGAGGGTTAGGATGAGCTTTAGGGTGAGGGTTAGTGTTAGGGTTACTGTGAGGGTTAGGGTGAGGGTTAGGTTTAGGGTTAGGGTGAGATGTAGGGTTAGGGTTAGGGTGAGTGTTAGGGTTCGTGTGAGGGTTATTGTTAGGGTTAGTGTTATTGTGAGGATAAGGGTTAGGGTGAGGGTTAGGTTGATAGTGAGGTTTAGGGTCAGCGTTAGGATTAAGGTGAGGGTTAGGGTGAGGGTTATGGTGTGGATGAGGGTTAGGATTAGGGTGAGGGTTAGGGTGAGGTTTAAGGTTAGGGCAAGGGTTAGGTTGAGGGTTAGGGTTAGGGTGATGTTTAGCGTGAGGGTGAGGGCTAGGGTTAGGGTTCGGGTGAGGGTGAGGATGAGGGTTATGGTGTTGGTGAGGGATATGGTGAGTTTGAGGGTTATGGTGTCCGAGACTTTTAGGGTGAGTGTGAGGGTTAGGGTTAGGGTTAGCTTTAGGGTGAAGGTTAGGGTTAGGGATAGGTTTAGGGTGGGGGTTAGGGAGGATTATGGTTAAGGATAGGGTTATTGTGAGGATTAGGGTTAGGGTTAGGGCTAGGGTGAGGGTAAGGGTTAGGGTGAGGTTTAGGGTGAGGGTGAAGTTTAGGGTTAACGTTAGGGTTAGGGTAAGTGTTAGGGTGAGGGTTAGGGTTAGAGTTAGGTTTACAGTAAGGGTTAGGGGTAGGTTTAGGGTTAGATTTAGGGTGAGGGTGAGGGTGAGGGTTAGGATAAGGGTGAGAGTGAAGTTTAGGTTTAGGGTGAGGGTTAGGGTGAGGGTGATGTTTAAGGTCAGGGTGAGGGTTCGTGTGAGGGTTAGGGTTAGGGTGAGGGTTAGGGTGACGGTGAGGGTTAGGCTGATGGTTAGGGTTAGGGTGAGGGTGAGAGTGAGGTTTAGGGTTAGGGTGTGGGTTAGGGTGAGAGTGATGTTTAGGTGAGTGTGAGGGTTCGTATGAGAGTTATGGTTAGGGTGAGGGTTAGGGTTAGGGTTAGGGTTAGGTTTAGCATGTGGGTGAGGGTGTGGGTGAGGGTGAGGGTTAGGGCTAGGATTAGGGTTAGGGTTAGGGTTAGGCTGAGGGTGAGGGTGAGGGCTATGGTGAGGGGGAAGGTTAGGTGAGTGTGAGGGTGAGGTTGAGTGTGAGGGTTTCGGTTAATTAAGGGTTAGGTTTAGGGTTAGGGTCAGGATTAGGGTGAGGGTTAGCGTGAGAGTTAGGGTTAGGATGAGGGTTTGGGTTAGTGTTAAGGTGAGGTTTAGGGTTAGGGTGATGTTTATGGTGAGGGTGAAGGTTTGGGTGAGGTTGAGGTTTCGTGTGAGTTTGAGGGTTAGGGTGTGGGTGAGGGTTAGGGTTAGGGTGACAGTTAGGGCGAAGTGTAGGTTTAGGATTAGGTTGAGGTTTAAGGTCAGTTTGAGAGTTAGTCTGAGGGTTACGTTTAATGTGAGGATAAGGGTTAAGGTGAGGGTTAGGGTGATGGTGAGGGTTAGGGTTAGCGTTAGGGTTAGGACGAGGGTTAGGCTTAGAGTTAGGGTTACCATGAGGATGTGGGTGAGGGTTAGGTTTAGGGTTAAGGTTAGGGTGAGGGTGAGGGAGAGCGTTAGGTTTAGGATTAGGGTTAGGGTTAGGGTTAGGCTTAGGGTGAGGGTGAGGGTGAGTGTTAGGGTTAGGGTTAGGGTGAGGGTGAGGGTTAGGTTTAGGGTGATGTTTTGGGTGAGGGTGAGGGTTAGGGTGAGGGTGAGGGTTCTGCTGAGGGTGAGGGTTAGGGTGTGAGTGAGGGCTAGGGTTAGAGTGAGGGATTGGGTGACGGTGACGGTTAGGGTGAGGGTGAGGGTTAGGGTTAGAGTTAGCATTAGGTTGAAGGTTAGGGTTAGTGTTAGGGTTATTGTGAGGGTTGGTGTGAGGGTTACGGTTAGGGTTAGTCTTAGTGTAAGAATTAGGGTTAGAGTTAGGGTTTGGATGAGGGTAAGGGTTAGGGTGAGGTTTCAGGTAAGGGTGAAGGTTAGGGTTAGCGTTACGGTTAAGGTGAGGGTTAGGGTGAGGTTTAGGGTTAGAGTTAGGTTTAAGGTAAGGGTTAGATTTAGGGTTAGAGTTAACGTGAGGGTGAGGGAGAGGGTTAACGTGAGATTGAGGGTTAGGTTTAGGGTTCGGGTGATGGTTAGGGTGAAGCTGGTGTTTAGGTTGAGGGTGAGGGTGAGGGTGAAGGTTACGGTTAGGGTGTGGGTGAGGCTTAAGCTTAGGGTGAGTGTTAGGGTGACGGTGAGAGTTAGGGTGAGGGTTAAGGTGAGGTTTAAGGTGAGGGTTAGGATTAGGGTAAGGGTTAGAGTTAGGTTTAAGGTAAGGGTTAGGTTTAGGGTTAGAGTTAACGTGAGGGTGAGGGAGAGGGTTAACGTGAGATTGAGGGTTACGTTTAGGGTTCGGGTGATGGTTAGGGTGAAGCTGGTGTTTAGGTTGAGGGGGATGGGGAGGGTTAAGGTTACGGTTAGGGTGTGGGTGAGGCTTAAGCTTAGGGTGAGTGTTAGTGTGATGGTGAGAGTTAGGGTGAGGGTTGGGGTGAGGTTTAAGGTGAGGGTTAGGATTAGGGTAAGGGTTAATGTTAATGTGAGGGTTAGGGTTAGGGTGAGGGTTAGGGTAAGGATGAGAGTTAGGGTTAGGGTTAGGATGAGGGTGAGGGTGAGGATGAGGGTTACGGTAAGGGTTAGGTTTAGGGTGAGGGTGAGGGTGAGGTTTAGGGTCAGTATTAGGGTTAGGGTTAGGGTTTAGCTGAGGGTGAGGGTGAGGGCTAGTTTGAGGGTGAGAGTTAGGGTGAGGGTGAGTGTGAGCTTGAGGGTGAGGATTTCGGCTATGTAATAGTTAGAATGAGGGTTAGGGTGAGGATTAGGTTGAGCGTGAGGGTAACGGTTAAGTTTAGGATTAGGGTTAGGGTTAGGGTTAGGCTGAGGTTGAGGGTCAGGGCTAGGGTCAGGGTGAGGGTTAGGTTTAGGATTAGGGTTAAGGTTAGAGTTAGCCTGAGGGTGAGAGTGAGGGCTAGGGTGAGGGTGAGGGTGAGGGCTAGGGTTAGGATTAGGGTTAGGGTTAGGGAGAGGCTGAGATTGAGGGTGAGGGTGAGTGATAGGGTTAGGGTGAGCTTTAGGATTAGGGTTAGGGTTAGAGGAGGGTTAGGGTTAGGGTTAGGTTGAGGATTAGGGTTAGGATGAATTTTAGGGTTAAGATGAGGGTTAGGGTGAGGGTGAGGGTTAGGGTTAGGTATATGGTGAGTGTTAGGTTTAGTGTGAGGGTTTGGTTTAGGGTTAAGTTTAGTATGCGGTTGAGGGTCAGGGTTAGGGTGAGGGTGATGTTTAGGGTGAGGGTGAAGGTTTGGGTGACGGTGAGGGTTAGGGTGAGGGTTAGGGTGAGGCTTAAGGTAAGGGTTAGGTTTAGGGTTAGGGTTAATGTGAGGGTTGGAGTTAGCGTTAGGGTTAGGGTGAGAGCAAGGTTTATGGTGAGGGTTAAGGTGATGGTGAGCGTCAGGGTTAGCATTAGCGTGAGGGTTAAGTTTAGGGTGAGGGTTAGTTTTAGGGTTAGGGTTAGGCTGAGGGTGAGGGTTTGGGTTAGGGTTAGGGTTAGAGTTAGGGTGAGGGTCAGGGCTAGGTTTAGGGTTAGGGTTAGGGTTAGGGTGAGGCTGAGAATGAAGTTGAGGGTGAGGGTGAATGTTAGGTTTAGGATGAGGTTTAGAGTTAGGGTTAGGGTTATGGAGAGGATGAGGGTGAGATGTAGGGTTAGGGTTAGTGTGAGGGTTAGGGTTAGTGTGAGGGTTAGAGTTAGGATTAGGCTTATGGTTTGGTTGAGGGTAAGGGTTAGGTTGAGGGTTATGGTGAGGGTTAGGGTTAAGGTTAGGGTTAGGGTGAGGATCAGGGTGAGGTGTAGGTTTAGGTTTAGGGTGAGAGTTAGGGTGAGGTGTAGGGTTAGGGTTAGGGTGATGGTTAGGGTTAGGGTTAGTGTGAGGGTTAGGTTTAGGGTTAGCGTTAGGCTGAGGGTAAGGTTTAGGTTGAGGTTTGGGGTGAGGGTGAGGGTGAGGGTTAGGGTTAGGGTGAGGGTTAGGGTGAGGATTAGGATTATGGTTCGGGTTAGGGTGAAGGTTAGGTTTAGTGTGAGGGTTAGGTTTAGGGTTAGGGTTAGGGTGAGGGTAAGGTTTAGGGTGAAGATTAGTGTGAGGGTGAGGGTTAAGTTTAGGATTAGGATTAGGGTGAGGTTGAGGGCTAGGGTTAGTGTGAGGGTAAGGGTAAGGGTGAGGGTTAGCGTTAGGGTTATGTTTAGGGTGAGGGTGAGGGTGTGGGTGAGGGTTAGGGTTAGGGTAAGTGTTAGGTTTATGGTGAGGGTGAGTGTGAGGGTGAGGGTTAGGGCTAGGTTTAGGGTTAGGGTTAGGGTTAGGCTGAGGGTGATGGTGAAGGCTATGGTGAGGGTGGAGGTTAGGTGAGTGTGAGTGTGAGGTTGAATGTGAGGGTTTCGGTGAGGTAAGGGTTAGGGTTAGGGTTAGGGTGAGGATTAAGGTGAGGGTGAGTGTTAGCGTGAGAGTAAGATTTAGGGTGAGGTCTTGGGTTAGGGTTAAGGTGAGGGTTAGGGTTAGGGTGGAGTTTCGGTGAGGGTGAGGGTTACGGTGAGGTTGAGGTTTCGTGTGAGGTTGAGGGTTAGGGTGTGGGTGAGGGTTAGGGTTAGGGTGACGGTTAGGGTGAGGTGTAGGTTTAGGATTAGGGTGAGGGTTAAGGTTAGTGTGAGGGTTAGGCTGAGGGTTACGGTTAGTGTGAGGGTAAGGTTTAGGGTGAGGGTTAGGGTGATGATGAGGGTTAGGATTAGCGTTAGGGTTAGGATGTGGGTTAGTGTTAGAGTTAGGGTTACAGTGAGGTAGAGGGTGAAGGTGTTTTTTAGGGTTAGGGTTAGGGTGAGTGTGAAGGAGAGCATTAGGTTTAGGATTAGGGTTAGAGTTAGGCTTAGGGTGACTGTGAGTGTTAGCTTTAGGGTGAGGGTTAGGGTTAGGGTGAGGGTGAGGGTTAGGGTTCGTGTGATGTTTAGGGTGAGGGTGAGGGTGAGGGTTATGGTGAGGGTGTGGGTTAGGGTGTGAGTGAGGGGTAGGGTTAGAGTGAGGGTTTGGGTGAGGGTTTGGGTGACGGTGACAGTTAGGGTGAGGATGAGTGTTATGTTTAGAGTTCGCGTTAGTTGAAGTTTAGGGTTAGTGTTAGGGTTATGGTAATTGTTGGGGTGAGGGTTACGGTTAGGGTTAGTGTTAGTGTGAGGATTAGGGTTAGGGTTAGGGTTAGGATTTGGATGAGGGTAAGGATTAGGGTGAGGTTTAGGGTGAGGGTGAAGGTTAGGGTTAGCGTTAGGGTTAAGGTGAGGGTTAGAGTGAGGTTTAGGGTTAGAGTTAGGTTTAAGGTAAGGGTTAGGGTTAGGGTTAGGGTTAGAGTTAGGGTGAGGGTGTGGGAGAGTGTTAACGTGAGAGTGAGGGTTAGGTTTAGGGTTTGGGTGATGGTTAGGGTGAGGCTGATGTTTAGGTTGAGGGTGAGGTTGAGGGTGAAGGTTACGGTTAGGGTATGGGTGAGGCTTAAGCTAAGTTTGAGTGGTGGGGTGACGGTGAGTGTTAGAGTGAGGGTGAGGGTTAGGGTGAGGGTTAAGGTGAGGGTTAGGTTTAGGGTAAGAGTTAGGGTTAATGTGAGGGTTAGGGCTAGGGTTAGGGTGGGGGTTAGGGTAAGGGTGAGAGTTAGGGTTAGGGTTAGGGTGAGGGTGAGGATGAGGGTTAGGGTAAGGGTTTGCTTTAGGGTGAGGGTGAGGGTGAGGGTGAGGGTTAGGGTTAGTATTAGGGTTAGGGTTAGGATTAAGCTGAGGGTGAGGGTGAGGGTTAGTTTGAGGGTGAGAGTTAGGGTGAGGGTGAGGGTGAGCTTGAGGGTGAGGATTTTGGTTATGTAATGGTTAGGATGAGGGTTAGGGTGAGTATTAGGTTGAGGGTGAGGGTGAGAGTTAGGTTTAGGATTAGGGTTAGGGTTAGGGTTAGGCTGAGGTTGAGGGTCAGGGCTAGGGTGAGGGTAAGGGTTAGGGTTCGGATTAGGGTTAGGGTTAGGGTTAGGCAGAGTTTGAGGGTGAGGGCTAGGGTGAGGGTGAGGGTGACGGCTATGGTTAGGATTAGAGTTAGGGTTAGGGAGATGCTGAGAGTGAATGTGAGGTTAGGGTTAGCGTAAATTTAGGATTAGGTTTAGGGATAGTGTAGGGTTAGGGATAGGGTTAGGTTGAGGTTTTGGGTTAGGGTTAGGGTTATGATGAGGGTTAGAGTTAAGATGAGGGTTAAGGTAAGGGTGAGGGTTAGGGTTAGGTTTAGGGTGAATGTTATGTTTAGCTTGAGTGTTTGGTTTAGAGTTAGGTTTAGTATGAGGGTGAGGGTCAGGGTTAGGTTTAGGGTTAGGGTAAGGGTTAGGGTTAGGGTTAGGATGAGGGTTAGGTTTAAGATTAGGGTTAGGGTTAGGATTAGGCTTAGGGTGAGGGTTAGGTTTAGGGTGAGGTTTCGGTTTAGGGTTAGGTTGAGGGTGAAGGTGAGAGTGAGGGTGATGTTTAGGGTGAGGGTGAGGTTTTGGGTGACGGTGAGGGTTAGGGTGAGGGTGAGGGTTAGGGTGAGGCTTAAGGTAAGGGTTAGGGTTAGGGTTAGTGTGAGGGTTAGGGTTAGGTTTAGGGTTAGCGTGAGAGTAAGGTTTAGGGTGAGGCTTAGGGTGATGGTGAGGGTCAGGGTTAGTGTTAGCATGAAGCTTAGGTTTAGGGTGAGGGTTAGTTTTACGGTTAGGGTGAAGGTGAGGGTGAGGGCTAGATTTAGGATTTGCGTTAGGGTTAGAGTGAGGTTGAGAATGAAGGTGAGGGTGAGGGTGAATGTTAGGTTCAGTATGAGGTTCAGAGTTCGGGTTAGGGTTAGGGAGAGGATTAGAGTGAGGTGTAGGGTTAGGGTTAGGGTGAGGGTTAGGGTTAGTGTGAGGTTTAGAGTTATTGTTAGGCAAAAGGTTCGGATGAGGTTAAGGGTTAGGTTGAGGGTTAGGGGGAGGATGAAGGTTAGGGTTAGGTTTAGGGTGAGGTGTAGTTTTAGGGTTAGTGTGAGAGTTAGGGTGAGGGGTAGGGTTAGGGTTAGGGTGAGGGTTTGGGTTAGGGTTAGTGTGAGGGTTATGGTTAGGGTTAGGTTAGGCTGAGGGTCAGGGTTAGGTTGAGGTTTTTGGTGAGGGTGAGGTTTAGGGTTAGTGTTAGGGTTATTGTTAGGTTGACGGTGAGGGCTAGGTTTAGAATTAGGGTTAGGGTTAGGGTGAGGCTGAGAATGAAGGTGAGGGTGAGGGTTAATGTTAGAGTTAGGGTGAGGTTTAGGGTTAGGGTGAGGGTTAGGGTTAGTGTGAAGGTTAGAGTTAGGTTTAGGTTTAGAGTTAGGTTGAGGGTAAGGGTTAGGTTGAGGGTTAGGGCGAGGATGACGGTTAGGGTAAAGGTTAGGGTTAGGGTGAGGATTAGGGTGAGGTGTAGGTATAGGTTTAGCGTGAGAGTTAGGGTTAGGGGAGGGTTAAGGTTAGTGTGAGGGTTAGGGTTAGGGTTAGGATTAGGCTGAGGGTAACTGTTAGGTTGAGATTTAGGGTGAGGGTGAGGGTTAGGGTTAGGGTTAGCGTGAGGTTTAAGGTGAGGGTGAAGATGAGGGTTAGGGTTAGGCTGAGGGTTAGGGTTAGGGTTAGTTTTAGTGTTAGGGTTAGGGTGAAGGTTAGTGTTAGGGTTAGGGTTAGGTTTATTGTTAGGGTTAGAGTTGGGGTAAAGTTGAGGGTGAGGGTGAGGTTTAGGTTTAGAGTTAGGTTTAGGTTGAGAGTTAGGGTGAGGGTTAGGTTTAGGTTTAGGTTTAGGGTTAGGCTGAGTGTGAGGGTGTGGGTAAGGGTTAGGGTTAGTGTGATATTTAGGTTAGGGTGACGGTTAGGGTGAGTGTGAGGGATTGGGTGAGGGTGCGGGTTAGGTTGTGGGTGAGAGTCAGGTTGACGGTGAGTGTTAGGGTGATGGTGAGGGTTAGGGTGAGGTTGAGGGTTAGGGTTAGCGTTAGTTTGAGCATTAGGATGAGGGTTAGGCTGAGGGGTTGGGTTGGGGTAAGGGTGAGGGTTAGGATTACAGTGTGGGTTAGGTTTAGGGTTAGGGTTAGGATGAGGGTTAGGCTGCGGGGTATGGTTGATGTTAGGGTGAGGGTTAGGGTTAGTGTGTGGGTTAGGGTGAGGGTTAGAGTGAGGGTAAGGGTTAGAGTAAGGGTTAGGGTGAGTTTTAGGGTTAGGATGAGGGTTATTGTTAGGGTTAGGGTTATGGCTAGGTTTAGGATTAGGGTGAGGGTTAGGGTTAGGGTGAGGGTGAGGGTTAGGCTGAAGGTTAGGTTTGGGGTTAGGGTGAGGGTTATGGTTAGTGTGTGGGTTAGTGTTAGGGTAAGGGTGAGGTAAGGTTTAGGGTGAGGGTTCGATTGAGGGTTAGGGTGACGGTGAGGGTTAGGATGAGGGTGAGGGTTAGGGCTAGGTTTAGGGTGAGGGTAAGTTTTATTGTTAGGGTTAGGGTTAGTTTTAGGCTGAGAGTTCGGATTTGGGTTAGGGTGAGGGTTAAGATGAGGGTTACGGTTAGGCTTAGAGTTAAGGTTAGAACTAGTGTGAGGATTAGGGGTAGGTTTAGGGTTAGGCTTAGGGTGAGGGTAAGGTATAGGGTGAGGTGTAGGGTGAGGTTGAGTGTTAGGATTAGGGTTAGTGTTACAGTTAGGGTGAGGGTCAGGGTGAGGGCTAGGGTTAGGTTACGGGGTAGGGTTAGGTTTAGGGTGAGAGTTAGGGTTAGTTTGAGTGTGAGGTTTAGGGTTAGGTTTAGGGTGAGGGTAAGGGTTAGAGTGAGGTTTTGTGTTTGTGTGAGCATTAGGGTTAGGGTTAGGGTTAGGATGAGGTTTAGGGTTATTGTTAGGATTAGAGTTAGGTTGAGGGTGAAGATGAGGGTAAGGTTGAGGGTTTGATTTAGGGTTAGGTTTAGGGTGAGGGTCAGGGTGACAGTTAGGGTTAGGTTCAGTTTTAGGGTTGGTTTTAGGCTGAGGGTGAGGGTGAGGGTTAGGGTTAGTGTGATGTTTAGCATGAGGGTGATGGTTAGGGTGAGAGTGAGGGTTCGGGTGATGGTGAATGTTAGGTTGATGGTGAGGGTTAGGGTTAGGGTGAGAGTTAGGGTTATGGTTAGGTTTAGAGTTATGGTGAGAGTAAGGGTTAGGGTGAGGGTTAGGGTGAGGGTGAGGTTTAAGGTTAGGGTTAGGGTTAGGTTGAGGGAGAAGTTTAGGGTTAGGGTTAGGTTTAGAGTTAGGGTGAGGTTGAGGGTGAGGGCTAGGGTTAGGATTTAGGGATAGGGTTAGGCTGAGGGTGAGGGTGAAGGTGAGGGGGAGGGTTACAGTTAGATTTAGGGTGAGGTTTAGCTTTAGGGTTAGTGTTAGGGTGAGGGATAGGGTGAGGGTTATTGGTAGGGTTAGGGTTAGGGTTAGGGTTAGTGTGAGGATTAGGGTTAGGGTTACGGTTAAGCTTAGGGTGAGGGTAAGTGTTATGGTGAGGTTTAGGGTGAGGGTTAGATAATCGTTTTGGTTAGGGTGAAGGTGACAGTTAGGGTGAGATTTAGGTTTAGTGTTAGGGTTAGGGATAGGGTGAAGACTAGGGATAGGGTGAGTGTTAGAGTTAGGGTGAAGTTTTGGGATAGGGTTAAGGTTAGGGTAAGGGTGAGGGTGAGGGTGAGGATTAGGGTTAGTGTTAGAGTTAGGGTGAGGGTGAGGGTGAGTTCTAGGATTAGAATTAGGGTTAGGATTAGGGTTAGGCTGAGGGTGCGGCTGAGGGTGAGGCTTGGGGTTAGGGTGAGGGTTAGGTTTAGGTTTAGGGTGTGGGTTATGGTTTGGGTTAGTGTTAGGGTTAGGGTTAGGCTTAAGGTGAGGGTTATAGTTAGGGTTAGGTTAGGATGAGGGCAAGGGTTAGGGTGAGGGTTAGCGTGAGGGTTAGCATAACTGTTAGGGTTAGAGTGAGGGTGAGGTTTAGGCTTAGGATTAGTGTGAGGAGTACTGTGAGGGTGAGAGTTAGGGTTAGGGTTAGGGTGAGGGTTAGGGATACGTTGAGGATTAGGGTTAGGGTGAGGGTTAAGGTGCCGGGTAAGGTTAGGGTTAGGGTGAGAGTTAGGGTTTTTGTGAGTGTTACGGTTAGGGTTAGGTTTAGGGTGAGGGTAGGGCTTAGGCTGAGGGTTAGGGTTTGTGTGAGCATTAGGGTTAGGGTTAGGGTGAGGAAAATGGTTAGGGTGAGGCCTAGGGTTATTGTTAGGGTTATTGTTAGGTTGAGTGTGAGGGTGAGGGTAAGGTTGAGTGTTTTAGTGTTAGGTTTAGGGTGAGGGTGAGGGTGACGGTTAGGGTTAGGTTTAGTTTTAGGTTTAGGTTTAGGCTGAGGGTGTGGGTGAGGGTTAGGGTTAGGGTTAGGTTTAGAGTTTGGGTGAGGTTGAGGGTGAGGTCTAGGGTTAGGATTCGGTTTAGGGTTAGGGTTAGGTTGAGTGTGAGGGTGAGTGTGAAGGGGAGGGTTACAGTTAGATTTAGGGTGAGGTTTAGCTTTAGGGTTAGTGTTAGGGTGATGGTCAGGGTTAGGGTGATGGGTAGGGTTAGGGTTAGGTTTAGGGTTAGTGTGAGGATTAGGGTTAGGGTTACGGTTAGGGTTAGGGTGAGGGTAAGGGTTAGGGTGAGGGTTAGTTTAGCATTTTTGTTAGGGTGAGGGTGAGAGTTAAGGTGAGGTTTAGGTTTAGTGTTAGCGTTAGGGAGAGGGTGAAGGATAGGGATAGGGTGAGTGTTAGAGTTAGGGTGACGTTTTGGGACAGGGTTAAGGTTAGGGTAAGGGTGAGGGTGAGGGTTAGGTTTAGCGTTAGTGTTAGAGTTAGGGTGAGGGTGAGGGTGAGTGCTAGGATTAGAATTAGGGTTAGGATTAGGGTTAGGCTGAGGGTGCGGCTGAGGGTGAGGCTTAGGGTTAGGGTTAGGGGTAGGTTTAGGTTTAGGGTGAGAGTTATGGTTTGGGTTAGTGTTAGGGTTAGGGTTAGGGTAGGGTGAGGGTTATAATTAGGGTTAGGTTAGGATGAGGGCAAGGGTTAGGGTGAGGGTTAGGGTGATGGTTAGCATAACTGTTAGGGTTAGGGTGAGGGTGAGGTTTAGGTTTAGGATTAGGGTGAAGACTACTGTGAGGGTGAGAGTTAGGTTTAGGGTTAGGGTTAGGGTTAGGGATACGGTGAGGATTAGGGTTGGGTTAGGGTTAGGGTGAGGGTTAGGGTTAGTGTGAGGGTTACGGTTAGGGTTAGGTTTAGGGTGAGGGTAAGGCTTAGATTTTGGGTTAGTGTTTGTGTGAGCATTAGGATTAGGGTAAGGGTTAGGGTGAGGAAAAGGGTTAGGGTGAGGGTTAGGGTTATTGTTAGCTTTCTTGTTAGGTTGAGTGTGAGGGTGAGGGTAAGGGTGAGGGTTTGTTTTAGTGTTAGGTTTAGGGTGAGGGTGAGTGTGACGGTTAGAGTTAGGTTTAGTTTTAGGTTTAGGTTTAGGTTTAGGCTGAGGGTGAGGGTGAGGGTGAGGGTGAGGGTTAGCGTTAGTGTGATGTTTAGGGTGAGGGTGAAGTTTAGGTTGAGAGTGAGTGTTTGGGTGAAGGTGAGGGTTAGGTTGATGGTGAGGTTTAGGGTTAGGGTTAATGTTAGAGTTAGGGTGAGGGTGAGGGTGAGGGCTAGGTTTAGGATTAGGGTAAGGGTTAGGGTTAGGCTGAGGGTGCGGCTGAGTGTAAGGGTTAGGGTGAGGGTGAGGGGTAGGGTTAGGGTTAGAGTGAGGGTTACGGTTTGGGTTAGGGTTAGGGTTAGGTTTAGGGTTAGGGTGAGGTTATGGTTAGGGTTAGGGTTAGGATGAGGATAAAGGTTAGGGTGAGGGTTAGGGTGATGGTTAGCATAACTGTTAGGGTTAAGGTGAGGGTTAGGGTTAGGAATAGTATGAGGGCTACTGTGAGGGTTAGATTTAGGGTTAGGTTTAGGGTGAGGGTTAGGGAGAGCATGAGGGTTAGGGTTAGGGTGAGGGCTTGGGTTAGGGTGCGGGATAGGGTTAGGTTTAGGGTGAGAGTTAGGGTTAGTGTGAGGGTTAGGGTTAGGTTTAGGTTTAGGGTGAGGGTAAGGCTTAGGGTGAGGGTAAGGGTTTGTGTGAGCATTGGGGTTAGGGTTAGGGTTAGGGTGAGGGAAAGGGTTAGGGTGAGGTTTAGGGTTATTGTTAAGGTTAGTGTTAGGGTGAGTGTGAGGGAGAGGGTAAGGGTGAGGGCTTGTTTTAGTGTTAGGTTTAGGGTGAGGGTGACGGTTAGGGTTAGGTTTAGTTTTAGGCTGAGGGTGAGGGTGATGGTGACGGTTAGCGTTAGTGTGGTGTTTAGGGTGAGGGTGAGGTTTAGAGTGAGAGTGAGGGTTTGGGTGACGGTGAGGGTTAGGTTGATGGTGAGGGTTAGGGTTAGGGTTATGGTTAGGGTTAGGGTTATGGTGAGAGTAAGGGTTAGGGTGAGGGTTAAGGTGAGGGTGAGGCTTACCGTTAGCGTTAGTGTGAGGTTTAGGGTTAGGGTGAGTGTTAGGGTTAGGTTTAGGTTGAGGGTGAGGGTTAGGGTTAGGTTTAGGTTGAGGGTGAGGGTTAGGGTTAGGTTTAGGGTTAGAGTTAGGTTAAGGGTGACGGTGAGGGCAAGGGTAAGGATTAGGTTAAGGGTTAGGGTTAGTCTGAGGGTGAGAGTGAGAGTGAGTGTTACAGTTAGATTTAGGGTGAGGTTTAGGGTTAGGGTTACGGTAATGGTGAGGGTTAGGGTGAGGTTTATGAGTAGGGTTAGGGTTAGGGTTATTGTGAGGATTAGCGTTAGGGTTAGGGTGAGGGTTAGGGTTAGGTTGAGGTTCTGGGATAGGGATAGGGTTAGGGTGAGGATGAGTTTGAGGGTTTAGGGTTAGGCTGAGGATGAGGTTAAGTGTGAGGATGAGGGTTAGGGTTAGGATGAGGGTTAGGGTTAGGTTTAGGGTGAGGGTGAGGGTTAGGTTTAGGCTTATGATTAGGATGAGAGATAGGCTGAAGGATCTAGTTAGGGTTAGGGTGAGGGTTAGGGTTAGTGTGAGGGTTAGAGTTAGCGTTAGGTTTAGGTTGAGGGTAAGTGTTAGGGTGAGGTTAGGGTGAGGGTTAGGGTGACGGTGAGGATTAGGGTGAGGTTGAGGGTTGGGTTAGTGCTAGGATGAAGGCTAGGGTAAGGGTGATAATTAGGGTTAGGGTTATGGTAAGGGTTAGGGTGAGGGTGAGTGTTAGGTTTAAGATAAGGGTAAGTGTTAGCTTTACGATTAGTGTGAGGATAAGGGTTAGGGTACAGGTGAGGTTTAGGTTGAGGGTGAGGGTTAGGGTTAGGGTTAGGGTTAGGGTGAGGCTGACGGTTAGGGTTAGGGTTGGAGTTAGGCTTAGTGTTAGGTGAGGGTTAGGGTTAGGGTGAGGTTTAGGGTTAGGGTTAGGGTGAGGTTTAGGTTAGTGTGAGGGTTAGAGTTAGTGTTAGGTTTAGGGATAGGTTGAGGGTAAGGGTTAGGTTGAGGGGGAGGGGGAGGATGAGGGTTAGAGTTAGGGTTAGGATTAGGTTGAGGGTTAGAGTGAGGGTTAGGGTTAGGTTTAGTGTCAGGATGAGGATTAGGTGAGGAGTAGGTGTAGGGTTAGGGTTTAGGTGAGGGTTAGGGTGAGAGTAAGGGCTAGGGTGAGTCTTAGAGTTTGGATTAGGGTTAGGGTTAGGGTTAGGGTTAGGGTTAGGGTGAGTGTAAGGATTAGGGTTAGGCTTAGGGTTAGGGTTAGGGTTAGGTTTAGGGTGATGTTTAGTGTGACAGTGAGGGTAAGGGTGAAGGTGAGGGTTAGGGTGAGGTTGAGGGTTAGGGTGAGGGTGAGGGTTAGGGTGTGGATGAGGGTTAGGGTTAGGGTGAGGGTTTGGATGAAGTTTACGGTTCCGGTTAGGTTTAGGGTGAGGTTTAGGTTGGGGTTTAATGTTAGGGTTAGTGTTAAGATTAGGGTTAGGGTTAGGTTTAGGGTTAGGTTGAGGGTAAGATTTAGGGTGAGTTTTAGTTTGAGGGCGAAGGTTAGCGCTAGCGTTAGGGTTATTGTGAGGGTTAGGTTTAGATTTAGGTTTAAGTTAAGGGTTAAGTTTAGAGTTAGGGTTAGACTGAGGGTGAGGGTGAGTGTGAGGGTTATCGTGAGGGTGAGGGTTAGGTTTAGGGTTCAGGTGAGGGTTAGGGTGACAGTTATGTTTAGGGTGAGGGTTTGGGTTAGGGTGTGGGTGAGGCTTAGGTGTAGGGTGAGGGTTAGGGTGACGGTAAGTGTTAGAGTGAGGGTGAGGTTTAAAGTGAGGTTTAGTTTTAGTGTAAGTGTTAGGGTTAGGTTTAGGGTTAGGGTGAGGTTTAGGGTGTGGGAGAGGGTTAAGTTTATGGTTAGGGTGACGGTAAGAGTCAGGGTTAGTGTTAGTGTGAGGGTTAGGGTGAGGTTGAGGGTTACAGTTAGGGTTAGGGTTAGGGTGAGGTTGAGATTGAGGGTTAGGTTTAGGATTAGGGTTAAGTTTAGGGTTAGGCTGAGGTGAGCGTGAGGGTGAGGGTTAGGGTGAGGGTTAGGTTTAGGGTGAGGTTTAGGGATAGGGTTAGGTTTAAGGTAATATTTAGTGTGAGGGTGAGGGTGAGGGTGAGGGTTAGGGTGTGGGTGAGGGTTAGGTTTACGGTGAGGTTTGGAGTGACTGTGAGGGTTAGGTTGACAGTTAGTGTTAGGGTTAGGGTCAGGGTGAGGGTAGGGTGAGGGTTTGGGTTAGGGATAGGGTTAGGGTGAGGGTTAGGGGTAGGGTGAAGGTTAGGTTTAGGGTTAGGATTAGGGTTAAGGTGAGGGTTAGGGTGAGGGTTAGGGTTAGGGTTATTGTGAGTGTAAGGGTAAGGGTTAGGGTGAGGGTTAGGGTGAGGGTGAGACTTAGGGTTAGCATTAGGCTTAGGGTGAGGGTTAGGGTTAGGGTTAGGGTTAGGTTTAGGATGAGGGTGAGTGTTAGGCTTAGGGATAGAGTTAGTGTGAGGGTTAGGGTTAGGGTGAGAGTTAGGGTGAGGCTTATATTTAGGGTTAGGATTAGAGTGAGTGTTAGGGTGAGGGTGAGGGTTAGAGTTAGGTTGACGGATAGGGTTAGGGTGAAGGTTAGGGTTAGGATTAGGGTTAGGGTGAGGTCTAGGGTGAGGGTGGGGGTTAGGGATAGTGTGAGGGTTAGGGTGAGGGTTAGGGTGACGGGTAGGGTTAGGGTTAGGTTGAGGGTTAGGTTTAGGGTGAGGGTTAGGGTCAAGGTTAGTGTTAGGGTTAGGCTGAGTGTAAGGGTTACGGTGAGGTTTATGGTGTGAGTGAAGTGTAGGGTTAACGTGAGCATTAGGGTGAGGGTTAAGGTGAGGGTTAGGGTTACGGTTAGAGTTAGGTTTAGGGTGAGGTTTAGAGTTAGGATTAAGTTTAGGGTTACCGTTATTGTTACCGTCAGGGTTATTGTTAGGGTTAGGGTTAGGGTGAGGGTGAGTGATGATTAGGGTTAGGGCTAGGCTTAGAGTGAGGGTGAGGGTGAGGGTTAGGTTTAGGGTTAGGGTGAGGATTAGGGTTATGTTAGAATGAGCGTTAGGCTGAGGGTTAGAGTTAGGGTTAGGTTGAGGGTTCGGGTTAGTGTGAGGCTTAGCGTTAGGGTTAGGGTTAGGGTGAGAGTAAGGTTTAGGGTGAGGGTTAGGTTGAGTGTTAGGTTTAGGGTTAGGATTAGGGTTAAGGTTATGGTTAAGCTGAGGTGAGCGGGAGGGGGAGGGTGAGGGTGAGGGTTAGGGTTAGGGTTAGGGTTAGGTTGAGGGCTAGGGTGTTGGTTTGGGTGAGGTTGAGGGGCAGGGTGAGAGTTTCGGTTAGGTAAGGGTTTAGTTAGAGTTAGGTTGAGGATTAGGTTGAGGGTGAGGTTTAGGGTGCGTGTTAGGTTTAGGGTGAGGTTTAGGGTTAGGTTTAGGATTAAGGTAATATTTAGGGTGAGCGTGAGGTTTAGGGTGAGTGTGAGGGTTAGGTTTAGGGTTATAGTGAGGGTAAGGATAAGGGTTAGGGTGAAGGTTAGGGTGAGGGTGAGACTTAGGGTTAGCACTAGAGTTAGGGTGAGGGTTAGGGTTAGTGTTAGGGTTAGGGTTAGGTTTAGGATGAGGGTGAGTGTTAGGGTTAGGGATAGAGTTAGTGTGAGGGTTAGGGTGAGAGTTAGGGTGAGGCTTATGTTTAGGGTTAGGGATAGGGTGGGTTTTAGGGTGACGGTGAGGGTTAGAGTTAGGTTCAGGGATAGGTTTAGGTTGAGGGTTAGGGTTAGGATTAGGGTTAGGGTGAGGTCTAGGGTGAGGGTGGGTGTTAGGGCTAGTGTGAGGGTTAGGGTGAGGGTTAGTGTGACAGGTAGGGTTAGGGTTAAGGTGAGGGTTAGGTTTAGGGTGAGGATGAGGGTTACGGTTAGGGTTAGGGTTAGGCCGAGAGTAAGGGTTAGGGTGAGGATTATAGTGAGAGTGGGGTTTAGGGTTAGCGTGAGTGTGAGGGTTAGCGTAAGTGTTAGGGTGAGGGTTAAGATGAGGGGTAGGGTTAGGGTTAGGGTTAGGGTGAGGGTGAGGTTTAGGGTTAGGGTGAGGGTTTCGATTATGGTTAGGGTTGGGGTGAGGTTTAGAGTTAGGATTAGTATTAGGGTTAGCCTTATTGTTATCTTCAGGATTATTTTTAGGGTTAGGGTTAAGGTGAAGGTGAGAGTGAGGATTAGGGTTATGGCTAGGTTTAGAGTGAGGGTGAGAGTGAGGGTTAGGGTTAGTGTTAGGATGAGGGTTAGCCTGAGGGTTAGAGTTAGGGTTAGGTTGAGTGTTAGGGTTAGTGTGAGGGTTAGCGCTAGGGTTAGGGTTAGGGTGAGAGTAATGGTTAAGGTGAGGGTTAGGGTGAGGATTAGGGTTAGGGTTAGGGTTAGGTTTAGGGTGAGGGTTAGCTTTACGGTTAGGGTTACGGTAAGGGTGAGGTTTAGAGTTAGGATTAGGGTTAGGGTTAGTGTAGTTGTTAGCGTCAAGGTTATTGTTAGGGTTAGGGTTAGGTTGAGGGTGAGGGTGAGGATTAGGGTTAGGGCTAGGTTTAGAGTAAGGGTGAGTGTGAGGGTGAGGGTTAAGTTTAGGGTGAGGGTTATGGTTAGTGTTAGGATGAGGGTTAGGCTGAGGGGTAGAGTTAGGATTAGGCTGAGGGTTAGGGTTAGTGTGAGGGTTAGCATTAGGCTTAGGGTTAGGGTGAGAGTAATGCTTAGGGTGAGGGTCAGGGTGAGGTTTAGGGTGAGGGTGAGGGTTAGGGTGAGGGTTAGGGTGTGGGTGAGAGTTAGGGTTAGGGTTAGAGTTAGTGTGAGGGTTAGGGTGAGGGTTAGATTTAGGGTGAGTGTTAGGTTGAGACTTAGGTTTAGGGTTAAGGTTAGGGTGAGGGTTAGAGTGCGGGTGAGGGTTAGAGTTAGGGTGAGGGTTAGCGTTAGGTTGAGGGTTAGTGTTAGGATTAGTGTTAGGGTGAGGTCTAGAGTGAGGGTGAGGGTTGGGGATAGGGTGAGGGTTAGGGTGAGGGTTAAGGTGACGGTTAGGGTTTGGGTTAGGGTTAGGGTGAGGGTGAGTGTTAGGGTTAGGGTTAGGGTGAGGGTTAGATTTAGGGTTAGGGTTAGGTTTTTCGTTAGGTTTATTGTTAACGTTAGGGTTAGATTTAGGGTGAGGGTGAGGGTGAGGTTTAGGGTTAGGTTTAGGATTAGGGTGAGGGTGAGTGTGAGGGTAAGGGTTAGGGTTAGTTGGAGGGTTATGGTTAGGTTTAGTGTTAAGAGGAGGGTTAGGCTGAGCGGTAGAGTTAGGGTTAGGGTGAGGGTTAGGGTTAGTGTGAGGGTTAGCGTTAGGGTTATGGTATTGTCAGGGTGAGGGTGAGGGTGAGGGTGAGGGTTAGGGTTAGGGTTAGGGTTAGCAAGGGGGGTGAGGGTAAGGGTTAGGGTTAGGGTGAGGGTGAGGGTGAGGGGTAGGGTTAGGATTAGGGTGAGGGTTAGGGTTTGTGTGAGGGTTATGGTTAGCGTGAGGAAAAGTGTTAGGTTGAGGTTTAGGGTGAGGATTAGTATGAGGGTGAGGGTTAGAGTTAGACTTAGCTTAAGGGTTAGTTTTAGAGTTAGGATTAGGGTTAGGGTGAGGGTTAGGCTTAGGGTTAAGGTTAGAGTTAGGTTGAGGGGGAGGGGGAGCGCTACGCTTAGGATTAAGGTTAGGGTTAGGGTTAGGCTGAGGGTGAGGGTGAGGGTGAGGGTAAGGTTTGAATTAGGGTTAGGTTTAGGGTGATTTTTAGATTGAGGTTGAGGGTTAGGATGAGGGTTCGGATGAGGGTGAGGGTTAGGGTGTGGGAGAGGGTTTGGGTTAGGGTGAGGGTTAGGGTGCTGTTGAGGGTAAGGTTTAGGTTTAGGGTATGCGTTAGAATGAGGATTATGGTTAGGGTTAGGGTTAGGCTGAGGGTTAGGGATAGGGTTAGGTTTAGGGTTAGGGTCAGGGTTACTGTGAGCATTAGGGTTAAGGTTAGGGTTAGGGTTAAGGTGAGGGTAAGGGTTGGGGTGAGGTTTAGTGTGAGGTTTAGGGTTAGTGATAGGGTTAGCGTGAGTGTTAGAGTGAGGATTAGGGTTATTGTTAGGGTTAGCGTGAGGGTAAAGGTAAGGGTTACGGTTAGGGTGAGGGTTAGGGTAAAGTTGAGGTTTAGGGATATGGTTAGGGTTAGGGTGAGGGTTAGGATTAGGTTTAGGGTGAGTGTTAGGCTGAGCATGAGGGTGAGGGTTAGGTTTAGGATTAGGGTTAGGGTTAGGGTTAGGCTTAGGTTGAGGGTAAGGGTTAGGGTTATGCTGAGTTTGAGGGTAAGGGTGAGGGTGAGGGTTAGGTTTAAGGTGAGGGTGAGGGTTAGTGTTAGGGTTAGGGATAGGGTTAGGGTGAGGGTTAAGTATAGGGTTAGTGTTAGGATGAGGGTTAGGCTGAGGGGTAGGGATAGGGTTAAGGTGAGGTTAGGGTTAGTGTGAGGGTTAGGGTGAGGGTGAGGGTTAGGTTTAGTGTTAGGGTGAGGGTGAGGTTGAGGGTGAGCGTGGGGATGAGGGGTAGGGTTAGGGTTAGGGTTAGGTTTAGGTTTAGTGTAAGTGTTAGGGTTAGGGTTCGGGTTAGGGGGAGGGTAAGGTTTAAGGTGAGGGTTAGGGTGACAGTGAGGGTTAGGGTGCCAGTGAGGGTAAGGTTTAGGGTTAGGTTTAGCGTTAGAGTGAGTCTTATGTTTAGAGTTAGGGTTAGGCTTAGGGTTAGGGTAAGGGTTAGGTTTAGGGTTAGGGAGAGGGTTAGAGTGAGTGTTAGGGTTAGGGTTAGGGTTAGTGTGAGGGTGAGGGTGAGGGTGAGGGCTAGGGTTAGGGTTAGGGTTAGGGTGAGGTTTAGTTTTAGTGTAAATGTTAGGGTTAGTTTTAGGATTAGGGTGGGGTTTAGGGTGTGGGAGAGTGTAAAGTTTACGGTTAGGGTGACGATAAGTGTGAGGGTTAGTGTTAGGGTGGTGAGGGTGAGGTTGAGGGTTGCGGTTAGGGTTAGGGTGAGGGTGAGGGTGATGATTAGGGTTAGGATTAGGATTAAGGTTAGGGTTAGGCTGAGGTGAGGGTGAGGGTGAGCCTGAGGGTGAGGGTTAGGGTTAGGGTTAGGGTTAGGGTGAGTGCTAACGTGTGCGTTTGGGTGAGGGTGAGGGTGAGGGTTTCGGTTAGGTAAGGGTTTAGGTAGAGCTAGGGTGAGGATTAGGTTGAGGGTGAGGGTTAGGGTGCGAGTTAGGGTTATGCTAAGGTTTAGGTTTAAGTTTAGGTTTAGGGTGATATTTAGGGTGAGGGTGAGGGTTAGTGTTAAGGTGAGGTTAGCTTGAGGGGGAAGGTGAGGCGTACGGTTGGGTTCGGGTTAGCGTGAGGATGAGGGTGAGGGTTAGGCATAGGATTAGGGTTAGGGTTAGGGTTAGGCTGAGGTGAGGGGGAGGGGGAGTGGGAGGGTGAGGGTTATGTTTAGGGTTAGGGTTAGGGTGAGGGCTAGCGTGTGGGTTTGGGTGAGGGTGAGTGTGAGGGTGAGGGTTTCAGTTAGGTAAGGGTTTAGTTAGAGTTAGAGTGAGGATTAGGTTGAGGGTGAGGGTAAGGGTGTGGGTTAGGTTTAGGGTGAGGTTTAGGGTTAGAGTTATTTTTAGGGTGATGTTTAGGTGAGGGTTAGGTTGAGGGTGAAGGTCCGGGTGAGGTTGAGGGTTAGGATGTGGGTGAGGGTTAGGTTTAGGGTGAGGTTTAGTTTGACTGTGAGGATTAGGGTGAGGGTTAGGGTTAGGTTGAGGGTAGGGTGAGGGTTAGGGTTAGTGTTAGGGTGTGGGTGAGGGTTAGGGGTAGGGAAGGTTAGGTTTAGGGTTAGGATTAGGGTTAAGGTGAGTATTAGTGTGACGGTTAGGGTTAGGGTTAGTCTGAGGGTAAGGGTAAGGGTTAGGGTGAGGTTTAGGGTGAGGGTGAGACTTAGGGTTAACATTAGGGTTAGGGTGAGGGTTAGGGAAAGGGTTAGGGTTAGGGTTAGGATGAGGGTGAGTGTTACATTTAGGGTTAGAGTTAGTGTGAGGTTTAGGGTGAGGGTTAGTGTTAGTTTGAGAGGTTGAGGCTTATGGTCAGGTTTAGGGTAAGGGTGAGGGTTAGGGTGAGGCTGAGGGTTAGTGTTAGGGTGAGGATTGGGGTTAGTGATAGGGTGAGAGTTAGGGTTAGGGTGATGTTTATTGTGATGGTGAGTGTTAGGGTGAGGATGAGGGTTCGGGTGAGGGTGAGGGTTAACGTTAGGTTTAGGGTTAGTGTGAGGTTTAGGTTTAGGGGTAGGGTTAGGGTTAGTGTTAGGGTTAGGGTAAGGGTTAGGGAGAGGGGTAGGGGTAGGATTAGGGTAAGGTTTAGGGTGAGTGTGAGAGTTGGGGTGAGGGTGAGGGTGAGGGTTAGGGTTAGGGTTAGGGTTAGGGTTAGGGTTAGAGTTAGGGTTAGGGTTAGGGTTAGGGTTAGGGTTAGGGTGAGTTTGAGTGCTAGGGTGAGCGTTAGGGTTAGGTTTGGGTTACTGTGAGGGTAAGAGTGAGGCTTACGGTTAGGTTGAGGGTTAGTTTTAGGGTGAGGGTTAGGGTTAGTGTTAGGGTGAGAGTTAGGTTTAAGGTGATGTTTATTGTGAGAGTGAGTGTTATGGTGAGTGTGAATGTTCGGGTGAGGGTGAGTGTTAGGTTGAGGGTGAGGGTTAGGTTTAGGGTTAGGGTTAGGGTGAGGGTTAGGCTTAGGGTTTGGGTTAGGGTGAGATTTTGGATGAGGTGTCGGGATAGGGTTAGGGTGAGGTTTAGGGTTAGTGTGAGGATAAATGTTAGGATGAAGGTTAGGGTGAGGGTGAGAGTTAGGGTTAGCGTTAGGGTTAGGGTGAGGGTTAGGTTTAGGGTGAGGTTTAGGGTTAGGGTTAGGGTGAGGTTAGGTTTACAGTTAAGGGGTGAGGTTGTTGATTAGTGTGAGGGTGAGTGTGAGAGTATGGGTTAGGGTGAGGGTGCGGTTGAGGGTGAGGTTGAGGGTGAGGGTTAGGGTTAGGGTTAGGGTGAGGTGAGGGTTAGGGTTAGCATTAGGCTTAGGGTTAGTGTTAGGCTGAGGGTGAGGGTGAAAGTGAGGGTGAGGGTTAGGGTTATGTTTAGGGTGAGGGTTAGTGTTAGTGTGAGGGTTAGTGTGATGGTGAGGGTCAGGTGAGGGTGAGGGTTAGAATGAGGGTGAGGGTTGGGGTTAGGATTAGGTTTAGGGTGACTTTTAGGGTTAGGGTTAGGGTTAGAGTTAGGGTTATTGTTAGGGTTGCAGTTATGGTTAGGGTGAGGATGAGGGCGAGGGTTAGCGTTAGGATTATGGTTAGGGTTAGGATGAGGGTGGGGTTGAGTGTTAGGGTTAGGGTTAGGGTAAGGCTGAGGGGGAAGGGTAGGTTGAGGGTTAGGGTTAGGTTTAGGGTTAGGGTTAGGGTTAGGGTGATGTTTAGGGTGAGGTTGAGGTTTAGGGTGAGGGTGAGGGTTAGGGTGAGGGTGAGGGTGAGGGAGAGGGTTAGGGTTAGGTTTAGGGTTAGTGTGAGGATCAGGGTGAGGGTTTGGATTAGGAATAGCGTTAGGGTTAGGGTTAGGCTGAGGTTGAGGGTAAGAGTGAGGTTGAAGTTTAGGCTTAGAGTTAGGGTTAGTGTTTCGGTGAGGTTTATGGTTAGTGTATGGTTTATGGTTGTGGTTAGTGTTAGGGTTAGGGTGAGGATAAGTGTTATGGTGAGGGTTAGGGTGAGTGTGAGGTTTAGGGTTAGTGTGAAGGTTAGGGTTTGGGTGATGTTTAGGGTGAGGGTTAGGGTGAGGATGAGCTTTTGGGTGAGGGTGAGGCTGAGGGTGAATGTGAGGGTTAGGGTGTGGGTGAGGATTACGGTTAGGATGAGGGTTAGCGTTAGGTTTAGGTTAAGTGTGAGGGTGAGGGTTACAGGTAGGGTTATGGTTATGGTTAGAGGTAGGGTTAGGGCGAGGGTTAGGGAGAGGGGTAGGGGTAGGGTTAGGGTGAGGTTTAGGGTGAGTGTGAGGGTTAGGGTTAGTGTGACTGTGAGGGTTAGGGTTAGTGTTAGTGTTAGGCTGAGTTTGAAGGTGAGGGCTGGTTTAGGATTAGGGTTAGGTTTAGGGTTAAGGTGAGTGATAGGGTGAGGGTTAGGGTTAAGGTTGGGTTAGAGTGAGGGTCAGGGTGAGGGTTACGGTTAGGTTGAGGATTAGTTTTAGGGTGAGTGTTAGGGTTAGTGTTAGGGTGAGAGTTAGGGTTAGTGTGATGTTTATTGTGAGGGTGAGGGTGAGGGTGAGGGTGGGGTTGAGGGTTAGGGTTAGGGTTAGGGTTATGGTGAGGGTGAGGGTGAGGGTTAGGATTAGGAGTAGGGTTAGGGTAAGGGTTAGGCTGAGGTTGAGGGTCAGGTTGAGGTTGAAGTTTAGGGTTAGGGTTAGGGTTAGGGTTAGTGTGAGGGTTACGGTTAGTCTGAGGGTTATGGTTAGGGTTATGGTTAGGATTAAGGTGAGGGTAAGTGTTACGGTGAGGGTTAGGGTGAGGGTAAGGTTTAGGGTTAAGGTTAGGGTGAGGGTGAGGGTTAGGGTTTGGGTGATGTTTAGGGCGAGGGTGAGTTTTGGTTAGGATGAGGGTTCAGGTGAGGGTGAGGGTTCGGATGAGGGTGAGGTTTAGGGTGTGGGTGAGGATTAGGGTTAGGGTGAGGGTTAGCTTTAGGTTTAGGGTTAGTGTGAGGGTGAGGGTTAGGGGAAGTGTTAGGGATAGATTGAGGGTTAGGCTGAGGGTTAGGATTGTGGTGAGGGTAAGGGTTAGGGTGAGGGTTAGGGTGAGGGTTAGGGTTAGGATTAGGGTGAAGGCTAGGGTGAGGGTGAGGGTTAGGTTGAGGGTGAGGGTGAGGGTGAGGGTTTCGGTTAGGTAAGGGTTAGGGTTAGGGTTAGGATGAGGTTTAGGGGAGTGTGAGGGTTAGGTTGAGGGTTAGGGTTAGGGTGAGCGTTAGGGTTAGGGTTAGGGTGAGGGTAACCTTAGGGTGAATTTTAGTATGAGGGTGAGGGTTACATTTACGGTTAACCTTCGGGAAAGGATTAAGGTTAGCGTTAGTTTTAGGGTGAGGGTTACAGTGATGGGTAGGGTTAGCATTACGGTTAGGGTGAGGGTTAGGGTAAGGGTGAGGGTTAGGGTTAGGGTGAGGGTAAGTTTTAGGGTGATGTTTAGGGTGAGGTTGAGGGTTAGTGTGAGGGTGAAGGTGAGGGTGAGTGTGAGGGTTAGGGCTAGGGGCGGGTGAGGGTGAGGTTGAGGGTGATTGTTAGGGTGAGGGTTAGGGTGAGGGTGAGGGTTAGGGTTAGGATTAGGGTTAGGGTTAGGGTTAGGCTGAAATTGAGGGAGAAAGTGAGGGTGAGGGTTAGGGTTAGTATTAGGTGAGGGTTAGGGTTAGTGTGAGGGTAATTGTGATTGTGTGGGTCAGGATGAGATTGAGAGTTAGAATGAGCGTGAGGATGAGGGTGAGGGTTAGGGTTAGGATTAGGGTTAGGGTGAGTTTTAGGGTTAGGGTTAGGATTAGGGTTAGGGTTTTTGTTAGGGTTAGGGATAGGGTGAGGATGAGGGTGAGGGTTAGCATTAGGGTTAGGATTAGTGTTAGGATGAGGGTGGGGTTGAGGGTTAGGGTTAGGATTAGGGTTAGAGTTAGGGTAAGGCTGAGGGGGAAAGAGAGCTGCAGGGTGAGGGTTAGGGTTACGGTTAGGGTGAGGGCTAGGTTCCGGGTGAGGGTGAGGGTGAGGGTGAGGATAAGGTTTTCAGTTATGTAAGGGTTAGTTTTAGGTTGAGAGTGAGGGTGAGGGTTAGTGTTAGGATGAGGGTTATGGTTCGCTTGAGGGTGAGGTTGAGGGTGAGGGTTAGGGTTAGGGTTAATGTGAGGGTTACGGTTATGGTGAGGGTTAGGGTTAGGGTATGGATTAGGATGAGGTTAAGGGTTAGGGTGAGGGTTAGGGTTAGGGTGATGTTTAGTGTGAGGGTTAGGGTGAGTGTGAGTGTTCAGGTCAGAGTTAGGGTTAGGGTTAGGGACAGGGTTAGGGTCAGGGTTAGGGTGAGGGTTAGGTGAGGGTGAGGATTAGGGTTAGGGTTAGGTTTAGGGTTAGGGTGAGGGTTAGGGTTAGGTTTAGGGTTAGTGTGAGGGTTAAGGTTAGGGTTAGGTTTAGTGTGAGGATAAGGTTTAGGGTGAGGGTTAGTGTGAGGGTGAGGTGTAGGGTTAGCGTTAGGGATAGGGTGAGCGTTATGGGGAGGTTTAGGTTTAGGGTGAGGGTTAGGGTGAAGTTTAGGGTGAGGCTTAGGGTGAGGGTGATGATTATGGTGAGGGTGAGTTTTAGGATGAGGGTGAGGGTTAGGTTAAGGGTTAGGTTTAGGGTTAGGGTTAGGGTAAGTTTGAGGGTGAGGGTGAGGGTTACGTTTAGGATTAGAGTTAGGGTGAGGGTTAGAGTGAGTGTTAGGGTGAGGATGAGTGTTCGGGTGATGGTGAGGGTTAGGATGTGGCCGAGGAATAGGGTTAGGGTGAGGATTAGGGTTAGAGTTAGGGTTAGGGTTATGGTGCGGGTAAGGGTTCGGGTGAGGTTTAGGGTGAGCGTTAGGGTGAGGGTGAGAGGTAGGGTTAGCATTAGAGTTAGGGTGAGGTTGAGGGATAGGATGAGTGTTAGGGTGAGGGTTAGGTTTAGGGTTAGGGTTTGGGTGAGGGTGAGGGTGAGGATGAGAGTTAGTTTTAGGATAAGGGTGAGGGTTAGGGTTAGGCTGAGGGTTAGGCTTAGTGTGATGTACATTGTGAGGGTGAGGGTTAGGGTGAGGGTGAGTGTTAGGGTGAGTGTGAGGGTTCGGATGAGAGTGAGGTTTAAGGTTTGATTGAGGGTTAGGGTTATGGTGAGTGATAGGGTGACAGGTGAGGGTTAGGGTGAGGGTGAGGGTTAGATTTTGGGTTAGTGTTATGGTGAGGTTTAGGGTTAGGGTTAGTGTGAGAGTTACGGTGAGGTATAGGGATAGGCTTAGGGTGAGGGTTAGGGTGAGGGTGAGGGTTAGGGTTATCTTTAGGGATAGGGTGAGGGTTATGGTGAGGGTGAGGGTTAGGGTGAATGTGAGGGTGAGGGTTTCAGTTAGGTAAGGCTTAGGGTTATTTTTAGGGTGAGGATTAGGTTGAAGTTGAGGGTTAGTGTGAGTGTTAAGGTTAGGGTGAGGGTTAGGGTCAGGATTTGGGTGAGTATTAGGGTTAGGGTGATGTTTAGGGTGAGGTTTAGGGTTAGGGTGAGGGTTAGGGTGAGGGTGAGGGTGAGGGTTACGGTGTGGGTGAGGGTTAGGGTTACGTTGAGCGTTAGGGTTACTGTGAGATTTAGGGTGAGGGTGAGGATTATGGTTAGGTTTTGTTTGAGGGTTAGGGTTAGGGTGAGGTTTAGGGTGAGGGTTAGGGTGAGGGGTAGGGTTAGCATTAGAGTGATGGTTACAGTTAGTGTGAGGGTTAGGGTTAGGGTTAGGGTGAGGGTGAGGTTTAGGGTGAGGTTTAGGGTGAGGTATAGTGTTAGGGTTAGGGTCAGGGTGAGGTTTAGGTTGAGGGTGAGGTTTAGGAAAGTGTGAGTGTTAGGTTGTGGGTTACGGGTACAGTGAGGGTTCGGGTTAGGGTTAGGGTGATTGTTAGCGTTAGGGTGATGTTTAGTATGAGGGTGAGGGTTACTGTTAGAGTTAGAATTATGGAAAGGTTTAGGGTTAGCGTTAGGGTTAAGGTGAGGGTTTGAGTGATGGGTACACTTAGCGTTAGGGTTAGGGTGAGGGTTAGGATTAGGGTTAGGTTTAGGGTGAGGGTTAGTTTTAGGGTGAGGGCTAGTGTAAGGATGAGTGTGAGGTTTTTGTTTAGGTAAGGTTTAGGGTCAGGTTCAGGTTGAGAATTAGGGTGAGGGTCAGTGTTAGGGTTAGAGTGAGGGTTAGGGTGAGGGTGAGGGTGAGGGTGAGGGTGAGGGTGAGAGTTAGGATGAGGGTTAGGGTTAGGGTAAATGTTAGGGTGAGGGTTAGGGGGAGGGTTAGGGTTAGGGTTAGTGTGAGGGTAAGGGTTACGGGTGATGTTTATGGTGAGGTTTAGGGTTAGGGTAAGGGTTAGGGTTCGGTTGAGGGTGAGGGCTAGGGTTAGGTTGAGTGTTAGGGTAATTGTGAGGGTTAAGGTGAGGGTGAGGTTTAGGGTTAGGTTTAGGGTGAGGGTTAGGGGTAGGCTGAGGGTTAGGGTGGGGGGTAGGCTGAGGGGTAGGTTTAGCGTTAGCGTGAGTGTTAGGGTTAGTGAGTGTTAGGGTTAGGTGTAGGTTGAGCGTAAAGGTTAGGTTGAGGGTTAGGTTGAGGGTGAGGGTGAGGGTGATGGTTTCATTTAGGTAAGGGTTAGGGTTAGGTTTAGGTTGAGGATTAGGGGAGGGGGAGGGTTAGGTTCAGGTTTAAGGTTAGGGTGAGAGTTAGGGTTAGGGTTAGGGTGAGGGTTAGCGTTAGGGTGATGTTTACTATGAGGTTGAGGGTTACAGTTAGGTTTAGCTTTAGGCAAAGTGTTAGGGTTTGGTTAAGGGTTAGGTTGAGGGTTAAGGTTAGGGGTAGGTTTAGGGTTAGGGTGAGGGTTAGGGTTAGTGTGAGGGTAAGGGTTAGGGTGAGGGTTAGTTTGAGGTTGAGGTTTAGGGTTATCGTTAGGGTGAGGGTTAGGGTTAGGGTTAGGGTTAGGGTGAGGTTTAGGGTTAGGGTGATATTTAAAGTGAGGGTGAGGGTTAGGTTGAGGGTGAGTGTGAGGGTTAGGTTGAGGGTGAGGGTTACGGTTAGGATTAGGGTTAGGTTGAGGGTGACGGTTAGGGTTAGGGTTAGGATGAGGGTAAGGGTTAGGGTGAGGGATAGGGTGAGGGTGAGGTTTAGGATTAGGCTTAGGTTTAGGGTCAGGGTGAGGGTGAGGGTTAAGGTTAGGGTTAGGGATAGGGTGAGTGTTAGTGTTAGGTTTAGGTTTAGGGTTAGGATTAGGGTTAGACTGAGGTTGAGGGTTTGGGTGAGGGTGAGGGTTAGGGTTAGGTTTAGGGGTGAGGGTTAGTGTTAGGTTTATGGTGAGGATTAAGGGTATTGTGAGGGTTAGGGTGAGGGTGAGGTTGAGGGTGAAGTTTAGGGTGAGGGTGAGGAAGAGGGTGAGGGTTTTCGTTAGGATTACTGTTAGGGTGAGTTTTAGGGTTTGGGTTATGGTTATTGTTAGGATTATTGTTAGGATGAGGGCTAGGGTGAAGGTGAGGTTTAGGGTTAGGCTTACGATGAGGGTTAGGGTTTAGGGTGAGGATTAGGGTTATGTTTAGGGTGAGGTTTTCAGTTTGCTTGATGTTTAGGTTGAGGGTGAGAGTTAGGTTGAGGTTGAGGGAGAGGGTTAGACTTAGGGTGAGGGTGAGTGTGAGGGTTAGGTTTAGGATTAGTGTTAGGTTTAGGGTTAGAGTTAGGGTGAGGGTTAGGTTTAGTGTGAGGGTTACGGTTAGGATTAGGGTGAGGGTAAGTGTTAGGTTGATGGTTAGGGTGAGAGTGAGGGTTAGGATTAGCGTGAGTGTTATTGTGATGGTTAGGGTGAGGGTTAGGGTTAGAGGTAGGTTTAGGGTGAGGGTGAGGTAAGGGTTAGGGTTAGTGTGAGGGTTAAGGTTTTGGTGAGGGTTAGGGTGAGGGTTAGGATTAGGGTTAGTGTTAGGGTGGGGGTGCGGGTGAGGGTTAGTGATAGGATTAAGGTTAGGGTTAGGGTTAGGGTGAGGGTGAGGGTTAGGGTTAGGGTAAGTGTGAGGGCTAGGTTGAGGGTGTGGGTTAGGGTTAGGGTAAGGGTTAAGGTGAGGGTTAGGGTTAGGGTTAGGGTTAGGGTTAGGGTGAGGGTGAGGGTCAGGGTGAGAGTTAGGCTTAGGGTGAGGGTTAGGGTTAGGGTGAGGGTTAGGGTTAGGGTGATGTTTATTGTGAGGGTGAGGTTTAGGGTTAGGGTGAATGTTCGGGTAACGATGTGGGTTAGAATGAGTGTGAGGGTTACGTTTAGAGTTAGGGTTAGGGTGAGGTGTATGGTGAGCGTTAGGGTTAGGTTTAGGGTTAGGGTTAGGTTTAGGTTTAGGGTGAGTGTAAGGTTTAGGGTGAGGGTGAGGGTGAGAGTCACGGTTAGGGTGTGGGTGAAGTTTAGGTTTAGTGTGAGGGTTAGGTTTATGGTTAGGGTTAGGGTTAGGGTTAGGGTAAGGGTTAGGGTTAGGGTGATGGTGAGGGTGAGGGTTATGGTAAGGGTGACGGTGAGTGTAAGAGTTAGGGTGAGGGTTAGGGTGAGGGTGAGGTTTAGGGTTATTGTTAGGGTTTGGATTAGGGTGAGGGTGAGGGAGAGTGTTAGGGTTAGGGTGAGGGTTAGGGTGAGGGTGAGGGTTATGCTTATGGTTATGGTTAGGTTTAGGTTTAGGTTGAGGGTGAGAGTTAGGTTTAAGGTGAGGGTAAGGGTGAGGGAGAGGGTTAGGGTTAGTGTTAGGTTTAGAATTAGGGTGAGGGTTAGGGTTAGTGTTAGGGTTAGCATTAGGGTGAGGGTGAGGGTTAGGGTTAGAGTAAGGGTAAGGGTTATTGTGCAGGTTTGGGTGATGGTGAGGGTTAGGTTTAGGGTTATGGTTATGGTTAAGTTTAGGCTGAGGGGGAGGGGGAAGGTGAGGTTGAGGGTAAGGGTTAGGTTTAGGGTTAGGGTGAGGGCTAGGGTGAGGGTGAGGGTTACTGTGAGGGTGAGGGGGAGGGTTTCATTTACCTATGGGTTAGGGTTAGGGTGAAGATTAGATTGAGGGTGAGGATTAAGCTGAGGTTCGGGTTAGGGTGAGGGTTAGGGTTAGGGTGATGTTTAGGGTGAGGGTGAGTGTTCGGTGAGGGTGAGTTGAGGGTGAGGTGAGGGTTAGTGTTAGGGTTAGGTTTAGGGTGAGGTTGCGTGTGAAGGTTAGTATTAGGAATAGTGTTAGGGTTAGGGTTAGGCTGAGGGTAAGGGTCAGGGTGAGGGTGAAGTTTAGGGTTAGGGTTAGGGTTAGGGTTACGTTTAGTGTGAGGATCATGATTAGTGTTAGTGTTAGGGTTAGGCTGAGGCTAAGGGTTAGGGTGAGGTTAAGTTGAGGGTGAGGGTTAGGGCTAGGGATAGGTTTAGGCTGAGGGCTAATGTGAGTGAGCGGGTTAGTGTGAGAGTTAGGGTGAGGAACTCTTTTAGGTAAGGGTTTGAGTTATGGTGAGGATTAGCGTGAGGGTGAGGGTGAGGGTTAGGTTGAGGGTTATGATTAGGGTGAGGGATAGGGTTAGGTTTAGGGTGAGGGTTAGGGTTTGGGTGATGTTTAGGGTGAAGGTGAGGGTTAGGGTGAGGGTTCGGGTGAGGGAGAGGCTTAGGGTGTGGTTGAGGATTAGGGTTAGGGTGAGGGTTAGTGTTAGGTTTAGGGTTAGTGGGAGGGTGAGGGTTAATGATAGGGTTAGCATTAGGTTGAGGGTTAGGGTTAGGGTTAGTGTTACAGTGAGGGATAGGATGGCATTGAGGGTTATTGTGAGGGTGAGGGTGAGGGTTAGGGTTAGGGTTAGGGTTAGGGTGAGTTTGATGGTGAGGGTTAGGTTTAGGATTAGGGTTAGGGTTAGGGGTAGGTTGAGTGTAAGGGTGAGGATGAGGGTTCGGGTGAGGGTGAGGGTTAGGATGTGGGTGAGTGTTAGGGTTAGGGTGAGAATTAGGGTTAGGGTGAGGGTTAGGATTAGGTTTAGGTTTAGGGTGAGGTTGAGGTATAGGGTGAGGGTTAGCGTTATGGTGAGGGTTAGGGATAGGGTTAGGGTGAGGGTGAGGGTGAGTGTTAGGTTTAGAGTTAGGGTGAGGGTGAGGGTGAGGGTTAGGAATAGGGAAAGGATTAGGTTTAGACTGAGGGTGAGGGTGATGTTAAGGGTGAGGGTTAGGTTTAGGGTGAGGGTTAGGTTTAGGGTTAGGGTTAGGGTTAGAGTTACCGTTAGGGTTAGGGTGAGGGTTAGTATGAGGGTTAGGGTTAGGGTTAGTGTGAGGTTTAGAGTTAGGGTTAGGGTTTGGGTTAGGGTGAAGGTTAGGGTTCGTTTTAGGGTTAGGGTAAGGGTTAGTCTGAGGGTTAGGGTTAGGGTTAGTGTGAGTTTTAGGATTAGGGTTACGGTTTGGGTTAGGTTGTGGTTAAAGGTAAGGGTGAGGTGTAGGGTGAGGTTGAGGGTTAGGATTAGGGTGAGGAAAGAGTGAGGGTTAGGGTTATGCTTATGAGGGTTAGGGTGAGGGTTAGGTTTAGGGTTAGGCTTAGGGTGAGGGTTAGGGTGTAGGTAAGGTTTAGGGTGATGGTTAGGATGAGGGTGAGGTTTAGGGTTAGGGTTAGGGTAAGGGTTAGGGTGAGGTTTAGTGTGAGGGTGAGGATTAGGCTTAGCATGAGGGTTAGGGTGAGGGTGACTGTTAGGGTGAGGGTTAGGGTTAAGTTTAGGGATAGGGTGAGGATTAGGGTTAGGGTTAAGTTTAGGGTGTGGGTTAGGCTGAGGGGTAAGTTTAGGGTTAGGGTGAGGGTGATATTGATGGTTAGGATTAGGGTTAGGGTGAGGGTTAGTGTTAGTGTGGGGGCTAGGGTGAGGTGAGGGTTAGGGTGATGGTGAGTGTGATGGTGAGGTTTTAGGTTAGGTATGGGTTACGGTTAGGGTTAGGGTGAGGATTAGGGTGAGGGAGTGGGTTAGGGTTAGGCTTAGAGTTAGGGTGAGGGTGAGGGTTAGGGTTAGGGCTAGTGTGAGGGTTAGGTTTACGGTGAGGTAAGGGTTAGGGTGAGTGTTAGGGTGAGTGTCAGGGTTAGGGTTAGGGTTATGTTTAGGGTTAGGATAAGGGTTAGGCTGAGGGTTGGGGTTAGGGTTAGTGTGAGTGTTAGGTTTAGGGTTAGGGTTTAGGTTAGGTTGAGGGTAAAGTTTAGGGTGAGGATGAGCTTTAGGGTTAGCATTAGGTTTAACGTTAGGGTTAGGATGAGAGTAAGTGTTAGGGTGAGGGTGAGGGTGACGGTGAGGGTGAGGGTGAGGGTTAGTGTTAGGGTTATTGTAACGGTTACTGTTAGGGTGAGGGTTAGGATTAGGGTAAGGGTTAGGGTAAGGGTTTGGGTTAGTGTTAGGGTGAGGGATAGTTTGAGGGTGAGGGTTAGGGTTAGGGTGAGGGTAAGGGTTATGGTGAGGGTGAGATTTAGTGTAAGGGTCATGTTTATTGTGAGGGTGAGTGTTAGGGTGAGGGTGAGAGTTCAGGTGAGGGTGAGGGTTAGGGTGAGGGTGAGAGTTAGGGTGTGGTTGACGGTTAGGTTTAGGGTGAGGGATAGGGTGACGTTGAGGGTTAGGGTGAGGGTTAGGGTTAGGTTTAGAATTAGGGTAATTGGGAACGTTAGTGTTAGGTTTAGGGTTAGGGTGAGATTTAGGGTGAGGAGTCGGGATAGGGTTAGGGTGAAGGTTAGTGTTAGTGTGAGGGTTAGGGTTAGGTTAGGGTTAGTTGAGGATAAGGGTTAGGGTGAGGGTTAGGGTGAGGGTGAGGTTTAAGGTTAGCGTTAGGTTTAGGGTAAGGGTTAGGGTGAGGGTTAGTGTTAGGAGGTGTGTTAGGGTAAGTGTTAGGGTGAGGGTTAGGGTTAGGGTGCGGTTTAGGGTGAGGTTGAGTGTTAGTGTGAGGGTTAGGGTGAGGGTTAAGGTGAGGGTGAGGGTCACAGTGAGGGAGAGGGTTAGGGTTAGGGTTAGGGTGAAGGTGAGGGTGAGGGTTAGGTTAGGATTAGGGTTAGGGTTAGGGTTAGGCTGAGGGTGAGGGTGAAAGTGAAGGGTGAGCATTAGGGTTAAAGTTAGGGTGAGGGTTTGGGTTAGTGTGAGGGTTAGTGTGATGGTGAGGGTCAGGGTGAAGGGTAGGTTTAGGTTGAGGGTTAGGGTTAGGGTAAGGGTTAGGGTGAGGGTTAGGTTTAGGGTTAGGTTGAGGGTCAGGGTGAGGTTTAGGGTTAGGTAGAGGGTTGGGTTAGGCTGAGGGGTAGGGTTATGGTGATGTTTATTGTGAGGATGAATGTTAGGGTGAGGGTGAGTGTTAGGGTGAGGGTGAGGGTTCGGGTGAGGGTTAGGGTTAGGGTGATGTTTAGGGTGAGATTTAGGGTTAGGGTAAGTTTTAGGGTTCGGGTGAGGGTGAGGGTTAGGGTGTGGGTGAGGGTTTGGGTTAGGTTGAGTGTTAGGGTGACGGTGAGGTTTACGGTGAGGGTGAGGTTTATGGTTAGGTTTAGGGTGAGGGTTAGGGTTAGGGTGAGGGTTAGAGTGAGGGGTAGGGTTAGCATTAGGGTGAGGGCTAGGTTGAGGGTGAGGGTTAGGTTGAGGGTGAGGGTGAGGGTGAGGTTTTCGTTTAGGTAAGGGTTCGGTTTAGAGGTACGGTGAAGATTAGGGGAGGGTGAGGGTTAGCGTTAGAGTTAGGGTGAGGGTTAGCGTTAGTTTGATGTTTAGTATGATGGTGAGGGTTACTATTAGGGTTATCGTTAGGGAAAGTGTTAGGGTTAGTTTTAGGGTTAGGGTGAGGGTTAGGGTTAGTGTGAGGGTAAAGGTTAGGGTTAGAGTTAGGGTTAGTTTGAGTATAAGTGTTAGGGCGAGGGTTAGGTTCAGTGTGAGTGTTAGGTTTATCCTTGGGATTAGGGTGAGAGTTAGGGTGAGGGTTAGGGTTAGGTTTAGGGTTTGGGTTAGGGTGAGGGTTAGGGTTTGGGTGATGTTTAGTGTGAGGGAGAGGGTGAGGGTGAGGGTGAGGGTTAGAGTTAGGGTGAGGGTGAGGGTGAGGGTTAGGGTTAAGATTAGGGTTAAGGTTAGGGTTATGTGAGGGTGAGGGTGAAAGTGAGGGTGATTGTTAGGATTAGGGTGAGGGTTAGGGTTTGTGTGAGGGTTAGGGGAATTTGAGGGTTAGGTTGAGGGGTGGGTTAGGGTGAGGGTTAGGGTTAGGTTGATGTTTAGGGTGATGGTGAAGGTTAGGGTGAGGGTGAAGGTGAGTGTGAGGGTGAGGATTAGGTTTAGGGTTAGGTTTAAGGTGAGGGTGAGGGTGAGGTTTAGGATTAGGAATATGGTTAGCGTTAGTGTTGGGCTTAGGGTGAAGGTCAGGGTGAGTGTGAAGGTTATGGTTATGGTTAGGGTGAGGGTAAGTGTTACGGCTAGTGTGAAGGTTATATTTAGTGTGAGGGTTAGGGTTAGGGTGAGGATAAGGGTTAGGGTGAGGGTGAGGGTTAGGGTTAGGGTTAGGGTTAGGGTTTGGGTGATGTTTAGGGTGAGGGTTAAGGTGAGAATGAGGGTTCGGGTGAGGGTGAGGGTTCAGGTGAGGTTGAGGGTTAGGTTTGGGTTAGTGTGATGGTGAGGGTTAGGGGTTGGTTTAGGGTTGGGGTTAGGGTTAGGGTTAGGGTTAGGGTAACATTTAGGGAGTGGGGTAAGGGTAGGGTTAGGGTGTGGTTTAGGGTGAGTGTTAGGGTTAGGGTGAGAGTGAGTGTGAGGGTTAGGATTAGGGTTAGGGTGAGGGTGACGGTGACGGTGAAGGTTATGGTTAGGGTGTGGGTTAGGTTTAGGGTGAGGGTTAGGGTTAGGGTAAGGGTTAGGATGAGGGTTAGGATTAGGGTTAGGGTTAGGGTGAGGGTCAGGTTGAGGTTTAGGGTTAGGTAGAGGTTTAGGGTTAGGCTGAGGGGTAGGGTTAGTGTTATGGTGAGGGTGAGGGTGAGTGTTAAGGTTAGGGTGAGCTTTAGGGTGAGGGTGAGGGTTAGGGATAGCATTAGGGTTAGGGTTAGGGAAGGTGAGGGTTAGGGTTAGGGTTATTGTGAAGGTGAGGTTTAGGGTTAGCATTAGGGTTTCGGTTAGGGTTACGTTGAGGGTTAGGCTTAGGGTAGGGTTAGGGTGATTGTGAGGGTGAGGCTTAGGGTTAGGGTTAGGGTCATGGTTAGGGTTAGGGTGAGGGTTAGGGTTAGGGTGAGGTTGAGGTTAAGGGTTACGGTGAGGGCTAGGTTTAGGGTTATGGTTAGGGTGAGTGTTAGGGTTATGGTGAGGGTGAGGGTGAGTGTTAGGTTTGGGATTAGGGTCAGGGTGAGGGTTAGGGATAGTGTTAGGGGTAGGGTTACAGTCAGAGTTAGAGTGGGGGTGAGGGTGAGGCTTACGGTTTGGATTAGGGTTAGGTTTAGGTTTAGGCTGAGGGTGACTTTGAGTGTGAGTGTGAGGGTTAGGGTTAGGGTGAGTGTTAGGGTTGGGGTTAGTGTTAAGGTTAAGGTGAGTGTTAGGGTTAGGGTTAGGATGAGGGTTAGCCTGAGGGTTAGGGTTAGGTTGAGGGAAAGGGTTGGGGTGAGGGTGAGGGTTAGGATTAGGCTTAGGGTTAGGGTGAAGTTTAGGGTAAGGTTTAGAGTTAGGGTTAGGTTTAGGGTTAGGGTGAGGGTTAGGGTGAGGTTTAGGGTTAGGGTTAGGGTTAGGGTGAGGGTAAGGGTGAGGGTAAGGCTTAGGTGAGGGTTAGGGTGAGGGTGAGGGATAGGGTTATGGTGAGGTTAAGGGTTAGGGCGAGGTTTAGGATGAGGTTGATGGTTAATGTTAGCATTAGGGTTACGGTGAGGGTGAGGGTTAGGGTGAGGGGTAGGGTTAGGGTTAGGGAGAGGGTGAGGATTAGGGTTAGGGTTAGGGTGAGGGTTAGGGTTAGGCTTAGGCTTAGGTTTAGGGTGAGGTTGAGGGTAAGGGTAAGGGTTAGGGTGAGGGTTAGAGTGAGTTTGAGGTTTAGGGTTAGCATTAGGATTAGGTTTAGGGTTAGGGTGAGGGTTAGCGTGAGGGTGACAGTTAGTGTTAGCATTAGGGTTATGGTTATGCTGAGGGTTAGGGTTAGGGTGAGGGTGAGGGTAAGGGTTAGGTTTAGGGTTAAAATTAGGGTTAGGGCTAAGGTTAGGCTGATGGTGGGGGTGACGTTGAGGTTGAGGGTTAGCTTTAGGGTAAGGTTTAGGGTGAGGTCTAGGGTCAGGGTGAGGGTTAGGGTGAGGTTGAGGGTTTTGGTTAGAAAAGGCTTAGGGTTAGGGTTAGTATGAGGATTAGGGTGAGGGTGAGGTTTAAGGTGAGGGTTAGGGTTATGGTGAGGGTGAGGGTGAGGAATAGTGTTAGGGGTAGGATTAGGTTTAGGGTTAGGTTTAGGCTGAGGGTGGGGGTGAGGGTAAGTGTGAGGGTGAGGCTTAGGGTGTAGGTGAGGGTGTGGGTTAGGGTGAGGTTTAGGGTGACGGTGAGGTTTAGGGTGAAGTTGACGGTTACGGTTAGGGAGAGGTTTAGGGTCAGGTGTCGGGTGAGGGGTAGTGTTAGGGTTAGGATGAGGGTTAGGGTTAATGTGTGGTTTAGGTTTAGGTTTAGGGTTAGAGTGAGAATAAGGGTTAGGGTGAGGGTTAGGGTGAGAGTGAGGGTTAGAGTTAGCATTAGGGCTAGGGTGAGGGTTAGGGTGAGGGTTAAGGTGAGGTTTAGGATTAGGGTGAGGGTGAGGGTTCGAGTTAGGGTTAGGGTGAGGTTTAGGGTTAGGGTGAGAATTAGGGTAGGGTAAGGGTGAGGGTGAGGGTGAGGGTGAGGGTGAGTGTTAGGGTGTGGGTCAAGGTTAGGGTTAGTGTGAGGTTTAAGGTGACAGTGAGGGTTAGGGTGAGAGTGAGGGTTAGGGTTACAGTGAGCGTTATGGTGAGGGTTATGGTTAGGGTTACTGTGAGGATTAGACTTAGGGTTAGGGTTATGGTGAAGGTAAGCGTTAGGGTGAGGTTTAGGGTGAGGGTGCGGGTTAGGATTAGCGTTAGGGTTAGGGTGAGGGATAGGGTGAAGTTTAGGATTAGGGTGAGGGTGAGGATTAGGGTTAGGGTTAGGGTGAGGGTTAGGGTGAGGGTGAGGGTTAGGCATAGGTTTGGGGTTAGGATCAGGGTCAGGGTTAGGGTTAGGGTTAGAATTAGGTTGAATTTGAGGGTGAGTGTTAGGGTTAGGATTAGGGTTACGGTTAGGGTTAGGCTGAGGGAGAGGGTGAAGGTGAGGGTGAGGGTTAGGGATAGGGTGAGGGTTAGGATTGGAGTTATGGTTAGATTTATGTTGAGGGTTAGGTTTAGCGTTAGGAAGAGGGTTTGGCTGAAGGTTAGGTTTCGGGTTTGGCTGATGTTAGGGTTCGTGTGAGGGTTAGGGTGAGTATTAGTTTGAGACGTAGGTTTAGGGATAGGGTTAGGGTGAGGGTTAGGTTTAGGGTGAGAGTTAGGGTTAGGGATAGGTTGAGGATAAAGTTTATAGTGAGGGTTACGGTGAGGGTGAGGGTTGGGGTTAGGTTGAAGATTAGGGTGAGCATTAGGGTGAGGTTTAGGGTTAGGTTTAGGGTTAGGGTGAGTTTTAGGGTAAAGATTAATGTTAGTTTTAGGGATAGGGTTAGGGTGAGGGTTAGGGTGAGGGTAAGGGTTAGAGTGAGGGTTAGGGTGAGGGTGAGGGTTTCAGTTAGGATAGGCGTAGGGTTAGAGTTAGGGTGAGGGTGAAGTTTAAGGTGAGGGTTAGGGTGAGGTTTAGGGTGAGGCTGAGGCTTTCAGTTAGGAAAGGCTTATGGTTAGGGTTAGGGTGAGGATTACAGTGAGGGTGAGGTTTAAGGTGAGGGTTAGGGTGAGGTTTAGGGTGAGGCTGAGGCTTTCAGTTAGGAAAGGCTTATGGTTAGGGTTAGGGTGAGGATTACAGTGAGGGTGAGGTTTAAGGTGAGAGTTAGGGTTAGGGTTAGAGTGAGGGTGAGGTTTAGGATTAGGGATAGGGTTAGGATGAGGTTTAGGCTGAGGGTTCGGGTTAGGGTTCGTGTGAGGGTAAGGGTTAGGGTAAGGGTTAGGGTGAGGGTGAGGGTTAGGGTCAGCCTTAGGGTTAGGATGAGGGTTAGGGTGAGAGTTAGTGTTAGTGTTAGGTTTAGGTTTAGGGTGAGGTTTAGGCTGAGGTTTAGGGTTAGGGTGGGGTTTAGGGTGAGGGTGAAGGATTGGGTTATTTTGAGGGTAAGTGTTAGGCCGAGGTTTAGTGTGAGGTTGAGGGTTAATGTTAGCATTAGGGTTATGGTGAGGGTGAGGGTTAGTGTGAGGGTTAGAGTTAGGATTAGGGATAGGGTGAGGATTAGGGTTAAGGTTAGGTTTAGAGTGAGGGTTAGGCTGAGGGTATGGTTTGGGTCAGGGTTAGGTTTAGGGTTAGGGTGAAAGTTAGGGTAAGGGTTACGGTTAGGGTTAGGGTGAGGTTGAAGGTGAGGGTAAGTGTTAGGGTGCATGTTAGGGTGAGGTTGAGGTTTAGGGTGATCATTAGGGTTAGAATTAGGGTTAGGGTGAGTGTTAGGGTTAGGGTAACGGTTAGGGTGTTGTTTAGGGTTAGGTTTAGGAATAGGGTTAGGGTTAGGGTTAGGCTGAGGTTTAGGGTGAGGGTGAGGTGAGGGTTAGTGTTTGGGTTAGTTTTAGGGTGAGGGCTATGGGGAGGGTGAGGTTTAGAGTGAGGATTAGGGTGAGGGTGAGGGTTTCAGTTAAGAAAGGCTTAGGGTTTGGGTTGGGGTGAGGGTGAGAGTGAGGGTGAGGTTTAAGGTGAGGGTTAGGGTTAGGGTAAGGATTAGGGTTAGGGATAGGTAGAAGGTTAGGGTTAGTGTTATGATTAGGGTGAGGGTGAGAGTGAGGTTGAATGTGAGTGTTAGGGTTGGGGTGTAGGTGAGGTTTAGGTTTAGGGTTAGGGTTAGGTTTAGGGTTTGGGTGATATTTAGGGTGAGGGTGAGTGTTAGGGTTATGGGTAGGGTTAGGGTGAGGTTTAGGTTGAGGCTTAAGTTTAGGTTGAGGGTGAGGATCAGGGTTAGGGTGAGGGTTGGGGTTAGGGTGAGGGTAAAGTTAGTGTTAGGGTTATAGTTAGGGTGACGGTGAGGGTTAGGGTTAGGATTAGGTTTAGGTTTAGGGTTAGGCTGAGGGTGAGGGTGAGGGTTAGGGTTCCGGTGAGAGTTAGGTTTAGGGTTAGGGTTAGGGTTATGGTCAGGGTAAGGTTTAGGGTGAAGGTTAGCCTAAGGGTGAGGGTTAGGGTTAGTTTAAGGGTTAGGGTGAGCGTTAGGGTGAGGGTTAATTTAGGTTTAGGGTTAGGCTGAGGGTTAGGGTAATGTTTAGTGTTAGTGTTAGGATTAGGGTTAGGGTGAGTGTTAGGGTGAGTGTAAGGGTGAGAGTGAGATTTAGGGTTATGGTGAGGGTTAGGGATAGCATTAGGGTTAGGGTTAGGGTTAGGGTGAGTGTTAGGCTTAGGGTTAGGGTTAGGGTGAGGGTGAGGTTTAGTGTTAGCTTTAGGATTAGGGTTAGGGTTAGGGTGAGGGTTAGATTTAGGTTTAGAGATAGGGTGAGGGTGAGCGTGAGGGTTAGGGTTAGGGTTAGGGTGAGGATTACGGTTAGAGTGAGTGTTAGGGTTAGGGTGAGGGTGAGGGTTAGGGTTAGGATTAGGCTTAGGTGTAGGGTTAGGCTTAGGGTAAGGGTGAGGGTGAGGGTCAGAGTTAGGTTTAGGGTGAGGTGTATGGTTATGGTTATGGTTAGGGTGAGGGTGAGGGTGATTGTTAGGGTAAGGGTGATGGTGAGCGTGTAGGTGTGGGTTAGGTTTAGGGTGAGGGTTAGGTTAATGGTTAGTGTTAGGGTGAGGGTGAGATTGAGGGTTAGAGTGAGGGTGATGGTGAGGTTTTGGATTACGGTTAGGGTTAGGGTGAGGGTTAGGCTTAGGGTTAGGGTTAGGGTGAGGGTTTTGCTTAGGGTTAGGTTTATAGTTACGGTTAGGATGAGGGTGAGGTTTAGGGTTTGGATTAGGGTTAGGGTTAGGATTAGGCTGAGGGTGAGGCTGAGGGTGAGGGTGAGGGTTAGGGTTAAAGTGAGGGATAGGGTTTGTGTTAGGGCTAAGATCAGGGTGAATTTTAGGGTTAGGGTTAGGCTTAGGATGAGGGTTAGGCTGAGGGTCAGGGTTAGTGTCCGTGTGAGGGTAAGGGTTAAGTTGAGTGTTAGGGTGAGGGTTAGGGTTAGGTTTAGGCTTGTGATGGTAAGGGAGAGGGTTAGTGTTAGGGTTAGGGTTCGCGTGAGGGTTAAGGTGAGTGTAAGGGTTAGGGTGAGGGTTAGGGTGAGGGTGAGGGATAGTGTTAAAGGGAAGGTAAGGGTTAGGGCGAAGTTTAGGGTGAGGTTGAGGGTTAATGTTAGCATTAGGGTTAAGGTGAGGGTGAGGGTTAGGGTGAGGGTTAGGGTTAGGGTTATGGATAGGGTGAGGATTAGAGTTAGGTTTAGGTTTAGGTTGAGGATTAGGCTGAGCGGTATGGTTAGGGTTAGGGTTAGGTTGAGGGTTAGGTTGGGGGTTAAGGTTAGGGTGAGTTTGAGGGTAAACTTTAGGATGAGGTTTAGGGTGAGGTTGAGGTTTAGGGTTAGCATTAGGGTTAGGGTTAGGGTTAGGGTGAGGGTTAGGTTTAGGGTTAGGGTTAGGGTGATGGTTAGGTTTAGGGTTAGGGTGAGGGGTAGGGTGAGGGGTTAGGGTGAGGGTTAGGGTTAATGTGAGGGTTAGGGTTAGGGTTAGCGTTAGTGTGAGGATAAGGTTTAGGGTGTGGGCTAGGCTGAGAGTGAGGGTTAGGGTTAGCGTTAGGGTTAGGGTGAGGTTTAGGGTGAAGGTTAACTTGAGGGTTAGGGTTAGTATGAGGGTGAGGGTGAGTTTTAGGGTGTGGGTGATGGTTAGGGTTATGGTGACGGTTAAGGTGATGGTGAGGGTTAGGGTGAGGGTGAGGGTAAGGATTACGTTGAGTATTAGGGTTAGTGTTAGTGTTAGGGTTAGGGTTATGGTGAAAGTAAGGGTTAGGATGAGGTTTAGGGTGAGGGTGAGCTTTAGAGGTATCGTTAGAGTTAGGGTGAGGGTTAGGGTGAGGGTTAAGGTTCGGGTTAGGCTTAGGGTGAGGGTGAGGGTTAGATTTAGGGTTAGGGATAAGGTTAGGGTGAGGGTAAGGTTTAGGGTGAGCGTTAGGGTGAGGGTTAGGGTTAGGTTGAGGATTAGGGTGAGCCTTAGGGTGAGGGTTAGGTTTAGGTTTAGGGTTAGGGTGAGGGTTAGGGTGAGGTTTAGTGTTCGTGTTAGGGTTAGGGTTAGGGTTAGTGTTAGGCTGAGGGTAAGGGTTAGAGTGAGGGTTAGGGTGAGGGTGAGGGTTAGGGATAGCATTAGGGTTAGGGTTAGAGTTTGCGTGAGGGTTAGGGTTAGGGTTAGGTTGATGGTGACTGTTAGGGTTAGCTTTAAGTTTAGGGTTAGGATGAGGGTGAGGGTGAGGGTTAGGGTGAGGGTGAGGGTTAGGTTTAGGGTTAGGGTGACGGTGAGGTTAAGGGTTAGGGTGAGAGCTAGGGTTAGGGTTAGGGTTAGGGTGAGGTTTAGGATTAGGGTGAGGGTTAGTGTTAGGTTTAGGATTAGGCTTAGGTGTAGTGTTAGGCTTAGGGTGAGGGTGAGGGTCCTAGTTAGGTTTAGGGTGAGGGTTAGGGTTTTGGTTAGGTTTAGGGTGAGGGTGAAGGTGAGGGTTAGGTTTAGGGTGAGTGTTAGGGTTAAGGTTAGGTTTAGGGTGAGCGTGAGTGTGAGGGTCAGGGTTAAGGTGATGGTGAGGTTGATGGTGATGGTTAGGGTTTGGGTGAGGGTTAGGTTTAGGGTTAGGGTTAGGATGAGGGTTAGGTTGAGGGTTAGGGTTAGGGTTAGGGTGAGGGTAAGGTTTAGGGTGAGGGTTAGGGTTAGGGTAAGGGTAAGGATTAGGTTGATTGTGAGGGTTAGAATTAGGATTAGGTTTAGGGTTAGGGAGAGGGTTAGGGATAGGGTTAGGGTTAGGGTGAGGCTTTTGGTTAGATTTAGGTTTAGAGTTAGTTTGAGGGTGAGGGTGAGGTTTAGGGTTTGGATTAGGGTTAGGGTTAGGGGTATCCTGAGGCTGAGGTTGAGGGTTAGGGTTAGGACGAGGGTGAGCGTTAGGGTTAGTGTTGGGGTTACAGTTAGGGTGAGGGTTAGGGTTAGGGTTAGGATGATGTTGAGGCTGAGGTTTAGGGTCTGGGTTTGAGTGCGGGTAAGGTTTCGGGTGAGGGTTAGGGTGAGGGTGAGGGTGAGGGTTAGGCTTAGGGCTTGGGTGAGGTTTAGGGTGATGGTAAGCGTTAGGGTGAGGGTTAGGTTGAGGGTGAGGGGACGCTTAAGGTGAGGGTAAGGGTAAGGGCGAGGTTTAGGGTGAGGTTGAGGGTTATTGTTAGCATTAATGTTAAGGTGAGGGTGAGGGTTAGGGTTAGGGTTAGGGATAGGGTGAGGTTTAGGTTTGGGGTTAGGTGTAGGGTGAGGGTTTTGCTGAGAGGTAGGGTTAAGGTTAGGATTAGTGTGAGGGTTAGGTTGAGGGTTAGGGTTAGGGTTAGGGTTAGTGTTAGGGTTAGGGTGAGGGTGAGGGTTAAGGTTAGGGTTAGGGTTTGGGTGAGGGTGAGGGCTAGTGTTAGCACTAGGGTAAGGGTTAGGGTTAGGTTTAGGGTGAGGTTGAGGGTGAGGATTACGCTTAGTGTTAGGATTAAGTTTAGGGTTAGGGTTAGACTGAGGGTGAGGGTTTGGTTGAGGGTGAGTATGAGGGTTATGGTTAGTTTTAGGGTGAGAGCTAGGGTGAGGGTGAGGGTTAGGGTGAGCGTTAGGGTCAGGGTGAGGGTTTCAGTTAGGAAACGCTTAAGTTTAAGGTTAGGGTGAGGATTAGGGTGAGGGTGATGTTTAAGGTGAGGGTTAGGCTTATGGTTAGGGTGAGGATTATGGTTAGGGTTAGGGTGCTGGTTAGAATTAGGGTGATGTTTAGGGTGATGGTGAGGGTGAGGGTGAGGGTGAGGGTTTTGGTTAGAGTGATGTTTAGGGTGAGGGTGAGGTTGAGCGTGAGGGTTAGGGTGTAGGTGAGGGTTAAGGTTAGGGTGAGGGTTAGGGTGAAGTTGAAGGTTAGGGTGAACGTGAGGGTTAGGGTTAGGGGGAGGGGTAGGGTGAAGTGTAGGTTTAGGGTTAGTTTGGGTGTTAGGGTTAATGTGAGGGTTAGGGTTAGTGTTAGGTTTAGTGTGAGGATAAGGTTTAGGGTGAGGTTTAGGGTGACTGTGAGGGTTAGCATTAGTCTTAGGGTTATGGTGAGGATCAGGGTGAGGGTTAAGGTTAGGGTTAGTGTTAGGGTTAGTATGAGGGTGATGGTGAGTCTTAGGTTTAGCGTGAGGGTTAGGGTTAGGGTGAGGTTTAGGGTAGGGTTAGGGTTCGGGTGAGGGTTCGGGTTCGGGTGAGTTTTAGGGACTGGGTGATGGTTAGGGTTAGGGTGAGGGTTAAGGTGACGCTGAGGGTTAGGTTGAGGGTGAGGGTTAGGATTATGGTGAGGATTAGGGTTAGGGTTAGGGTGAGGCTTAGGGTTAGGGTGAGGGTTAGGGTTAGGGTGAGGTTTAGGGTTAGGGTGACGGTGAGGGTAAGGTTTAGGGTGAGAGCTAGTGTTAGGGTTAGGGTTAGGGTGAATTTTAGGATTAGGGTGAGGGTGAGTGTTAAGTATAGTATTAGGCTTAGCTGTAGGGTTAGGCTAAGGGTGAAGGTGAGGTTGAGGGTCAGAGTTAGGTTTAGGTGAGGGTTAGGGTCATGCTTAGGGTTAGAGTGAGGGTGAGGGTGAGGGTTAGGGTGAGGTTGATGGTGAGAGTGAGGGTGAGGGTGAGGGTTAGGTTTAGGGTGACAGTTAGGGTTATGTTTAGGGTTAGGTTGAGGGTGAGGGTGAGGGTAAGGGTGAAGATCATGGTGCTGTTGAGGGTGAGGGTGAGGGTTAGGGTTTGGGTGAGGGTTAGGATTAGGGTTATGGTTAAGGTTAGGATGAGTGTTAGGGTTAGGGTTAGAGTTAGGGTGAGGGTTATTCTGAGAGTTAGGGTTAGGGTTAGGTTGAGTGTAAGGTTTAGGTTGAGGGTTAGAATTAGGATTAGGGTTAAGATTAGGGTGAGGGTTAGGGTTAGGGTTAGGATTAGGGTGTGGGTTTTGGTTTGGGTTAGGTTTAGAGTTAGGGTGAGAGTGGGGGTGAGGGTGAGGGCTAGGATTAGGGTGAGGGTTAGGGTTAGGGTTTGCATTAAGGTTAGGGTGAGGGTTAGGGTTAGGGTTTGTGTCAGGATGAGGGTTAGGCTAATTGTTAGGGTTAGGGTTCGGTTGAGTGAAAGGGTTAGTTTGAGGGTTAGGTTGAGGGTTAGGTTTGGGCTTAGGTTTCGGGTGAGGGTTAGTGTGAGGGTTAGTGTTAGGGTTAGGGTTAAAGATAGGTTGAGGGTTAGGCTGAGAATAACGGTTGGGGTGAGGGTAATGGTGAGGATGAGGGATAGGGTTAAGGTGAGGGAAGTGTTAGGGTTACGTTTAGGGTATGGTTGAGGGTTAATGTTAGCATTAGTTTTATGGTGAGGGTGAGGGTTATGGTGAGGTTGAGGGTCAGAGTTAGGGTGAGGACTAGGGTTAGGCTGATGGTTAGGATGAGGGTTCGTGTTAGTGTCAGGGTTAGGTTGAGTGTTAGGGTTAGGATATGTGTGAGGATTAGGATTAGGGTTAGGGTTATTGTGAGTGTAAGGGTTAGGGTGAGGTTTATGGTGAGGATGAAGGTTAAGGTTAGCGTTAGGTTTAGAGTGATGGTTAGGGTTAGGTTTTGGGTTAGGGTGAGGGTGAGGTTTAGGGTTAGGTTTAGGGTGAGGGTTAGGGTTAGTGTTAGGTTTAGGGATAGTTTTAAGTTTAGGGTGAAGTTCAGGGTTAGGGATATGGTTATAGTTAGGGTGAGGTCTAGGGTGAGGGTTAGGTTTAGGATTAAGGTTAGGGTTAGGTTTAGGCTGAGGGTGAGGACTAGGGTGAGGGTGAGGGTAAGGGGGAGGGTTAGGGTGAGGGTGAGGGTTTCAGTTAGGATAGGCGTAGGGTTAGGGTTAGGGTGAGGGTGAAGTTTAAGTTGAGGGATAGGGTGAGGTTTTGGGAAAGGCTTAGGGTTAGGGTCAGGGTGAAGACTAGGGTGAGGGTGAGGTTTAAGGTGAGGGTTAGGGTTAGGGTTAGGGATAGGGTTAGGATGAGGGTTAGGCTGAGGGTTCAGGTTAGGTTTCAGGTGAGGGTAAGGGTTAGGGTGAGGGTTAAGGTGAGGGTGAGGGTTAGCTTGAGGCTTAGGGTTAGGGTGATGGTTAGGGTGAACGTTAGTGTTAGGGTTGGGTTAGGGTGAGGTTTAGGGTGAGGGTAAGGGTTAGGGTGAGGGTTAGGGGGAGGGTGAGGGATAGGATTATGGTGAGGGCAAGTGTTAGAGCGAGGTTTAGGGTGAGGTTGAGGGTTAATGTTAGCATTAGGGTTATGATGAGGATGAGGGTTAGGGTGAGGGTTAGAGTTAGGATTAGGGATAGGGTGAGGATTAGGTTTAGGGTTAGTTTTAGGGTGAGGGTTAGGCTGAGGGGTTGGGTTAGGGTGAGGGTTATGGTTAGGGTTAGTTTGAGAGTTAGGGTAAGGTTAAGGTTTAGGGTTAGGGTGAGGTTGAGGGTGAGGGTAAGTGTTAGGGTGTGGGTTAGGGTGAGGTTGAGGTTTAGGGTTAGCATTATGGTTAGAGTTAGGGTTAAGTTGAGTGTTAGGGTTTGCGTTAGGGTGAGGGTGAGGGTGAGGGCTAGTGTTAGCATTAGGGTTAAGGTTAGGGTTAGAGTTAGTGTTAGGGTGATTGTGAGGTTTAGGGTTAGGCTTAGGATTAGGCTTAGGGTTAGGTTTAGGGTTAGGCTGAGGTTGAGGGTGAGGGTGAGGGTGAGGTTTAGGGTTTGGGTTAGTTTTAGGGTGAGGGCTAGGGGGAGGGGGAGGGTTAGGGTAAGGATTAAGGTGAGGGTGAGGGTGAGGGTTTCAGTTAGGAAAGGCTTAGGGTTAGGGTTGGGGTGAGGATTATGGTGAGGGTGAGGTTTAAGGTGAGGGTTAGGGTTAGGGTTAGGGTTAGAGTTATGTTTAGGGTGAGGGTGAGAGTGAGGGTGACGGTGAGGGTGAGTGTTAGGGAGTAGGTGAGGGTTAGGTTTAGGGTTAGGTTGAGGTTTAGGGTTTGGGTGATATTTAGAGTGAGTGTGAGGGTTAGGGTTAGCGTTAGGGTTAGGGTGAGGGTTAGAGTGAGTGTTATTGTTAGGGTGAGGGTAATTGTCAGGGTTAGGGTAAGGGTCGGGGTTAGGGTGAGGGTCAGGTTAGTGTTAGGGTTAGAGTTAGGGTGAGGTTGAGGGTTAGGGTTAGGATTAGTGTTAGGTTTAGGGTTAGGCTGAGGGTGAGGGTGAGGGTTAGGGTTTCGGTGAGGGTTAGGATTAGGGTTAGGGTTAGGGTTAGGTTGAGGGTTAGGGTTAGGTTTAGGGTTATGGTGAGGATAAGGTTTAGGGGGTGGGTTAGGGTGAGGGTGAGGTTTAGGGTTAGGTTGAGGGTTAGGGTGAGCGTTAGCGTGAGGGTTAGGTTTCAGTTTAGGGTTAGGCTTAGGGTTAGAGTAGGGTTTAGTGTTGGTGCTAGGGTTAGGGTTAGGGTGAGGGTAAGGGTTAAAGTGAGTTTTAGGGTGAGGGTGACGGTTAGGGATAGCATTAGGTTAGGGTTAGGGTTAGGGTTAGGGTTAGGGTGAGGGTGCGTGTGAGGGTTAGGGTTAAGGTGAGGGTGAGGGTGAGGGTGATTTTTATGGTAAGGGCGATGGTGAGGGTGAGGGTTAGGTTTAGGGTGAGGGTAAGGTTATGGTTAGGGTTAGGGAGAGGGTGAGGGTGAGGGTTAGAGTGAGGGTGATGGTGATGTTGAGGGTGAGGGTGAGCTGTAGGGTTTGGATGTGGGTTAGGGTTAGGGTTAGGATGAGAGTTAGGCTGAGGGTTAGTGTTAGGATTAGGGTGAGGGTGAGTGTTAGGGTGAGGGTGAGGGTTAGGTTTTGGATTAGGGTTAGGGTTAGGGTGAGGGTTAGGCATAGGGTTACGGTTAGGCTGAGGGTTTTGCTTAGGGTTAGGTTTACAGTTAGGGTGAGGGTGAGGGTGAGGGTTAGGGTTAGGGTGAGGGTTAGGGTTTCTGTTAGGTTTAGGATGAGGGGTAGGCTGAGGGTTAGGGTTAGTGTTCGTGTGAGGGTGAGGGTTAGGGTGAGGGTTAGGTTTAAGTTTAGGCTTAGGTTTCGGGTGAGGGTTAGGGAGAAGGGTAGTGTTAGGGTTAGGGTTAGGGTTAGCTTGAGGGTTAGGGTGAGTGTAAGGTTCAGGGTGAGGATTAGGGTGAGGGTGAGGGATAGGGTTAAGGTGAAGGTAAGGGTGAGGGCGAGGTTTAGGGTGAGGCTGGGCGTTAATGTTAGCATTAGTGTTAAAGTGAGAGTGAGGGTTAAGGTGAGGGTTAGGGTTAGGGTTAGGGATAGGCTGAGGATTAGTGTTAGGGTTAGGTTTAGGTTGAGGTTTAGGCTGAGGGGTATGGTTAGAGTTAGGGTTACGGTGAGGGGTATGGTGAGGGTTATGGTTAGGGTTAGGATTAGTGTGAGGTTGAGGGTGAGGGTAAAGATTAGGGTGAGGTTGAGGTTTACGTTAGCATTAGGGTTAGGTTTAGGGTTAGGGTGAGGGTTAGGTTTAGGGTCAGGGTTAGGGTTAGGGTGAGGCTTAGTGTTAGTGTTAGGGTTAGGGTTAGGCTAAGTGTTAGGCTGAGGGTAAGGGTTAGAGTGAGGGTTAGGGTGAGGGTCAGGGTTAGGGATAGCATTAGGATTAGGGTTTGGGTGAGGGTTAGGGTTAGGTTTAGGGTGATAGTGAGTGTTAGGGTTAGCTTTAGGGTTAGGGTTAGGGTGAGGGTTAGGTTGAGGTTTAGGGTGAGGGTGAGGGTGAGGGTTAGGTTTAGTATTAGGCTTAGGTGTAGGGTTAGGCTTAGTGTGAGGGTGAGGGTCATAGGTTTAGGGTGAGGGTTAGGGTAATGGTTAGATTTAGGGTGATGGTGAGGGTGAGGGTTAGGGTGAGGGTGATAGTGAGGTTGAGGGTGAGGGTGAGGGTTAGGATTAGGGTGAGGGTTAGGGTTAGTGTTAGGGTGAGGGTGATTGTGAGGGTTAGGGTGAGGGTGATGGTGAGGTTGATGGTGTGGGTGAGCGTTATGGTTTGGGTGAGGGTTAGGTTTAGGGTTAGGGTTAGGATCAGGGTTAGGCTGAGGGTTAGGGTTAGGGTTAGGGTGAGAGTAAGTGTCAGGGTGAGGGTTTGGGTTAGGGTGAGGGTAAGGATTAGGTTGAGGGTGAGGGTTAGGATTAGGATTAGGGTTATGGTTAGGGGAGTGTTAGGGATAGGGTTAGGGTTAGGGTGAGGGTTTTGGTTAGAGTTAGGTTTCGAGTTAGGGTGAGGTTGAGGGTGAGGTTTAGGGTTTGGATTAGGGTTAGGGTTAGGGTTAGGCTGAGGCTGAGGTTCACAGTGAGTGTGAGGGTTCTGGTTAGGGTGAGGATGAAGGTTAAGCTTAGTGTTGCTGTTACAGTTAGCGTGAGGATTAGGATTAGGGTTAGGATGAGTGTTAGGCTGAGGTTTAGGGTCTAGGTTCGAATGAGGGTAAGGGTTAGGGTGAGGGTTAGGCTTAGGGTTAGGGTGAGGTTTAGGGTGAGGGTAAGGGTTAGGGTGAGGGTGAGGGTAGGGTTAATGTGAGGGTAAGGGTAAGGGCTAGGTTTAGGTTGAGGTTCAGGGTTATTGTTAGCTTTAGGGTTACGGTGAGGGTTAGGGTTAGGGTGAGGGTTAGGGTTAGGGTTAGGGTGAGGGTTAGGTTGAGGGTTAGGGTTAGGGTTAGGGTTAGGTTAGGGTGAGGTTTTGGGTTAGGGTTAGGGTTTGGGTGAGGGTGAGGGCTAGTGTTAGCATTAGGGTAAGGGTTAGGGTAGGGTTAGGGTGAGGTTGAGGGTGAGGGTGAGGGTTATGGTTATATTTATGGTGAGGGCTTGGGTGAGGGTGATGGTTAGTGTGAGGGTTAGGGTCAGGGTGAGGGTTTGGGTTAGAAAAGGCTTAAGTTTAGGGTTAGGGTGAGGATTAGTTTGAGGGTGATGTTTAAGGTGTGGGTTAGGGTTATGGTTAAGGTGAGGATAAGGTTTAGGGTTAGGGTGAGTGTTATGTTTAGGGTGATGTTTAGGGTGAGGGTGAGGTTGAGGGTGAGGGTTAGGGTGTAGGTGAAGTTTAGGGTTAGGGTGAGGGTTAGGGTGAAGGTGAGGGTTAGGTTTAGGGTTAGGGGTATGGGTAGGGTGAGGGGTAGGTTTAGGGTTAGGTTGGGTGTTAGGGTTAATGTGAGGGTTAGGGTTAGTGTTAGGGCTAGTGTGAGGATAAGGTTTAGGGTAAGGGTTAGGGTGAGAGTGAGGAGAAGTGTTAGTATTAGGGTTAGGGTGAGGATTAGGGTGAAGGTTAAGGTGAGGGTTAGGGTTAGGCTTAGTATGAGGGTGAGGGTTAGAGTTAGGTTTAGGGTGAGGGTTAGGGTTCGGGTGAGGGTTCGGGTGAGGGTGAGTTTTTGTTAGTGTGTGATGGTTAGGGTTAGGGTGAGGGTTAAGGTGACGGTGAGAGTTAGGGTGAGGGTACCGGTTAGGATTACGGTGAGGATTAGGGTTAGGGTTATCGTTAGGCTTATGTTGAGGGTAAGGGTTAGGATGAGGTTTAGGGTGAGGGTGAGTTTTAGGGATATAGTTGATTTAGGGTGAAGGTTTGGGTGAGGGTTAGTGTTCGGGTTTGGCTTAGGGTGAGGGTGAGGGTAAGAGTTAGTGTGAGGGTTAGGGTTGAGGTGACGGTGAGGGTAAGGGTGGGGTGAGGGCTAGGTTTAGGGTTAGTGTTAGGGTGAGTTTTAGGATAGGGTGAGGGTGAGTGTTAGGTTTAGGATTACGCTTAGGTGTAGGGTTAGGCTAAGGCTGAAGATGAGGGTGAGGGTCAGAGTTAGCATTAGGGTTAGGGATAGGGTGTTGGTGAGGGTTAAGATTAGGATTAGTGTTAGGGTGAGAGTGAGGGTGAGGGTAAGAGTTTGGGTTAGGGTTAGGTTTAGGATGAGGGTTAGGCTGAGGGTTAGGGTTAGAGTTCGGGTGAGTGAAAGGTTTAGGGTGAGGGTTAGGGTGAGGGTTAGGTTTAGGCTTAGGTTTCGGGTGAGTGTTAGTGTGAGGGTAAGTGTTACGGTTAGGTTTAAAGTTAGGTTGAGGGTTAGGATGAGGGTAACGGTTAGGGTGAGGGTTATGGTGAGGGTGAGGGATAGGGTTAAGGAGAGGGAAGGGTTAGGGCGACGTTTAGAGTATGGTTGAGGGTTAATGTTAGCATTAGGTTTACGGTGAGGGTGAGGGTTAGGGTGAGGTTGAGGGTAAGGGTTAGAGTGAGGACTAGGGTTAGGGTGATGGTTAGGGTGAGGGTTCGTGTTAGGGTTAGTGTTAGGGTTAGGTTGAGGGTTAGGGTTAGGATATGTGTGAGGTTAGGGTTAGGGTTAGGGTTATGGTGAAGGTAAGGGTTAGGGTGAGGTTTATGGTGAGGGTGACGGTTAGGGTTAGCGTTAGGGTTAGAGTGATTGTTAGGGTGAGGGTTAGGGTAAGGGTGAGGGTTAGGGATAGGGATAGGTTTAGGGTGAGATTCAGGGTTAGGGTTAGGGTTAGAGTTAGGATGAGGTTAAGGGTGAGGGTTAGGTTTAGGATTAGGGTTAGGGTTAGGGTTCGGCTGAGGGTGAGGGTGAGAGTAAGGTTGAGGGTTAGGGTTAGGGTGAGGGTTAGGGTTAGGTTTAGTTTGTGGGTTAGGGTTAGGTTTAGGATGAGGTTTAGGCTGAGTGTTAGGGTTAGGTTTAGTGTGAGGGTTAGTGTTAGGATTAGGGTTTAGGTTAGGGTGAGGGTAAGGGTTAGTTGAGGGTTAGGGTGAGGGTGAGGATTAGGGATAGGTTTAGGGTGAGAGTGAGCGTTAGGTTGAGGGTTAGGGTTAGGATTAGGGTTTGGTTTAGGGTGAGGGCTAGAGTGAGGGTGAGGGTAAGCCGGAGGGCTAGGTTGAGGGTGAGGGTTTCAGCTAGGATAGGCGTAGGGTTAGGTTTAGGGTGAGGGTGAAGTTTAATGTGAGGGTTAGGGTGAGGATTAGGGTGAGGCTGAGGGTTTCAGATAGGAAAGGCTTAGGGTTAGGGTTAGGTTGAGAATTAGGGTGAGGGTGAGGTTTAAGGTGAGGGTTAAGTTTAGGGTTAGGGTGAGGGTGAGGGTTAGGGTTAGCGATAGGTTTGGGATGAGGGTTAGGCTGAGGGTTCGGGTTAGGGTTTGGGTGAGGGTAAGGGTTAGGGTGAGGGTAAAGGTGAGGGTGAGGGTTAGGGTTAGGCTTAGGGTTAGGGTGAGGGTTAGGGTGAGGTTTAGTGTTAGTGTTACGGTTAGGGTGAGGATTAGGGTTAGGGTTAGGGTTAGGGTGAGGTTGAGGTTGAGGGTGAGGGTAAATGTTAGGGTGCGGGTTAGGTTGAGGTTGAGGTTTAGGGTTAGCATTAGGGTTATAGTTAGGGTTCGGGTTAGGGTTAAGGTTAGGGTTAGGGTGAGGGTGAGGGCTAGTGTGAGCATTAGGGTTAGGGTTAGGATGAGGCTGAGGTTTAGGGTTAGGGTTAGGATTAGGGTTAGGTTTAGGTTTAGGCTGAGGTTGAAGGTGAGGGTGAGGGTGAGGGTTAGGGTTTGGGTTAGTTTTAGGGTGAGGGCTAGGGGTAGGGGGAGGGTTAGGGTGAGGATTAGGGTGAGGGTGAGGGTTTCGGTTAGGAAAGGCTTAGGGTTAGAATTGGCGTGAGGTTTAGGGTGAGGGTGAGGTTTAAGGTGAGGGTTAGGTTTAGCGCGAGGATTAAGGTTAGGTTTAGGGTTATGTTTAGGGAGAGGGTGAGAGTGAGCTTGAGGGTGAGTGTGAGTGTTGGGGTGTAATTGAGGGTTAGGTTTAGGGTTAGGGGGAGGTTTATTGTTTGGGTGATATTTAGGGTGAGTGTGAGGGTTAGGTTTAGCATTATGGTTAGGGTGAGGGATAGGGTGAGGGTTAGGGTTAGGGTTAGAGTTAGGGTGAGGATTAGGGTTACGTTTAGGATAAGGGTTAGGTATAGGGTTAGGCTGAGTGTGAGGGTGAGGGTTAGTTTTCCGGTGAGGGTTAGGTTTAGGGTTAGGGTTAGGGTTAGTTTGAGGGTTAGGGTTAGGTTTAGGGTTAGGGTTATGGTGAGGATAAGTTTTAGGATGTGGGTTAGTGTGAAGGTGAGGGTTAGGGTTAGGTTGAGGGTTAGGTTGAGCATTAGGGTGAGGGTTAGGTTTAGGTTTAGGGTTAGGCTGAGGGTTAGGGTGAGGGTTAGTGTTAGTGTTAGGGTTAGGGTAAGGGAGAGGGTTAGGGTGAGGGTAAGGGATAGCATTAGGGTTAGGCTTAAGTTTAGGGTGAGGGTTAGGCTTAGGGTTAGGGTTAGGGTAAGGGTGAGGGTTAGGGTTAGGGTTAGAGTGAGGGTGAGGGTGCGCGTGAGGGTTAGGGTTAGGGTTAGGGTGAGGGTCAGGGTGATTGTTAGGGTAAGGGTGATGGTCAGGGTGAGGGTGAGGGTTAGGTTTAGGGTGAGAGTAAGGTTGTGGTTAGGGTTAAGTTGAGCATGAGGGTGAGGGTTAGGGTGAGTGTGATTGTGATGTTGAGGGTGAGGGTGAGCTTTAGGGTTTGGATGTGGGTTAGGGTTAGGGTTAGGATGAGAAATAGGCTTAGGGTTAGGGTTAGGATTAGGGTGAGGCTGAGTGTTAGGGTGAGGGTGAGGGTTAGGTTTTGGATTAGGGTTAGGGTGAGGGTTAGGCATAGGGTTACGGTTAGGCTGAGGGTTTTACTTAGGGTTAGGTTTACAGTTAGGGTGAGGGTGAGGGTGAGGGTTAGGGTTAGGGTGAGGGTTAGGGTTTGTGTTAAGGCTAAGTTCAGGGTGAGGGTTAGGATTAGGGTTAGGTTTAGGGTGAGGGTTAGGCTGAGGGTTAGGGTTAGTGTTCGTGTGAGGCTAAGGGTTAGGGTGAGGATTAGGGTGAGGGTTAGGTTTAGGTTTAGGCTTAGGTTTCTGGTGAGGGTTAGGGTGAAGGGTTGTGTTAGGGTTAGGGTTAGGGTTAGCTTGAGGGTTAGGGTGAGTGTAAGGTTCAGGGTGAGGATTAGGGTGAGGGTGAGGGATAGGGTTAAGGTGAAGGTAAGGGTTAGGGCGAAGTTTAGCGTGAGGCTGAGGGTTAATGTTAGCATTAGTGTTAAGGTGAGAGAGAGGGTTAGGGTGAGGGTTAGGGTTAGGTTTAGGGTTAGGGTGAGGGTTATGATGAGGTTTAGTTTTAGGGTTAGGGTTAGGGTGATGGTAAGGGTTAGAGTGAGGGTTAGGGTGAGGTTGAGGAATAGGGATAGCATTAGGGTTAGGGTTAGAGTTGGGGGGAGGTTTAGGTTTATGGTTAGGTTTAGGGTGAGGGTGAGCGTGAGGGTTATGCTGAGGGTTAGGGTTAAGGGTAGGGTTACGGTGAGGGTTAGCTTTAGGTTTAGGGTTAGGGTGAGTGTGAGAGTTAGGGTTAGGGTTAGCGTTATTGTTAGGGTGAGGGCAAGGTTTAGGGTGAGTTTTAGGGTGACTGTGAGGGTTAGGGTTAGGGTGAGTGTTAGGGTGAGCGTTAGGGTGAGGGTTAGGGTGAGTGTTAGTGTGAGCGTTAGGGTTAGGGTTAAGTTTAGGTTTAGGATTAGAGTGAGGGTTAAGGTGAGGGTTAGTGTTAGTATGAGGGTGAGCGTTAGACTTAGGTTTAGGGTGAGGGTTAGGGTTAGGGGGAGGTTTAGGGTAAGTCTAGGGTGAGGGTGAGTTTTAGGGTGTGCGTGACGGTTAGGGTAAGGGTGAGGGATAAGGTGACATTGAGAGTTACGGTTAAGATGAGGGTTAGGGTTGCGGTGAGGATTAAGGTTAGGGTTAGGGTTAGGATAATGGTGAGGGTAGGGTTAGGATGAGGTTTAGGGTGAGGGTGAGGTTTAGGGACAGCATTAGAGTTAGGGTGAGGGTGAGGTTGAGGGTTAGGGTTAGCATTAGGGTTAGGGTTAGGGATAGGTTGAGGGTTAGGGTTACAGTTAGAGTTAGCGTGAGAGTGAGGGTAATGTTGAGGGTTAGGGTTAGGGTTAGGGTTAGATTTAGGGTGAGGGTGAGGGTTAGGGTTAGGGTGAGGGTTAGAGTGACGGTTTGGGTAAGGGTTAGGGTGAGGGCTAGGGTTAGGTTTACGGTGAGGTTTAGTTTTAGGTTGAGATTTAGGGTGAGGGGGATGGTGAGGGTGAGGGTGAGGGTGAGGGTGAGAGTTAGGTTTAGGGTTAGTTTTATGGTTAGTTTTAGATTTAGAGTAAGGGTGAGGGCTAGGGTGAGGCTGAGGTGTATGGTTACGGTTAGGATTAGGGTGAGGTTTAGGGTTAGGGTGAGTGTTAGTGTGAGGGGTAGGGTTAGCGTTATTGTTAGGGTGAGGGTTAGGTTTAGTGTGAGGGTTAGGGTTAGGATTAGGGTTAGTGTGAGGGTAAGGTTTAGGATGAGGTTTAGGATGAGGGTGAGGTTTAGGTAGAGCGTTAGAGTTAGGGTGAGGGTGAAGTTGAGGGTTAGGGTTCAGGTTAAGCTTAGGGTGAGGGTGAGGGTTAGAGTTAGTGTTAGGGTTAGGGTTAGGAAGAGGGTTTGGCTTAGGGTTAGGGTTAGGATTAGGGTGAGGGAAAGGTTTAGGGTGAGGGTTAGGGTGAGGGTGACTGTTAGGGTTAGGGTGACTGTTAGGGTGAGCATTAGAGTGAGGGTTAATTTTAGGTTTAGTGTGAGGATTAGGGTTAGGATTAGGTTTAGGGTGAGGGTTAGGCAGAGGGTTAGGGTTAGGGTTAAGGTGAGGGTTAGGGTTAGTGTGAGGGTAAGGGTGAGGGTTAGTGTTAGGGTTAGTGTTAGGGTTAGGGTGAGGTTTAGGGTGATGTTGAGGTTTAGGATTAGCATTAGGTTTAGGGTGAGAGGTAGGGTTAGGGTTAGGTTGAGGGTGGGGGTGTGGTTGAGTGTGAGGGTTAGGGTTAGGGTGAGGATTAGGGTTAGGGTTAGGGTGAGGGTTAGGGTAAGTTTAAGGTTCGGGTGAGGGTTCGGGTGAGGGTGAGTTTTAGGGTGTGCGTGACAATTAGGGTAAGGGTGAGGGTTAAGGTGACGGTTAGGGTTAGGGTGAGGGTGAGGGTTAGGTTTGCGATGAGGATTAGGGTTAGGGTTAGGGTTAGGGTTATGGTGAGGGTAAGGGTTAGGATGAGATTTAGGGTGAGGTTGAGGTTTAGGGACAGCGTTAGAGTTAGGGTGAGCGTGAGGTTGAGGGTTAGGTTTCAGGTTAGGTTAGGTTGAGGGTGAGGGTTAGAGTTAGTGTTTGGGTTAGAGTTAGGTAGAGGGTTTGGCTGAGGATTAGGGTTAGGGTTAGGGTGAGGGATAGGGTTAGTGTGAGGGTCAGGCTTAGGGTTAGGGTTAGGATTAGGGTGAGGGAAACGTTTAGGGTGAGGGTTAGGGTGACGGTGAGTGTTAGGGTTAGGGTGAGCGTTAGGGTGAGCGTTAGGGTGAGGGTTAGGGTTAGGTTTAGGGTGAGGATTAGGGTTAGGGTTACGTTTAGGGTGAGGGCTAGGGTGAGGGGTAGGGTTAGGGTTAGGCTTAGTGTGAGGGATAGGGTGAGGGTTATGATTAGGGTTAGTGTTAGGGTTAGGCTGAGTTTGAGGGTGAGGGTAAGGGTTAGGGTGAGGTTTAGGGTGAGGTAGAGGTTTAGGATTCGCATTAGGGTTAGGGTGAGAGTTAGGGTTACGTTTATGTTGATGGTGGGGGTGAGGTTGAGGGTGAGGGTTAGCGTTACGGTTAGCTTTAGGGTGAGGGCTAGGGTGAGGGTGAGGGTTAGGGAGAGGGTTAGTGTGAAGGTGAGGGTTTCCTTTAGGAAAGGCTTAGGGTTAGGGTTAGGGTGAGGATTAGATTGAGGGTGAGGTTTAAGGTGAGTGTTAAGGTGAGGGTGTTGGTGAGGTTGAGGGTGAGGGTGAGGGTTAGGGTTACGGTGATATTTAGGGTGAGGGTGAAGGTTAGGGTGAGGGTGAGGGTGATCGTGAGGGTGTAGGTGAGGGTTAGTGTTAGCGTGAGGGTTAGGGTGACGTGAGGGTTAGAGTGAAGTTGAGGGTTAGGGTTAGGGTTAGCGTGAGGGTTAGGGTTAGGGTTAGGGTGAGGGGTAGGGTGAGGGTTTGGTTAAGGGTTAGGTTGAGCATTAGGGTTAATGTGAGGGTTAGGGTTATTGTTAGGGTGAGTGTGAGGATAAGGGATAGGGTGAGGGTTAGGGTGAGAGTGAGGGTTAGGGTTAGCGTTAGGGTTAGTTTGAGGGATAGGGTTACGTTTAAGGTGAGGGTTAGGGTTAGTATGAGGGTGAGGGTTAGAGTTAGGTTTAGGGTGAGGATAGGGTGATGGTGAGGGTTAGGATGACGGTGTCAATTAGGGTTAGGGTTGGGGTGAGGGTTAGGGTTAGGGTTAGTGTGAGGGATAGGGTGAGGGGGAGGGTTAGGGTTAATGTGAGGGTTAGGGTTAAGGTTAGGGTTAGTGTGAGGATAAGGATTAGGGTGAGGGTTAGGTTGAGGGTTAGGGTGATGGTTAAGGTGAAGGTTAGGGTTAGTATGAGGGTGAGGGTTAGAGTTAGGTTTAGGGTGAGGGTTAGGTTTAGGGTGAGGTTTAGCGTAAGGTTATGGTGAGGGTGAGGGTGAGGGTGAGTTTTAGGGTGTGGGTGACGGTTAGGGTTAGGGTGAGGGTTAAGGTGACAGTGAGAGTTAGGGTGAGGGTGAGGGTTAGGGTTGCGGTGAGGATTAGTGTTAGGGTTAGGGTTATGGTGAGGGTAAGGGTTAGAATGAGATTTAGGGTAAGGGTGATATTTAGGGAGAGCCTTAGAGTTAGGGTGAGGGTTAGGATGAGGGTTAGGGTTCAGGTTAGACTTAGGATGAGGGTGAGGGTTAGAGTTAGGGTTAGGGTTAGGGTTAGTGTGAGGGTAATGTATAGGGTGAGGGTTAGGGTCAGGGTGAGGGTTAGGGATAGGTTGAGGGTTAAGGTGGGCATTAAGTTGAGTGTTAGGTTAAGGTTTAGGATTATTGTGAGGGTTACTGTGCGGTTTAGTGTTACTGCTAGGGTTAGGGTTAGGGTGAGGGTTAGGGTGAGATTAGGGGTTAGAGTGAGGGTTAGGGTGAGGGTGAGGGTTATGGATAGCATTAGGGTTAGTGTTAGGGTTAGGGTGAATGTTAGGCTTAGGGTTAGGTTGAGGGTGGGGTGAGGTTGAGGGTGAGGATTAGGGTTAGGTTTAGGGTTAGGTTTAGGATTAGGGTTAGGGTTAGGCTGAGGGTGAGGTTGAGGTTGTAGGTGAGGGTTAGGGTGTACGTGAGGGTTAGGGTTAGGGTTAGGGGGAGAGTTAGAGTTAGGGTCAGGTAGAGGGGTAGGTTGAGGGGTAGGTTTAGGGTGAGGGTGAGGGTTAGCATTAATGTGTGGGTTAGGGTTAGGGTTAGGGTTACTGAGAGGATAATGGTTAGGGTGAGGATGAGGGTGAGAATGAGGTTTAGGGTTAGCATTAGTGTTAGATTGAGGGTTAAGGTGAGCGTTAGGGTGAGGTTTAGGTTTAGGTTTAGGGTGAAGGTGAGGGTTAGGGTGAGGGTAATGGTTAGAGTGAGGGTTAGGGTGAGGGTGAGGGTTAGGGATATCATTAGGTTTAGGGTTAGGGTTAGGGTGAGTGTTAGAGTTAGGGTTAGAGTAAGGGTTAGTATTAAGTTGAGGGTTAGGGATAGGGTTGGGGTTAGGGTGAGGGTCAGGGTTAGGGTTAGGGTTTGAGTAGGGTGAGTTTGAGTGTGAGGGTAAGGGTTAGGGTTAGGGTTAGGGCTAGGCTGAGAGTGAGGGTGAGGTTGAGGGTGAGGTTTAGGGTTAGGGTGAGGATTAGGTTTAGGGTTAGGGTTAGGGTTAGGTTGACTGTTAGGGTTAGGGTTAGGGTAAGGTTTATGGTTAGGGTGAGGGTTAGAGTGACGGTGAGGGTAAGGGTTAGTTTGAGGGATAGGGTTAGGTTTAAGGTTAGGGTGAGGGTTAGGTTTAGGTTTAGTGATAGGGTTAGGGTGAGAGTAAGGTATAGAGTGAGGGTTATGGTGAGGTTGAGGGTTAGGGGTTGCATTACGGTTAGGGTGAGGTTTAGGGTGAGGGTTAGGGTTACCGTTAGGGTTAGGGTGAGGGTGAGGGTTATGTTGAGGTGTAGGGTTAGGGTTAGGTTTAGGTTTAAGGTTAGGGTGAGGGTTAGGTTTAGGGTTAGTGTGAGGGTGAGGGTGAGGTTTATGGTGAGGGTGAGGGTGAGCATTAGGGTTAGGATGAGGGCGCTGGTGAGGGTTAGGGTGAGGGTGATGCTGAGGGTGAGGGTGAGGGTGAGAGTTAGGTTTAGTGTTAGGGTTATGGTTAGTTTTAGGTTTAGGTTATTGTGAGGGCTAGGGTGAGGCTGAGGTCTAGGGTTAAGATTAGGATTAGGGTGAGGGTTAGGGTTAGAGTGAGTGTTAGGGTGAGGGTTACGGTGAGGGTTAGGTTTAGGGTTAGGATTAGTGTTAAGGTTAGAGGGTGAGGATTATGGTTAGTGTTAGGGTGAGTGTTAGGTTTAATGTGATGTTTAGGTTGAGGGTGACGGTTAGGGTGAGTGTTCAGGTTCGAGTTAGGGTGTGTTTGAGGGTTAGGGTTAGAGTGAGGGTTACGGTGACGGTGAGGGTTTGGATGAGTTTGAGGTTTCGGGTTAGGGTTATGTTTAGAGTGAGGGTTAGGGTAAGGGTTAGGTTAAAATTAGGGTTAGGGTGACGTGTACAGTTAGGTTTAGAGTGAGGGTTAGGGTTACTGTGAGGATTAGGGTTAGGGTTAGTTTTAATGTTAGGGTGAGGGTTAGGGTTAGGGTTAGGTTTAGAGTTAGGATGAGGGTTAGGATTAGGGTTAGGGTTAGGGCTCTGGGGAGGGTAAGGTTTAGGGTGAGGGTAATGTGAGGGTTAGGGTTAGGCTTAGGTTTAGAGTGAGGTTTAGGGTGAGGGTTAGTGTTAGGGTTAGGGTGTGGGTTAGGGTTAGGGTTAAGGTTAGGGTGAAGGTGAGGGATGGGGATAAGGTGAGGGTAAGGGTTAGGGTGAGGTTTAGGGCACGGTTGAGGGTTAATGTTAGAATTAGGGTTATGGTGAAGGGGAGGGTTAGGTTGAGGGTTAGGATTAGGGTTAGGGATAGGGTGAGGCTTAGTGTTAGGGTTAGGTTTAGGGTGAGGGTCAGGCTGAGGGGTTGTGTTAGGGTTAGGATTAGAGTGAGGGTTAGGGTGAGGGTTAGGGTTACGGTTAAGTTTAGTGTTAGGGTGAGGTTGAGGGTGAGGGTAAGGGTTGGGGTGAGCGTTAGGGTGAGGTTTAGGTTTAGGGTTAGCATTAGGTTTAGTGTAAGGTTTAGGATTAGGATTAGGGTTAGGTTTAGGGTTAGGGTTAGGCTTTAGGTGGGGGTGAGGTTGAGGGTGAGGGTTAGGGTTAGGGTTAGTTTTAGGGTGAGGGCTAGTGTGAGAGTGCAATTTAAGGTTAGGGTTAGGGTGAGGGTGAGGGTTTCGGTTAGGAAAGGTTTAGGGTTAGGTTTAGGGTGAGGATTAGGGTGAAGGTGAGGTTTAAAGTGAAGGTTAGGGTTATGTGAGGATTAAGGTTAATGTTAGGGTGAGGGTTAGGGTTAGGGTGGTGTTTAGGGTGAGGGTGAGTGTTAGGGTGAGGGTGAGGGTGGGGGTGTAGGTGAGGGTTAGGTTTGGGGTGAGCGTTAGGATGACGGTGAGGGTTAGGGTGAAGGTGAGTGTTAGGGTTAGGGTGAGGGTGAGGGTAAGGGTTAGGGTTAGGGTGAGGGTTAGGGTGAGACTGAGGGTTAGGGTGAGCGTTAGGGTTAGGGTGAGGGTTAAGGTGAGGGTAAGGGTTAGTATGAGGGTGAGGGTTAGAGTTAGGTTTAGGGTGAGGGTTAGGGTTAGGGTGAGGTTTAGGGTACGGTTAGGTTGAGGGTGGGGGTTCGGGTTAGGGTGAGTTTTAGGCTGTGGGTGGCGGTTAGGGTTACAGTGATGGTTAAGGTGACGGTGAGTGTTAGTGTGAGGGTGAGGGTTAGGGTTTTGGTGAGGATTAGGTTTAGGGTTAGTTTTAGGGTTATGGTGACGGTAAGGTTTTTTATGAGGTTTAGAGTGAGGGTGAGGTTTACGGATACGTTTAGAGTTAGGGTAAGGGTTAGGGTTCAGGTTAGGCTTAGGGTTAGGTTGAGGGTAAGGGTTAGTGTGAGGGTGAGGGTGAGGGTTAAGGTTATGGTTAGGGTTAGGGTGGGGGTGAGGGTGAGGTTTAGGGTGAGGGTGATTGTGAGGTTGAGGTTGAGTGTGAGGGATAGGGTTTTGGTGAAGGTTAGGGTTAGGTTTAAGGTTAGGGTGAGGGTTAGGGTTAGGGTTAGGGTTAGGATGAGGTTTAGGCTGAGGGTTAGGCTTAAGGTTTGGGTGAGGGTAAGGGTTAGGATGAGGGTGAGGGTTAGGTTTAGGTTTAGGGTTAGGGTCAGGGTGAGGATTAGGGATAGGGTTAGGGTTAGGTTTAGGGTGAGAGTTTTGCTTAGGGTTAGGATTAGAATTAGGGTGAGGGTGAGGTTTAGGGTTTGAATTAGGGTTAGGGTTAGGGTTAGGGTTAGGCTGAGGTTGAAGTTGAGGCTGAGGGTGTGGGTTAGGGTTAGGGTGAGGGTGAGGGATAGGGTTAGCGTTAAGGTGAAGGTTAGGGTGAGGTTTAGGTTTAGGGTTAGGTTTAGGATGAGGGTTAGGCTGACGGTTAGGGTTAGGGTTCGGGAGAGGGTAAGGGTTAGGGTGAGGGATAGGGTGAGGGTGAGGACAAGGGTTAGGCTTAGGGTTAGGTTTAGGGTTAGGGCGAGGGTTAGGGTTAGGGTTAGGTTGAGGGTGAGGGTGAGTGATAAGGTTAGGGTGAGGGTGAGGGTAAGTGTTAGGGTGAGGGTTAGGGTGAGGTTGAGGGTTAATGTTAGCATTAGGGTTACGGTGAGGGTGAGGGTTAGGGTAAGGGTTAGGGTTAGGGTTAGGGATAAGGTGAAGATTAGGGTTAGGGTTAGGTTTAGGGTGAGGGTTAGGCTGAGGGGTAGGGTTAGGTTTAGGGTTAGGGTGAGGGTTAAGGTGACAGTGAGAGTTAGGGTGAGGGTGAGGGTTAGATTTGCGGTGAGGATTAGTGTTAGGGTTAGGGTTATGGTGAGGGTAAGGGTTAGAATGAGATTTAGGGTAAGGGTGATATTTAGGGAGAGCCTTAGAGTTAGGGTGAGGGTTAGGATGAGGGTTAGGGTTCAGGTTAGACTTAGGATGAGGGTGAGGGTTAGAGTTAGGGTTAGGGTTAGGGTTAGTGTGAGGGTAATGTATAGGGTGAGGGTTAGGGTCAGGGTGAGGGTTAGGGAGAGGTTGAGGGTTAGGGTGGGCATTAAGTTGAGTGTTAGGTTAAGGTTTAGGGTTATTGTGAAGGTTACTGTGCGGTTTAGTGTTACTGCTAGGGTTAGGGTTAGGGTGAGGGTTAGGGTGAGATTAGGGGTTAGAGTGAGGGTTAGGGTGAGGGTGAGGGTTATGGATAGCATTAGGGTTAGTGTTAGGGTTAGGGTGAATGTTAGGCTTAGGGTTAGGTTGAGGGTGGGGTGAGGTTGAGGGTGAGGATTAGGGTTAGGTTTAGGGTTAGGTTTAGGATTAGGGTTAGGGTTAGGCTGAGGGTGAGGTTGAGGTTGTAGGTGAGGGTTAGGGTGTACGTGAGGGCTAGGGTTAGGGTTAGGGGGAGAGTTAGAGTTAGGGTCAGGTAGAGGGGTAGGTTGAGGGGTAGGTTTAGGGTGAGGGTGAGGGTTAGCATTAATGTGTGGGTTAGGGTTAGGGTTAGGGTTACTGAGAGGATAATGGTTAGGGTGAGGATGAGGGTGAGAATGAGGTTTAGGGTTAGCATTAGTGTTAGATTGAGGGTTAAGGTGAGCGTTAGGGTGAGGTTTAGGTTTAGGTTTAGGGTGAAGGTGAGGGTTAGGGTGAGGGTAATGGTTAGAGTGAGGGTTAGGGTGAGGGTGAGGGTTAGGGATATCATTAGGTTTAGGGTTAGGGTTAGGGTGAGTGTTAGAGTTAGGGTTAGAGTAAGGGTTAGTATTAAGTTGAGGGTTAGGGATAGGGTTGGGGTTAGGGTGAGGGTCAGGGTTAGGGTTAGGGTTTGAGTAGGGTGAGTTTGAGTGTGAGGGTAAGGGTTAGGGTTAGGGTTAGGGCTAGGCTGAGGGTGAGGGTGAGGTTGAGGGTGAGGTTTAGGGTTAGGGTGAGGATTAGGTTTAGGGTTAGGGTTAGGGTTAGGTTGACTGTTAGGGTTAGGGTTAGGGTAAGGTTTATGGTTAGGGTGAGGGTTAGAGTGACGGTGAGGGTAAGGGTTAGGGTGAGGGATAGGGTTAGGGTTAAGGTTAGGGTGAGGGTTAGGTTTAGGTTTAGTGATAGGGTTAGGGTGAGAGTAAGGTATAGAGTGAGGGTTATGGTGAGGTTGAGGGTTAGGGGTTGCATTACGGTTAGGGTGAGGTTTAGGGTGAGGGTTAGGGTTACCTTTAGGGTTAGGGTGAGGGTGAGGGTTATGTTGAGGTGTAGGGTTAGGGTTAGGTTTAGGTTTAAGGTTAGGGTGAGGGTTAGGTTTAGGGTTAGTGTGAGGGTGAGGGTGAGGTTTATGGTGAGGGTGAGGGTGAGCATTAGGGTTAGGATGAGGGCGCTGGTGAGGGTTAGGGTGAGGGTGATGCTGAGGGTGAGGGTGAGGGTGAGAGTTAGGTTTAGTGTTAGGGTTATGGTTAGTTTTAGGTTTAGGTTATTGTGAGGGCTAGGGTGAGGCTGAGGTCTAGGGTTAAGATTAGGATTAGGGTGAGGGTTAGGGTTAGAGTGAGTGTTAGGGTGAGGGTTACGGTGAGGGTTAGGTTTAGGGTTAGGATTAGTGTTAAGGTTAGAGGGTGAGGATTATGGTTAGTGTTAGGGTGAGTGTTAGGTTTAATGTGATGTTTAGGTTGAGGGTGACGGTTAGGGTGAGTGTTCAGGTTCGAGTTAGGGTGTGTTTGAGGGTTAGGGTTAGAGTGAGGGTTACGGTGACGGTGAGGGTTTGGATGAGTTTGAGGTTTCGGGTTAGGGTTATGTTTAGAGTGAGGGTTAGGGTAAGGGTTAGGTTAAAATTAGGGTTAGGGTGACGTGTACAGTTAGGTTTAGAGTGAGGGTTAGGGTTACTGTGAGGATTAGGGTTAGGGTTAGTTTTAATGTTAGGGTGAGGGTTAGGGTTAGGGTTAGGTTTAGAGTTAGGATGAGGGTTAGGATTAGGGTTAGGGTTAGGGCTCTGGGGAGGGTAAGGTTTAGGGTGAGGGTAATGTGAGGGTTAGGGTTAGGCTTAGGTTTAGAGTGAGGTTTAGGGTGAGGGTTAGTGTTAGGGTTAGGGTGTGGGTTAGGGTTAGGGTTAAGGTTAGGGTGAAGGTGAGGGATGGGGATAAGGTGAGGGTAAGGGTTAGGGTGAGGTTTAGGGCACGGTTGAGGGTTAATGTTAGAATTAGGGTTATGGTGAAGGGGAGGGTTAGGTTGAGGGTTAGGATTAGGGTTAGGGATAGGGTGAGGCTTAGTGTTAGGGTTAGGTTTAGGGTGAGGGTCAGGCTGAGGGGTTGTGTTAGGGTTAGGATTAGAGTGAGGGTTAGGGTGAGGGTTAGGGTTACGGTTAAGTTTAGTGTTAGGGTGAGGTTGAGGGTGAGGGTAAGGGTTGGGGTGAGCGTTAGGGTGAGGTTTAGGTTTAGGGTTAGCATTAGGTTTAGTGTAAGGTTTAGGATTAGGATTAGGGTTAGGTTTAGGGTTAGGGTTAGGCTTTAGGTGGGGGTGAGGTTGAGGGTGAGGGTTAGGGTTAGGGTTAGTTTTAGGGTGAGGGCTAGTGTGAGAGTGCAATTTAAGGTTAGGGTTAGGGTGAGGGTGAGGGTTTCGGTTAGGAAAGGTTTAGGGTTAGGTTTAGGGTGAGGATTAGGGTGAAGGTGAGGTTTAAAGTGAAGGTTAGGGTTATGTGAGGATTAAGGTTAATGTTAGGGTGAGGGTTAGGGTTAGGGTGGTGTTTAGGGTGAGGGTGAGTGTTAGGGTGAGGGTGAGGGTGGGGGTGTAGGTGAGGGTTAGGTTTGGGGTGAGCGTTAGGATGACGGTGAGGGTTAGGGTGAAGGTGAGTGTTAGGGTTAGGGTGAGGGTGAGGGTAAGGGTTAGGGTTAGGGTGAGGGTTAGGGTGAGACTGAGGGTTAGGGTGAGCGTTAGGGTTAGGGTGAGGGTTAAGGTGAGGGTAAGGGTTAGTATGAGGGTGAGGGTTAGAGTTAGGTTTAGGGTGAGGGTTAGGGTTAGGGTGAGGTTTAGGGTACGGTTAGGTTGAGGGTGGGGGTTCGGGTTAGGGTGAGTTTTAGGCTGTGGGTGGCGGTTAGGGTTACAGTGATGGTTAAGGTGACGGTGAGTGTTAGTGTGAGGGTGAGGGTTAGGGTTTTGGTGAGGATTAGGTTTAGGGTTAGTTTTAGGGTTATGGTGACGGTAAGGTTTTTTATGAGGTTTAGAGTGAGGGTGAGGTTTACGGATACGTTTAGAGTTAGGGTAAGGGTTAGGGTTCAGGTTAGGCTTAGGGTTAGGTTGAGGGTAAGGGTTAGTGTGAGGGTGAGGGTGAGGGTTAAGGTTATGGTTAGGGTTAGGGTGGGGGTGAGGGTGAGGTTTAGGGTGAGGGTGATTGTGAGGTTGAGGTTGAGTGTGAGGGATAGGGTTTTGGTGAAGGTTAGGGTTAGGTTTAAGGTTAGGGTGAGGGTTAGGGTTAGGGTTAGGGTTAGGATGAGGTTTAGGCTGAGGGTTAGGCTTAAGGTTTGGGTGAGGGTAAGGGTTAGGATGAGGGTGAGGGTTAGGTTTAGGTTTAGGGTTAGGGTCAGGGTGAGGATTAGGGATAGGGTTAGGGTTAGGTTTAGGGTGAGAGTTTTGCTTAGGGTTAGGATTAGAATTAGGGTGAGGGTGAGGTTTAGGGTTTGAATTAGGGTTAGGGTTAGGGTTAGGGTTAGGCTGAGGTTGAAGTTGAGGCTGAGGGTGTGGGTTAGGGTTAGGGTGAGGGTGAGGGATAGGGTTAGCGTTAAGGTGAGGGTTAGCGTTAAGGTGAAGGTTAGGGTGAGGTTTAGGTTTAGGGTTAGGTTTAGGATGAGGGTTAGGCTGACGGTTAGGGTTAGGGTTCGGGAGAGGGTAAGGGTTAGGGTGAGGGATAGGGTGAGGGTGAGGACAAGGGTTAGGCTTAGGGTTAGGTTTAGGGTTAGGGCGAGGGTTAGGGTTAGGGTTAGGTTGAGGGTGAGGGTGAGTGATAAGGTTAGGGTGAGGGTGAGGGTAAGTGTTAGGGTGAGGGTTAGGGTGAGGTTGAGGGTTAATGTTAGCATTAGGGTTACGGTGAGGGTGAGGGTTAGGGTAAGGGTTAGGGTTAGGGTTAGGGATAAGGTGAGGATTAGGGTTAGGGTTAGGTTTAGGGTGAGGGTTAGGCTGAGGGGTAGGGTTAGGTTTAGGGTTAGGGTGAGGGTTAGGGTGAGGATTAGGTTTAGGATTAGGGTTAAGTTTAGGATGAGTTTGAGAGTTAGTGTAAGCGTTAGGGTGAGGGTTAGCGTGAGATTCAGGTTTATTGTTAGCATTAGGGTTAGTGTAAGGGTTAGGGTGAGGGTTTTGGTAAGGGTTAGGGTTAGGGTGAGGGTGAGGGCTAGTGTTAGCATTAGGGTAAGTGTTAGGCTTAATGTTAGGGTTAGGGTGAGGTTGAGGGTGAGGGTTACAGATAGTGTTAGGATTAGGGTTAGGATTAGGGGTAGGCTGAGGGTGCGGGTGAGGTTGAGGGTGAGGGTTAGGGTTAGGGTAGTTTTAGGGTGAGGGCAAGGGTGATGGTGAGGGTTAGGGTGAGGGTTAGGGTGATGGTGAGGGTTTTCGGTTAGGAAATTCTGAGGTTTCAGGTTAGCCTGAGGATTAGGTTGAGGGTGAGGTTTAAGATGAAGGTTATTTTTAATATGAGGGTTAGGGTTAGGGTTAGGGTGATGTTTAGGGTGAGGGTGAGGTTGAGGTTGAGGGTAAGGATGTAGATGAGGTTTAGGGTTGGGGTGAGGGTTACGGTGAAGCTGAGGGTTAGGTTTAGAGTTAGGGTGAGGTTTAGGGTAAGGGTTAGGGGGAGGGAGAGGGGGAGGGGTAGGTTTAGGGTTAGGTTGGTGGTTAGGGTTAATGTAAGTGTTAGGGTTAGTGTTAGGGTTAGTGTGAGGATAAGGGTGAGGGTGAGGGTTAGGGTTAGCCTTAGGTTTAGCGTTAGGATTAGGGTGAGGGTTAAGGTGAGGGTTAGGGTTAGGGTTAGTATGAGGGTGAGGTTTAGATTTAGGTTTAGGGTGAGTGTGAGGGTTACGGTGAGGTTTAGGGTAGGGTTAGGGTCAGGGTGAGGGTTAGGGTGAGGGTGAGTTTTAGGGAGAGGGTGAAGGTTAGGTTTAGGGTGAGGGTTAAGGTGATGGTGAGGGTTAGAGTGAGGGTGAGGGTTAGGATTTCGGTGAGGATTAGGGTTAGGTTTAGGGTTAGGGTTATGTTGCGGGTAAGGGTAAGGATGAGGTTTAGGGTGAGGGTGAGATTTAGGGATATCGTTAGAATTAGGGTGAGTGTTTGGGTGAGGTTTAGGGTTCGGGTTAGGCTTAGAGTGAGGGTGAGGTTTAGAGTTAGGGTTAGGATTAGGGTTAGGGTCAGGTTAAAGTTTAGGGTGAGGGTTAGGGTGAGGTTGAGGATTAGGGTTAGGTTGAGGGTTAGGTGAGTATTAGGGTGAGGATTAGGTTTAAGTTTAGGGTTAGGGTGAGGGTTAGGGTGAGGTTTAGTGTTAGGGTTAGTGTGAGGGTTAGGTTGAGGGTAAGGGTTAGAGTGAAGGTTAGGGTGAGGGTGAGGGTTAAGGATAACATTAGGGTTAGTGTTAGGGTTAGGGTGAGGGTTAGAGTTAGGGTTAGGGTTATGGTGAGGTTGAGGGTGAGGGTTAGGGTTAGCATTAGGTTTAGGTTTAGGGTTAGTGTGAGGGTTAGGGTTGGGGTTAGGGTGAGGGTTAGGGTCAGGGTGAGGGTTAGGGTTAGAGTGACAGTGAGGATAAGGTTTAGGGTGAGAGCTAGGGTTAGGGTGAGGTTTAGGGATAGGGTTAGGTTTAGGTTGAGGGTTTTGGTGAGAGTTAGGTTTAGGGTGAGGGTGATGGTGAGGGTGAGGTTTAGGGTTTGGATTAGGGTGAGGGTTAGTGTTCTGCTGAGTCTGAGGTTGAGTGTGAGGGTGAGGTTTAGGGTTAGGGTGAGAGTTAGGGCTAATGTTAGCATTAGGGTTAGAGTTAGGGTTAGGGTTAGGGTTAGGGAGAGTGTAAGGGTGAGGGTTAGGTTTAGAGCTAGGATTAGGGTTAGGGTTAGGGTTAGGCTCAGGGTGGGGTTGAGGTTGAGGTTGAGATTGAGGGTAGGGTTAGGGTTAGTTTTAGGGTGAGGGCTAGGTTGAGGGTGAGGGTTAGGGTGAGGGTTAGTGTGAGGGTCTGGGTTTCGGTCAGGAAAGGCTTAGGGTGAAGGGTAGGGTGAGCATTAGGTTGAGGGTGAGATTTAAAGTGAGGGTTAGGGTTATGGTGAGGATTAGGGCTAGGGTTAGAATGAGGTTTAGGGTGATGTTTTGTTTGAGGGTGAGGGTGAGGGTGAGAGTTAGGGTAAGGGTTAGGGTGTAGGTGAGGGTTAGGTTTAGGGTGAGGGTTAGGGTGTCGGTGAGGGTTAGAGTGAAGGTGAGGGTTAGGTTTACTTTTAGGGTGAGTGTTAGGTTGAGGCTTAGTGTGAGGATTAGGGTTAGGTTTAGGGTTATGGAGAGGGTAAGGGTTAGGGTGAGGTTTAGGGTGAGGGTTAGGGTTAGTGTTAGTGTAAGGGTGAGGGTTAAGGTGAATGTTAGGGTTAGGGTGAGGGTGAGGGTTAGGTTTAGGGTGAGGGTTGGGGTTAGGGTGAGGGTCAGGGTTTGTGTTATGGTTAGAATTAGAGTGATGGTGAGGGTTAGTGTTGAGATTAAGGTTAGGGTTAGGGTTAGGCTGAGTGTAAGTTTTAGGGTGAGGGTTAGGGTGAGGGTTAGTGTGAGGTTTAGTGTTAGTGTTAGGGTTAGGGTTAGGTTGAGGTTTAGGGTGAGGGTAAGGGTTAGAGTGATGGTTAGCTTGAGGGTGAGGGTTAGGGATAGCATTAGTGTTAGGGTTAGGGTTAGGGTGAGGGTCAGGGTTAGGGTTAGGGTTAGGGTGAGAGTGAGGTTTAGTGTTAGCATTAGGGTTAGGGTTAGGGTAAGGGTGAGGGTGAGGGTTAGTGTTAGGATTAGGGTGAGGGTTAGGTTTAGGTTGAGGGTTAGGGTTAGGGTGGCGGTGAAGGTAAGGGTTAGGGTGAGGGCTAGCGTTAAGGTTAGGGTTAGGATGAGGTTTAGGGTGAGGGTGAGGTTAAGAGTTAGGTTTAAGTTGAGGGTTAGTGTTATGGTTAGTGTTAGGGTGAGGGTGAGGGTGAGGGTTAGGGTGACGGTGAGTGTTAGGGTTAGGGTGAGGGTTAGGGTGAGCGTTAGTTTTATTTTTAGTGTGAGGATTAGGGTTAGGGTTATGTTTAGGGTGAGGGTTAGGCTGAGGGTTAGGGTTAGGGTTAGGGTTTGGGTTGGTGTGAGGGTTAGGGTGAGGGTTAGTGTTAGGTTTAGTGTTAGGGTTAGGGTGAGGTTGAGGGTGAGGGTGAGGGTTAGGGTGAGGTTTAAAATGAGGTTGAGGTTTAGGATTAGCATTAGGGTTAGGTTTAGGGTTAGGGTGAGTGTTAGGGTTAGGGTTAGGGTGAGGGTGGGGGTGAGGTTGAGGGTTAGGGTTAGGGTTAAGGTGAGGATTAGGGTTAGGGTTAGGGTGAGAGTTAGAGTAAGTTTAGGGTGAGGGTGAAGGTTCGGGTGAGGGTGAGTTTTAGAGTGTGCGTGACAGTTAGGGTAAGGGTGAGGGTTAAGGTGTCGGTTAGGGTTAGGATGAGAGTGATGGTTAGGGTTGGGATGAGGATTAGGGTTAGGGTTAGGGTTAGGATTATGGTGAGGGTAAGGGTTAGGATGAGGTTTAGGGTGAGGTTGACATTTAGGGACAGCGTTAGAGTTAGGGTGAGGGTGAGGTTGAGGGTTAGGGTTCAGTTTAGGCTTAGGGTGAAGGTTAGAGTTAGTGTTAGGGTTAGGGTTAGGAAGAGGGTTTGTCTGAGGATTAGGGTTAGGGTTAGGGTGAGGGATAGGGTTAGTGTGAGGGTTAGGCTTAGTGTTAGGGTTAGGATTAGGGTGAAGGAAAGGTTAAGGGTGAGGGTTAGGTTGACAGTGACTGTTAGGGTTAGGGTGAGGGTTAGGGTCAGCGTTAGGGTGAGGTTTAGGGTTAGATTTAGGATGTTGATTAGGGTTAAGTTTATGTTTAGGGTGAGGTTTAGGCTGAGGGGTAGGGTTAGGGTTAGGGTTAGTGTGAGGGTTAGGGTGAGTGTTAGGGTTAGGGTTAGGGTTAGGGTTAGGGTGAGTTAGAGGGTGAGGGTAAGTGTTAGGGTGAGGTTTAGTTTGAGATAGAGGTTTAGGATTAGCATTAGGGTTAGGTTTAGGGTTAGGGTGAGAGTTAGGGTTAAGTTAGTTTGAGGGTGGGGGTGAGGTGGAGGGTGTGGGTTAGAGTTAAGGTTAGCTTTAGGGTGAGGGCTAGGGGGTGGGTGAGGGTTAGGGAGAGGGTTAGGGTGAGGGTGAGGGTTTCATTTAGGAAAGGCTTAGGGTTAGGGTTAGAGGGAGGATTAGTGTGAGGGTGAGGTTTAAGGTGAGGGTTAGGGTTAGGGTGAGGATTAGGGTTAGGGTTAGGGTGAGGGTTAGGGTTAGGGTGATGTTTAGGGTAAGGGTGACGGTTATGGTGAGGGTGAGGGTGAGGGTTAGGGTGAGGGTTAGGGTTAGCATGAGGTTTAGAGTGATGTGAGGGTTAGGGTGAAGGTGAGGGTTAGGGTTAGGTTTAGAGTGAGGGTTAGGGTTAGGGGTAGGGTGAGGGGTAAGGTGACGGGTTGGGTAAGGGTAAGGTGAGTGTTAGGGTTAATGTGAGGGTTAGGGTTAGGGTTAGGTTTAGTGTGAGTATAAGGGTTAGGATGAGGGTTAGAGTGAGAGTGAGGTTAGGGTTAGCGTTAGGGTTAGTGTGAGGAATAGGGTGAGGATTAAGGTGAGGGTTAGGGTTAGTATGAGGGTGAGGGTTAGAGTTAGGTTTAGGGTGAGTGTTAGGGTTAGTCTGAGGTTTAGGGTAAGGTTAATGTTCAGGTGAAGGTGAGGGTGGGAGTGAGTTTTAGGGTTTGGGTGTTGGTTAGGGTTAGGGTGATGGTTAAGGTGATGGTTTGGGTAAGGGTTAGGGTGAGGGCTATGGTTAGGGTTAGGGTGAGGTTTTGGTTTAGGTAGAGGATTAGGGTGAGGGGGACGGTTAGAGTTGGGGTTAGGATTAGGGTTAGGGTGAGGGTAAGGTATAGGGTGAGGGTTAGGATGAGGGTGAGGGTTAGGGTTAGGGTTAGGGTGAGGGTTAGGGTGAGGTTTAGTGTTAGTGTTAGGGTTAGGTTTAGGGTGAGGGTTAGGGTGATGGTAAGGGTTGGAGTGAGGGTTAGGGTAAGGTTGAGGGTGAGGGATAGCATTAGCATTAGTGTTAGGGTTACTGTGACGGTTAGGGTTAGGGTGAGGGTTAGGGATAGGTTTGGGGTTAGGGTGAAATTCAGGGTTAGGGTTAGGGTTAGAGTTAGGTTTAGGGTGAGTGTGAGGGTTAGGTTTAGCATTAGGGTTAGGGTTATGGTTAGGGTTAGGTTGAGGGTTAGGGATAGAGTTGGTGTTAGGGTGACGGTGAGAGTTAGGTTTAGGGTGAGGTTTAGGGTGAGCGTTAGGATGAGGGTTAGGGTTAGGTTTAGGGTGAGGATGAGGGTAAGGGTGAGGTTTAGTTTTAGGGATAGTGTTAGGGTTAGGGTGAGGGTAAGGGTTAGAGTGAGGGTTAGGGTGAGGGTGAGGGTTAGGAATAACATTAGGGTTAGGGTTAGGTTTAGGGTGAGGGTTAGGGTTAGGGTGAGGGTGAGGGGTAGGGTTAGGGTGAGGGTTAGCGTGAGGGTTAGGCTTGGGGTGAGGGTTAGAGTGACGATGGGGGTAAGGGTTAGGATGAGGGCTAGGGTTAGGGTTAGAGTGAGTTTTCCTTTTAGGGTTAGGGTCAGGGTAGGGTGAGGGTAAGGGTTAGAGTCATGGTTTGGGTGAGGGTGAGGGTTAGGGATAGCATTAGGCTTAGGGTTAGTGATAGGGTGAAGGTTAGAGTTACGGTGAGAGTGAGGGATATGTTGAAGGTTAGGTTTAGGGTTAGGGTTAGGGTTACGGTGAGGGTGAGGGTTAGGGTTAGGGTGAGGGTTAGAGTGACGGTTTGGGTAAGGGTTAGGGTGAGGGCTAGGGTTGGGGTTAGGGGGAGGTTTAGGTTTAGGTTGAGGGTTAGGGTGAGGGGAATGTTGAGGGTGAGGGTGAGGGTGAGAGTTAGGTTTAGGGTTAGTTTTATGGTTAGTGTTAGTTTTAGAGTTAGGGTGAGGGCTAGGGTGAGGCTGAGGGCTAGGGTTACGGTTACGATTAAGGTGAGGTTAGGGTTAGGGTGAGTGTTAGTGTGAGGGGAAGGATTAGCGTTAATGTTAGGGTGAGGGTTAGGTTTACTGTGAGGGTTAGGGGTAGGCTTAGATTTAGGGTGAGGGTAAGGGTGAGGGTGAGGGTTAGGGTGAGGTTGAGGTTTAATGTTAGCATTAGGGTTACGGTGAGGTTGAGGGTTAAGGTGAGGTTTAGGGTTAGGGTTAGGGTTAGGGTGAGAGTGAGGGTTCGGCTTAGCCTGAGTGTTAGGGTGAGGGTTATGGTGAAGGTTAGGTTTAGGGTTAGGGTTAGTGTTAAGGATAGTGTGAGGGTGAGGATTATGGTTAATATTAGTTTGAGGGTTAGGTTTAAGGTGATGTTTAGGTAGAGGGTGACGGTTAGGGTGAGTGTTCGCTTTTGGGTTACGGTGAGGATTAGGGTTTGAGTGAGGTTTAGGGTGACGGTGAGGGTTAGGGTGAGTATGACGTTTAGGTTAGGGTTAGGGTTAGGGTTAGGGTGAAGGTTAGGTTAGGGTTAGTTTAAAGTTAGGGTTAGGGTGATGTGTACGGTTAGGTTTAGGGTAAGGTTTAGGTTTAGGGTAAGGTTTAGGTTTAGTGTGAGGATTAGGGTTAGGGTTAAGGTTAGGGTGAGGGTTAGGGTTAGGGTTAGGTTTAAGATGAGGGTTAGGCTGAGGGTTAGGGTTCAGGGGAGGGTAAGGGTTAGGGTGAGGGTAATGTGAGGGTTAGGATTAGGCTTAGGTTTAGGGTGAGGGTTAGGATGAGGGTTAGCCTAACGGTTAGGGTGAGCGTTAGGGTGAATATGAGGGATAGGGTTAAGTTGAGGGTAAGGGTTAGGGCAACGTTTAGGGTGAGCTTGAGGGTTAATATTAGCATTAGGGTTATGGTGAGGGTGACAGTTAGGGTGAGGGTTAGGGTTAGGGTTAGGGATAGGGTGAGGATTAGGGTTAGGGTTAGGTTTAGGGTGAGGGATAGGGTGAGGGTTAGGGTTAGTGTGTGGGTTAGGTTGAGGGTTACGTTTAGGGTTAGGGTTATGGTTAGGGTGAGGTTGAGGGTGAGGGTAATGGTTAGGGTGAGGTTTAATGTGAGGTTTAGGTTTAGGGATAGCATTAGGTTTAGGGTGAGTGTTAGGGTTAGGATTAGGGTTAGGGTGAGGGTGAGGACTAGTGTTAGCATTAGGGTTAAGGTTAGGGTTAGGGTGAGGGTGAGGGTGAGGGTTAAGGTTTGGTTTAGGATTAGGTTTAGGGTTACGGTTAGGGTGAAAGTGGGGGTGAGGTTGAGGTTGAGGGTTAGGGTTAGGGTTAGTTTTAGGGTGAGGGCTAGGGTGAGGGTGAGGGTTAGGGTGAGGGTTATGGTGACGGTGAGGGTTTCTGTTAGGAAAGGCTTAGGGTTAGGTTTAGGTTGAGGATTAGGAGGTTTAAGGTGAGGATTAAGGTTAGGATAGGGTTAAGGTGATGTTTAGAGTGAGGGTGAATGTTAGGGTGAGGGTGAGGGTGAGAGTGAGGTTGTAGGTGAGGGTTACGGTTGGGGTGAGCGTTAGGGTGAATATGATGGTTAGGGTGAAGGTGAGGGTTAGGGTTAGGGTTAGGGGGAGGGTTAGGGTTTGGATGTGAGTTAGGGTTAGGGTTAGGGTTAAGGTTAAGTTGAGGGTTAGGGTTAGGGTTAGGATGAGGGTTAGGCTGAGGGTTATGCTTATGGTTATGGTTAGGGTAAGATTTAGGGTGAGGGTGAGGGTTAGGTTTAGGATAAGGGTTAGGGTTAGGGTGAGGGTTAGGGATAGGGTTAGGGTTAGGGTGAGGGTGAGTGTTTTGGTTAGGGTTAGGTTTAGAGTTAGTGTGAGGGTTAGGGTTAGGGTTTGAATTAGGGTTAGGTTTAGTGTTAGGCTTAGGTTGAGGTTGAGGCTGAGGGTGAGGGTTAGGTTTAGGATGACGGTTAGGGTTAGGGTTAGTGTTAAGGTTTGGGTGAGGGTTAGTGTTAAGGTTAGGTTTAGGATGAGGGTTAGGCTGATGTTTAGGTTTAGGGTTCAGGGGAGGGTAAGGGTTAGGGTGAGGGTTAGGGTGAGGGTTAGTGTTAGTGTTAGGGTTAGGGTTAGGGTGAGGGTTATGGTGAGGATAAGGGTTAGGCTGAGGATTAGGGTGAGTGTGAGGGATAGAGTTAAGGTGAGGATAAGGTATAGGGCGAGGTTTAGGGTGATGTTGAGGGTTAATGTTAGCATTAGATTTATGGTGAGGGAGAGAGTTAGGGTGAGGGTTAGGCTGAGGGATAGGTTTCAGGTTAGGGTTAGTGTGAGGGTTAGGGTTAGGGTTAGTGTTAGGGTTAGGGTGAAGTTGAGGGTGAGGGTAATGGTTAGCGTGAGGGTTAGGGTGAGGTTGAGGTTTAGGATTAGCATTAGGGTTAGGGATAGGGTTAGAGTGAGGGTTAGGGTTAGGGTTAGGTTGAGGGTGGGGGTGAGGTTGAGGGTGAGGGTTAGGGTTAGGTTTAGCTTTAGGGTGAGGGCTAGGGTGAGGGTGAGGGTAGGTTTAGGTATAGGGTGAGGATTATTCTTAGGGTTAGGTTTAGGGTGAGGGTTAGGCTGAGGGGTAGGATTAGGGTTAGGGTTAGTGTGAGGGTTAGGGTTAGGGTTAGGGTTAGGGTTAGTGTTAGGGTTAGGGTGAGGTTGAGGTTGAGGGTAAGGATTCGTTTGAGGGTTAGGGTGAGGTTGAGGTTTAGGATTACCATTAGGGTTAGGGTTAGGGTGAGGGTTAGGGTTAGGGTTAAGTTGAGGGTGGGGGAGAGGTTGAGTCTGAGGATTAGGGTTAGGGATAGGATGAGGGTGAGTGTGAGGGTGAGGTTTAGATTTAGGGTGAGGGTTAGTTTTAGGGTTAGGGTTAGGGTTAGGAAGAGTGTTTTGCTGAGGGTCAGGTTTAGGATTAGGGTGAGGGTTAGGTTTAGTGTGAGGGTTAGGCTAAGTGTTAGGGTTAGGATTAGGGTGAGGGAAAGGTTTAGGGTGAGGGTGAGGGTGAGGGTGACGGTTAGGGTTAGGGTGACGGTGAGGGTTAGGGTGAGGCTTAGGTTTAGGGTTAGGGTTAGGGTATGGTGAGGGTAAGGGTTAGAGTGATGGTTAGGGGGAGGGGGAGGGCTAGAGATAGCATTAGGGTTAGGGCTACGGTTAGGGTTATGGTGAGAGTGAGGGTTATGTTGAGGGTTAGGGTTAGGTTTAGAGTTAGGGTTAGGGTGAGGGTTAGGGTTACGGTTAGGGTTACGATGAGTGTGAGGGTCAGGTTTAGGGTTAGGTTTAGGGCGAGGTTTAGGGTTAGGGTGAGGATTAGAGTGACGGTGAGGGTAAGGGTTAGGGTGAGGGCTAGGATTAGGGTTAGGGTTAGGGTGAGGTTTAGGTTTAGGATTAGGCTTAGGTTTAGGGTTAGGCTTAGGGTGAGGGTGAGAGTGAGGGTCAGAGTTAGGTTTAGGGTGAGGCTCAGGGCTAGGGTGAGGGTTAGGGTGAGGGTTAGGGTGAGGGTTAGGGTGAGGGTTAGGGTAAGGGTGATGGTGAGGGTGAGGGTAAGGGTTAGGATGAGGGTTAAGGTGAGGTTGAGGTTTAGGGTTAGGTTTGAGTTAGGTTTATGGTTAGTTTTTTGGTTAGTGTTAGGTTTAGGGTTAGGGTGAGGGCTAGGGTGAGGCTGAGGGCTAGGGTTAAAGTTAGGATTATGGTGAGGGTTAGGTTTAGGGTTAGTGTTAGTGTGAGGGGTAGGGTTAGCGTTATTGTTAGGGTGAGGGTTAGGTTTAGTGTGAGGGTTAGGGTTAGGGTTAGGGTAAAGTTTAGGGTGAGGGTTAGGGTGAGGTTGAGGTTTAATGTTAGCATTAGGGTTACGGTGAGGTTGAGTTTTAGGGTGAGGGTTAGGGTTAGGGTTAGGGATAGGGTGAGGATTAGGGTTAGGTTTAGGTTTAGGGTGAGGGTTAGGGTTAGGGATAGGGTGAGGATTAGAGTTAGAGTTTAGGGTGAGGGTTAGGCTGAGGTGTAGGGTTAGTGATAGGATTAGGGTGAGGGTTAGGGTGAGGTTTAGGGTTAGTGTTAGAGGTAGGGTTAGGGTGAGGTTGAGGGTGAGGGTAAGGGTTAGGATGAGGGTTAAGGCGAGGTTGAGGTTTAGGGTTAGTATTATGGTTAGGGTGAGGGTTAGGGTTAGGATCAGGGTTAGTGTGAGGGTGAGGGCTAGTGTTAGCATTAGAGTTAGTGTTAGGGTTAGGGTTAGGGTGAGATTTTGGGTGAGGGTTAGGGTTAGGTTTAGTTTTAGGGTGAGGGCTAGGGTGAGGGTGAGGGTTAGGGTGAGGTTTAGGGTGAGGGTGAGTGTTTCGGTTAGCAAAGGCTTAGGTTTAGGGTTAGGGTTAGGATTAGGTTGAGGGTGAGGTTTAAATTGAGGGTTAGGGTTATGTGAGGATTAAGGATAGGGTTAGGGTGAGGGTTATGTTCAGGGTCAGGGTGCGAATGAGGGTGTAGGTGAGGGTTAGGGTTGGGGTGAGGGTTAGGGTGATGGTGAGGGTTAGGGTGAAGGTGAGAGTTAGGGTTAGGGTTAGGGCTACGGTTAGGATTAGGGTTAGGTTGAGGGTTAGCGTGAGCATTAGGGTGAGGGTTAACTTTAGGTTTAGGGTTAGGGTGAGGGTTAAGGTGAAGTTTAGTGATAGTGTTAGGGTTTGGTTTAGGTTAAGTTTTAGGGTGAGCGTTAGGGTGAGGGTTAAGTTTAGGTTTAGGGTTAGGGTTAGGGTTAGGGTGAGGTTTAGTGTTAGGGTTAGGGTGAGGTTTAGTGTTAGGGTTAGGGTGAGGGTTAGGGTGATGGTAAGAGTTGGAGTAAGGTTTAGGATGAGGGTGAGGGTTAGGGATAGCATTAGCGTTACTGTGAGGGTTAGGGTTAGGGTTAGGGTAAGGGTTAGGGTTAGGTTGAGGGTTAGGGATAGGGTTGGGATTAGGGTGAGTGTCAGGGTTAGGGTTAGGGTTACAGTTAGAGTGAGGGTGAGTGTGAGGGTTAGGGTTAGCATTAGGGTTAGGGTTAGAGATAGGCTGAGGGTGAGGTTGAGGGTGAGGGTGAAGTTTAGGTTTAGGGTGAGGGTTAAGTTTAGGGTTAGGGTTAGGGTTAGGAAGAGGGTTTGGCTGAGGGTTAGGTTTAGGGTTAGGGTGAGGGTTACCTTTAGGGTTAGGGTGAGGGTTAGGTTTAGTGTGAGGGTTAGGCTTAGTGTTAGAGTTAGGGTTAGGGTGAGGGAAAGGTTTAGGGTGAGGGTTAGGGTGACGGCGAGGGTTAGGGTGATGGCGAGGATTAGGGTGACAGTGAGCCTTAGGGTGAGCGTTAGGATGAGGGATAGGGTTATGTTTAGGGTGAGGGTGAGGGTTAGGGTGATGTTTAGTTTTAGGCTTAGGGTTAGGTTTAGGGTGAGAGTAAGTGTTAGAGTGAGGGTTAGGCTGAGGGTGAGGGTTAGAAATAGCATTAGGGTTAGGATGAGGGTTAGGGTGAGGGTTAGGGTTGTGGTTAGGGTTAAAGTGAGGGTAAGGGTGAGGGTTATGTTGAAGGTTAGGGATAGGGATAGGGTAAGGTTTAGGGTTAGGGTTAGGGTTAAGGTGAGGGTGAGGGTGAGGTTTAGGGTTAGTGTTAGGGTGAGGGTTAGGGTTAGGGTGAGGGTTAGAGTGACAGTGAGGGCAAGGGTTAGGGTGAGGGCTAGGGTTAGTGTTAGGGTTAGGGTGAGGTTTAGGTTTAGGGTAAGGGTGAGTGTGAGGGTTAGGTTTAGGATTAGGTTTAGGGTTAGGGTTAGGATTAGGGTGAGGGACAGGGTGAGGGTTAGAGTTAGCTTTAAGGTGAGGGTTAGGGTTATGGTTAGGGTTAGGGTGAGGGTGAGGGTGAGGTTTATGTTGAGGGTGATGGTGACGGTGAGCGTGAGTGTGAGGATTAGGTTTAGGGTTAGGTTTAGGGTGAGTGTTAGGCTGAGCGGTAGGGTTAGTGTGAGGGTTAGCGTGAGGTTTAGTGTTAGGTTTACAGTTAGGGTTAGGGTGAGGTTGAGGGTGAGGGTAAGGTTTAGGGTGAGGTTAGGGTGAGGTTGAGGTTTAGGGTTAGTATTAGGGTTAGGGTGAGGGTTAGGGTTAGGATGAGTGTTAGGCTGAGGGTTAGGCTTAAGGATAGGGTGAGGTTAAGGGTTAGGGTGAGGGGGTGGGTTAGGTTTAGGATTAGGTTTAAGGTTAGGGTGAGGTTTAGGGATAGGGTTAGGGTTAGGGTGAGTGTTTTGGTTAGTGTTAGGTTTAGAGTTAGGGTGAGGGTGAGGGTTAGGGTTTGAATTAGGGTTAGCGCTAGGGTTATACTGAGATTGAGGTTTAGCCTGAGTGTGAGGGTTAGGGTTAGACTGAAGGTTAGGATTAGGATTAGGGTTAAGTTTAGCGTGAGGGTTAAGGTTAGGGTTATGTTTAGGATGAGGGTTAGGCTGACGGTTAGGGTTAGGGTTCAGGGGAGGATAAGGTTTAGGGTGAGGATTAAGGTGTGGGTGAGGATTAGGGTTAGGCTTAGGGTCAGGGTTAAGGTGAGGGCTAGGGTGAGGATAAGGCTTAGGGTGAGGGTTAGGGTGAGGGTGAGGGTTAGGGTTAAGGTGAGGTTACGTGTTAGGGCGAAGTTTAGGGTGAGATTGAGGGTTAGTATTAGCATTAGGTTTATGGTGAGTGTGAGTTTTAGGGTGAGGTTTGGGTTAGGGTTAAGTATAGGGTGAAGATTAGGGTTATTGTTAGGTTTAGGGTGAGGGTTAGGCTGAGGTTTAGGGTTAGGGTTAGGGTTAGTGTGAGTGTTAGGGTGAGGGTTAGGGCTAGGGTTAGTGTAAAGGTTAAGGTGAGGTTGAGGGTGAGGGTAAGGGTTAGGGTGAGAGTTAGGGTGAGGTTGAGATTTAGGGTTAGCATTAGGGTTAGTTTTAGGGTTAGGGTTAGGGTTAGGGTTGGGGTTATGTTGAGGGTGGGTTGAGGTTGAGGGTGAGGGTTAGGGTTAGGGTCAGTTTTAGGGTGAGGGCTAGGGTGAGGGTGAGGGTTAGGTTTAGCGTTAGGGTGAGGGTGAGGCTTTCGTTTAGGAAAGGCTTAGGGTTAGGGTTAGGGTGAGGTTTAAGGTGAGGGTTAGGGTTAAGGTGAGGATTAGGTTTAGGGTTAGGGTGATATTTAGGGTGAGGGTGAGGGTTAGGGTGATGGTGAGGTTGATGGTGAAGGTGAGGGTGTAGATAAGGGTTAGGGTTATAGTGAGGGTTAGGGTGACAGTGAGGGTTAGGATGAAGTTGAGGGTTAGGGTTAGGGTTAGGGTGAGGGTTAGGGTATGGGGTAGGGTGAGGCGTAGGGTGAGGGGTAGGGTTAGGGTTAGGGTTAGTGTTAGGGTTAATGTGAGTGTTAGGGTTAGGATTAGGGATAGTGTGAGGATAAGGATTAGGGTTAGGGATAGGGTGAGAGTGAGGGTTAGGCTTAGCTTTAGAGTTAGGGTGAGAGTTAGGGTGAAGGTTAAGGTGACGTTTAGGGTTAGTATGAGGGTGAGGGTTAGAGTTAGGTTTAGGGTGAGGGTTTGGGTTCGGGTGAGGTTTAGGGAAAGGTAAGGGTGGGGGTGAGTGTTCAGGTAAAGGTGAGTTTTAGGGTGTGGGTGACAGAGTTAGGGTGAGGGTTAATGTGATGGTGAGGGTTAGGGTGAGGGTGAGGGTTAGGGTTAATGTTAGGTTTAGAGTTAGGGTTAGGGTGAGGGTTTGGGTTTGAATTAGGGTTAGGGTTAGGGTTATACTGAGATTGAGGTTTAGGCTGAGTGTGAGGGTTAGGGTTAGGGTGAGGGTTAGGATTAGGGTTAGGGTTAAGGTTAGGGTGAGGGTTATGGTTAGGGTTAGGTTTAGGATGAGGTTTAGGCTGACGGTTATGGTTAGAGTTCGGGGGCGGATAAGGCTTAGGGTGAAGATTAAGGTGTGGGTGAGGGTTAGGTTTAGGCTTAGGGTTAGGGTGAGGGTTAGGGTTAGGGTTAGTGTTAGGTTTAGGTTTAGGGTTGGGGTGAGGGTTAGAGTGAGGATAAGGTTTAGGGTGAGGGTGAGGGTGAGGGTGAGGGGTAGGGTTAAGGTGAGGGTACGTGTTTGGGCGAGGTTTAGTGTGAGGTTGAAGTTTAGTGTTAGCATTAGGTTTATGATGAGTGTCTGAGTTAGGGTGAGGTTAGGGTTAGGGTTAGGTATACTGTGAAAATTAGGGTTAGGCTTAGGTTTAGGGTGAGGGTTAGGCTGAGGGTGAGGGTTAGGGTTAAGGTTAGTGTTAAGGTTAGGGTGAGGTTGAGGGTGAGGGTAAGGGTTAGAGTGAGGGTTAGGGTGAGGTTGAGGTTTAGGGTTAGCATTAGGGTTAGGTTATGGGTTAGGGTGAGGTTTAGGGTTAGGGTTAGGTTGAGGGTGGGGTTTGGTTGAGGGTTAGAGTTAGGGTCAGTTTCAGGGTGAGGACTAGGGTGAGGGTGAGGGTTAGGGTGAGGGTTAGGGTGAGGGTGAGGGTTTCGGTTAGGAAAGGCTTAGGGTTAGGGTTAGGGTGAGGTTTAAGGTGAGGGTTAGGCTTAAGGTGAGGATTAGGGTTAGGGTTAGGGTGTGGGTTAGTGTTAGGGTGATGTTTAGGGTGAGGGTGAGAGTTATGGTGAGTGTGAGGGTGATGGTCAGGGTGAGGGTGTAGATAAGGGTTAGGGTTAGGGTGAGGTTTAGGGTGACAGTGAGGGTTAGGGTGAAGTTGAGGGTTAGGGTTAGGGTTAGGGTGAGGGTTTGGGTATGGGGTAGGGTGATGGGTAGGGTGAGGGGTAGGTTTAGGGTTAGGGTGAGGGTTAGGGTTAATGTTTGTGTTAGGGTTAGGATTAGTGATAGTGTGAGGATAAGGATTAGGGTTAGGGTTAGGGTGAGAGTGAGGGTTAGGATTAGCTATAGATTTAGGGTGAGAGTTAGGGTGAGGGTTAAGATGAGGTTTAGGGTTAGTATGAGGGTGAGGGTTAGAGTTAGGTTTAGGGTGAGGGTTAGGGTTAGGGTGAGGTTTAGGGAAAGGTAAGGGTGGGGGTGAGGGTTCGGTTGAAGGTGAGTTTTAGGGTGTGGGTGACAGTTAGGGTTTCGGTGAGGGGTAATGTGACGGTGAGGGTTAGGGTGAGGGTGAAAGTTAGGGTTACGGTGAGGATTAGGTTTAGAGTTAGGGTTAAGGTTATGATGAGGTTAAGGTTGAGGATGGGGTTTAGGGTCAGGGTGAGGTTTAGGGATAGCGTTAGAATTAGCCTGAGGTTTAGGGTGAGGGTTAGGGTTCAGGTTAGGCTTAGGGTGATGGAGAGGGTTAGAGTTAGGGTTAGGATTAGGGTTAGGGTTAGGGTTAGGCTGAGGGTGAGGGTGAAGGTGAGGGTGAGGTTTAGGGTTAGGGTGAGGGTCATGTTTAGGGTTAGGTTTAGAGTTAGGTTGAGGGTTATGGTTAAGGTTAGGGAGACTCTTTAGCTGAAGCTTAATTTTAAGGTTAGGATTAGGGTGAGGGAAAGGTTTAGGGTTAGGGTGAGGGTTAGGGTTAGTGTGAGGGTTAGGGTGAGCGTTAGGGTGAGGGTTAGGTTTAGGTTTAGGTTCAGGATGAGGGTTAGGGTGAGGTTTAGTTTTAGGGTTTGGATTAGGTTGAGGGTAAGAATTAGAGTGAGGGTTAGGGTGAGGGTGAGGGTTAGGGTTAGTGTTAGGTTTAGGGTTAGGGTTAGGGTGAGGGTTAGGGTTAGGGTGAGGGTTAGGGTTACGGTGAGGTTTAGAGTGACAGTGAGGGTAAGGGTTAGGGTGAGGGCTAGGGTTAGGGTGAGCGTTAGGGTGAGGGTTAGGTTTAGGTTTAGGTTTAGGATGAGGGTTAGGGTGAGGTTTAGTTTTAGGGTTTGGATTAGGTTGAGGGTAAGAATTAGAGTGAGGGTTAGGGTGAGGGTGAGGGTTAGGGTTAGTGTTAGGTTTAGGGTTAGGGTTAAGGTTAGGGTGAGGGTTAGGGTTAGGGTGAGGTTTAGGGTTACGGTGAGGTTTAGAGTGACAGTGAGGGTAAGGGTTAGGTTGAGGGCTAGGGTTAGGGTTAGGGTTAGATTGAGGTTTAAGTTTAGGATTAGGGTTAGGGTGAGGGTGAGGGTAAGGGTTAGAGTGAGTGTTAGGGTTAGTTTGAAATTTTGGGATAGCATTAGCGTTTGGGTTAGGCTTAGGGTGAGGGTAGGATTACGGTTAGGGTTGGGGTGAGGGTGAGGGTTATGTTTAGGGTTAGCCTTAGGGTTAGGGTTAGGGTGTGTGTTTAGGGTTAGGGTGATGGTTAGTTTTAGGGTTAAGGTTAGGGTGAGGGTGAGGATTATGGTTAGTGTTAGGGTGAGGGTTAGGGTTAGGGTGATGTTTAGGTTGAGGGTGACGGTTAGGGTGAGTGTTAGGGTGTGGGTGAGGATTAGGTTTAGAGGTAGGGTTGTGGTGAGGGTTAGAGTGAGTTTGAGGTTTAGGGTTAGGATTAGGGTTAGTGTGAGGATTAGGGTTAGGTTTAGGGTTAGTGTGAGTGTAAGGTTTAGGGAGAGGGTTAAGGTAAGGGTGAGGGTTAGGATTAACATTAGTGTTAGGGTGAGGGTTAGGGTGAGGGTTAGGGTTAGGGTTAGGGTTAGCGTTAGGGTGAGGGTTAGCGTTAGGGTGAGGGTTAGGGTTAGGGTTAGCGTGTATGTTAGGGTTAGGTTTAGGGTTGGGGTGAGGGTTAGGGTTAGGGTTAAGGTTAGGGTGAGGCTGAGTGTTATGGTTAGTGTTAGGGTGACTGTTAGGTTTAGGGTGATGTTTAGGTTGAGGGTGAAGGTTAGGGTTAGTGTTAGGTTGAGGGTTAGGGTTAGGGTTAGTGTTAACGTTAAGGTGAGGTTGAGGGTGAGGATAAGGTTTAGGGTGAGGGTTAGGGTGAGGTTGAGATTTAGGGTTAGCATTAGGTTTAGGGTTAGGGTTAGGGTTAGGGTTAGGTTTAGCTTGAGGGTGGGGTGAGGTTGAGGGTGAGGGTTAGGGTTAGGGTCAGTTTTAGGGTGAAGGCTAGGGTGAGGGTGAGGGTTAGGGTTAGGGTTAGGGTGAGCGTGAGGCTTTCGTTTAGGAATGGCTTAGGGTTAGGGTTAGGGTGAGGATTAGGGTTAGGGTGAGGTTTAAGGTGAGGGTTAGGGTTAAGGTGAGGATTAGGGTTAGGGTTAGGGTGAGTGTTAGTGTTAGGGTGATATTTAGGGTGAGGGTGAGGGTTAGGGTGAGGGTGAGGGTGATGGTGAGGGTGAGGGTGTAGATAAGGGTTAGGGTTAGGGTGAGGGTTAGGGTGACAGTGAGGGTTAGGGTGAAGTTGAGGGTTAGGTTTAGGGTTAGGGTGAGGGTTAGGGTATGGGGTAGGGTGAGGCGTAGGGTGAGGGGTAGGGTTAGGGTTAAGGTGAGGGTTAGGGTTAATGTGAGTGTTAGGGTTAGGATTAGTGATAGTGTGAGGATAAAGATTAGGGTTAGGGATAGGGTGAGAGTGAGGTTTAGGGTTAGCTTTAGAGTTAGGGTGAGAGTTAGGGTCAGGGTTAAGGTGACGTTTAGGGTTAGTATGAGGGTGAGGGTTAGAGTTAGGTTTAGGGCGAGGGTTCGGGTTTGGGTGAGGTTTAGGGAAAGGTAAGGGTGGGGGTGAGGGTTCGGGTGAAGGTGAGTTTTAGGGTGTGGGTGACAGTTAGGGTTAGGGTGAGGGTTAATGTGATGGTGAGGGTTAGGGTGAGGGTGAGGGTTAGGGTTAATGTTAGGTTTAGAGTTAGGGTTAGGGTGAGCGTTAGGGTTAGGGTTATACTGAGATTGAGGTTTAGGCTGATTGTGAGGGTTAGGGTTAGGGTGAGGGTTAGGATGAGTGTTAGACTGACGGTTAGATTAGAGTTCGGGGGAGGATAAGGGTTAGGGTGAGGATTAAGGTGTGGGTGAGTGTTAGGGTTAGGCTTAGGGTTAGGGTGGGGGTTAGGGTTAGGGTTAGTGTTAGGTTTAATTTTAGAGTTAGGATGAGGGTTAGGGTTTCGGTTAGGAAAGGCTTAGGGTTAGGGTTAGGGTGAGGTTTAAGGTGAGGGTTAGGCTTAAGGTGAGGTTTAGGGTTAGGGTTAGGGTGAGGGTTAGTGTTAGGGTGATGTTTAGGGTGAGGGTGAGAATTAGGGTTAGAGTTAGGGTTAGGGTTAGGGTATGGGGTAGGGTGAGGGGTAGGGTGAGGGGTAGGGTTAGGGTTAGGGTGAGGGTTAGGGTTAATGCTTGTGTTAGGTTTAAGATTAGTGTTAGTGTGAGGATAAAGATTAGGGTTAGGTTTAGGGTCAGAGTGAGGGTTAGGGTTAGCTTTATAGTTAGGGTGAGAGTTAGGGTGAAGGTTAAGTTGAGGTTTAGGGTTAGTATAAGGGTGAGGGTTAGAGTTAGGTTTAGGGTGAGGGTTAGGATTAGGGTGAGGTTTAGGGAAAGGTAAGGGTGGGCATGAGGGTTCGGGTGAAAGTGAGTTTTAGGGTGTGGGTGACAGTTAGGGTTTCGATGAGGGGTAATGTGACGGTGAGGTTTAGGGTGAGGGTGAAAGTTAGGGTTACGGTGAGGATTAGGTTTAGAGTTAGTGTTAGGGTTATGATGAGGATAAGGTTTAGGATGGGGTTTAGGGTCAGGGTGAGGTTTAGGGATAGCATTAGAATTAGCCTGAGGTTTAGGGTGAGGGTTAGGGTTCAGGTTAGGCTTAGGGTGATGGTGAGGGTTAGAGTTAGGGTTAGGATTATTGTTAGGGTTAGGGTGAGGGTAAGGGTTAGAGTGAGTGTTAGGGTTATGGTGAGGTTTTGGGATAGCATTAGGGTTAGGGTTAGGCTTAGGGTGAGGGTAGGGTTACTGTTAGGGTTGGGGTGAGGGTGAGGGTTATGTTTAGGGTTAGACTTAGGGTTAGGGTGAGGGTTAGAGTTAAGTTTAGGGTTAGGGTGAGGGTGAGCCTTAGGTTTAGGGTTAAGTTTAGGGTGAGGGTGAGGGTTATGGTTAGTTTTAAGGTGAGGGTTAGGGTTAGGGTGATATTTAGGTTGAGTGTGATGGTTATTGTGAGTGTTAGGATGTGGGTGAGGGTTAGGTTTAGAGTTAGGGTTAGGGTGAGGGTAAGGGTGAGTTTGAGGTTTAGTGTTAGGATTAGGTTAGTGTGAGGATTAGAGTTAGGTTTAGGTTTAGTGTGAGTGTAAGGGTTAGGGAGAGGTTTAGGGTAAGGGTGAGGGTTAGGATTAGAGTTAGTGTTAGTGTGAGGGTTACGGTTAGGGTTAAGGTTAGCTTTAGGTTGAGGGTTAGGGTTAGGGTGAGGGTGAGGGTTAAGGTTAGGGTGAGGGTTAGGGTTAGGGTAAGGTTGAGGGTGAGGATGTAGGTGAGGGTGAGGTTTAGGGTTAGGTTTAGGTGTAGTGAGAGGGTGAGGGTTAGGTTTAGGATTAGGGTTAGTGTTAGGGTTAGTCTAAGGATGAGGGTGAAGGTGAGGGTGAGGGTTAGGTTTAGGGTTAGTGTGGGGATTAGTGTTAGGGTTAAGATTAGGGTGAGGGTGAGGGTGAGGGTTAGGGTGAGGGTGAGGGTGAGGGTGAGGGTGAGGGCTAGGGTGTGGGTGAGGGTTAGGGTTAGGTTTAGGGTGAGGGTTAGGGTGAGGGTTAGGGTAAGGGTGAGGGTTAGGCTTAGGGTTAGATTTAGGGTGAGGATTAGTGTTAAGGTTAGGATTAGGGTAAGGGTTAAGGTGAGGGTTAGGGTTATGGTTAGGTTTAGGGTTAGTGTGAATATTAGGGTTAGGGTGAGGGTTAGGTTTAGGGTTAGGGTTAGGGTGAAGGTGAGGGTGAGGTTTGGATTTAGGGTTAGGTTGAGGGTTAAGGCTAGGGTGAGGTTTAGGGTGGGGGTGAGGGTGAGGGTAAGGGTTAGGATGAGGGTTAGGGTGAGGGTGAGGGTTAGGCTTTGCATTAGGGTTAGGGTTAGGGTGAGTGTTAGGTTTAGCATTAGGGTTTGGGTGAGGGTGAGGGTGAGGTTTAGGGTTAGGGTAAGGGTTAGGGTTAGGGTTAGGTTTTGGATTATGGTTAGGATGAGGGGAAAGGTGAGGGTGAGGTTTAGGGTTAGGGTTGGGGTGAGGGTTAGGTTTAGGGTGAGTTTTATGGTGAGGGGTAGGTTTAGGTTTAGGGTTAGGCTGAGGGTTATGTTTAGTGTGAGTGTTAGGGTTAGGGTTAGAGTTAGGTTTAGGGTAATAGTAAGGGTTAGACTGAGAGAGAGGGATAAGTTTAGCGTGAGTGTGACGGTGAGGGTTAGGGTGAGTTTCAGGGTTAGGGTTAGGGTGAGGGTGAGGGTTATGGTTAGGGTGAGGGTGAGGGTTACAGTGATGGTGAGAGTTCCAGTGATGGTGAGGATTAGGTTGTCCGTGAGGGTTAGATTTAGAGTGAGGGTTACGGTGAAGTTGAGTGTTAGAGTGAGGGTGAGGATTAGGGTTAGGGTTAGGGTGTGTTTTAGGATTAGGGTTAGGGTTACGGTGAGGTTTAGGATGAGGGGTAGGGTCCGGGTTAGGGTGAGGGTCAGGGTTACTGTGAGGGTTAGGGTTAGGGTTAGGATAAAGTTTCGAGTGAGGGTTAGGGTGAGGGTGAGGGTCAGAGTTAGCCTTAGGGTTAGGGTGAGGGTTAGGATGAGGTTGAGGGTTAGGTTTAGGTTTAGGGTGAGTGTGAGGTTAAGTTATAGGGTTAGGGTGAGTGTTAGGGTTAGGGTTAGGGTAAGGGTGAGGATGACGGTGAGGTTTAGGTTTAGGTTTAGGGTGAGGGTGAGGGTGAGTGTTAAATTTAGGATTAGGGTTCGGGTTAGGGTTAGGATTAGGGTGAGGGTGAGAGTGAGGTTTACGGTGAGGGTGAGGGTGAGGGTACAGGTGAGGGTTAGGGTGTGGGTGACATTTAGGGTTATGTTTAGGGTGAGGGTTAGGGTTAGGGTGAGGGTTAGGTTTAGGGTTAGGATTAGGGTGAGGGTGAGGTTTAGGTTTAGTTTTAGGTTTACAGTGAGGGTTAGGGTTAAAGTTAGGTTAATGTTTATGGTTAAGGGATGGGTTAGGGTTAATGTGAGGGTTAGGTTTAGTGTGAGGCTTAGGGTGAGGGTTAGGGTGAGGGTGAGGGTAAGGGTTAAGGTGAGGGTGCGTGTTAGGGCGAAGTTTAGGGTGAGGCTGAGGGTTAGTGTTAGCATTAGGTTTACGGTGAGTGTGAGTTTTAGGGTGAGGTTAGGGTTAGGGTTAAGTATAGGGTGAAGATTAGGGTTATTGTTAGCTTTAGGGTGAGGGTTAGCCTGAGGGTTAGGTTTAGGGTTAGGGTTAGGGTGAGTGTTAGAGTGAGGGTCAGGGTAAGGGTTAGTGTTAAGGATTAAGGTGAGGTTGAGGGTGAGGGTAAGGGTTAGGGTAAGGGTTAGGGTGAGGTTGAGGTTTAGGGTTAGCATTAGGGTTAGGTTTAGGTTTAGCGTTAGGGTTAGGGTTAGGGTCAGTTTGAGGGTGGGGTGAGGTTGAGGGTGAGGGTTAGGGTTAGGGTCAGTTTTAGGGTGAGGGCTAGGGTGAGGGTGAGGGTTAGGTTTAGGGTTAGGGTGAGGGTGAGGCTTTGGTTTAGGAAAGGCTTAGGGTTAGGGTTAGGGTGAGGATTAGGGTTAGGGTGAAGTTTCAGGTGAGGGTTAGTGTTAAGGTGAGGATTAGGGTTAAGGTTAGGTTGAGTGTTAGTGTTATGGTGATATATAGGGTTAGGGTGAGGGTTAGGGTGAGGTTGAGGGTGATGGTGAGGATGAGGGTGTAGATAAGTGTTAGGGTTAGGGTCAGGTTTAGGATTACAGGGAGAGTTAGGGTGAAGATTAGGGTTAGGGTGAAGGTTAGGATGACAGTGAGGGTTAGGGTGAGGGTTAGGGTATGGGGTAGTGTGAGGCGTAGGGTAAGAGGTAGGGTTAGGGTTAGGGTGAGGGTTAGGTTTAATGTGAGTGTTAGGGTTAGGATTAGGGATAGTGTGAGAATAAGGATTAGGGTTAGGGTTAGGGTGAGAGTGAGGGTTAGGGTTAGCTTTAGAGTTACGGTGAGAGTTAGGGTGAGGGTTAAGGTGACGTTTAGGGTTAGTATGAGGGTGAGGGTTAGAGTTAGGTTTAGGGTGAGGGTTAGGCTTAGGGTTAGGGTGAGTGTGAGGTTAAGGTATAGGGTTAGGGTGAGTGTTAGGGTTAGGGTTAGGGTAAGGGTGAGGATAACGGTGAGGTTTAGGTTTAGGTTTAGGGTGAGGGTTAGGTTTAGGATTAGGGTTCGGGTTAGGGTTAGGATTAGGGTGAGGGTGAGCGTGAGGTTTACGGTAAGGGTGAAGGTGAGAGTTCAGGTGAGGGTTAGTGTGTGGGTGACATTTAGGGTTATGTTTAGGGTGAGGGTTAGGGTGAGGTTTAGGGTTAGGGTGAGGGTTAGGTTTAGGGTTAGGATTAGGGTGAGCGTGAAGTTTAGGGTTAGTTTTAGGTTTACAGTGAGGGTTAGGGTTAGGGTTAAAGTTAGGTTGATGGTTAGGGTGAAGGGATGGGTTAGGTTTAATGTGAGGGTTAGGTTTAGTGTGAGGCTTAGGGTGAGGGTTAGGGTGAGGGTGAGGGTTAGGGTTAAGGTGAGGGTGTGTGTTAGGTCGACGTTTAGGGTGAGGTTGAGGGTTAGTGTTAGCATTAGGTTTACGGTGAGTGTGAGTTTTAGGGTGAGGTCAGGGTTAGGGTTAGGTATAGGGTGAAGATTAGGGTTATTGTTAGGTTTAGGGTGAGGGTTAGGCTGAGGGTTATGGTTACTGTTAGGGTTAGGGTGAGTGTTAGGTTGAGGGTCAGGGTTAGGGTTAGTGTTAAGGTTAAGGTGAGGTTGAGGGTGAGGGTAAGGGTTAGAGTGAGGGGCAGGGTGAGGTTGAGGTTTAGGGTTAGCAGTAGTGTTAGGTTTAGGGTTAGGGTTAGGGTTAGGGTTAGGTTTAGGGTTAGGGTTAGGTTGAGGTTTGGGTGAGGTTGAGGGTGAGGGTTAGGGTTAGGGTCAGTTTTAGGGTGAGGGCTAGGGTGAGGGTGAGGGTTAGGTTTAGGGTTAGGGTGAGGGTGAAGCTTTCGTTTAGGAAAGGCTTAGGATTAGGGTTAGGGTGAGGATTAGGGTTAGGGTGAGGTTTAAGTGAGGGTTAGGGTTAAGGTGAGGATTAGGATTAGGGTTACGTTGAGTGTTAGTGTTAGGGTGATATTTAGGGTTAGGGTGAGCGTTAGGGTGAGGGTGAGGATGATTGTGAGGGTGAGGGTGTAGATAAGTGTTAGGGTTAGGGTGAGGGTTAGGATTACAGTGAGGGTAAGGGTGAAGTTTAGGGTTAGGGTGAGGGTTAGGATGACAGTGAGGGTTAGGGTGAGGTTGAAGGTTAGGGTTAGGGTTAGGGTGAGGTTTAGGGTATGGGGTAGGGTGAGGAGTAGGGTGAGGGGTAGGGTTAGGGTTAGGGTGAGGGTTAGGGTTAATGTGAGTGTTAGGGTTAGGATTAGGGATAGTGTGAGGATAAGGATTAGGGTTAGGGTTAGGGATAGGGTGAGAGTGAGGATTAGGGTTAGCTTTAGAGTTAGGGTGAGAGTTAGGGTGAGGGTTAAGGTGACATTTAGGGTTAGTATGAGGGTGAGGGTTAGAGTTAGGTTTAGGGTGAGGGTTAGGGTTAGGGTTAGAGTTAGGGTTAGGGTGAGTGTGAGGTTAAGGTATAGGGTTAGCGTGAGTGTTAGGGTTAGGGTGTGGGTTATGGTTAGGGTTAGGGTAAGGGTGAGGATGACGGTGAGGTTTAGGTTTAGTTTTAGGGTGAGGGTTAGGTTTAGTATTAGGGTTCGGGTTAGGGTTAGGATAAGGGTGAGGGTGAGTGTGAGGTTTACGGTGAGGGTGAGGGTTCAGGTGAGGGTTAGGGTGTGGGTGAGGTTAGGGTTATGTTTAGGGTGAGGGTTAGGGCTAGGATGAGGGTTAGGTTTAGGGTTAGGGTTAGGGTGAAGATGAGGTTTAGGGTGAGGGTGAGGGTTAGGGTGAGGGTTAGGGTGAGTGTTAGGGTTAGCGTTAGGGTTAGCGTGAGGGTTAGGGTGTGGTTGAGTGTTAGGGTTAGGGTTAAAGTGAGGGTGAGTTTTAAGGCTATGGTTAGGGTGAGAGTTAGGGTTAGGGTGAAGGTTAGGGATAGGTTTAGGGTTAAGTGTAGGGTGAGGGTGAGAGTGAGGGTTAGGTTTAGGTTTAGAGTTAGGCTGAGGTTGTGGGTGATGTTTATGGTTAGGATGAGGGTTAGGTTTAGGGTTACGCTGAGGGTGAGTGTGAGGGTGAGGGTGAGGGATAGGGTTCGGCTGAGTGGTAGGTTTAGGGTTAGGGTGAGGGTTAGATTTAGGTTTAGGGTTAGGATGAGGTTTAGGCTGAGGAGTAGGGTTAGGTTTAGAGTGAGGGTTAGAGTTGGTGTGAGGGTTAGGGTTAGGATGAGGGTAATGTTTAGGGTGAGTGTTAGAGTGAAGGTGTGGTTTAGGGTTAGGGTTAGGGTTAGTGTGAAGGTTAGGGTGAGGATTAGGGTTAGGGTTAGGTTGAGGGTACGGGATAGGGTTAGGGTTAGGGTTCAGGTTCGGGTTAGGATTAGGGTTAGGGTTAGAGTGAGGGTAAGGGTGAGGATTAGGATTACGGTTAGGTTTAGGGTCAGGGTGAGGTTTAGGGTGAGACAGAGGGTTCAGTTGAGAGTCAGGGTTAGGGTGTGGGTGAGGGTTAGGTTTAGGGTGAGGATTAGAGTGAAGGTGAGGGTTAGGGTGAGGGTGAGGTTTAGGGTTAGGTTTAGGTTTAGGGCGAGGGTGAGGGTTAGGTTTAGGATTAGGGTTGGGGTTAGGGTTAGGCTAAGGATGAGGTTCCAGTTGAGGGTGAGGGTTAGGGTTAGTGTGAGGATTAGTGTTAGGGTTAGGATTAGGGTGAGGGTGAGTGTGAGGGTTAGGGTGAGGGTGAGGGTCAGGGTTAGGTTTAGGGTGAGTGTTAGGGTGAGGGTGAGGGTTAGGGTAAGGGTGAGGCTTAGGGTTAGCGTTAGATTTAGGGTGATGGTTAGTGTTAAGTTTAGGATTAGGGTTACTGTTAAGGTGAGGGTTAGGGTTATGGTTAGGTTTAGGGTTAGTGTGAGGATTAGGGTTAAGGTGAGGTTTAGGTTTAGTGCTAGAATCAGGGTGAAGGTGGATGTGAGGTTTAGGTTTAAGGTTAGGTTGAGGGTTAAGGCTAGGGTGAGTTTTAGGTTGAGGGTGAGGGTGAGGGTAAGGTTTAGGGTTTGGGTGAGGGTGAGGTTGAGGTTTAGGGTCAGGGTAAGGGTTAGTGTTAGGGTTAGGTTTTAGATTATGGTTAGGGTGAGTGCTAAGGTGAGGGTGAGGTTTAGGGTGAGGGTGATGGTGAGGGTTAGGTTTAGGATTAGGGTTCGGGTTAGGGTTAGGATAAGGGTGAGGGTGAGGGTGAGGTTTACAATGAGGGTGAGGGTTCAGGTGAGGGTTAGGGTGTGGGTGAGGTTTAGGGTTATGTTTAGGGTGAGGGTTAGGGTGAGGGTTAGGGTTAGGTTGAGGGTTAGGTTTAGGGTTAGGATTAGGGTGAGGGTGAGGTTTAGGGTGAGGGTGAGGGTGAGGGTTAGGGTGAGTGTTAGGGTTAGCATTAGGGTTAGGGTGAGGGTTAGGGTGTGGTTGAGTGTTAGGGTTAGGATTAAAGTGAGGGTGAGGTTTAGGGCTATGGTTAGGGTGAGAGTTAGGGTTAGGGTGAGGTTAATGATAGGTTTAGGGTTAATTGTAGGGTGAGGGTGAGCGTGAGGGTTAGGTTTAGGGTTAGAGTTAGGCTGAGGGTGTGGGTGATGTTTATGGTTAGGAAGAGCCTTAGGTTTAGGGTTACGCTGAGGGTGAGTGTGAGGGTGAGGGAGGGATAGGGTTCGGCTGAGGGTTAGGTTTAGGGTTAGGGTGAGGGTTAGATTTAGGTTTAGGGTTAGGATGTGATTTAGGCTGAGGAGGAGGGTTAGGTTTAGAGTGAGGGTTAGAGTTGGTGTTACGGTTAGGGTTAGTGTTAGGGTTAGGGTGAGGGTAATGTTTAGGGTGAGTGTTAGGGTGGGAGTGTGGTTTAGGGTTAGGGTTAGGGTTAGTGTGAAGGTTAGGGTGAGGATTAGGGCTAGGGTTAGCTTGAGGCTTCGGGTTAGGGTTAGGATTAGGGTTCGGGTTCGGGTTAGGATTAGGGTTAGGGTTAGGGTGAGGGTAAGGGTGAGGATTAGGATTACAGTTAGGTTTAGGGTCAGGGTGAGGTTTAGGGTGAGACAGAGGGTTCAGTTGAGAGTGAGGGTTAGGGTGTGGGTGAAGGTTAGGTTTAGGGTGAGGGTTAGAGTGAAGGTGAGGGTTAGGGTGAGGGTGATGGTTAGTGTTAGGGTTAGCTTTAGTGTGAGGGTTAGGGTTAGGTTTAGGATTAGGGTGAGGGGGAGGGTTAAATTTAGAGTTAGGGTTAAATTTAGGGAAAGTGTGACTATTAGGGTTAGGGTTAGGTTTAGGGTGATGGTAAGGTTCAGGGTGAGGTTTAGGGTGAGGGTTAGCGTTAGCGTTAGGGTTAGGGTGAGGGTTAGGGTGAGGGTGAGGTTTAGGGTTAGGATTAGGGTGAGGGTGAGGTTTAGGGCTATGGTTAGGGTGAGAGTTAGGGTTAAGGTGAGGGTTTGGAACAGGGTTAGGTTTAAGTTTAGGGTGAGGGTGAGGGTGAGGGTGTGTGCTAGGTTTAGGTTTAGGGTTAGAGTTAGGCTGAGGGTGTGGGTGATGGTTAGGGTTAGGATGAGGGTTAGGGTTAGGGTTAGCCTGAGGGTGAGGGTGAATGTTAGGGTGAGGGATAGGGTTCGGTGAGGATTAGGGTTAGGGTGAGTGTTAGGTTTAGGTTTAGGGTTAGGATGAGCGTTAGGCTGAGGAGTAAGGTTAGGTTTAGAGTGAGGGTTAGAGTTAGTGCGAGGGTTGGTGTTAGGGTTAGGGTGAGGGTAATGGTTAGGGTGAGTGTTAGGGTGAGGGTGTGGTTTAGGGTTAGGGTGTTTAGGGTTAGTGTGAAGGTTAGGGTGAGGATTATGGTTAGGGTTAAGTTGAGGGTGAGGGTTAGGGTTAGGGTTAGTGTTCGGGTTCGGGTTAGGATTAGGGTTAGGGTTAGGGTGAGGGTAAGGGTGAGGATTAGGATTACGGTTATGTTTAGGGTGAGGGTGTTGTTTATGGTGACGGTGAGGGTTCGGTTGAGGATGAGGTATAAGGTGTGGGTGAGGGTTATGTTTAGGGTGAGGGTTAGAGTGAAGGTGAAGGTTAGGGTGAGGGTGATGGTTAGGGTGAGGGTTAGCTTTAGAGTGAGGGTTAGAGTTAGGTTTAGGATTAGGGTGAGGGGGAGGGGGAGGTTTAGGGTTAGGTTTAAATTTAGCGTTAGTGTGACGATTAGGGTTAGGGTTAGGGTTAGGGTGCTGGTAACGTTTAGGGTGAGGTTTAGTGTTACGATTAGGGTGAGGGTGAGGCTTAGGGCTATGGTTCGCGTGAGAGTTAGGGTTAGGGTGAGGGTTAGAGACAGGGTTAGGTTTAAGTTTAGGGTGAGTGTGAGGGTGAGGGTGAGGGTTAGGGTTAGGTTTAGGGTTAGAGTTAGGCTGAGGGTGTGGGTGATGATTAGGGTTAGGATGAGGGTTAGGGTTAGGGTTAGGCTGAGGGTGAGGATGAGGGTTAAGGTTAGGGTGAGGGTTAGTGTTAGGGTGAGGGTGAGGGTTATAGTTCGGGTGAGTATGAGGTTTAGGGATAGGTTTAGGTTTATAGCTAAGGTAAGGGTGTGGGTGAGGTTTAGGTACAGTATTAGTGTTAAGTTTATGGTTAGACTGAGGGTGAGGGTGAGGGTTAGGATTAGGTTTAGGGTGAGGTTTAGGGTTAGGGTTAGGGTTGGGGTGAGGTTTAGGGTTAGGATTACGGTTAGGATGAGGGTTAGGGTTAGGGTTAGAGTGAGGGTTAGGCTGAGGGTTCGGGTTCGGATGATGGTGAGGTTTAGTGTGTGGGTGAAGTTTAGGGTTAGGTTGAGGGTTAGGGTGACTGTGAGGGTTACGGTGATGGTGTGGGTTAGGGTTAGCTTTAGTGTGAGGGTTAGAGTTAGGGTTCGGATTAGGGTGAGGGTTAAGGTGAGCCTTAGGTTTAATGTTAGGGTTATGGTTAGGGTGAGGTTTAGGATGAGGGTAATGGTTAGGGTTACCATTAGGGTTAGGGTGAGGGTTAGGGTGAGTGTTAGGGTTAAGGTTCGGGTTCGGATGATAGTGAGGTTTAGTGTGTGGGTGAAGGTTAGGGTTAGGTTGAGGGTTAGGGTGACTGTGAGGGTTACGGTGAGGGTGTGGGTTAGGGTTAGCGTTAGTGTGAAGGTTAGAGTTAGGGTTCGGATTAGGGTGAGGGTTAAGGTGAGCCTTAGGGTTAGGGTGAGGTTTAGGATGAGGGGGAGAATTAGGGTTACCATTAGGGTTAGTGTGAGTGTTAGGGTGAGTGTTAGGGTTAAGGTTAGGGTTAAGATGAGGGTGAGGTTTAGGGTTAGTTTTAGGGTGAGGCTAAGGGTGAGGGTGAGGGTGAGGGTTAGGGTGAGGTTGAGGGTGAGGGTAAGGTTTAGGGTTTGGGTGAGGGTGAGGTTTAGGATTAGGGTAAGGGTTAGGGTTAGGTTTTGGATTATGGTTAGGGTGAGGGCTAATGTGAGGGTGAGGTTTAGGTTTTGGGTTAGTGTTAGGGTTAGGTTTAGGGTGAGTTTTATGGTGAGGAGTAGGGTTAGGGTTAGGGTTAGGCTGAGCGTTATGTTTAGTGTGAGTGTTAGGGTTAGGGTTAGGGTTAGGTTTAGGGTAATTGTAAGGGTTAGGCTGAGGGTTAGACTGAGAGAGAGGGATAAGTTTAGCATGAGTGTGACGGTGAGGGTTAGGGTGAGTTTCAGGGTTAGGGTTAGGGTGAGGGTGAGTGTTATGTTTAGGGTGAGTGTGAGGGTTAGGGTTAGGGTGATGTTTACGGTAAGGGTGAGGGTTAGAGTGATGGTGACTGTTCCAGTGATGGTGAGGATTAGGTTGTCCGTGAGGGTTAGAATTAGAGTGAGGGTTACGGTGAAGGTGAGTGTTAGGGTGAGGGTGAGGACTAAGGTTAGGGTTAGGGTTCGGGTGTGGTTTAGGATTAGGGTTAGGTTTAGGGTGAGGTTTAGGATGAGGGGTAAGGTCCGGGTTAGGGTGAGGTTTAGGGTTACTGTAAGGGTTAGGGTTATTCTTAGGGTTAGGATAAAGGTTAGGGTGAGGGTTCGGGTGAGGGTGAGGGTCAGGGTTAGCCTTAGGGTTAGGGTGAGGGTTAGGGTGAGGTTGAGGGTTAGGGTTAGGGTTAGGGTGAGTGTGAGGTTAAGGTATAGGGTTAGGGTGAGTGTTAGGGTTAGGGTGTGGGTTTTGGTTAGGGTTAGGGTAAGGGTGAGGATGACAGTGAGGTTTAGGTTTAGGTTTAGTGTGAGGGTGAGGGTGAGGGTTAGGTTTAGGATTAGGGTTCAGGTTAGGCTTAGGATAAGGGTGAGGGTGAGGGTGAGGTTTACGGTGAGGGTGAGGGTGAGGGTTCAGATGAGGGTTAGGGTGTGATTGAGGTTAGGGTTATGTTAAGGGTGAGGGTTAGGTTGAGGGTTAGGGTTAGGGTGAGGGTTAGGTTTAGGGTTAGGATTAGGGTGAGGATGAGGTTTAGGGTAAGGGTGAGGGTGAGGGTTAGTTTGAGGGTTGGGGTGAGTGTTAGGGTTAGCGTTAGGATTAGGGTGAGGGATAGGGTGTGGTTGAGTGTTAGGGTTAGGGTTAAACTGAGGGTGAGGTTTAGGGCTATTGTTAGGGTGAGAGTTATGGTTAGGGTGAGGGTTAGGGATAGGTTTAGGGTTAAGTGTAGGGTGAGGGTGAGGGTGATGGTGAGGATTAGGTTTAGGGTTATATTTAGGCTGAGGCTGTGGGTGATTTTTATGATTAGTATGAGGGTTAGGTTTAGGGTTACGCTGAGGGTGAGTGTGAGGGTGAGGGTGAGGGATAGGGTTCGGCTGAGGGTTAGGTTTAGGTTTAGGATGAGGGTTAGATTTAGGTTTAGGGTTAGGATGAGGTTTAGGCTGAGGAGTAGGGTTAGGTTTAGAGTGAGGGTTAGAGTTGGTGTGAGGGTTAGGGTTAGTGTTAGGGTTAGGGTGAGAGTAATGGTTAGGGTGAGTGTTAGGGTGAGGGTGTGGTTTAGGGTTAGGGCTAGGGTTAGGGTTAGTGTGAAGGTTAGGGTGAGGATTAGGGTTAGGGTTAGCTTGAGGCTTCGGGTTCGGGTTAGGGTTAGGGTTCGGGTTCGGGTTAGGATTAGGGTTAGGGTTAGGGTGAGGGTAAGGGTGAGGATTAGGATTACGGTTAGGTTTAGGGTCAGGGTGACTGAGAGGGTGAGGGAGAGGGTTCGGTTGAGAGTGAGGGTTAGGGAGTGGGTGAGGGTTAGGTTTAGGGTGAGGGTTAGAGTGAAGGTGAGGGTTAGGGTGAGGGTGATGGTTAGGGTTAGGGTTAGCTTTAGGGTGAGGGTTAGGGTTAGGTTTAGGATTGGGGTGAGGGGGAGGGGGAGGTTTAGGGTTAGGGTTAAATTTAGGGAAAGTGTGACTATTAGGGTTAGGGTTAGGGTTAGGGTGATGGTAAGATTTAGGGTGAGGTTTAGGGTGAGGGTTAGCTTTAGCGTTAGTGTTAGGGTGAGGGTTAGGGTGAGGGTGAGGTTTAGGGTTAGGATTAGGGTGAGGGTGAGGTTTAGGGGTATGGTTAGGGTGAGAGTTAGGGTTAGGGTGAGGGCTTGGGACAGGGTTAGTTTTAATTTTAGTGTGAGGGTGAGGGTGAGGGTGAGTGCTAGGTTTAGGTTTAGGGTCAGAGTTAGGCTTAGGGTGTAGGTGATGGTTAGGGTTTGGATGAGGGTTAGGATTAGCCTGAGAGTTCGAGTGAGGGTGAGGGTGAGGGATAGGCTACGGGTGAGGGTTAGGGTTAGGGTGAGTGTTAGGTTTAGGTTTAAGGTTAGGATGAGGGTTAGGCTGAGGAGTAAGGTTAGGTTTAGAGTGAGGGTTAGAGTTAGTGTGAGGGTTAGGGTTAGGGTGAGGGTAATGGTTAGGGTGAGTGTTAGGGTGAGGGTGTGGTTTAGGGTAAGGGTTAGGGTTAGTGTAAAGGTTAGGTGAGGACTATGGTTAGGGTTAAGTTGAGGGTGAGGTTTAGGGTTCGGGTTAGGATTAGGGTTAGGGTTAGGGTGAGGGTAAGGGTGAGGATTAGGATTACGGTTATGTTTAGGGTCAGGGTGATGTTTATGGTGAGGGTGAGTGTTCGGTTGAGGGCGAGGGATAGGGTGTGGGTGAGGGTTATGTTTAGGGTGAGGGTTAGAGTGAAGGTGAGGGTTAGGGTGAGGTTGAGGGTTAGGGTTAGGGTTAGGGTGAGTTGTAGGTTGAGATTTAGGGTTAGTGTTAGGGTTAGGGTTATTGTGAGGGTTAAGCTGAGGTTGAGGGTGAGGCTGAGGGTGCAAGATAGGGATAGGGTTAGGGTGATGTTTAGGGATAGTGTGATGGTTAGGGTGAAGGTGAGGTTAAGGTTTAGGGTGAGGGATAGGGTGAGGTTTAGTTTTAGGGTTGGGGTAACGGTTAGGTTGAGGGTTAGGGTGAGGGCTAATTTTAGGATTAGGGTGAGAGTGAGGGTGAGGGTGAGGGTGAGGGTTAGGGTGAGGGTTAGGGTTAGGGTGAGGGTTAGGGTCAGGGTTAGGTTTAGGTTGAGGGTTAGCGTGGGGGGTAGGGTTAGGTTTAGTGTGAGCCTTAGTGTTAGTGTGAGGGTTAGGGTTAGGGTTAGGGTTACCATGAGCTCAGGGTAAGGGTGAGGGTTAGGGTGAGGGTGAGGGTTAGGGATAGTTTTAGGGTGAGTGTGGGGGTTAGGGTTAGGATGACGGTTAGGGTGAGGTTGAGGGTTAGGGTGAGTTTGAGTGTTAGGTTTAGGATTAGGTTGAGATTGAGGGTTACGGTTAGGGTTTGGGTTAGGGTGACGTTTAGGTTGAGGGTTAGGTTTAGGCTTAGGGTTATTGTGAGGGTTAGGGTTAGTGTTAGGGTTAGGGTGAGGGTTAGGTTGAGGGTAAATCTTAGGGTGCGGGTAAGGGTGAGGTTGGGGTTTAGGGTTAGTGTTAAGGTTAGGGTGAGTTGTAGGGTGAGATTTAGGGTTACGGTTAGGGTTAGAGTTATTGTGAGGGTTAGGCTGAGGTTGAGGGTGACGGTGAGGGTGCGGGATAGGGATAGGTTTAGGGTGAGGGTTTGGGTTAGTGTGATGGTTAGGGTGAAGGTGAGGTTAAGGGTAAGGGAGATGGATAGGGTGAGGTTGAGTGTTAGCTTTGGGGTAATTGTTAGGTTTGACGGTTAGGGTGACGGAGAGGGTTAGGGTTAGGGTGACGGTTAGGGGGAGGGTTAGGTTTAGTGGGAGGGTTAGGGTTAGTGATAGGGATAGGATTAGTGTGAGGGTAAAGGTTAGGGTTAAGGTTAGGGTGAGAGTGAGGTTTAGCACTAGCGTGAGTGTTAGGGTGGGGGTTAGGGTTAGGGTTAGGGTGAGTGTTAGGGTTAGGATTAGGATTAGGGTTAGGGAAAAGCTGAGGGTGAGAGTGAGGGTGAGGGTGAGGGATCGAAATAGGGTTATGGTTAGGGTTAGCATTTGTGTGAGGTTTAGGAACAGGGTCAGTGTTAGGGTGATAGTAAGGGTTAGGGTGAGGGTTAGGGTGAAGGTGAGGTTTAGGGATAGGTTTAGGGTTAGAAATATGGTGTGTATGAGGTTGAATGTTAGAGTAAGGGTGAGGGTTATGGTTAGGGTTAGAGTGAGGGTGAGGGTGAGGTTTAGGGTTAGTGTTAGGGTTAGGGTGACGGTGAGGTTAGGGTTAGAGTTAGGGTTAGGGTTAGGCTGAGGGTGAGAGTGAGTGTGAAGATGAGGGTGAGATTTAGGGTTAGGGTAAGGGTTAGGGTGAGGGCTAGGATGAGGGTGAGTGTTAGTGTGTGGTTGAGGTTGAGGGTGACGGTTTAGATTAGGATAGGGTTAGGGTTAGGGTTAGAGTGAGAATTAGGATGAGGGTGAGGATTAGTTTGAGGGTGAGGGTTAGGGTTAGGAATGTTGTTAGGGTTAGGGTTAGGATTAGGGTTAGTGTTAGGGTAAGGGTTAGGGTTAGGTTTAGGGTTAGGGTTAGGGTTAGGGTTATTGTTAGGGTTCGGGTTAGGGTTAGGGTTAGGGTTATTGTTAGGGTTCGGGTTAGGGTTAGGGTGAGGGTGAGGGTGAGGATGAGCGTTAGCATTAGGGTAAGGGTTAGGGTTAGGTTGATGGTGATGGTGAGGTTTAAGGTTAGCATTAGGGTTAGGGTTAGGGTTAGACTGGGGGTGAGGGTGAGGGTTTGGTTTAGGGTGAGGGTTAGGGTTAGGGTTAAGGTTAGGGTGAGGATGAGGGTTAGGGTTATGGTTAGGGTTATGATGAGTGTTAGGGTGAGGGGTAGGGTCATGGTTAGGGTGACCGTTAGGGTTAGGTTGAGGGTTAGGGTGAGGGCTAAGGTTAGAGTTAGGGTTAGGGTGACGTTTAGTGTTAGGTTGAGGGTTAGGGTGAGGGTTAGGGTTAGGGTGAGAGTAAGTGTTAGGGTGAGGGTTAGTTTGAGGGTGAGGTTGAGGGTTAGTATTAGGGTTAAGGTGAGGGTATCATTAGGGTTAGGGTGAGGGTGAGGGTTAGGGATAGCATTACGGTTAGGGTGAGGTTGAGGCTAGGATTAGGTTTAGGGTTAGGGTGAGGGCTAGGTGGAGGGTGAGGGTTGGGGTTAGGGTTAGAGATAGGGTGAGGATTAGGGTTATGGTTAAGGTTAGGGTTAGTTTTAGGTTTAGTGTGAAGGTTGGGGTTAGGTTTAGGATTAGGGTTAAGCTGAGGGTAAGGGTTAGGTGAGGGTTAGGGTGAGGTTGAGGGTTAGGATTAGCATTAGGGTTAGGGTTAGTGTGAGGGTTAGGGTTAGGGTTAGGGTTAGGGTGAGGTTGAGGTTTAGGGTAATGGTGAGGGTTAGGTTTAGTGTGAGGGTTAGGCTTAGGGTTAGAGTTAGGATGAGGGTAAGAGTTAGGGTGAGGGTGAGGGTGAGGGTGAGTGTTAGGGTTAGGTTTAGGTTTAGGGTGAGGGCTAGGGTGAGGGTGAGGGTTAGGGTTAGGGTTAGGGATAGGTTGAGGATTAGGTTGATGGTTAGGTTTAGTGTGAAGGTTAGGATTAAGGTTAGGGTGAGGGTGAGGGTAAGGGTTAGTGTGAGGGTAAGGGTGAGGGTGAGGTTTAGGGTGAGGGTGAGTTGAGTGTCAGGGTTGGGGTGAGGGTGAGGTTGAGGGTTAGGTTAGGGTGAGGGTTAGGGTTAGGTTTAGGGTTAGGGTGAGGGCTAGGGTGAGGGTGAGGGTGAGTGTGAGGGTTAATGTGAGGGTGAGGTTGAGGCTGAGGGTGAGGTTTAGGGCTATGGTGAGGGTGAGGGAGAGGGTGATGGTGAGGGTTAGGGTGAGGGTGATTGTTAGGGTTAGGATGAGGATTAGGGTTAGGATTACGGTTAGGGTGAGGACTAGGGTGAGGGTGAAGCTTAGGGTTAGAGTGAGGGTTAGGTTTAGTGTGAATGTTAGGGTTAGGGTGAGGGTAAGGTTAAGAGTGAGGGCTAGGGTGAGGGTCAGGGTTAGGGTGAGGGTGAGGATGATGCTGATTGTTAGGGTGACGGTGAGGGTTATTGTGACGGTTAGGGTTAGGCTTATGCTGAGGTTGAGGGTGATGGTGAGGATGAGAGTTAGGGTTAGCGTTAGGGTGAGGGCTAGGGTGACGGTGCGGGTTAGTGTGAGCGTGAGGATTTCGGTTAGGTAAGTGTTAGTGTTAGTGTTTGGGTGAGGATTAGGTTGAAGGTGAGGGTTAGGGTGAGGGTGAGGGTTAGGGTTAGGGTGAGGGTTAGGGTTAGGGTTAGGTTGTGGGTTAGGGTTAGGGTGATGTTTAGGATGAGGGTGAGGGTTAGGGTGAGGGTGAGGTTTCGGGTGAGGGTGAGGCGTAGTGTGTGTGTGAGGGTTAGGGTTAGGCTGAGCATTAGGGTGACGGTGAGGTTTGGGTTAGGGTTAGGGTGAGGGTGAGGGTTAGGGTTAGGTTTAGGATTAAGGTGTGGTGTAGTGTAAGTTGTAGGGTTAGGGTTAGGGTGAGGTTTAGGGTTAGTGTGACTGTTTTGGTTAGGGTTCGGGTGAGGTTAAGGTTTAGGTTGCGTGTTAGGGTGAGGATAATTTTAGGGATAGCTTTAGGATTAGGGTGAGGGTTAGGGTGAGGGTTAGGTTTAGGGTGAGGGTTAGGGTGAGGGTGAGGGTTAGGGTTAGGTTTGAGGTGATGTTTAGTGTTAGGGTGAGGGTTAGTGTTAGGTTTAGGGTTAGGGTGAGGGTGAGGGTGAGGGTGACTGTTAGGGTTTAGGTTAGCGTTAGGGTGAGGGTGAGGGTGAGGGTGAGGGTTAGGTTTCGGGTTAGGGTTAGGGTGAGGATGAGGGTTAGGGTGAGGCGTAGGGTTAGGGTTAGCGTGAGGGTTAGGTTTAGGGTGAGGGTTAGGGGGAGCGTTAGGTATAGGACGAGGCTGAGGGTAAGGGTTAGGGTGAGGGTTAGGGTGAGGGTGAGTGTTAGGGTGAGGGTTAGGATTTGGGTTAAAGTTAGGGTTAGGGTGAGGATAAGGAATAGGGTGAGGATTAGGGTGCCGGTGAGGGTTCGGGTTACCGTTAGGCTTAGGGTGAGGGTTAGGGTCAGGGTTAGGGTTAGGGTTAGCGTTAGGTTGAGGTTGAGAGTTAGGGATAGGCTTAGTGCGACAGTTAGGGTTAGGGTGAGGTTTAGGTTTAGGGTTTGGGTTAGGTTTAGGGTGAGGTTGAGGGTGAGGGTAAGGGTTAGGGTGAGGGTGAGGATAAGGTTTAGGTTTAGGGTTTGGGTTAGGGTTAGGCGTAGGGTGAGGGTGAGGGTGAGTGTGAGGGTTAGAGTTAGGGTTAGGGTGAGGGTTAGCGTTAGGTTGATGTTTAGGGTGAGGGTCAGGGTTAGGGAGAGGGTTCGGGTTCAGAAGAGGGTGAGGGTTAGGGTGTGGGTGAGGCTTAGGGTTAGGTTGAGGGTTAGTGTGTGGGTGAGGCTTAGGGTTAGGTTGAGGGTTAGGGCTAGCGTGAGCCTGTGGGTGAGGGTTAGGGTGAGGGTGAGGGTGAGGTGTAGGGTGAGATTTAGGTTTAGGTTAGGTTTAGGTTTATTGTGAGGGTTATGCTGAGGTTGAGGGTTAGGGTGAGGGTGCGGTATAGGGATAGGGATAGGTTGAGGGTAAGGGTTAGGGTGAGGGTTAGGGTGAAGGTGAGGTTCAGGGATTGGGTTAGGGTTAGGATTATGGTGCGTGTGAGGTTGAGTGTTAGAGTTAGGGTGAGGGTTAGGGTTAGGGTGAGGTTTAGGGTTAGGGTTAGGGTAAGGTTGATTGTTAGGGTTAGTATTAGGGTTAGGGTGAGGGTGAGGGTTAGGGTTAGGGTTAGGGTTAGGGTTTGGGTTAGGCTGAGGGTGAGAGTGATTGTGAAGGTGACGGTGAAGTTTAGGGTTAGTCTTTGGGTTAGGGTTAGGGTGAGGGCTAGTGTGAGGGTGAATGTTAGTGTGTGGTTGAGGTTGAGGGTGAGGTTTTAGGTTAGTTTAGGTTTAGGGTTAGGGTTAGGGTTAGGGTTAAGGTGAGGTTTAGGTTGAGGGTAAGTGTTTGTGTGAGGGTTAGGGTAAGTTTGAGCGTTAGGGTTAGGGTTAGGGTTATGGTGAGCTGTAGGGTGAGATTTAGGGTTAAGGTTAGGTTTAGGGTTATTGTGAGGGTTAGGCTGAAGTTGAGGGTGAGGGTGAAGGTGCGGGATAGGGTTAGGGTTAGGGTGAAAGTTACGGTTAGTGTGAGGGTTAGAGTGAACGTAAGGTTAAGGGTTAGGCTGAGGGATAGTGTGAAGTTGAGGGTTAGGGTTAGTGTAAGGGTTAGGTTGAGGGTTAGGGTGACGGTTAGGGTTAGGGTTAGGGTTAGGTGGAGGGTAAGTTTTAGTGTGAGGGTTAGGGTTAGGGTTAGGGTTAGGATTAGGGTGAGGGTAAGGGTTAGGGTTAAGGTTAGGGTGAGAGTGAGGGTTAGCGTTAGCATGAGTGTTAGGGTGAGGGTTAGGGTTAGGGTTAGGGTGAGGTTTAGGGTTTGGATTAGGATTAGGGTTAGGGTAAAGCTGAGGGTGAGGGTAAGAGATAGGGTTAGGGGTAGGTTTAGGGTTAGGTTTTGTGTGAGGTTTAGGAATAGGTTTAGGGTTAGGGTGAGGGTAAGGGTTAGGGTGAGGGTTAGGGTGAGGGTGAGGTTAAGGGTTAGGGTGAGGGATAGGGTGAGGGTTAGGTTTAGTGTGATGCTTAGGGTGAGGGTTAGGGATAGGACGAGGCTGAGGATAAGGGTTCTGGTGAGGGTTAGGTTGAGGGTAACGGTTAGGGTGAGGGTTAGAATTTTGGTTAAATTAGGGTTTGTGTGAGGATAAGGGTTAGGGTGAGTGTTAGGATGCGGATAAGGGTTAGGGTGAAGGTGAAGTTGAGGGATAGGGTTAGGTTTAGGATTACTGTGTGTGTGAAGTTGAGCGTTATAGTTAGGGTGAGGGTTAGGGTTAGGGTGAGGTTTAGGGTTAGGGTCAGGTTTATGGTGAGGGAGAGGTTGAAGGTTAGGGTGAGTGTTAGGGTTAGGGTAAGAGTGAGGGTGAGAGTGACAGTGAAGGTGAGGGTGAAGTTTAGGGTTAGGGTAGGGTGAGGGTGAGGGTGAGTGTTAGGGTTAGGATTACGGTTGGGTTAGGGTTAGACTGTGGGTGAGGGTGAGTGTGAGGGTGAGGGTTTGAGTTAGGGTGAGGGTTAGGCTTAGGGTGAGGGTGAGGGTTAGGCTTAGGGTGAGGATGAGGGTTAGGGTTAGGGTTAGGGTTAAGATGAGGTTTAGGGTGAGGGGTAGGGTCATGGTTAGGGTGAGGGTTAGGTTTTGTGTGAGTGTTAGGGTTAGGTTTAGTGTTAGGATTAGGTTGAGGGGTACGGTTATGGTTAGGTTTAGTGTGAGGGTTAGGGTTAGGGTTAGGGTGAGGGAAAGGGTTATGTTGAGGGTTAGGGTGAGGGTGAGGGTTAGGTTTAGGTTTGGGGATAGGATTAGTGTGTGGGTGAGGGTGAGGGTGAGGGTTAGGGTTAGCATTAGGGTTAATATGAGGGTTACGGTGATGGTTAGGGTTAGTGTTAGAGGGTGAGATTGAGGGTTAGAATTAGGGTGAGGCTTAGGGTTAGTTTGAGGGTTAGGGTTAGGTTGAGGGTGATTGTGAGGTTTAGAGTGAAGGTGAGTGTTAGGTGAAGGTTAGGGTTAGGGTTAGGGTAAGGATGAGGGGATGAAGGTGAGGGTTAGGTATAGGATTAGGGTTAGGGTTAGGGTTAGGTTGAGGTTTAGTGTGAGGGGGAGGGTTAGGGTTATGGATAGGGTGTGGGTTAGGGTGAGGGTTTGGGTTAAAGACAGGGTTAGGTTTAGGGTGAGGGTTAGGGTTAATGTTAGCATTTCGGTTAGTGTAAGGGTTAGGGTGAGTTTGAGGGTTAGGTTTAGGTTGAGGTTTAGGGTGAGGGTTAGGGTTAGGATTAGGGTTAGGGTGAGGGTTAGGGTTAGGGTTAGGATTAGGGTGAGGTGTAGGCTTAGGGTTAGGGTGAGGGTTAGGGTTATGGTTAGGGTAGGGTGAGGACAAGTGTTAGGGTAAGGGATAGGGAGAGGGTGAGGCTTAGTTGTAGCGTTAGGGTGAGGCTTAGGGTTAGGGTTAGCGTTAAGATTAGTGTGAGGGTTAGGGTGAGGGTTAGGGTTAGGGTGAGGTTAAGGCTTAGGGTGAGGGTTAGGGTTAGGGTGAGATTTATGGTTAAGTTTAGGGTTAGTTTGAGTTTGAGGGTGAGGGTTAAGTTTGGGTGAGGGTTAGAATTAGAGTGAGGGTTAGGGTTGGATTAGGGTGAGAGTTAGGGTGAGGGTGAGGGTGAGGGTTAGGGTTAGTATTAGGGTTATGGTTAGGGTTAGACTGAGGGTGAGGGTGAAGGTGAGGTTGAGGGTTTGATTTAGGGTGAGAGTTAGGGTTAGGGTTAGGGTGAGGGCAAGCGTGAGGGTTAGGGTTAGGTTTAGGATGAGGGTTAGGTTGAGGGGTACGGTTATGGTTAGGATGAGGGTTAGGGTTACTGTGAGCGTTAGGTTTAGGTTTAAGGTTAGGGTTAGGGAGAGGGTAAGGGTTAGGTTAGTGTGAGGGTTAGGGTTAGGGTTAAGTTTAAGTGTAGGGTAAAGTTTAGGGTGAGGTTTAGAGTGAGGGTGAGGGTTAGGCTTAGGGTTAGTGTTAGGCTTAGTGTGTGGGTGAGGGTGAGGGTGAGGGTTAGGGTGAGGTTTAAGGTTAGGGTTAGGTTTAGGGTTAGGATGAGGGTATGAGTGAGTGTGAGAGTAAGGGTTAGGGTTAGGGTTAGGGTGAGAGTGAGGGTTAGGGTTAGGTTTAGGGATAGGGTTAGGGTTAGGCTGAGGGTGAGGGTGAGGTTGAGGGTTATGGCTAGGTTTGGGTTAAGGCTAGGGTGAGGGCTATTGTGAGGGTGAGGGTTAGGTTGAGGTTGAGGGTGAGGGTGGGTGTTTCCGTTAGGTAAGTGTTAGGGTTAGGCTTATGGTGAGGATTATGTTGAGGGTGAGGTTTAGGGTGAGGGTTAGAGTTTGAGTGACGGTTAGAGTTAGGGTTAGGGTTAGGGTGAGGGTGAAGGTGAGGCTGAGGTTTAGTGTGAGGGTGAGGGTTAGGGTTAGGGTGAGGTTTAGGGTTAAGGTGAGGGTTAGGATTAGGGTTAGGGTTAGGGTGAGGGTGAAGGTGAGGCTGAGGGTTAGGGTGAGGGTGAGGGTTAGGGTCAGGGTTAGGGTCAGTGTGAGACTTTGAGTGAGGGTGAGGGTAAGGGTAAGGTTGAGGGTTAGGGTGAGGGGGAGGGTTAGGTTTAGGGTTAGGATGAGGGTTAGGGTGAAAGTTAGGGTTAATGTTAGGGTTAGGGTTAGGGTAAGGATTAGGGTGAGGGTTAGCGTTACGGTGAAGTTTAGGGTTAGGGTGAGGGTTAGGGTTTGGATTAGGGTTAATGTAAGGGCTAGGGTGAGGGTGAGGGTTAGGGTTAAGCTTAGCGTGAGGGTAAGGTTTAGGTTTAGGATTAGGGTTAGGGTTAGTTGAGGGGTAGGTTTAGGGTTAATGTGAGGTTTAGGTTTAGTGTGAGTGTTAGGTATAGGGTTAGTGTTAGGATTAGTGTGTGGCTGAGGGTGCGAATGAGGGTTAGGGTGAGATTTAGGGTTAGGGTTAGGGTTCGGTTTAGGTTGAGGGTTTGAGTGAGGGTGAGGGTTATGGTTAGGGTGAGGGTGAATGTTAGAGTGAGGGTAAGTTTTAAGGTGAGGGCTGGGGTAAGTTTGAGCGTTAGGGTTAGGGTTAGGGTTAGGGTGAGGTGTAGGGTGAGATTTAGGGTTAGGGTTAGGGTTATTGTGAGTTTTAGGCTGAAGTTGAGGGTGCTGGTGAGGGTGCAGGATAGGGTTAGGGTTAGGGTGAGGGTTAGGGTTAGTGTGAGGTTTAGGGTGAAGCTGAGGTTAAGGTTTAGGGTGAGGTGTAGGGTGAGGTTGAGGGTTAGGGTTAGGGTAAAGGTTAGGTTGATGGTTAGGGTGGCGGTTAGAGTTAGGGTTAGGGTTAGGGTTAGGGGGAGGGTTAGGTTTAGTGTGAGGGTTAGGGTTAGGGTTAGGTTTAGGGTTAGGGTGAGGGTTAGGGTTAGGATTAGGATTAGGGTTAGGGTAAAGCTGAGGGTGAGGGTGAGGGTGAGGGTTAGGGTTAGGGTTAGTTTTAAGGTTTGTGTGAGGTTTAGGAATAGGGTTAGGGTTAGGGTGAGGGTGAGGGTTAGGGTGAGGGTTAGGATTTGGGTTAAAATTAGGGTTTGCATGAGGATAAGGGTTAGGATGAATGTTAGGTTGCCGCTGAGGGTTAGGGTTATCGTTAGGGTTAGGGTGAGGATTAGGGTTAGGGTTAGGTTGAGGTTGAGCGTTAGGGTTATGGTTAGGGTGAAGGTTAGGGTTAGGGTGAGGTTTAGGTTTAGGTTTAGGTTTAGGGTAAGGGTGAGGGTGAGGGTTAGGGTTAGGTTTAGGGTTAGGGTTACTGTTAGCGTTAGGTTGATGTTTATGTTGAGGGTCAGGGTTAGGGTGAGGGTTCGGGTTCCTGTTAGGGTGAGGGTCAGTGTGTGGGTGAGGCTTAGGTTTATGTTGAGGGTTAGGGTGTGGGTGAGGCTTAGGATTAGGGTGAGGATTAGGGCTAGCATGAGGGCGAGGGTGAGGGTTAGGGTGAGGGATAGGTTCAGGTTTAGGCTGAGGGTTAGTGTTAGTGTAAGGGTTAGGATTAGGATTAAGATTAGGTTACGGTGAGGATAAGGATTAGGGTGAGGGTTAGGATGAGGGTGAGGGCTAAGGTGAGGATTAGGGTTAGGGTTAGGGTTAATGTTAGGATTAGGGTTAGGGTTAGGCTTAGGGATACTGTTATTTTTAGGGTGAGGGTGAGGGTTAGGGTGAGACTGAGGGTGAGGGTTAGGGTTAGGGTGAGGGTTAGGTTAAGGGTGAGGGTTAGGGTGAGGGTGAGGGTTAGGTTTAGCATTAGGGTTAGGGTGAGGGTTATGGTTAGGGTTTGTCTTAGGGTGACGTTTTGGTTGATGGTTAGTGTTAGGCTTAGGGTTATTGTGAGGGTGAAGGTGAGGATTAGGGTTAGTGTTGGGGTTAGGGTGAGGGTAAGTGTTAGGGTGAGTGTTAGGGTAAAATTGAGCGTTAGGGTTAGTGTTAGGGTTAGGGTGAGGTGTAGGGTGTGATTTAGGGTTAGGGTTAGATTTAGGGTTATTGTGAGGGTTAGGCTGAAGTTGAGGGTGAGGGTGACGGTGCGGGATAGGGTTAGGGTTAGGGTTAGGGTAAGGGTTAGGGTTAGGGTTAGGGTTAGGGTTAAGGTTAGGTTTATTGTGAGGGTTAGGGTTAGGGTAAGGGTGAGCGTGAGGGTGAGGGTTAGGGTTAGGATTACGGTTAGGGTTAGGGTTAGACTGTGGGTGAGAGTGAGGGTGAGGGTTTGGTTTAGGGTGAGTGTTAGGGTTAGGGTTAGGCTTAGGGTGAGGATGAGGGGTAGGGTCATGGTTAGGGTGAGGGTTAGGGTTAGTGTGAGGGTTATGGTTAGGTTTAGTGTTAGGGTTAGTTTGAGGGCTACGGTAATGGTTAGGGTGAGGGCTAGGTTTAGTGTGAGGATTAGGGTTAGGGTTAGGTTTAGCGTGAGGGAAAGGGTTATGGTGAGGATTAGGGTCAGGGTGAGGGTGGGTTAGGGTTAGGGTTAAGATTAGTGTGTGGCTGAGGGTGAGGGTTTATGATAGGGTGAATATTAAGGTTAGGGTTAGGGTCACGGTGAGGGTTAGGCTGAGGGATAGTGTTAGGGTTAGGTTGAGGTTTAGGTGTAGTCTGAGGGTTAGGGTTAGGGTTTGGGTTAGAGTTAGGCTTAGGGAGAGGGTAAGGGTTATGGTGAGCGTTAGGTTGAGGGTGAGGTTTAGGGTTAGCATTAGGGTGAGTGTTAGGGTTAGTTTGAGGGTTAGGGTTAGGGTTAATGTTCGGCTGAGTGTGAGGCTGAGGTTTAGGGTGAGGGTGAGTGTTAGGTGAAGGTTAGGGTTAGGGTTAGGGTAAGGGTGAGGGTGAGGGTGAGGGTTAGGTATAGGATTAGGGTAGGGTTAGGGTTAGGTTGAGGTTTAGTGTGAGGGGGAGGGTTAGGGTTATGGATAGGGTGTGGCTTAGTGTGAGCGTTTGCGTTAAGGATAGGGTTAGGTTTAGGGTGAGGGTTAGGGTTAATGTTAGCATTTCGTTTAGGGTAAGGGTTAGGGTGAGGGTGAGGGTTAGGTTTAGGCTTAGGGTTAGGGTGAGGGTTAGGGTTAGGGTTAGGATTAGGGTGAGGTGTAGGCTAAGGGTTAGAGTGAGGGTTAGTTTTAGGGTTAGGGGTAGGGTAAGTGTAGGGTGAGGATAAGGGTTAGGGTAAGGTTTAAGTGAGGGTGAGTCTTAGGATTAGGGGAAGGGTAAGGGTGAGGGTTAGGGTTAGGCTTAAGGATAGGGTGAGGGTGAGGTTGAGGCTGAGGTTTGGGTTAGGGTGATGGTGAATGTTAGGGTTAGTTTTAGGGTTAGGGTGAGGGTTAGGGTTAGGGTTAGCATTAGGATTAGTGTGAGGGTTAGGGTTAGGGTTAGGGTGAGGTTAAGGGTTAGGGTGAGAGTTAGGGTTAGGGTGAGAGTTAGGGTAAAGTTTAGGGTTAGATTGAGGTTGAGATTGAGGGTTAAGGTTGGGTGAGGTTTAGAGTTAGAGTGAGGGTTAGGGTTGGATTAGGGTTAGAGTTAGGGTGAGTGTGAGGGTGAGGGTTAGGGTTAGGTTTAGGGTTAGGGTTAGGGTTAGACTGAGGGTGAGGGTGTCCGTTTGGTTTAGGGTGATTGTTAGGGTTAAGGTTATGTTGAGGGTAAGCGTGAGGGTTAGGGTTAGGTGTAGGATAAGGGTTAGGTTGAGGGGTAGGGTTATGGTTAGGATGACGGTTAGGGTTACTGTGAGGGTTAGGGTTAGGGTTAAGGATAGGGTTAGGTAGAGGGTAAGGGTTAGGTTAGTGTGAGGGTTAGGGTTAGGGTTCGGTTTAGGGTGAGGGTAAGGTTTAGGGTGAGGTTTAGTGTGAGAGTGAGGTTTAGGCTTAGGGTTAGTGTTAGGATTAGTGTGGGGTTGAGGGTGAGGGTGAGGGTGAGGTTTAGGGTTAGGGTTATGTTTAGGGTTAGAGTGAGGGTTTGAGTGAGGATGAGAGTAAGGGTTAGGGTTAGCCATAGAGTGAGAATTAGGTTTAGGGTTGGGGTTAGAGTGAGGGTTAGGCTGAGGGGAATGGTTAGGGTTAGGGTGAGCCTTAGGTTTAGTCTGAGTGTTAGGTTTAGTGTGAGGTTAAGCGTTAGGGTGAGGGTTAGGTTGAGGTTGAGGTTTAGGTTTAGGGTTAGATTTAGGGTGAGGGTGAGGGTTAGGGTTAGGTTTAGTGTCAGGCTTAAGTTGACGGTGAGGGTGAGGGTGAGGGTTAGGTTTAGGGTAAGCCTGAGGTTGAGGGTTAGGGTTAGATTTAGGATTAGGGTGAGGGTCAGGGTTCGGCTGAAGGTGAGAATGATGGTGAGGGTAAGGGTTAGGCTTAGGGTTAGGGTAAGGGTTAGGGTTAATGTGAGGGTTAGAGCGAGGGTGAGGATAAGTGTTAGGATGAGGGTTAGGGTGAGTGGGAGGTTTAGGGTTAGGGTTAGGGTTAGAGTGAGGATTAGGGTGAGGATTATGGTGAGGGTTAGGGTTAAGGTTAGGTTAGGGTTAGGGTGAGGGTTAGGGTGAGTGTGAGAGTTAGGTTTAGGATTAGTGTTAGGTTTAGGTTTAGGCTTAGGGTGAGGGTGAGGGTGAGGTTTAGGATTAGGGATAGGGTTAGGGTTAGGGTGAGGCTTAGGTTTAGGGTGAGGGTTAGGTTTAGGGTTAGGGTTACGGTGAGGGTTAGGGTTAGGCTTAGGCTTAGGCTGTGATTGAGGGTGGGGGTGAAGGTGAGGGTTAGGTTTAGGGTGAGGCTTAGGGTTAGGGTTAGGGTGAGGGTTATGTTTAGGGTGATGTTTAGCGTGAGGGTGAGGGTCAGGGTGAGAGTGAGGGTTAGGGTTTGGGTTATGGTGAGGGTTAAGGTGATGGTGAGGGTTAGGGTGAGTGTGAGGATTAGGGTTAGGTTTGGGGGAGGGTTAGTGGTAGTTTTAGAGTTAGGGTGACGGTTAGGTTTAGGGTTAGCGTTAGGACTAGTGTGAGGGTTACGGTTAGGGTTAGGGTTTGAGTTAGGGTGAGAGTAAGGGTTAGGGTGATGGTAAGTTTTAGGGTGAGAGTTAGGGTTAAGGTTAGGGTTAGATTGAGGTTGAGTGTGAGGGTTAGGGTTGGGTGAGGGTTAGAATTAGAGTGAGGGTTAAGGTTGGATTAGGGTTAGAGTTAGGGTGAGGGTGAGGGTGAGGGTTAGACTTAGAATTAGGGTTAGGGTTAGGGTTAGATTGAGGGTGAGGGTCAGGGTGAGGGTGACGGTTTGGGTTATGGTGAGGGTTAGGGTTAGGGTTAGTGTGAGGGTAAGCGTGAGGGTTAGGGTTAGGGGTAGTATGAGGGTAAGGTCGAGGGGTAGGGTTATTGTGAGGGTGAGGGTTAGGGT